>NC_080091.1:78256562-78881562 GCF_950005125.1 Chionomys nivalis
TAAGTGATTGGGTAATAGGGAAAGCGGAGGAGGGAGGAGCTATTCCCCCTTCTCCTCTATTCATCATAGCTGGACCTGTATATAGACTTACCATTTCCCCCAGTTCTCAGACCTTCAGGCTTATGTCGAACTACATTGCCAGCTTCCCCGGCACTTCAGCTTGCAGGCAGCAGCCTGTGGGACATCTCTCTTTCCGCAGTTACGAGAGCCGGTTCTATCTTCCTCACGGCACTGGCCAGATTGTGGTTCATTGAAAGGATGTTTCAGTGAACTGCTGCAGCATTGCTCACTCTCCACAACATGCTGGACAGCCGCTCTTTACAGCTGCCTGGTTCTGCGTGATGACGTCATGCCATCATGCCAGCCAAACAACTGCCCATCTCCTCTGTCCCATAGCCACCATTACATTCTCTCCTTCCACATGTCTGGTTACTCTGCGTCCCTTTTGTAAGTGGAATCCTATACAGTTTGTCCACACGTGATCGACATATTTCACTTAGCATAAATATTCTCCATTGTCACAAATGGCAGGATGACTTTCTTGTCAAAGGTTGATTTATACTGTATGCATATCTCTCTTTGTGAAATCTGTTAATCACACATGTATTATCAATATTTGTATCTATTTATCTCCATTTTCTTTTTCTAATATCTGTTGATGGATGTTTGTCAAGGATATATCTCATGTTAAATGGCCTTGCTATTAAATCACACGACACACACACACACACACACACACACACACACACGCAGAGGCATGCATATATGCGCACACATACACACACAGAGGCATGCATACATGCACACACATACACACAGAGGCATGCTTGCATGCACACACATGCACACACACGCATGCATATGCGTGCGCGCGCATACACACACACACACACACACACACACACACACACAGAAATCAACCAACCTAAACCTAAACTCCAAACCAGAGAGAAACCAAACCTCACAAAGGAAACAGGACCATATTCTTCAGAATGATGGAAATCTCTATCACTTTGAGTGTGGTAGTAGCATCGTGGGTGTATGCATGTTCCCTAGCTTATCAAATTATACACATTCAGTCTGAGAAATTATATACATTCAATATGAGAAGTTTCTGTGTATTCAGAAAAAGCTGATTTTATTTTATCTTTTGTGGTGTTGGGGATTGGATTCAGGGCCACATGCGTGCTAGATAAGTAATCTGCAATTACAAGTTGTTTTTGGAGAAGCAATATCTGCCGAGGAAGCTGAGAAATGTCATCTGGCTATGTTCTTGTAGAAGAGGCGTTGGTGATCAGCTGGAGTCCTCACTTCTCCTCTGCTGTAACCGGATACATTTTCTTTAGCATGAGTAATGGTGCCTGCGAACTTCTCAGGATTGACGATTTGATTCTCTCCCTTTCCTGAGACTCAAGACCGCTTAAAAAAACGTTGATAACTATGGATATTGATGTCTTCTGCTTCAAATAACTGGCACCGTCTCTGATGAGTTTTACAGGATTCCTGTCGACTTGGACAGAATGGATTTTTTCCCAGGGACAAGACAAAGTCACACATTTTCTTATGTATAGGGCTGGGAACCAGAAAGTTGGAGGGTATTTTAGGAGGAGCCCAGAGCTTGGGCTTTGGTACACTTTGTGTCTTCTTGGGAGACAATGAATTGATTCCAGGCAGGAACATCCCTGTCTTGGAGGACTGTGCAATAGACACTTGATCTGGACTGTCTTCGTCAGTCTGAGGAGAGAATGGCTGTTCTTACCTCCTGCTAGGGAGGGGATAAAATTGGGAGGAGCTCTGAGGAAGAAGAAAATAATAGGTAGACCAGAAGTAGAGGAGGAAAGGAAGTGAGAAAATGGCAGAACAAAGGATGAGAAACGAAGAGGAATGGTAAAGCAGGTTGATCATCCAAGACATGTCCCTGCGACAGGATGCTCCTGACAATGCTGTGTCCTGTCGTCTCTCTCTCTTCCTCTCTCCCTTTTATGGGCGTGATCCATTGCACATAGCAGATAAAGATGTTTCCATGTAGTAGTTAATACACTTTAACAATGCCTCCTGTTGTGTCCCATTGTTCTCTATTCTCACCTCCCCTTCCCACTATGCCTCTTAGTTCTTCTGGGAAGTTTGAATCTATGTTCATTTCACACACACACACACACACACACAACACGGTCACACATTCATACATACATACATGCATACACACATGATTTTATTTATTTGTATTTCTGACTACCGGATCTCTTTGCTGGTATTGAATTCTTTTGTGGTTAACCCTGAGTTGTTTATCTTGAAAGTAGACACGATAGCATTGCTTTTATTTTTGTAATCTACCTGAAGTCTGAAGTGAGGCTTTAATGTATAAATAAAATACTTGCGCTTATCCTAGGAACCCGGTTCATTACTACTTCCCGTTTTCAGCACAGGAGCTCTGAAGAAATAATACTAGTCTGTACAGTGTTAGAATCAGATTCATGTGCCTAGTTAATCTCCACTCTTTCTTGGCCAGGTGGACAAACTGAGGACCATTATTTGAGCAAGAAATGTGTTTTCAAGCACCTGTATGCTAAAGATGGAACTCACCATTTGGCCGAGAGACAGAGCTGTTTACTTCTGCATGCTTTCTGCATGCTCAGTCGTGCAGTGTGCATAAGCCCGTGTGCTCACTTTGCTGACTCTGATAATGTCTTCCTTTGGATTAAAGTGCTTTTTATAGCTTTCATCCCCTTATTGTCTATCTATTTCTATATATTATGTGCTTACTTTATCTCTCTCCATGCCAGCCTCCTCATCTATATGTCATCTATGTATCTATGTATGTATCTATGTATCTATCTATCTATGTATCTATCTATGTATCTATGTATCTATCTATCATCTATCTATCTATCTATCTATCTATCTATCTATCTATCTATCTATCTATCATCCATTATTTATCTACTCTATCTATCATCTATCAATCATCCATTATCTCTCTACTATGTCTGTCTGTCTGTCTGTCTGTCTGTCTGTCTGTCTATCTATCCACCTAATCTATCAGTGAAATATAAGGCAATGTCAGCTTGTTCTGACTCCATTTTGCATTTGCTTAGGCAGTTTGCTTAGGCATTTCCCACAGTAGTCTTGAGATTTCCATGAACTTGGCCATGGTCTAGATGTATTACCAAAATAATCACCAAAATAACTAGAAAAGATATAAGTAAATTAATTAGCATGTTATATTTAAAACAACTACTGTGCTCTGCCAGGAATAAATGTTTCAAGGCCAATTTCCAGAGGCACAAACCTACTCTTTTCTGGCTATCAATAAAAAAGGACTTAAAACTTTTAATTGGATAAATTGGTATGGTTATTAATAACTATATTGCATGGATCATTTAATCATCATTTAATAAGACTGTATTGCATGATAGAAACAAAGAATAATAGGAAATTCTTTTAGAGTCATGAGACAATGTACTTTTCATCATGTGTCAAAGACTGGATATGTTTTATACATTTAATTCTCACGGTTACCCTGAGAAGTAGAAGTCTCATAGATTCCTTGGCAAGGGAGATCTGAGACTCGGTATAACGTGCCTAAAGAGGTTTTGCGAATGAGAGGACTGGGACTTGGACTCAGATGTCGGTGGGCACATCTATCTTTCATCCATACCATTTGGACATTTAGTTTCAAGGGGCTAATTTTCTATCTGTAGAAATACAAGAACAAATTAACTCTACTACCCCCAAGTGGTGGGATGTCAATGCCGACATCAGCTGATTAAATAACTTTCTCTTTTGGAATCTGGAGGAAGCAAACCACAATGCAGGACACCTATGGCAAGGGGTCAAGGCCAAGTGAGTGTAGTTGGGTGTGGATGCTTTGTTGGGGCTTTTACAGCTGCAGTCTTGACTGTCAGCTCATGAGAACCCTTGGACCAGCCACACCTGGCCAACCTCAACCCAGTTCTGGCCACAGGGTTGGCAGCTGCTGAGTGTATACATCCTCTGAGTTCCTGTAGTAGAGACGCAGTCCTTTGTGCAACACTGTTTAGAGGTGGAACCCTCAACAGGTGATTGTGCTGGGGGGCTCAGCTCTCATAAGTGGGTTTAGATGTTATCTAGGGAGTAGGTTTGTCATCTTGGAAGTGAGTAAGTTCAGCCCCATTCTTTCTTTGCTCTGTCATTGATCTTTCCTCCCGGGAGAGCAGCAGGAAGCCCTTAGGAGGTATGGTCGTTAGATTTTGAACTTCTTAACTTATAGAACTGTGAACCAAATAAGTCTCCGTTCAATGTGCATTATTGTCTTTGGTATAGTGATACTATAGATATCATGGTTACAGCACTATTTTTCCTACCATTATGCTTTGGAACAATCTATTATGCATCAATAGGTAGCCAGTATGAGTCCGCCAGACCATTAATTGGTTACTTGCTTGTATGTAGACTCTCTTTCTTCTCTTGTTATTCATCTGTGTCATCATCTAGGACTTTTTGAAAGAGTGGAAGGAATAAGCATTGTCCTGCACATTAACGTTACTGATTTGGGGATTTAGAATAAAAGGAGAACAGATATTATCCCTATTGCATAGAAAGAGAGTGTTTGTTCTAATTTATTGAAGGCTCTTATAAAGGGACACGGCTCAGAAAAGAGTCAGCAATGTCTAGTTCAGAATACTAGGAGTCTTGTTCCTAAGCCATTGGTGGAAAGAATGTCTTTTTCATAAATGATAGGATTCCATTGTCTCCAAGGAATACTTGCTGGCTTTGGCATGTACTTATTTCTTTATATATCTTTGAGGAAGTCACTTGTAATTATTCTTGAGGAGGTAAAGGAAGCAGAATGGGAGCAATGGTTCTTGTTTTCACTTCTGGATGAGACTTCATGTTTCTCTTCCCCCTTCCCTTCTTGTGGCTACAGTTGGGAATCTCAATTAGCATTTTCTTTTTTTTTTTTTTAAGTTCTTTTTTTTTTCATTCTTTTTTAATTAAAATTTCCACCTGCTCCCCGTTTCCCATTTCCCTCCCCTCCTCCCAAATATTGCCCCCTCCCCCCACTTCCCTCCCCCATCCCCACTCCTCTTCTCCTCCCCCCACACCATTCCCCCTCCCTCTTGATACTGAAGAGCAGTCCAAATTCTCTGCCCTGCGGGAAGACGAAGGTCTTCTATCTACTTCCAGGAAGGTGAGCGTCTAAACAGGCTAAGCTCCCACAAAGCCGGTTCATGTATTAGGATCGAAACCTAGTGCGATTGTCCTTGGCTTCTCATTTGCCTTCATTGTCCGCCATGCTCAGAGAGTCCGGAATCAACCCATGCTTATTCAGTCCCAGACCAGCTGGCCTTGGTGGGCTCCCAATAAATCAGTTCCACTGTCACAGTGGGTGGGTGCATCCCTCGTGGTCCTGAATTTTTGCTCATGTTCTCCCTCCTGCTCCTCATTTGGACCTTAAGAGCTCAGACCGTTGCTCCAAATTGAGACTCTGTCTCTACCTCGATCCATCGCCAGATGAAGGTTCTAAGGTGATATGCAAGATATTCATCAGTATAGGATAGGGTCATTTCAGGTTCCCTCTCCTTCATAGAGCTTGAGAAAGCTACTGTTTAAACCACATGGGAAACTATCAAGAACCCTTCTCTATCCAAGAGCAGTGCAGTTTCCCCAGTGTCTCAGCTCTGTTTTGACTATTATAGTCATGCTACTGACTGGGTAATTTGCAAGTCATAGAAGTGTATTTTTCATCATTTTGAAGTCCAAGAACATGGTGTATATAGACGATATATGATAAATTGCTTCCAATAAGACTCTTTGGATGCAGTATTCTCTTTGGGGAATACTGTTCATCACATAGCAGAAGAGTGGAGAGAGCGAGAAAACCCAATCCTCATTTGCCTTTTTTGTGGAGACATCCATCTGCACAACCTAGAGAGCTCTCACAACTGAGTCACTTCCAGTAAGGCTCTGCTTCCTAACAGTGTTGTGTTGAGGATTGAAATTCCACGTTTTTGGGGACAAAATCATTTGGCCCTCAGAATCAAGGGAGATCGCCAGGTTCTCTCCCTGTAAGGAAAAATGACTTGAGAGGAAGAATGGGCTGAAATATGGTGGGTGTCCCTAAAGTAGAGTCTTTTCTCACAGTTCAGCAACTGTGTTAGTCAAATCCCCATTACTGTGACAAAAATACTTGAGAAAATCAGCTGAAAAGGAGGAATGCTTTGTAACTCATTGTTTCATAGATTTCAGACACCCAGCGGCCTGGTCCTGTGGGATCTGTGGTAAGGCAGCTCCTCATGATGGGGACATGTGGCAAAGGAGTTCTGATCAGCTCACAACATCAGGGAAGCAAGGGGGTGGACCAGTAACCCTTATTCAAGGTGTTCTCCAATTATCTACGCTTCTTCCACCAAAGCCAACTTCCTAAAGGCTCTGGCATGTCTCAATATTGCCACAAGCTTGAGACAAGCTTGTAACACTGTTCTGGCTAGCTTTTGTCAACTTGGCAACAGCTAGAGAACCATCTGGGAAGAGGAAACCTCATCTGAGAAAATGCCTCTGTAAGGTGGATCTGTATGCAGGCCTGTGGACCATTTTCCTGATTAGTGATTGATGTGGGAGGGCTCAGTCCCTTGTGGGTGGTGCTGTCCTTGTGGGTGGTGCAGGTGATCCAGGAGTGTAAAAGAAAGCAAATGGAGGGGGCAGAGGGACAAGCACATAAGCAGCTCTTCTCTGTTGCCACTGTAAAGAGTCTTTCTCTGTCCTACCAGCCAGCTCCCAAATAATGACATGGAGACTTATTATTAATTGTAAAAGCTTTCATATGTATCCTATAGCTTAGGCTTACCCACGAGCTCTTAGATCTTAAATTAACCTATTTCTGTTCATCTGCATGCTGATTCATGGTTCATGGCTTTTACCTCTACTCCTGCATGTCTGGCTTCTTCTGTCTCTTGGCATTTCCACCCTTCCTTCTTCCCAGTGTCCTCTGTGCCTGGAAATCCTGCCCAGCAATTGGCTGTTTGTACAGCTTTTTATTAAACCAATCTCAGTGACACATCTTTACACAGTGTAAAGGAATATTCCATAGCAGGCCTCTGTTTCAGTCCCTGCCTCCAGGTTTCTGCCCTGATTTCCCTCCACAATGGAATGACTAGTAACTGAAAGAAACTCTTTGCTCCCCAAGTTGCTTTTGGTCAGAGAGTTTGTCACAGCCACAGAAAAGCAGCCTGGGACAAGCAATCAGTCCTTGGAGGGCAGTTAACTGCCATAAGCCCCCTTCCTAGAGAAGCAAAGGGAGAATGAAGCAGGTGACAGTCAAAACTAAGACCGTTCTTCTTCTGCTGTCCTTCCTACCAAGCAAGGGTTCTCTGTTTCTGCATCACAGGTACGGCAGAAGATACTCACAAGGGATGATGGAGTAAGTAGGAAGGCACTGAGCAGAAGGACCATTTGGACGTACTCTCTTCCCTTCTTCCTCCACCCCTCCTCTACCCATATTGGATGTTCCTTCTAGTAAACACTCTAGATCTTTATTCCACTGTGGACTTGTGGTTTGTATACAGTTCCTGGCACAGTGCTCTGCCGTTTACACAGGAGGAAACTGTGAGCTGAGGGTGCCATACACATTCCACGACACGAGGTTCAGAGTGATAAAAATTTCCTTATTTCTCCCTTAGATTTGGGTTGCCATGTTGAGACCTTAGCACATTTGGAATGCCCACCTATAGAACAAACATGAAGCTTATGTAGTTGAAAATAAATGCTTCGTAGGTTGTTGACTTTGACTCTGAGAGCATAAGGGCCCCATCAAAGAGAAGTAAACTAATTTTCAAAAGTTAATCAATCCTAAGAATATGCTGATGAAAACTTTTATTTTGTATTGTTCTGTAGGAGCTGTCTCATTGCTTCAGATGAACTTACCATGAAGGGGAAAGAGATGTTTGAATTTTTCAGTCTGGTCTCATCTGTTTACTGCCAATGTTTTGTTGTATTGTGAGATATTTGGGGTGTGTGGTGTTTTAATTAAATCTGGCTTTGTCAGGCTAACGAGTCTCTTTCTGTTGGCAAATACGGAAATACTAATCTAATGTGCTATTTATTGGCCATGGGAAATAAAAGGATAAGATGTTTTATGAGATAAAAACCCAATTTACAATTTTCTGACCCTTATAAAAGATCTTTTTGAATGCTGTTTCTGAACTGACCGTAGAAATGAGAGCTTTTCCAGAAAAAATTTAACAGGAGAGAGAGAGAGAGAGAGAAAGAGAGAGAGAGAGAAAGGCAAAAATACCCAGCTATGCCACAGACTTCTTTAACCTAAACAAACACAGATTGAAGGAACAACCCACAAGCATTATCTTCATTATTCCACAGCCAACAGCAAAGGCTTACATCCCATTATGGTAATGAGGAGCCCTTTGAACTTTGGTTTGTACACTGCCAGGCATGAGCACTTAAGGCTTAGGCAAACAATGTTGTACAATTGCTTTGGGGAGTTGCTAGGATAATACCTCGGCTTGTATTTCTGAGTAGTCTTGATCCTGCCTTCCCATGCTGCATTTCCCAAAGTGGAGGCTGGGAAGGCATACATCTGGATGAAAGGGTGGACTCAGGAGCAAAGCCTCACAGTTATTTCTGTACTTGGTGCTTCTTGTGGGTGAATAGTTGTTTGTGGAAGGGGGTGAAGTGCCCAGGGAAGGCATGATGCTAGTCTAGTCTAAGTCTCTGAAACTCTCTAGAATAGACCAGATAACCCAGGCAGAATCTACATGCTGTTCTTGCACACTGTGAAAAGTTGACAGGAAACACGGTCACAGAATGTGGCTTTGTCAGGAGCCTGGAGATAGGATCTCTGCACCTCCAGAAAGTTTTATCTCCCAGCCTCTGTTTTTCCATATGTAAAATGGGTGACATGAATTCAGCATGTTATTCCCCTCTGTGGGTGTTGGATGAGAGGCAGTGCTCAGAAAGTGAAGCTCCTGAGGAAATGCAGATTCCAGTAAATGCTGTTTTCATACCAAATCGAATAGGTTTCTCTTTAAAATTGAACTAAGGAAAAAACTTAATTCAAAACCTGATTATAGATGTTGGGTTATGAAGTTTTAGCGAAACAAAATCAGTCAAACCAATTATTTGCTATGACAGGCTGTACGTAAGATCCACCATAAATACTTGGCTTATTGTCCACATTCTCGTTTATTAGCTTAGGACAGCAAGTAACCTTTACTCTTAGAGGTCATTAGTTCACTCGAGAGAGGCAATATATCTCCCATTTTCTAGCCTCACAACTATGGAAGGATTTGGGCATATAAATAGATGTCTCTCATTTACACAACGCTAGGATATTGCCTGAAATGCAGACACTTCCCAGTTCATAGTGGTTAAAGCAGATTCCACATCACTGGAGTATTATGTTCCCTTCCTTGTGGAAACCCAGCTGGATATTACTTCCCAGTGTCCTTTGCAACTGGGAGACGCCATGGGATTGAGCTGTCATTAGGAGATTGTGGATAATCACGGTGCTGCATTCCACTTCTTGCCTGGTTCATCAAACCTCTCATTTGCTTTCTGATGATCCTTCTGTTTCCCCAGCCAGCAGGAACGCATGTGACCAGGGACATCGAGGAAACTATCTGGGGAAGACAGAAAGACTGTCTCATCATTAACCTGGTCTCTGAGGCATCATTTCAAAGTGGGCCAATTCATTACTTGTCTAATACTGTTATGGTAGTAAGAAACAAACATTTGACATAGTAAACCATTATGTTGGGGTTTATTGCTATAGTTAGCTTAACCTACTAGGCATGCTCTATTGCCAGGGCGTGAGGGAAATTCCCTAAATCTTATGTGTTGGTCAGTAACATGATGTCTGCTAGCTTCCATGAAGCACCCAAACACCAAAGAAAGGCAGGAAGCTGCGGTAAGGAATTTTACGCATTCTGTAACCGTAGTGGATACTCCATAATGCTAAAGCTTCCTTTCAAGTTCACCAAGATTTCCCCCTCCGTGCCAGTGTGGAAATGACCAAGTGAATCATTTGGAGGAAAATTATCATTGTGGTTACTTCTGTCTGATTATCAGGATGGTGTAAAGACAAGTTACCAAAATCAAAACAGGAGTTCAGGCTAAGGTGGAAAAGTGATTCGGAGAACAGGAGCGAATGTGCGGGTGGGAGTTCATTAGCTGTTGGTGGCCCACTAAGGCGGACCTAAATACAAGTCTAGGTATTAAGAAAGCGCATTCATGGGAATTAGTGTGGGTGTGTTGGCTAGGGAGATGATTCAATCTATGCTGGAAAATTATTAAAATCCTTTGGGTTCAGTTCTGTAACCATGAAGGGGGATCTGACCAGTGATTTCTAAGAAGCTTAATTCTAAATATCTGATTCTGAGTCACATGAATACAAATTTAGTATGCTGATAGTTATCCATAGTGCTATAATATAATAAATGTTGGAATTGCTCTGACCTCCCAGATGCTCCATGGCTCATTACTGTGCATCTGTAACGCCATCTTTGTCCCAGGACTGGTGGTGATGCTCAGTGACTCTTCTGCAACTCCATGCGGGCAGGGCGTCTGGGGTAGCAACATTCAGTTCTAATTGAAACACAGCAAAGCAGCAGCTGTTTGGCATTAAAAGAAGTTTTAAGCCCGCGTTCCAGTTCACCAAGGTAGGGAGCAAACAAAAGTCAGAAGCGTTTTAAGGCAGCCAGCCTAAACCACTCACGGCCGTCTGCCTTCTCCCCGTAAGTGGCCCTCACCTGGAACGTGCTCTCTTTCTCCCTTAAAAGCAGGCCTGACAGTGATTTACGGGAGGAAACAAGATGCATTGGCATTCAAAACACCAAATTCTTAGCTCATCTTCAGTGCCCCTGCCGTAATTATGAGTTATTTGCCTCAGCCTGTGTTTCCATTATAGCTAAAAAATATTGTAAGAGGAGATTCAGATTTCACATGGTAGGAGCAAAAAAGTGAATGTTGTTTTTCTATAGCAACATGGTTGAGTTTCAGAGAGAAGCCTGAACCTAAAGGCATTCATGTTGAAACGCTCCAACACTGCGGCTCTAATACCATGGAAGAGTGAACACGCTGTGGGACACTGGGCAGCATTTGATCCTGCCTGACTTCTGGGTCTTGGACTATCAGTGGAGCAGATATTTATAGCTGCCTCATGTCAGTGTGCTTTTGAGAGTTAAGTAAGGCCGGTGTTGGATGCTCACGTGTATCCTGAGTGCTGAGCTGGGTACCACGTGTGCTTCACTGCAATTCCTTTCTCCCTTTTGCTCTTTTCCATAACTTACTCATTCAGTGAATACTTGAGACAGTAAGCTAGACAGTTTAATAGGTACTTGAGAGAGAGGGGCAAACAGGATGGATTTAAGCCCTGTACTTACTACCTTGTGGGGAAAGTTATACTGCATGCGTAATTAGTATACATAGTATTATATATAGCATGTATTGTTTTATATATATATATACATACATATTTCTATATCTATATAATATAACAAATGAAGGGTCACAAAGCCAGAGAGAGTGAGCTGAGCATTCACCGAGGGGTGGAAATTCATATGGTGATGGGGTAAGAGGAAACATTTGAAAGGATGGGAGAAGCTTCGCCAATTGAACTCACCTTGGGTGCATTTGCCGAATACACTTGTGATCCTTTCAGGGGCGCTCGTATTTGTGTCCTTATAGCGTGAGGACAGGCCAGGGGGTTTACAGGGCTGGAGGCGGTACCTGTGGTTTGGGGGAATTTGGACTACATCCTGTATAATAAGTCAGGAAGGCTTTAAACAGTGTCCGTAGATGGCATTATTGTCTTTTAGCAGGATCATCTGTGTGGAAATGTGTGCGAGGGAATGGTGGAGGGAGGGAAGACCTTCCTAAACATCATTCAGGAACCAAGACACATGTAACGCTTGCTGATGGAAGGCTGCCTGCGAGCCTACTTCATTTGAAGGTTAGCATCCAAACATCTTCCAATTTCTAGCCTGACTCTCAACTCCTCTGTGGGTCTCCTAGCATCCCCACTCTTAGAAATGATCTGTTTCTCTTATAGGGCCTGGCTTGTCTTTTATACTTCTATCCTTCATGTCCAGGTATGGTGTGTAACTGGCTTGGAATGCTCCCCCTGTGGTCATTCCTTCCTTTATTGAGGACAGGGAAATGGCTGCATTTCTTGAACTCTTTAGCATCTCAGACGGTCCCTTGAACAAATCATTGAGTCTTACAGCTGCGAGGGAACTTGGAACCCACTCAGTCCTCTTATTTGATGGATGAAGAACTTGAAGCCCAGAGAAATGAGTCCGTTGCTAGTCCCCCCAGCTGCTAGTTTGTTATCCTTTCAGTTACTCAACAAGGGGATTATTTTGGTACTTGATGATGATGAATGAGATACCCACGACTTTATTAGAAAAACATCCGCCTGCTATTGTAGTTTAATGGGCGACATGATTCTTGGAGGATTAAGGGATGAGACTTGTGCATTAATACCCTGTCGTTAATAACAAAGGGCCAAGTGAGTGTACTCTGTCTTCCTCCTGCGAGAAAGCCTCAGAAATTCTACAGAATGCCTGGGCTCTGAGCTGCAGCCAGTGCGGTAACATCCTTGATAGGCACAACCAGCATAGACACTGTGTCCTCTTTTCCCTTTCCTTTTGTTCTCTTCTCTGAAAACAGCATAGATCATTCTCAACTGGAGGATACGATTAGCAGCAATTTGTCATTTCTAAGCCATGGGTGACACTATATACAACCTATGTCTTTATTGGCCATCACTATTCACCTCAAAGAAATAGTTAGACCCATTGGTGTTTTCAAATGCTGGGTAAAGGATGAAGGTCATACAGACTATAGTTGCCTGTTATCTCTACCACATAGACACTTGTCAGTAACAAACCTGCTAAGATCTCCATGCTTAAAACAGGCTGTAAATTGACCCCATGGTCCAATCCGAGAGGAGAATGAAGATGAATGAGTGAAACAGGGAAGTCTCCCAATTCCTTCCTAGACCCAATCAGCCATGGCCATTAGAAAACTGGTTTGAACCCTGCCGGGGTGTTTAAGTTTTCCAAGAAAGGACAGATATCTGGATTTTTATGTTACATATCTCAAATCTGAAAGAACAGATGTTGCTTAAAAAAAGGATATTTTGTTTCAGGCAAATATATAAATAAGCAAAGAGTTCTTGCAGAGTCAACCTGACTCCTGACTGTGACTTCTGGTTCTAAAATTTTATTTCAGAAATTCTCATCAACAGAAACACACGAAACAATTCTCAATGAAGCATCAGTAATTTGGGGTATGTCTGAAGTATTTAGAGGAACAGATAGATCTTAAAGGCATGTGTTGGTTCACAATACACCTGCAGTCTTTTTGGGTGATATAAAAGCACATATAAGAAACTAGGTTACTGTGTACATGGAAAACAAGTTTCTGAGTGAATGAGAATCAAGACAACCATAAATTAGAGCCTCTGAGGCCAAGCTAACGCCCCACTGTGAAGTCTATGGCATGTTCTTCAGACCCATAGTTCTTTAGATTATTTGGCTCACTGTAATATAATTAAGGATTAAGACTCTTGCCTGAGCCTCTTAAAGCTGGAAACTTTGATGTTATGACTGACATAATTTGTTTTCTTCTGTCCCACATTTAGCATAGTGGCTACATGTGATAGTTGGAATTAAAAGTGTGTTGAATTAATCAGTAGTAACCTGGAACCTGTAAGAGTCATTAAAAGGGAAAGACATTGTGTCACATGGTAACGAGAGACTTTATATGCAAAGTGACATTTTAAGCTGGAGACCGATGTGATTGGGTGGGATGTCTACACACAGGAAGCCCATAGAAAGCATTCTGAGTGAACACTAGGGGAGGTCGAGATTACACAGACTGATAACAATAAAGAATTCCTGTCCATGCAACAAATGAATAGTATTAATAAGGTATCAAGCTTTCATTTGGGTGAGTGACTAGGAAAATCAGTTGACAAAGGTGTATTAGGGCGGTGGCAAAAGTCTGAGCAGCCGTGACATGGGGAGACCTGTAATTGAAGTGAACTTGAAGCAGTGGCAAAACCCCCACCACGTGTACAGTTTAGTTTCCCATTGACTTAAAATATAAAGGCCTTGTCCAACACCCTCACTGGTACAGATGTGCACTTGACATCTCTCTTAGTAAACAAAAACCTGCGGCAGGGCAGGGTGTCTCAAGCCGACAATCCCAGCACTCGGGAGGCAGAGACGGGAATAATGTGAGATGAGTCTCAAAAATAAAAACAAACAAATTAAAGACTGGACAATTCCATTTTCATATCACAGTTTTATCTGAATCTGGTTTTGGAATGTTCTAGTCCCAAGGTTCAATGTCCTGTGTCCTCACAGCTTAGATGTCCTTCTCTAGGAATTTAACTCATTTAACAATGAACATGTGATTCTCCTGGAGCTGGGGTCACGCCTGACAGTCTTGATATAGCTTTCTAACCCACTTTCTTAATTAGGAGACTAATATTGAACAGCTAATTTGCATTACTGCCTGTCAACAAGACAAGTTCTTGGAACTGCCTAATGTTGGAGGCCAACAACTTTTTGGCGCTGGGCTTGAATTTTCCTAGTATCCCCTTAGTTTGCTCTGCCCTGATTGTTCAATATACTTAAGAGGCACAGGGTGGGTACTTTTCAGAGGTAACAACTGCTTCGTATAACATGTCGACAAAGAGTTGTGTAAAGAGAGCAAGACAAAATGTCACAGGATTTTCTGGTTGCTTTGGTGGCTTCTGGATCCTGTTCATGAAATCCTTTGTCTTTGATGCCCTTTTTGTTTGTCTTTTCTCTGATGCCACAGACTTATTCTAGACAATTATTTAAGTTTTATAAAGTTGCTAGAATTATATAACAAAAAGATGGTTACATATCAAAGACTAGAGTTTTGTTTCTTGGATGCTTCTTTTAGAGAACCCCACAAGCAAATTTATCAGTCAGTTCATATTTTTAGGCTGTAATTTAGAGTGATCAATCATACTTTCAAACATCTTGTTCCCAGCATGCTAAAGGACCAGTGGCTCAGGTATTTTCAAAGTATGGACACATGTAATATTGATTTTCAATATTTGGATCACATCAATAATCTGCTCAAGGAAAAGCACTCTATCAGAATGAGTTTCCATTTGCCCTAGCAACTGCTAAGATGCAATGCACTTAGGCATGCCACCGATCTGTTTTCTCTAATTTTCAGTGCCCTCAGGACCCTGTGTTAGTGACAGTATTTGTAATAACAGAATTGCAATATTAATTTTTTTATTGAGCACTGGCGAAGCCTTGCTTTTGGCTTACATGGCTTTCTCCTTTTATAATGCAAATATTTTCCTACTAATTTGGGAGTTAGATTGTTGATACTAATTGAATTTCAGGGAGGAAACCAACCAATCGACTCACCGACCAACCTCAACAACCAACCAATTTAACCAGCCAGCCAGCTAGCTAGCCAAGCAAGCAAGAGTTAAGTGAGGAGGGATCCATGTAATGAAAATACCAATGCTCCTGCAGTGGAGAAGACCGAGGCTGGCGTTCTAGCTCTGAGCCTCAGCATCTTCATCACTACACTGGGTCACAGTCCTTACCTTACCTGGAAATGCAAAGAGTCAAGTAGCTGCATCTACCCAGGCAGCACACACCTCAGCTCAGCTGGGGAGAGTTTAAATCGCCTTGTCTTCCTGCTGTTCTTTTTTTCTCCAGATCCACCCTCTTATCTTTATCACCACTACCACCCCCATGTCTTTGTAAAAACAAATCAGACACATCTGACTTACACATGTAGTGGGCATATTCGTGGTGTCAAATGTGACTCAATTCA
Organism: Chionomys nivalis; assembly: GCF_950005125.1. NCBI lineage: Eukaryota > Metazoa > Chordata > Mammalia > Rodentia > Cricetidae > Chionomys > Chionomys nivalis. The sequence continues at coordinate 78,272,397 of NC_080091.1, forward strand.
TAAGCTAGTATAACTGTGAGTACTACCAAAAAACAGGGAGACAGCTTTTTTTTTTCCTGACACAAGAGCTTTCTTATTTCCTGGAATAGATGGAGAGACATGTGGCATTTGTGCATGACGTACCACATACAAAGCCCCGTCTGTATCTCTAACCGAAATCTCATAATAGCTATGTAACAATACCCTTATGCTGAACTGAGGCAAGAATAGGCCTTCTCTAATGGCTCACTGGTAATACATTGGTATTGGTTGTTCACTACAGCTCATCAGCCATCCTAATGCATTGCATCTTTGCCTCCTTGGATCTTGCCCTGTTAAGGGCAGGACAACTGGACAATCTACAGAAGCCTAAGAATGGTCTGAGAAACTCTCCCCCTCAGTGATGCTAGCAGACTGTTCTCTGGAAAGGAGACCTCCTCAAGTCTCTGCCCTTCTCAGCTTGGGCAGGGGAAGGGCATCACCTCTGTTACTGAGCAACAGAACGGCTTGGAAACCTGAAATAACCCTTAATAAAAGCACTCTTAATAGAGACTTTCCTGGATGCATCCTCACAAAGCTTCCCAAAGCACATGCCTTAAAGAATGAAACTTGCCTTTGCTCCTAAGGCTTTGTTTCAGAACAACAAGATTACAAAGAGAACAACGTTAACTTATTTTTTTTAAGGCAAGAGAAGTCTTTTACAGCCCTGTAGGAGAGATGGGTAAGTAATCATGGTCATTGGCAATGTTGTTTACTGGCTGAGATGCCAAAGATACCCATCTGTCAAGAAAATGTGTAGGAGGCTGCTCAAGCTGGGAGCCTCTGACCCTGAACACCCCGCTGGGGACTGAAGCTGCCACTCCAATGAGAGCCTGTTTCCTGACTGGGGGGGGGGGCAAAGCGTCAGGGAGGAGGAGTTTTCACCCATCTTCTCCTGAGACAGAAGGGGGGCTTTCGCTGCTGCCTTACAGAGGGCATAGGAAACTGCCTTGATCACCACAACAAGGGACAGACCCTGTGTGTTATGTAGATTAAAAAAAAAGTGCTTTAAAACCTTATTTCACTTTGGACTTTGACAAACCAAAGCCATTTAAGACAAAGAGACAACCACCCCTCACTCCGGCACTATTGAGGAAGGTAGGTCTAAAATGGAGTGGACATGTAACTCCAGCCCTCTCTGGGCTCTGTTTCATTCTCCTTCTGTCTTTTATCACATGGAACATGGTTAGGTCGCTAAAGAGCTACCCTGTGGCCAAATGCATGCATTTGTGCTCCACACTGGAGACTAGCAAATATGCTGGAGTATTCTAGGAGCTCTGTTTCTGATCTGCCTGAGACGTATGTGACGCTACTGGGCAAACGTCATATCAAGTCTAGAGTCCATGAAACAGTGACAAGAACACACATCACCTCTGGAGACAAAATTCCTTCCTATGGGTGGAGGTGATTTTTATTTTTTTAAGACCCTTTCTGTTCCCCTGTCCTGTGTAAAAAGCAAACGCACTTTTACAATTTGTTTTGAACGTGTGTTGTCATGGTGACAGGCATCAACCTCGAGAGGATGAGCTTGGCTTGAGAAAATATGGTGAAGGGTTTTCTCTTTATATACCTGCCTCAGAGAGCCTTCATTTATGCTGAACTTCGGACGCTGTCTTATACATGCCTGTGTTTCCGACAGGCATATCTTGGAGGGAATAAGACATGGTAACTAGTGGCAAGTCACACAGGTGTCCCATAATTCCAGAGTGGTCCAAGGTACCACAGAGAATGGATATGTAAAAGACCCATCTTAAAGAAAACATTGGAGGAACCAGGCTTGTCAGTCATACAGGTTTATTTTCTTCAACGGAAGGAAATGAAGGTTTCCTAGTTGCCAGGAAGACTGGAGGGAGTGTCTGATAACCTGGTTATCTTTTTTTTTTTTGTTGCTATTTTATGGAGTTCGCCATCCTGAAACTCTTAAAATCCTGGGCATTGTTTAGGGCCTAATCCTGAACTTTGTCTCTTAGTGAATAGATCCCATCATTATGAAAGAGGTCCCATGTACTCTGCACCCTCTGCATCCTCAACCAATAGAATCTATCCTTACATTTATTACAAATCCTTCCTTGTTAGGCTCAGCCAATAGAATGCATGCTTATTGTAAAAGTCACAGGTGCTTTGCTACTTTTCTAGGGAGTGTCTATGTAGTGACGCCTAAAGCATCATTGTGATAATTGACTCATGGAAAGTTTCCCCAATGTTTTACTGTGTTTAAATGTGTCAGAAAGATAAACCCCGAGGTTATACTCTAGAAGTTTTGACCCACCACCAGAAAAATCGGTGGCACTGACTTCATTCCTCACCTTGTGCTGATTGTCTGTCCACGGGCCATGAGGCTTGTGGGGTCTCTGACATGTATGGATACCTCTCTTGAAGGCAAGATCACAAGTAAGGCTTGAAGTCAGTTGCTTAGGAAGTGGGCGATAAATTAGACTTCATCCTAATTTCTTTGCCATGTAATTTTTATCAGTATGCAGTTTGATACTATTTGTGTTCCAGGTGCCCCTCTTTCTCCACTGCAATTTCCTGATTTTCTCTGACAGGCGTTGTGATAGCCATCTGAATGATAAGCTTTTAGTCACAAGGAAAATCACAGGACCTGCTCGCTCTCTGTGTGTACATTGGCTTCCCCCTCTTCACCTGTTAGCTCAAATTCAAGTTTTGAGTAAATTCTTCCTTCTTCCACTCCTCTTCTACAGGACTCTGTGTTTTGTCTTTTCAGAGTTGTGTTTGCAAGCATGAGTTATTAGAGAAACACAACCCGTATCTCATGGTGCAGGTTCCTTGGAGGCATAGGCAGCTCCTGCTTGGAGATGATAAAATAACATCCAGCAGTCTTACTGTGTGGATTCTAGCCATTTTTAAAGCCATTAATTAGATGTTGTTTTATGCATACTGACCTCCAAGCCCTGTCCTGAGCTTAGAGAATGTGCATGATTCAAAGAGTCAGGAACATAGGTCATGTAGCCCAATAGGTCACAACTGTTTGGAAAAAGTTAGTTCATTAAAAAAAAAATGTAACCTCATGCTTTGCAAAAGTACATCGCTGTTTGTATTTCTTTTAAATATCACATTCTTTGATCTTCCGGAATACTAGAAGAACATTGATGTTACAAAGTATGAGTGTAATAATTGAGAGAACAATTTCTATCAGATCTGTAGACCAATTTTTATGTATTTTGCACGTTTCTTGTATTCTTTTCTTTTCTTTGGACGTATGAAGAACACATCTATGATTCTCTCTCTCTCTCTCTCTCTCTCTCTCTCTCTCTCTCTCTCCATTCATCTCATCTTTGCACTTATATTATTGTATACTTTTCTTTTGTTGGAGGATTTAAAAAAATGCATTATTACAGTTTTGGGGGAATATTCATGTTCATGCTTGATGATTTAGATCAATATAAACATTGAAGGTTTAAAAAGTTAACCATAGGGTGGAGAGATGACTTACGGGACAAAGGTGCTTACTGCTAATGCCTGACAACCTGAATTTGGTCTCTAGGTCCCACACAGTGGAAGAAGAAAACAGATTCTTGCAGATTGTCCTCTAACTGACCCCTCCATGCTGTGGTACGTGTGCATATTACACATGCGCACGTGTGTGTGTGTGCGTGCACACACACACTAAATAAATAAGTGCAAGAAAAATGTTAAAAAGAAACTATTTAGAAGTAGAGAGAAATACAAATTTGGAGGCTACTGAAGAGATCAACAACTTGTCAAAATGCAGAGAGTTAAGCAACTGCAGATGTCTAGCCCCATGGTAGGGATATCTGTGATGCAACCCTACACCTAAGACTTAGAGAACTTAATGGAAGAGGAATTGGGAAGATCATATGAGCTGAATGACCAGGATGCTTGCTGTGAGACAGCAAGATCCTGTCACAAAAATTTGAACTGATATTTTTGATCTGGTAGCTTGTAGAAATTTCTAAGATATATTATTTGGTGAAAACCAAACCAAACCAAAATAACAACAACAACATCAACAACAAAAACCCAAACAAGACCAATGCAATGATGAGGTATGAATGAAGTTCATGTCAGAGGGTGAAGCAGGGATACCTGGGTTTTAGGCCAGCATGTGTCAGACATGCCATTTTGTTTCTCTGTCTCTGTCTCTGTCTCTGTCTCTGTCTCTGTCTCTGTCTCTGTCTCTCTCTCTCTCTCTCTCTCACACACACACACACACACACGCAAACACACACACATACATACACACACACACAGAGAGACCAGACTTGAGACCAGAGACAACCTTGGTCTTCTTCAAGGACTGTGTATGTGTGTGTGTGTGTATTTTTGAGACAGGGTTTCTAAATGACTAGGACTCATTATGTTAGGTTGGCTGGCCAACTAGCTCCAGGCTGCTTGCTCAGTGTCTCTTATCTGCTGCCTCCCTCCAGGGCTATGGTTACCACCATGCCCATCTTCTTTATTAGCGGGTAGGTTCCGGGAATAAAATTCAGATCTTTATGTTTGCAAGGTAAACAATTTATAGACTGTGCCATTCCTCCAGCCTGAGATGCCGTATCCTTAAAAGAAAGCCAAGTTAGTAAGTAGGTGTGGAATATGACCTAAATCATGTATGAATATAGCTCAAACATGGAGCTATAAACAAAACCATACAATAAATTCAAGATTTTAACAGATTGGACCTTTGGGAAGGGCCACATATGAGAACAGGGAACAATGGAAAATTTCAGTTGTTACTCTATAGGCGCTTCTGTGTGGCTGAGTTTTCAAGTGTTTGAATAATGCATTTCTTGGATGATATTAAAATAATAGAAAAACTAATACTGAAGCCCAAAGAAGCTAAAGAGCAAATGAATAAAAATGATTCTTCTTTTAGGTCACATGATTTGGGATGATTTTCCTCCGATTCTTTTCTTTCCGTCCTTGCTGTAATATAGTTAGACTCTTTGCACATTTAAAATTCAGAAGAAAAAAAGTTTTGTCAGGCACAACTTTTCCCTAAAGACAATGGCTTGCAAACTCAATTTTATAAACCAGGGTAGAAAGAAGGCTGTGGACATACTTGGCTCTCCCAGTTGGAGCTACAGAATGCTTCTAAACTAGAATAGTTCCCATTTATGTAAAATGAAAGTTCACACAATTCCAAGCTCTCTGATCTCCTCTGCTATTTTTGGAGAAGGGGGGCAGAGGCTGGGGTAGGGAAGTTGTCACAGAACAAACAGTGGGGATTTTTTTCAACTCTCAGAAGGTTGGGGATCACTGCTTTAAGGACTAACCAGCTAGGATAGATGACATGTGACACCGACAGTTACATTAGAAACAAAGACAAGCATACAACTGTGTGAGCATTGAAAAAATGATGTATTTAGATTATGCATGAATAATATATCCATGCGCACATCTCCTGGGTGAGCTTGTCAAGTCTTCTTGTTCCTGTCTGCTGTGGTGTTTATTTTCAAACCATCCTTTACTAGAAAATTCATTCTGTATTGCTTTGGGCCCTCTTGAAATGGCTGACTATGACATACTCTCTGTATTCATTGAGTGGAGAGCTTTCTTTCCTTATAATTTCCCCTTTCTGATTTGTTGGCTTAATTTAAACCAAATTATGAGCTGGTAAAGATAATCCCATCTACCTTAATGCTCTTTGTGTCATCTCTACCATGCTTTGGCATCTAATAATAGTTAAATAATTTACCACCATTACAGGGCATATTTTCTTAGATGTCACACACAAACTGGTTTGAAAAAAATCCAGATGGCTAACTGCGTTTCTACCCATGTTATTTTCAAAATAACAAGAACATGAGCCTAAATAAGAAGAGGAGTAAAATATTCACAACCAGTAGTAGTTATTTTAGTTTATGAAATTAAGCTCAAGTCTCTCCTTTTCCTCCTCCAAATGATTTCCATATGCTTAGACTCCTTTTATATTTAAAATTCAGATACAAAGATTCAGAAATGAAACAATCAGTGGTTGTTTGCTTTAAAAATAATAGCTGCAGACTGGATCAGTCCCTAAAGCCTTTTTTCAGGTTCCTGGTTGGTGTTGGAAAAACTGCTCCAGATTTGTGAGCTGCATTTGTGTTTGGGAGTTTGTATTTCTCACGCTGCATGAAAATTCTAGCCAGGGTTTTAATAATTCAACATAAAGGAAGAACAATATTACAGTTGAAAATTACCGTAAAAGGGGCGAATATAACCTTTTATCTGAGAAAAATAGGAAGGGTGAGAGGAGCGCCAAATTAGCAGAACACAGAGTTGGAGAATGACCCAATGCACAAACAAGCATGTCACACAAATAGTAATGGAGAGTGCTCTCTGAAGAGGAATGTGGAAACAATTACTTTTAACTGTATAATAAGTAGACTTAGGGCAAGAAACAATGTAGCAACAAGAAGTTAAAGAGGAGGATTGTAGTGTTGCAGTGACTTCTCTCCTGATTACTTTGAGCTCAGGTCTACAGCAGGCCCTGGAGTTTCCACACAACCAGAGGGCTTGAGATCAGTTTTTCCTCTACCACTGATGCGATGGGAGCAGGCAGTTAACTAGGTGCTGGAGACCCAGTCTGAGGTTTGGCCTCTGAAGTTTACTTTGAATGTACACAGTAGTGACAGGAGCCTGCTTCAGTGACTATTACTGTTCCTATTGCTGTGATGAAATACCCTGAACAAAGGCAACATGAGGGAGGGCAGCCTGTGTTACAGTCCACGATGGAAACCAAGGTGGGAACTCAAACAGGGCAGGAACCTGGAAGCAGGTGGCGATGCAGAGGCCATAGGGGATTGCTGCTGATGGATTTGTTCTTCATGACTCTCACAGCTGGCTTTCTTATAGAGCCCAAGACCCCATCCTAGGGGTGGCGTCACCCACAATGGGCAAGCCCACCCTCATCAATCACTAAATTATGAAAATGCTCGACAGGCTTGCTGATAGCCCAATCTTATGAAGGCATTTTCTCAGGTGAGGTTCCCTCCTCTCAGATGACTCCAGCTTATGTCAAGTTGACACATATCTAGCCATTACAGAGCTTCAGCTCCTTCCTCAAGAGTCTGGACCAGATGGGCAATGTTGCTCCTTCAGCTTCTCATCTTTGGGCTCCAGGAGGTAGAAGAAAGCTGAGTTCTGCTTACACCTGCTTCCTCCTGCTTGTGTGGAGAGGTGGAGTTTCTCACCTGGCATTGGAGGCTTTGCCGTTTTGCCCTTAGTCTCAGAGCAGGGCTTTCCTACAGCCCGAAGCTCAGCTCCCATTCTTCTCTCCCTTCTTTCTCTTTTTGTAAAATATTTCTGTAGAAAAGGAACTGATCCACTCACCAAGTCTAATCTAAATTGCTCCACTGTTTGAACTGTGACCTGTCTTCCTGGTGAGGTTTCTCAGTTGGGTTAAAAACAGGGTAGGTGGGAGTAGCTTTGAAATTTGAGGTAATGTTTGTCCTGTGACTATGAAACTACCCACCAATTCACCACTGTTAATATATATATATTTCCTTATTTATAAATATTTAATAAATAAATATATATATACATATACACACATATACACACATATATATAGGTCAAATACCCATATATACATATGTTTGTATGTATATACACACATATATATGAATACCATGTCTGTAAAAATAAATGTATTGAATTTTTCTCCACTGATATAGTTGTACTTAAAAATAAAGAAACACAGGTTCCATGATAACCTGAGTTTGTCATAAATCAACTTAAATGAGTGCTGTTTTGTTCTGGCTCCTGGAATCAGAGGTTTTGGTGTGTGGTAGTTATTTTAGCCTTGTTATTTAGTTTAGACTCTGGAGAAACAGGAGTTCATGGTGAGGAGGGCATTGTGGAACAGAACTTCTCAGCTGCTGGGAGCTGGAAAGGAGAAAGAGTGAGAAGGAGCCAGCCCAGAATTCCAGTATTCCATCCCCTAATCATCAAACTTGTTTTCACTGAACTCTGCCTCTTAAAGGTTCCATCACTTCCAAATATGTCAAAGGCTCATGAACAAACTTTTAGCATGCCCTTAAGGAAATTTGAAATCCAAGTCATGATAATAAATGTTTTGCAAACATGGGTTTGTGGTAGAAAAATAAGTGCAAAGGGCCAGCTAGGTTTCTTGGAATCTGTCTCAGACTGCTAGTCAGAACCAATATGGCTGCATGAGAGGAAATTTTAGGAACCTGCTTTTACAAAGTCATCTAGGGTTCCTGGATAGGGAATCCTCGAGGCCAAAGAAATGTCAGATGAAAGAAACAGAAGACAGGATAGAATCGGGAGGTCTGCCTGGTCATGCTGGAGCAGCCAAACAGCCCAGAGTTTTTTGCATGGCTTGAATATATACAAAGCAGAACAAAGCACTGTACAGATGGTCAGTCAGTATCTAACCACAAGACCATTCCTGTCCTTGAGTGAGCAGCCTCCTCTCCATCGTGTGCTTGCTGCTCAGAAGCAGCCTTACTTTCTATCTTGATGTTCCTGAAGTTTTTCTCCAGCAGCATACTTTTTACTAGATAGAGTGTTCTTTCCTCATGGGCTAAATCAGAAGTCTCTCACAGCCCTCAAGGTTATAGGAAAAAGCAGAGCAGGCAAACTTGAGCTCAAATGACTTCTTTAAGTAAAAAGTGACTACTGATGAAAACTGAGTCACACGTGGGCTCCCGCACTTCCCCCTTTTTATTATATTTTAAGGACCTCTCAGAGCTCCTCAGAAGACTGCATCTGCCTTGGGGGTTCCCTACCACACTCTAGTCTTACCTGTCATTGGAAAATGGATCCTAGAGACTCATCTACTGTCTTAGGTCAAAAAGAGGCAAAAAACCAAACCAAACCAAACAAAACCCCCAAAAAACTCGCCCATCTCTGACTGGCAGTCTCTGGTGTCAAGTTTTTAGGGAAGTGTGTAGAGTTTTGCTCTGTGAAGTTCCGAGCCCATTTTCCACAGTGAGTTCATAATCAGCTTGAAATCTAGAGGTTTCAGAAGAACACAAGCTCCAACAACTGCAGTACTACTTAGAAGTGAAGTAAGTGCTGACCATGATGGAACAGCCTTTTTAAATTGTTCCAAAATATCTTTAACTGCTTTGGCTGCATCGAAATACATTTTAGCCCTTTTCAAATCCAATATTTCTTCATATAATTAGTCAAATCTAAGGATTCATTGGATTCACTCCAAATTTCCTAAGATGTGATTTAACTCTTCTTCCGGTAGCACTTTCATTGTACACAGAAGATGTACACAGGTCCATTCATAATTAGCCTGACATTTCAACTGTACTCTTGTTTTTAGGCACTGGAGCCTATCTCCCAAAAATTGTGCCACATCATATAAAGCATTTGCTTACCTCCCATTTTTACGTCTATATCTTCTTGTGTCTCCAATGTCAGAGAAACATTTAGGTATTTGATTAGCAAATCCTGCATTTTCAATAGACTGGGACAAAGCCACTGAAGCCACTGCAGTATTCATAAGCATAACAGCAAGAGTTGAAATCCTTGCTATAACGAACCCAGCAACGTGATCTGTCCACTTACAACGTCCTTAATTACTTCAATTATTTGTAACTCTTTGCCATCAAACCATGGATCATTTACATGCACAAGCAACATTACAAAAGACGGTTGTTTCTACACTAATACATGGGTATAATCTTCTACCTGAGAAACCCAATTAGTCAAAATACAATTAGGGCATGATACATTAAACACAATACCATTCATGGAGATTTTTGTTTCTTCCACCCAAAGAACATAAAGCATTTGACAGAAGCCAAAAAACAGTTCCTCTTAGGGGCAAACAGGTATTGAAGAACTGGATTGTCCTGCTACTTTTCCCATGGCAGCAGCAAGTTTCCAAATACAAATGTGAAGATTTTGTACTGGAGTGCCAAATTCCAGCTGACGGTCCTTGGTCCCAAGATTCTGCTGTAGACAAAGGATAAGAGTCACTACATTCTTCTTATTTTCCAGACCAGTCAAGAATGTACTGTGATGTCGCTGTGATATTGTGCTTTAATGGAATAATCCCAGTTCATCGTCTATTAGACTCTCTGGGTTCCTTCGTGTATGGGGGAAATCTTGGAAGGGATGAAGTATCATTTACCCAATAACTTTGAGGAAGCAATAACTTTGTAAAATAAGTACAGTGTTTATCATGTCCTATAATTAATGTCAGAAACACTCCAAGACACCCCTCCAATGCAATATTCTTTGCAAAACATACAGGAATTCCTTTACCGTACTCAAGATAAGAAGATTTTCGAGCAATTGGAAACTTTTTTGTGGCAGGTCGATTTAAAAGATGTGTATTGTTGATTGTGACTACGATCTCCTTTCCTTTCTAAACAGTACGATGTAAAATAGGTGGATCAGGAACATAGGCCCAATCGGCCTCAATCTGGCCTTTCTGGATTTTCATCAGCAACATCGGCAGAGCAGGCAAGCTTGAACTCAAATGACTTCTTTAAGTCAGAAATGACTCCGGATGGAAACTGAGTCACACAAGGGCTCCCACAGGAAATGTCTCTGGGGAGAAAACTGTCCAATGGAGCATGCTTCTCTATTTCTTCCTTTTGCAACCTACATTCAGCTAACCATCAACTACTTGGTTTCTGCAAAAAAACAAAACAAAAAAAAACAAAAAAAAACCAAACCAAAACAACAACAACAAAAAAAACAAAAACAAAAACAAAAAAACTTGTCCGGTGTCTTTCCCCTCTCACTAAATCCACATCTCACTTTCATGATAACAAACTTTCTCACGTGAACAGTACAGAGATCTGCTAATTATTTTCTGTTTCCACATTTGCCCACCATTTCCTGCCCATCCACTCTTTACACAGTAAGGATCTTGAAGGTAATTCATAGCCGATCACTTCTCTCTTACGGCCTTCCCAGCAGGGCTCAATGGTTAACAGCAGTGCGGCTCCTGCAGAAGACCCAGGTTTCACACAGGACTCACAAACATCTGTCACTTCAGTTACAGATGATCCAGTGCCTATTTCTGGCTTGCAAGGGCACCAGGCATGGTCATAGTGCACTTATATACATGCAAACAAAACATGCATACATGTTAAATAAAAAGAAACAAAGCCTTTTATTTTTAGTTAAAAAAAAAAGCCTTCTTGACTCAAGGAATACAAAATGCCAAATCCTTTTTTTTTTTTTTAACTCAGAAGACCTTGATTTTCTTCATCCCCTTCATCCTTTCAGTCCCAGATGCAATTATTTGTCCACCAATTCTGAAACAGGACAAGTTTACCCCTAACTCTGGACCTTAGTCTCAGCCATCTGCTCTGCGGAGATTATGTATGAACCCTGTATATCTTCTTGTGAGGGTCTCCTTCTAAGTATTTCTGTTTCAGGGCACTGCCCCTGCCCAGAAGATTTCTTATTACTTAATATACTCTGTAACCACTCCTCAATCTATCTACTGTCCATCCAATTTTTCATAGCGCAATTGCTGTGTGAAGTCATGCTGTCCTCTTGTTTATGTGCACATGTATTGTTTGTCCCCTTCCACTAGAATATAAGTATCACAAGGGCAGGGACCTTGTCTTTCTTGGTCATTGCTATGATCCCAGAGACCAAACAATGCCTTGCCACTTACTTGGTGCTCAGTAAATATTTTTTTTTTCTGAAAAATTTAAGAATTGACCTGAAAATAGGCCCACTTAATTTGAACACAAATAAAGCATTGCAAGAAAGTCATCCAATGTTGTTCATCCCTAAGCAACTGGCAAAGCACAGGGCAGTTCTTCAAGTAAGACGCTCGAAAAAATACTTAACCCGACATGAAATAAGAGGGATTTATACTGGACTGACCAAAACTTAATGTACTTAAGTCACAGTTTGTTGGATTGTGTTGCTTATGAAGTGGCAAAACAAAGATCAGTCAAAGTGGAAGTGTTAGGATGTTTTGTTTCTTTTATGAAAACAGCACCATGTTAAAATGACTTGGAGCTTGCAGTTCTGTTACAGTGACTCATCAGTGTGAAAAATGTGTTTCTGCAGGGTGGGAGGCGAGTTTGAAATTCATAATTTATTTGTTGCAATGTTCATTTATTAAAGCACAGGCATGTCTTCCAGCCTTCTCATGTTGTGACAGGATGCCTTCCCCTCTCCTTTTAGCTTGCTATATGCATAGATGTGCAAACATGATCAATAAGAACATAGGAGATGCAGCTTGTGTGAGTAGAAAGAACATTTTAATATGTCCATGTGTGCTGAGGTTAATGCTATCTTATATCTCACTATAATTTGGCTTGCAACTTTAAGATATGGAGAGAATATTAACACAAAGAACACATACCTGTTTCTTTCTTTATGGCTTCAGACAAGCATTTTATCAAGTTCATATTTGGAAATAGGACTAAAACAGAGCAGAGGATAAAGCTCACAGAGATCTCTGAATTAATCGAATTATTCAGTTTCATGCCAACCCAACAAAACAACAGATTCCCTGTGGAGGAGAGGCTATAATCTATGCATTCATCTCTGTGTACCACCCTGCCCACCAAGGTTCTGAGAAAACACCGCAGTCATTAAGCCAGTGTGCAAACCAACCAGCTAAACAAAGAGGCTATTTTTACAGTATGGGATGAGAGGCAAGGCAAAGCATTTTTAAAAATAAAAGATGACTTTTCCTCAAAGCCCAGAACAGTAGCAGAAGGCTTTAGGAACATAAACACAACCAATCTGTCTATTCCAGGGGATAAAGGCTATGTTTCTTAAACATAAAAGAACAAAATTTCTAAGTAGCAAGCAAGTTGGAAGTATTTGCATAATGGATTCTATTTACATAAATTACGTTGCTTATAGCACTCATCTGATAAGACTTGGCAAAAGTGCAAGGCAGAAGCTGAAGTGGAGTGAAGAGAAGGCTGCACTCTGGCGTTCTTCCATTCCTTGAGCTCTGTGTTTCTTCAGGGGTTAATGTGTGCATTTGCACCAAACTTTGTAACTGTGAGTGTCAGAAAGAGTTAGATGTGGTCATTTCTGTACTCCTTGTGCCCTGTCCCCTGTTTTGTTCTCTTTTATGAAGGTAAAAATGAGTGCATCTGTCAACCACTGGAGCATGTTAACTCCTGTGTGTTGGGACTTGACAGCCACTGGCTGTGAATTTTCTTCTCATAACAACCAAATGAAAATGTCAGCAGTGAATCTTTCTGCTAAGTGCTAGGTTCCCTCTCCTTTGTTGTACTATTTTCCATTGATCAAGTAGACAATCAAGGTGTTTTACATAGTTTCATGGCAAAGAGCTTGTCTCTAATGACCCAGTACTAGCTCCCACCATGTGCAGTCTCTTTAAGAAGGTTTGTATGTATGTGTGCTTGTGTGTGTGTGTGTGCATCTGTGCATCTGTGTGTGTCTCTCTGTGTCTATGTGTATGCTATCAGCAACATTAGGTATATCACTAAACCTCAAGGTTAAGCAAGAAATATTCCAGCCTTCTCCTAGATGCAGGAGTAGAGAACTTATGAGTGAGAGTGCTGTTCTCTGGCAATTTTTTGGCTTTTTGCCCTATTTGCCACTGGCAGTGAGACTTTATCTGTCAAGAACATGTAAATGAAGGAAGACGCTAACTGTTCACAGCCTGTCATTCCCTTCTGACTTGAGGTATCCCAACTGGTGAGAGCTGAACAAAACAGGTGCTACTTTATCCCTCCATTTCCACACTCTAGAATTTTATAATTATCTACTTCTATTTCATCCACAGTTGGTTTTTGCAAATCTCTAAACCTTTGGGTCAATCAAGTATATGTTTTGGGTGCAAACAAGAATATGTCCAAATAAGAGTGTAAGAGTGTCCTTTCCTTTCCTTTCCTTTCCTTTCCTTTCCTTTCCTTTCCTTTCCTTTCCTTTCCTTTCCTTTCCTTTCCTTTCCTTCCCTTCCCTTCCCTTCCCTTCCCTTCCCTTTCCTTTCCTTTCTTTATTTTCCTTCCTTCCTTCCTTCCTTCCTTCCTTCCTTCCTTCCTTCCTTCCTTTATTCCTTCCTTTCTTCTTTTTTTTTAAGGCAAGGTCTCATTATGTAGTCTAGGTTAGCCTCCAACTTACAGAAATCCATCTGCCACTGTGCCCTGAATGCTGGCATTAAAGGTGTACACAGCAATGCTTGGAATTACAAAGAAGAGTATCTTTTAGCAAGTCAGGAATTTGTGTTTATTCTATTAAAAAAGTCTATAATCGTACAGTTTCTGGCATTAGCTCAGCTGTTCAGTGATGGCATGGAAAATCCACTTTTTCCCATTTCTTTGCACACACCCTTAATGTGCTTGCTATACCCCGCCCCATGTTTCCTGCTTCATGGTTTCAGCTTCATTCACTGAGACTACATTTGATTCAAGAAGAAAAGAAAACTGGGGAGACTGGAGCAGGCTATGAACATCTCCCATCTTCCTTGATGAAAGACTCCTCTCCTTTTCATACAGTAAGGAAATCATTCCAATTGCCTACATGCTAAAGCTCCTTTCAATGTGACTCTTGGGAAGTGGTGGAATCCTTAAAAGGTTCAGTAGCAAGGACTGTGGACCCTGGTGCTTTTCCTTGTAGGGGATTTGTTTTCCTGGTTCCTCTCCATCCTTCTTTCCCTTTGTGGCTCTGTGAGCGAGACAGCTCCTTCCCCATGGACTGTCTACCATGACATTAAACCTGACAATAGGCCAAACAACAGGCTACCGGATTCTGACCCCTAAAATCACGTACGCCACAACAGCTCTTTCTTCTCTTCAAGCTGATTGTCTCCAATGTTTTGTTGTAGTGAAAGAAAGCCTCCTCTCTTCTCTTGGCTACGTACATTGCAAGGTCTTCTTTTGTTTTCTGTTTTGCTTGGTTTGTTGACCAGAAGTGTGTGAACTCACCACTTCAGTTTGCCACTGAGACAGAAGACATGGGTATTGGCATTTATGAGCATCTAAGGAAGAGACCATCAAAAGAGAATAGCCAAGTAAGGTAAGGTACAAGGCTGGTCATAATCACTAAGAAATTATAGTTAAGGAGTTACAGTGCTCCAAGAAGACAGGCTCTTCTGTACTTAGAGTCGGAAGCTAATAGTTATCCATAGATAGCTCTGTTCTTCCCCTTTCCAGCTCGCTCTTTATTGTGCATGCTTATTCTCCCTTTGTTCCCTTCATGGAAGGGTGACCAATGTCCTGGAAAAGTTACTTTTTCTATTACGCTGTGCTCTGAATCTCAACATGCTTTACCTAAAGGGATTGTCCTATGGGCTTGTGGATTTGAACACTTGGTCTCCAAAGAGTGGCACAGTTTATTAAGCTTATGAAAACTTTAGAAAGTCTCAGGGTGGGTGGATAGCTGAAGGAAGTGGGCCAATGTGTGTAAGTGTAGGCCTTGAAATTCATATAGCGGTCCCTCTTTCTGTGCTGTCTCTGCTCTCCGATTCACCAGGATTTGAGAGCAGCCAGTCTTAAGCTGCTGACACCACAGGGCTAGGAGTGGCTTCTCCTGCCCAGCCTTCTAGCCCATGATTTGTGGGCTGCCTTCACACTGTGAGTCCAGGCAAACTCTTTCTCCCTTACATTGTTTCTGGCCAGGTATTTGGACACAGCAACACAAATAGGGATAGTGGTATAATTTTGAGTAGAAAGAAAGAAAATGTTGCTCAGTATTTGCACAAGGTTATATGTCAAGATTTTGTTAAAATTAGGGAGAATGAGCCTTTGCATCTATAGAGACTTCCCTGAGTTACTGATTTAATGTAATTTTCTGTCTTTTATCTTCCTCCCTCCAGGACGCAGATTGAACAGACCAGTGTTAAGACATTTAATATAAAATAAAGACATAAAATAAAATGTTATTCCTTTTACTACACGGAGTGTTCGTAAGGACTCTCTGAAGTGTCCCCTAGTCCCTGGGCAAGGTCTGTAGCAAATGATATCATTCTCAGCAAGGCCTTTTTCCCAACTTGGGATACAAAGACAAGACTATGAATCTTGGAGGGAGATGGAAAGTCCTTTACATTCTTCCTTGGAGTGAAGCAGACAGCTGTCCAGGGAAGGTCACTGGCCAGGTTCCCAGAGTCCAGGTTTCAGCCATGGCTTGAGCAGAGGAACAATTGTCATGTCATTATTTCACTGTCATGTGGCCACTGACACCATAGCTAACACGCAGAATAAAAGTCAAATTACTACTGTCAGAGTAATGCTACTGATGGCCACTCTGTGGAAGCCCTGTAGACAATCACCTGCATTTAGTGGTCCATTTGCAGCTGAATTAACCCCTTGAGAGGGTGGCCAGGATTTGTTTCCTGAACTGGGACCTGTAGGTGATGGGATGTAGTAATGGTTTGAGAGCGCTGTGAATTAGTCACTATCAGTGGGGCGGGCAGGGGGAGTCTATTCAAAAGCATCACCATATTATACCAACAGGAAGAAAAAAAAATTAAGCTGAAAGCCACAGGAACAAAATGGTCTTTTAGTCTTTTAAAAAGAGGGGGTTAGCCAGAATACACCTTCAGGGGCCCTAATGTGCAAATATCAGAGAGGTGAAAGTCACTCATTGTGCTTCTCAAAGGGAAGTCAACTTGGGGGCAACTGCTGCTTTGTTTTTATTAGTTTTAAAGCCCCCCTTTCTCCACATCTCTCTGTCTTTTTCAGCCTTTCCCCCATCCCAGAAGTCCTGATTGTTTGGGGGCAGCTGTAACCGCTTAGGGTTGTACTGACAAACAAGCCGAGGTTAGCTAACAGGCAGTGTTAGTTGTCCTTGTGGATCAGACTCAGCTGTGGGGGAGAGCAGAAATGTGTCACGTGATAACACCACAGAGGACGTGAGTACACCATCTCATCCTTGAATAGACCATATCAGGAGAGTTTTATCTCACTGTGCACATTTTTCTCATGGTGTGTACACATGTGTGTATGTTACAAATCTATATGCACAACCAACCCACTCTGTGACCACCATCGCCAACAAAACCCCCATTGAAGAATGAATAAAGATGAAATCACAGTGAAGGAAACACCATGGCAGGAAAATGAAGGAAAGTTCCAGAAAAGGTTAGTGCAGACAGTAGTGCTCTGAACAAGGACTCGTTCCCTGTAGGTGGTCTGCAAATTTGACTCCAAGGTTTCAGTTGCCATAGAGAGGAGACATTTGATATTATTGTCTGGTCTATGGAGAGGAAGGAAACAAAGCAGTTGCTGGAAAGAAGCACGGAGCGCTGTCTTGAGATGAAGTAGGGAAATGACTTCTCTCTGTGCTGGTCAGCCCCAGTTCACAGACTTTCTGTGCTAGGAGACGGGATGTAGGTGCATAAAGTACTGAGAGTGGGTGGCTCACACTGTAAACACCAGACGAATGGCAAACTGATCCAAAGTGATTCCGCTCCTTGCAATGTTGAATTGCTCTTAACTGGATATGGACGTTTGGGCTCTGAAAAATGAAGGAAAGTCACTAAAAGCAGAACTTGACATCAGTATTTTTAGAAAGAATAAACGGCATAAAAATAGTCTGGTGATTTTACTTTTAGACAATTAAGATGAGTCGGAGAGCAAAAGGGATAAAGTTAGGAGAGTCTAACAGCATCTAATCGTCTGAGTCTTCTCCAACCTCCCAAAGATGGCCATGTGAACAAGAGTCACCGCTGGCAGTGCTGCGGCCATTCAGTCACTAGCAGGAGCAAAAGATAGGAAACAACTGCTCCAGGTGGAGTTTGGAGATGGGAGGGTGGCTGATCATGTGACTGCCCGAGGGCCCTCTGCATCAAGAGCCTGGCTATGTATGTCCAGAACATTTAGCAGTGTAGGTGCTGAGAAGATGGGTCAGCAGTTAAGAGCACTTGCTGCTCTAGCAGATGACCCAAGCACCCACATGGCCACTCATAGCCATCTGCAATTCCAGTACAAGGGGATCCAGTGCTCTCTTCTGGCCTCTCGGGGTAGAACATGTGTCTGCTGTACTTAATATCCATGAAGGCAAAAGACTCATACACATAAAATAAAATAAGTCTTAGAAACGTAAAGTAAGGGAAATGTAGATTCTGTCATTGAGTCACCTCCTGGGATGCTGTGAGCTGCTGCTGCTGACTGTCACATTTTGTCAGTTCATCTCCATCTTTGTTGGAGGACCATTTTTATCTGGGAAGCATCATCACCAACTGACAGGTCAAAGCTCTTTCCAGACAGCTGAGACTTGATGACTAGCTACTCAGGGACACTAGGCACCAAGGTCTCAGAAACAGGCACAAACTCTGATTCACTGGTTGACCTGATATGACATTGATAGGCCCATAAAACGTGCAGTTGTAAAATCCTTAAAAATTGTTTGAGTTTCAGCCGGGCGGTGGTGGCGCACGCCTTTAATCCCAGTACTTGGGAGGCAGAGGCAGGTGAATCTCTGTGAGTTCGAGACCAGCCTGGTCTACAAGAGCTAGTTCCAGGACAGGCTCCAAAGCCACAGAGAAACCCTGTTTCGAAAAACCAAAAAAAAAAAAAAAAAAAAATTGTTGCAGACTAAGCAATGTAAACAGCGAAGGAATGTGGGAAGCAGTTTCAGGTCACAGCTGGTTAGTTACACGTTCAGCAACCAAAGAGTAAATAAAATAAGGAATTAGGATGTTGTAGTAGGAGACACAAACCGTAACTCTGTGCTCAGGCAGTTGTGAAAGCAAATATTTCAGGCGCAAAAGGAGAAAAAAACACAGATGTGTTCAGAGACCGATGGACCATTGAATTTCTCTATTATCTCTTTTACTGCTGGAAGAATCAACCCAAACAAACGTTTTTAGTTCTTTGAGATGACTTGGCCACACTCGCAGGTAGAATGTTTCCTTTATGAATGTAGAGGCAACCATGCGTGCCTTGTAAAAAGCATAAGAAAATGTGGGAAGCCTGAGACCGAGAGAAGAGAAAACGACAAAATGGCGAAATGAAAACAGTTGTTAGAAGTCACCCACCTCCGGTTCAAATGCTTCTTTCCTTTCAGTTCCTTCCCCGAGCTGTCCCCGTTACTCCCACTTTCTCTTTATTTCAGGCATCAGAGTTAGAGATCAATAAATGCTGCTTCATACCACATTCCTTCATTGTGTGGAGCAAAGAAACAGGAGCGGTTGCGTGCCAAGTCAGGCTAGCTTAACATGGAGCAGGGCGCTTAAGATTTTTGAAACGTGTTCAGGGGGA
Organism: Chionomys nivalis; assembly: GCF_950005125.1. Classification (NCBI taxonomy): domain Eukaryota; kingdom Metazoa; phylum Chordata; class Mammalia; order Rodentia; family Cricetidae; genus Chionomys; species Chionomys nivalis. Next base: position 78,291,521 of record NC_080091.1, read on the forward strand.
GTTTATGGATTAATTATTAGAGTATTACATCAAGCATATGTTTTTGGAGGAGGATTTTATTCTGTCGTTGGAATTTGACAGTGCTCTCGAGTGGATGTACAGTCGCTGCTTGCTACCTGATAAAGTATTGATATTTAGGAATAAGATTCTTTCGGTTGACAATGTTTATCAAAAGATGTTCAGGATGTAAAAAGGGAGGCAGAACACTGGCGGCTGATAGAAAACACCACCTGATGGTTTTAGCATTTCAGAATTTGCAGTAAAGAAGGCTTCTCTACATGTATTGTTTAGGGATCCTGTGTTTTAAGGAAGCGTCTTTCAGGTGACCTCTATGAATGGAAGTAGAAGACCGGCTGCTGTAGACTACAGTGCAAATGGCGTTTCTTTTCACACAAACACAGTTTCTATAAGCAACTTACAATATGACCACATTCCCTCTTTACAGGACTGACCTATGCTAGATCTAGAAGAATGCAGTAGCCCCCTGCCAACACTCTGAGACATTTAAAATGAATCCAGGTGAACTGGATTATGAAAAGGAAGATACCCAAGAAAATGCTGGGAAAGTCTATCTGTATCAAGCACCAAGCATAAGGTCTTCTCTGTCAGCAATTAGCATTCATAGTGGGAAGAAATTACATATTAATATACTGTGTGTTCCTTTATTAGGCGGCTCATTTTTTAACAGTGACATGCCTGTGGACAGAAATGTAATTCTTCAGAGAGACTTAAAAGATTGGGACTACATGCATTTCGTCACATTAATCATGTGTTAGATCAAATAAATCCCCATTGGGGGCTTTTTATATTCATCAAGAGTTCAGGCTCAGTAACCCGTTCAGTTCCAAAACTGGGAAAATAAAATCTGAATCGAAAAGTGAGATGGAGACCGTAAGAGAAAAATAAAAGATATTTTTTTTCATTTATTCCCCTCCAACCCATCTTGTATTTCTATAATTTGAGATAAAACTACAGACTAATCTTTGAGTCATCCATCTGGCTGATCCTGTTTGTTGTTATTAATTAGTATAGGAGAGAGGATAAGCCAAAACGCGCGGCAATGCTGGGGAAGCATTGTAAGGATTTACTACTATTTAATCAGTGTTTGAAAGACATTTTTATGCCAGTTCAAGTATTTGCTTCTCTGTGGTGTATGATGCCTGACAGGAAGAGGGAGGGAGAAAGCCTTTGTTTCTGATTATAAAACACATTGCAATAGATGCTTATGGTTCCCCAAGAGTTACAAGGCTAATCACCTTTAAAAGCTGCTCTGCATTCCTGGGGAGTTAGAAGGCAGAGGGGGCGCAGCACTTCTAACAGTTTATCCTTTAAGAGACACCAACATTGGGATAGATTTTTCAAGCGCTACTCATGCACTCACATCGTGGCATTGTTTAAAATAACGTGTTGTGAAGCATGAATTGCATTCATACATGAAAATGCAATGTGAATGCATTCAGCTAATGGAAGGCAAAAGTCAATTGTCATTTAGGTCACTGTGTGACGGTAGGAAATCATTTTAATGAAGCCAGCCCTGTTCAAAACAGTTTGAATCTCAGCATATAAAAGAATATGAGTTCCCAAACAGGATTTCACTGGAGGCAAATACTATCAAGCAAGCAACTCAAGTGTACAGTAAAAGCTCCCACTAGCAAAAGGTTGAATAAGCTTGAATCAACAAAATAGATGGTTTTAAAGTATTTTTTTCCTACACATTTTTTTTTGATGATTTTAAAAGTCATAGCCAGCTGCCTGCACTGTGTGAATTTGGGGGGAGGGCGAATGATGCTCATTGTAGCCCTTAAAATAATTATAAATAAGGCTGTTTAATTAAAATTACATCCAAAGATGAACATTGCAAAAAGGGTATGAATTATGCCATCACTTGAGACTCTCTCTATCCCCCTCTCCCCAATCAGAAAGCCTTCGTCAGTCCTTAGTCTTCCTTTTCCTCTCCCTCTTTTCAACATTAACAACCAGAATATGAAGAAATAAAACCCCTAGCAAGCCTTCCAGTTAAAGGTGTTTTTTGCGAAGTTTCTAATGATAGTTCTAATGGCAGAGACTAGTCCTTTTCAAAAGACAGTGGATTGTTGGCAAGCCACTCAGGAAGCACAGTCCTTAGCTCAGCCTGCATTTATTCAAGGCTATACTGTATGCCCCTGGGCAATCTCTGAGTCCTGGCATGTGTGCCAAGTGTCATGTGGGAGCCTGTCTCTACCGTCATCTTCTTCACCCTGGAAGGCTGTGGGGGAAGGCGACTGCCCCAGGGAAATCAAGTCAAGTTCATTCAGCGTTCAGTCTTAGGCTGCTGGCTAGGGAGACAGCGGGAGTTCTGGGTATAGACACTCTTGGCTGCTTCCTCTTCTTTCGCTCCGCTCCATTTGGATGAGAGGGGCAACTGAGTCAGTGTGGTGAGACTTACTAACTTGAAGCTAAAGAGGAACAGCTATGTCTGTAGTCTGCATGCCAATCAAACCCTGTAACACGTTCTTTCACATATTTCATAATTGATTTTTATTGAGCTCTACATTTTTCTCTGCTCCCCTACTTGCCTCTCTCCTCCCCTTCAACCCTCTCCCAAGGTCCCCGTGCTCCCAATTTACTCAGGAGATCTTGTCTTTTTCTGCTTCCCATGTAGATTAGATCTATGTAAGTCTTTCTTAGTGTTCTCATTGTTTATGCATGCTTTCTTTTAAGAATAGGGAACTGTAGATTAATGTGATATACAAAATATTTAGGCATCAGTAGGATCTCTGGTCTGGCCCCTAGCTTTCCTGTTGTATTTTAGAGTAAAAACAACAACAACAAAAATCTATTGAAGTTTTATACATCAAACAGAAGAAATGTTAGAAAAAAAGATGAATGCCAACATAGTGATGTTGTTGGAAGTATCTTAGTGACTTTGGAAAATCATTTCATCTGTAAAATGAAGGCAATAAAATTAATTGCTTTTAATTAATCAGTAAAATGATGCCCAAATGTTTAGTGTGCAGTCTAAGATACATTAAATACTGGTCACTGAAGAGATGTTATACCAAAACTTCAAGTGGTTAAAGGTTTGACATAGATATTTTGATGCAGTTTTCCATTATTTTTCAATATCTCTTATGTTATCTTTTCCCTCTCTCTCTAAAGAAGGGTGTTTTCTAGTGACCAGAATTTTCATTAGGATTCAAAATGAAAACAAAGTATTAAATATACAAAGTATTAAATACACTGTATTAAAAGATTATTATGGTTTGAATGTGAAAAAATCCCCGCAAGTTTGTGTGTTTGAAATTTGGTTCTCAGGTGGTGACGCTATTTGGGAAGAGGTGTGGAAGCTTTAAGTGGTAGGCAGAGGCACGTGGGAGGCAGAGGCAGGCAGATCTCTGTGAGTTTGAGGCCAGCCTGGTCTACAGAGTGAGTTCCAGGACAGCGAAGGCTGTTACACAGAGAAATCCTGTCTCTAAAACAAATAAACAAAACAAATAAACAAAAAAGAGGTAGGATTTGGCTAGGATGAGGGTCACTAGAAGATGAGCCTTGCAGTTTTTAACCTACTTGCTCTATGATCTATCCATGAGTGAGCTGGTAGCTAGCTGCACAGTTCTTGTGCAGGGCTGAGAGTTGCTCCTGATGTTGTGGCTTCTCCACCATGAGGAGCTGAGAGTTGCTCCTGATGCTATGGCTTCTCCACCAGGAGGAACTGAAAGTTGCTCCTGGTGCTGTGGCTTCTCCACCATGAGGAGCTGAGAGTTGCTCCTGATGTTATGGCTGCTCTACTATGGGGAGTTGAGAGTTGTTCCTGATGCCGTGGCCTCTCCACCATGAGTAGCTGAGAGTTGCTCCCGATGCTGTGGCTTCTCCACCAGGAGGAGCTGAGAGTTGCTCCCTATGCTATGGCTTCTCCACCAGGAGGAACTGTAGCCCCAAAGTGGGAGTCAGCACGAATTGTTTCTTAAAGCCGCTTTTTGTCAGATATTTGGTCACAGTAGTGAAAGAAGTCATAAATACAAAAGTTAAAATATTTGGGCTAGATATGTTTACAGAAGCTAAAGGAGTTTGGAAGTACTACAATTACTTTTAGATAGTGCCTTCCTTAACCTATATCAAAAATAAAGAGAGGAGAAAGACCCTCCAAGTTAGTTTTGGAACAATATTTGTGCTGAGGGAGCAAGATGGGGTACTTAACCCTACCATAGTTAAGTGAGGTGACTCTTTAAGAACAATGGTCACAGGGATGGAGGACACTTTCATAAAAGGACTCAGCAGTATTCTCAAAGATCCTCTGGGGAGAACTTGGTCTCCAAATTTGTTGATGCGATGATAATCTAATTTTCCATGTGCCATGTCAATAACATGGGAGACAGCTGGGCCTAAAGTATTTGAATAATGTGGTAGGACATCTAACAGAAGATAAGGCTAGATGTTCCACAACTGGAGGGTGCTGAAGTTGAGAGAAGCAGTTGAACTGAACCTTAGTGTTTTATACAAGTGTCTTATGCCATGTAGTAGCTATGTCTTTCCCACTGAAAAGTGTATATGTGACCCACACTGAGCCAAGACATGGATGCTACCACGTGAAGACCTTGGTAGCAATAGAATAAAAGCAAACTTCTACTGAAGGCTGTTGAGTGCTGTATTCAGTCATGTGAGAGGTTAGATCTTGCAGTAGAGGGAGGAGAAATTTTAGAAGCTATCATGATGTGGGATTCCCCTCTGTATGCTGTGAATACCATTGGCTAATAAAGGAATGTCTTGGGCCTGCACAGGGAATAGAGGTAGGTGGGGAAAACTAAACCGAATGCTGGCAGATAGGAGGCAGAGTCAGGGAGAAGCCATGGAGCTGCCACCAGAGACAGACTCTGGGAACTTTACTCGGTAAGCCACTGCTACATGGCAATACACAGATTAGTGTAAATGGGTTAAATTAAGATGTAAGACTTAGCCAATAAGAAATTAGAATTAATGGGCCAAACAGTGATTTAAATAATATGGTTTCTGTGTGATTATTTCGGGGCTAAGCAGCTGGGAACAAACTAGCAGCCTTCCTCCTACACTATCATATATCCTTCTGTTCTCAAAGATGTTCTAGAGCTTTTTAAGTGAGGGAGCATCTATTCCCTTCCCTGATTCAGGTGTCCTATTTAAATCTTGGGTTATTCCTCAGAAGTTGGTGAGAGCTGGAAGTTTTTAACTGTACCTTCACCCCACCCCCACCCTATATCTCAGTGCCTACCCAGTACCCAGAAAAGGGTTGCTATTACATGAATAAGTGGGCATAATTATGTGACTTCCTCACAACTTTGGAGGTTTTGGTTTTTTTTTTTTTCTTTAGCTGTGTGCTGTAACTCATTTCCCAAGTACCCTTATTGTTTTATCAGTCCACATAAAACCATGTTGGTGTATCAGTCTGATGGCATGACACTGAGAGGATGTGTAGACAATGCATTGGAAGATGCATGCCTGCTGGGGTGGGGGATACCCCTTTAAAATGTATGATCACACGTCTTCCCCAAGGCTCAGAGAGCATTATAGAAAAGGAGGAGGAAAGACTATAAGAGCCAGAGGTCAGGGAGGACTGAAGTGAAACTGTCTTCTAGACATGACAGGTCCACTGCCCCTCACGAACTCATAGCAGCTGTCTTTGCCTGCATGAGACCTGCAGGAGAGCAAGCCAGTCAACGTTATGGTGTTGAGTGGGAAGGACTTAATGTGCCTCCCTCCTATTGATGGTTGATGGATTCTGAGTTAGAGAGAATTGTGTATTTTTTTTTTTTTTTAGCATCTTAACCTTCTGGGTAGATCATGCTCCAGTAGAGAGCCTCATACCCAGAAATAAACAAACAAACAAACAAACAAACAAATATATATATATATATATATATATATATATATATATATATATATACTCACACACACATACACACAGCATGAACTGGAGTAGATGGGTCATTAAATTAAAAAAAAAGGGGATAAGTAGAAATGAGAGGATATCAAGTTGGGGAATATGGAAGTAGGAGTGGATCTGGTAGAAGTTAAGGGGAATAGCTGGGAGTTGGAGTGAATATTATCAAAATCCACTATGAAATGATCAAAGAATTGCTACATATTTCTTCAAAATATATTAATTTATATTTTGGTTCTCAGAATTATCTGGAATATTTTCCAATTGTAACAAACAATGAATTGATGAATTGGATTTTTTTCCATAGGTTTAGTGAGGGGTCATGTTCCTTAGACTTATTTGGAGTTTGGAACCATTGTCTAGAATATATGGGTCATTTTCAAATGTTGTGTAGTATCTAGAACAAGAGAAGATTGCCCATTTGGTTCAAGATACTGTATAAATATTAAGAATTCTTCCAGCTCCTATGAGGTAGTGGATCCAATAAGCTGTGGTCATAGTGTCTGGAACAAATTGAGATGTTCCCTGGAAATAGGACAATCAGAGTGGAAATATCTAGGGTTTTGGAGAGAAACCATGCACTTTTCAGTAAGTAATTATTCTCTCTCTGAAAATTAGATCCTGCCTTGTTAATAGACTCTGATAGAGAGTAAATCTGAAAAAGGTTTGAGGTGGTCAGTCTTTCCCCCCTCTCCAGGCTGCTCCATGTGCATTATAAATTACCTGAACCTCAAGATGTAAATTCGGAATATCCAGAAATATTCTTTCGCTAACTTAAATGAGATATCTAAAACTAGGCCTGAGAAGAGAGAGGGTGAAGACAAACTAAGATGTAGGTCCATATGGATTATGGTTCCAGTGTGCTTGTTTAGCTCATCAGCCCTCTTTAAATCAATAGTAATAACATTATATTGAGCTCCTTAATATCATTGGTTGAGGAAGAAAACATCTGATCTTATATTATAGATGACTGTATATAATATCATAGCACTAATTATGTGTACTGCTGTGATTTTCCCAGGAGTTAATGATTTCTAAAGACAACGATCACCTCAGGGTGGCCTGAGTGAGTATGAGTAGGATCATGGGTAATTTAGGAGTGGTTATGCTACTGAAGATTAACATGGAGGAGGACTTATTGGAAAGAAGATGGGTTTCAGAGGGAGGAGAGTGCAGTGGCATTTCAAATATATTTTAATAAATAAAGACTGCCTGAAGATTTGAGAGCAAAACAGTCCCACTGGTTAGCCTCACGGACCTGATTGTGCTAACACACACCTTTAATCTCAGTAGCCACCCTAGTTGCCATAGAAACTGGGCAGTGCATGCTTTTAATGACAGTGGTGCACACCTTTAATCCTAGCCCTAGAGAGGAATATAAGATGTGGAAGACAGCTTTCAGCTCAGTCTCCTTCTGAGATTCTAGGAGGAAAGCATCGCCATTTTAGACTGAGGTCGAGGTAAGAGCCAGGGGCTGGCTGTTTTGCTTTTCAGATCTTCAGGTTGAACCCCAATTTCTGACCCCTGAGTTTTTATTAGTCATACTTCAGGAGGGATGATAAGACACAATCATGGAGTGGATAGGACTAGAATTTTATTATATGTATCTGTCAACCCTCACCTCAAAAACAGACAACAATGGAAGAAAGTTTCTCAAGGAATACAGTTTGAATAGTGCAAACTGCTCTGTAGTTTATCTGAAAGGGAACATGGTCTGATATTGAGTATTTATCTCTTCATAAGCATGCTGTTTGCTGCGGCCAGATGTTCAGAGAGTTCTGAGGAATGATGCCAGATCACTGGTGACAAGGAGGACTGAGGAAGAAGTAGGCAGATAGACCCCGGGAACTTGTTTTTAACCTCTCTGTATTGATATCTTCATCTAAGTCTAGTTCCCATATGAACATTTATTGACTTTCTCTGCAGAAAGGACTCTTTAAAATAGACTAGATGTTTTGCATTACACCCATGGGCAGCTTTTTTCCTAACCACTTTGATGTATTTTCTTCAGAGGACTCTTTAACCAAGAATGATCATGATAGTGAATGTTCATGAACTAAAATTTATTTACCATCAACAAATCTGATTTGACTACTCGTGTTAGAGTCCAATTCGGAGGCCATGGTAAGATACCACATTCCAGGTGACCCTTCTATATTAACAGCATGTTATATGTCTCTAAATTTTGTTGGAAAATTTTCCTCCCGAATAAGTAATTTTAATACATGGTTTCACTACCATGGTTCCAAAAATTTGAATGACAAGACTATCTGAGTTCCTTGCAACACTTGTTAAGAGATAAAAAAGAGACATAGTAATTGATCCTGATTATTTAAGTTGTAATATGGTAGTTGCTACATTATGGTGTAAAGGAGGAAAGAGTCGAGGTTACAGACTCATGTGTCCTCCCAAACTTATGTGCCTGAGGCATGATGTTTAATTCAGTAGCATTAAGGAGTGGAACCTTGTGGGAAGTGTTTAAGTCATAAGAGTTTGTCCTTCACAAATGAATTATTGCTTTTATTAAAAGATTAATTGAAGAAGTTCGGTACTTTCTCTTCTTTTGCACATGTCATATGAAGACACAGGATTTCACCTTTCTGAAATGATAGCACTCAACCAATGGTTTCTGAAGCATACCACATCCATCACGACACTGGACATGCTAGCATCTTGTGCTTGCATTTCTCACCTTTCAGAAATAGAGGAAAATTTATGCTTTAAAAATATCACCATTCTTAGGTATTTTATTTCAGCAACTCAGAATTGCTGAAGATAAGAAGGAACCTAGAATTTCCTTCATGATATCTTTCATAATTGCCGTGTTAAGCCTGTCACTGATAGCACCCTGATCATTTGAGTCAGTGCTGGAATGGGGCAAGGGGGTGGGTTTATAAACTAATGTACCAGGAACTGGAAAGATGGACCAATGACTTAGAACACTACTGCTCTTGTGGAGGACCTGTGTTTGGTCCTAACACACCTATATAGTTGCTCACAATCATTTGTAGTAATCTAGTACCAGGGGATCTTAATTCCTCTTCTGACCTCTGTGAGCACCAGGAATGCATATGGTGCACATACATACATGCACATACACATAAAATAAAATGCATAAATTTAAATAAAACAAGCAAACAAACACAAAGTAATACACCCAGCCATGTCCTTACATATCTAGAGAGGCGTCCATCTCATTCTCCTTCCTATATTCAGAGTTTTAAACCTTATCTATAGTATACTGTATTATTATTCTTACCCATTTGTTAGAATAGAGATAAATGTGGTTTTCTACTTCATTAGCCTCAGATGTAACTGTCTTAATACCTAGCTAGTGAACAGAAATAGCAGAATCAACTAGCAAAAATTTAAGTCACCAAGTGGCTTTCTGTTTCCTTTGCACTTATGCTGTGAGATCAGCAATATTCTAAGCAGGACTGCTTCTTCACCAATGTGGGTTTCAAAGCAAATGTGGTCTGAGGCATTTCAGTTACCCCACAATAATGATCAATGCACGAGAGGAATGGGCCTTCTATGTTGGATGTCCATGAGTTTTGGCATTGTTGGTCAATGTGGTATAACTGTGGCAAATGTAGTCTGTTCTGATTTATACAGCACGTCTTAACAAAGCATTCTATTAACTTCACATTTTATGAGCAGGGCATCATTATATCACCCAAGATGGCACAGAAATTCTGGATTCAGTTGATTCTCCTGTTTCAGCCTCTGGAATAGCTGAGGCAACATGTACATACTTCCATTTTCCAGCTCTCCCCAAACTATTTAAAACATGTGTTGGCAGTGGGTTAACTGTACAACCAAACAGCAAGTTACAAAGTAATAAAATTGGGCTAAATAACCTGGATGAGAAGAGAACGTCTCAGAGAGTCTGGATTTGGTTTGGATGCAGTGACTGACTATGTTCGTTGAAACAGCCAGTGGACACATTTTGTGATTTTATCTTAGTTAATTGTGCGTGAAAGGGAGATGATAGTAGACACAGTTTTCGGTTGTTCACATTCTTTTTAGTCTGTTCATTTTTTGTTTGTGATTTCTATGATGTAGTTAAGAAGTAAAACTTGTTGTATCCTACCAAAAATTTGAAAAGCGCCAGACATGATCTTTCACAACCCTTTAAACCCAAGGCACTGGCCCATTGCGTTTTCTTTCCCAATGAGATGAGGGTGAATATATTGCCCACCAGCTTCATCAGAGAGGCAAGACCTTGAGCTTCAGTTTGCTAATTCATTCCAATAATAAATAGGAGCCAAGTCCCTTTCCTAAGAGGCTATGTAATTCTGGGCCCATTGTTTAACCTTCCTGAACCTCAGCTCTCTGTCTACAAATTGAGTGATAATGGTAGTATATTCTTCTAAATGCCGTCCTGTGAAATAATCGAGATAGTGCACACAAGACAGATCCATGAAACAATGTGTATAACGAGAATGAAGGGATTGGGAGCTTAGTTGTGCAGCGGGACAGAGGTAGCAGGGAACACTCCTAGGGAGAAACTCTCAGACCTTGTGGCAATGAAGACAATCATGAGCTGTAGAATTCTGCTTCAACTCCTGAGCCCATTCCACCCACACTGGATGGATTCTTGTGTCTGAGAGACATCCTCCTATGTAGGGAATGCCTGTGGCTGCTTCTGCCTTCCCCATGATTCTGGAAAAGGCTCAGAAGTCTTTTAGTCAATTAATTTTGTCCTCTGATGGCCAAATCTTGTTTCAGTTGTTTGGAACTAGAGTCACTTGCTTTTTCATTAGGTCTAGCATAATTCCTGGTACTCAAAAAAAAAAAAAGTATGGCTTTTCAAAATCAGACATGACTGGTTTGACACCTACAGTACCATTTATCATCATAAAGAAAAATTTATTGGACTCTGACTTTCCTACCTTTCTTATCTGTAAGTGGAGACAATAACACTTTAATCACACTGAATAGCTGAACACATTCAAAGCTGTTATGGCCTAGTCTCACCTCAGGTGAGTATGCAGGGCAGGTTAATTTCTTCCCTCAAAGCAGTCTGGCTGCCTTGGCTTCTTTTATGATATGAATTGGGCTGTATAGATATCATAAATAGTCACTGGCCTGAATATTAGAATGAATAAGAGACCTGGGGGAGGGGAGGAAAATGCCTTTGAGAGGACACAGAAAATAATTGGAAAAGGGAATTTCCCTAGCCCTGGGCCTATCGTAACCAAATAGGGGGATGAGGATAATATAGAAAGAAATCTGTTATATCTTTGATTGCCTTTTGCCTGCATCCACTAGTAATTGAGTCTGCATTATTTGTAATTTTCTGCATTATTTGTGTCGAGCCCATTAGGCAACCACATCATTAGTATCACACTCACAAGTATTATCGTGCAGTCACAGCCACCAGGCCCTTAATGGAAAAACCCACTCTGAATCATGTGGGTGTTTGCCTTTCTTCCCATTTCTTTTCATCTTACTGAGAGCCTGCACACACACACACACACACACAGACACAGCCACACAGACACAGATACACACACACACACACAGCCACACATAGCCACACACACAGCCACAAACACACACAGACACACATAGACACACACAGCCACACACACACAGCCACACACAGACACAGATATAGACACACAGACACACACACAGCCACACACAGCCACACACACACACACACAGCCACACACACACAGATATAGACACACGGACACACACACAGACACACACACAGCCACATACACACACAGACACACACACAGCCACACACAGCCACATATACACACAGACACACATACAGCCACACACAGCCACACACAGCCACACACACAGCCACACACACACACAGCCACACACACACACAGATATAGACACACGGACACACACACAGCCACACACACACACAGACACACACACACACAGCCACACACACACAGCCACACACACACAGACACACACACACACACACCTGGACTTGCCTGTTTCTGATTAAAGATCTAGCTACTAAGTGTACACAGTAAAGGGACATTAGCCGGCTCAGCTTCAGATATTAGAAATATTTTATTTGCTGTCTTATTGCTATTTTTAAAAGCATGATTTCGGAGCAGGGGATTCTAAACTTTAAGAGTGTGTAGAAATTATCACATGGTTTGCTCCAATGGAGTACACATGCTGTTATACCTTTTTATGTCAGCTGCGTGGAAACGGAGACACAGGACAGTTAGATAATAATTGTTGTAAGATGTTCAGGGTTTGTTTGATGAGTACAGTATAGAAAAATTATCAAGAAGAACTTTTCACTCTTGTGAGTATATTGTAGAACTTCATAATGACAGATACACCATGAATGCTTTCTTTCTACTTTTTGATTTTTTATTCATTTAATTTAGTGTTTGAAATTTTACTGCAAACATTTATTATACTTTGTATATAAGAGTTATAAATTATACATTAAATGTTAACCTCATATTCACCTGAAAACATAATAGTTGCTGTTTTGGGAGGAACTCAGATTCAGATATCTTTTATCTGGAGTTCACAACAGTTCCAACAAGGAAAAGCAACCAAGATTTGGTGCCCAGATACAAGACTCTGCTATTAAGTTTCTTACCAGTTAGAATTTTACTGGTTTCCGGTAAGAACAGATGAGCCACGTTCTCTTTCCTATATCTCTTCCATCACTGTCCTGCATTCTAATGAAATTTGAAGAAATCTGATACCCATGCCAAGCAAACACTTTAAAGAATAATCATTTAAACACATGTGCCTTAGTTTTCCAGACTATTCAACATTTTTAATAAAATTTTATTACGATGATGATTACTATTGTGTGGTGGTGGTGGTGGTGTGTATTGTGTGTGTGTGTGTGTGTGTGTGTGTGTGTATGTGCATGCATGTGCTCATTTGTACATGAACACCCAATATGTTTGTGTGGCAGGCAGAGGAATACTTATAGGAATTGATTCACTCCTTCCACCATAGGATCTAGGGACTGAGCTTCGGTCACCAGTCTTGCAACACAACTGCTCTTCTTTACTGAACCATCTCACTAGTTCCCCAAACTTCCTGTAGATTTAGAACACCACATTGAGAGATGCACGCTTTCGGGAAACTAATACACAGCTCACGAAGTACTGAAAGTGCTGGGTTTTCTTAGAGTTATGTCTAAAGAAAACTGATCACCCTCATTTCTTTAGCACTTGGTTTCCAAGATTTTTTTTTAAAATACTGTTTGTTAAGTGAATTCTGTATATAATTAATTTATATCCAAATATTCTATTTAATCCTTGTAGTGGCCTACAGAGCAGATCTGATGTTCTCACTTTACAGATGAGCAGAAATCAACCTGGAGAGACTAGCTTCTATATATGACTATGAAGTCTATAATTAGTAGAGCGGATTCATTACTATTTGATTCCAGGTCCCATCTCGAAAACCTATGCCCTTATCTGCCAACACTGCCTGTCTGTTTAATGGAATCATAAGGTTTTATGTTCTGAGGACAAGCTAGTAGTAAATCCAACAATAACAACAGCCCAACAAAACAAACAGATTTTACATTCTCAATTATGTTATGGGGCTGCTCTAAGGAGCAGAGAGCCGAACTTCAGTGGAATGAGAAGCATGGGAGCCATTATGACACAGTAACTGTTCTCATGTCAATGACAAAATGGCAGCAGAACTGCAGGCAGGTGACAGGAACCCCAGCCCGCTGCTCTGTTTGTGCAACCTTTATTAAGGGAAGCCACTGGCAACCACCTGTGGTTTTGTGGTTGTGCCTCCCGCAGCGTGCTCATTTGATCTCCCCATTAATGAGGTGCACCTTGGCTAGGAGCCATGAGCCAGCATCCCTGTTTCAAAGCCTAGACGGGGATCCTCCTAGGATGAAAGGGAGTGCTTCAAAGTGCAGCATAAATCCTCATGTCATCCTCATGCAAAATGAATGACATTAATGATATTAATTTATAGATAACATAAAAACACTATAAGAAAATGATGCGCTCCCATCTTTACTTCTAATTTGTACTTTTTTGACACGTTTTTTTTTTTACTTGAGTAATGTGTCAGTGATCTTTTCAAGGAGTCTTTAATTAGAACAGATTAATTCTGTCTTTTCAGCATTAAGAAGACAAGACAATTTGGCTTGCAAAGATGTTTTCTCTAAAGTGCTTAAAAGTCTACCAACATTCTTTTAGAGATGGAGATGGTACCTTGTTTTTCCCTCCCTCCCCATCCCATCCGGGCTTCTTAAATTGGCTCAATATTCACTGTGACAAGTGATAGTTTCCTACTTAATTGCTATTCTTTTCAAAAGCCCTTGTAAAGAGAATCCGGCTTCCTCCTTGCTGATTCCTTCCCCTTCCTTTGCCTTTCTCCCAGACATGTGCTTTTGATCTCAGCAAGGAATGACCAGCAGAGACTGTTTCTGCCATCTCACCCCTTTTTCTGTGCGAAGGTGAAATCAGAGGACCATTTCCTTTGCCTGCAGTGGCCAGGGTCCTGCCAGGATGGAGGGACAGCAGCAAATGAATTTTCTATCCATATAATTAATAGTGAAGAGGAACAGACAGGATACGATTTGTTTGCACAGACCTGATGGTTTTGCTTGTGTGTTACATAGGATAGATGATCTAGTTTTTTAATTTTACTGCTCACACTGATGAATATACAGTAGCAACCAAACACTTGTTCATCAGTTCTATGGGAAAGATCACTGCTTGTTTAAAGTAGGATGAGACCATTAGGTTTTTATGGGGATGAGCAAAAATGATACTTAAATAATTTGATAGGGACTGTTCCTTTCCTATATATCATTAATTGTCTTTAATCACTTTAATCAGTCTAGACTTTTTTCTCTCATTACAATAGTTGTGAGAAAAAAAAACAATAGTTGTGAGTAGATGAGACAGAGAGATATATAGATAGATAGAGAGAGAGAGAGTAAAGGTTTGTAAAGAGAAAGCTAATAATTTTGTTTCTAATTTCTATAAGTATAAAATCAATGTTAAAGATCAGGGTTGTATATTTAATCTTCATTTCCATCCGTACAAGCATGTGAATGTGAATATATGTATAAACACGGCATCACAAATATAATTATGTGATTGTGTGTGTCTGTGTGCATGTGCACACGAATGTGCACCTACCTCCAGAAGCCAAAGGAGAGCCTAACATGGGGTTCTACAAGTGTAATCCACTAGTTTTTGAGAAATGGCTCTCACTGGCCAGGAACATTCCTAATAGGATAGGCTGGCTACCAGGGATCTACCTGTCTCATGAACCCAGTGCTGCTATTACAAGTAACATCACCACACAACTCTTTTTACAGTGGTTCTGGGGATTGAACATGGGTCTTCATGCTTGTAAGGCAAGCACTTGATCAACTGAGATACCTCCCAGCTCATTTCCATGCTCTACTTTTGTTATAAGACTGATGTGACTACATAATGTATATTCTTCTGTTTATAATTTTAAAATATATTCATCTCAAAGTAGTGTTTTATCACCTTTGTATGTCAGAGCATGTTCACAGGGGTCATAATGTTCAGAAGAAAACTCTCTGGTATCCTAAAATTTACAACTGTGGGTATAGCAATGGGACTTATTGAATGCATTGTCTTTCAAATGTCTTTGTTATTAATACTATTTTTCTCTGATACATTGATTGCAGAGATAATATTTCTTTGGGGATAGATGTTTAAGCATGTTATCTATTAGCCATCATAAGTTTTATCTTCCTCCAAAAGAAGAAAATAAAAATATGAAAAAAGGATTCAATAACTGAATTTTGTTAATTTGGCCTTGTACACGAGAAAAAGGTTCCCGGTGAAGTTCTTGGCATATTACAACTTTTTTTTTGTATAATTTCTCAATGACACACTTCATGTTTGTCCATGTTATTTCATCACCTCCATTCTGTGTTCACATGTCATCACCAGTTGCCTTCCTAATATGGGGCTCAGACCGTGCCCATCTTCCTAAACATTCAAAGAAACAGATTCCTGTTCTAAGTTTATGGTCCCTATGTTTCCTTGGGGGAATTTTTCTGGACATACTGAGTGGTTGTGAGAGAAATTGCTTATTCAGGTTTATATTCTGCTATTGAAACATTTGTGCTGTAGTAAGAAAACCCGCTATTGGAATTTATACAGAAAAGGTTTTCTTCGCTTCTTTATTCTCTCAAATCAATACTGTAATCAATTCTGTTATCTTCTGAGCTTTCTCTAACCCAATTCTATCTGAATGGCATTCAGATGGTTAAAAACCAGTGCTTTCCTAGCTGGGATGTTCCCTGGGTCAGCAATTCAGCACTTTGTGTGTTTTCTCTAGGGAGATGGTGACAAGAATGCTCGAATAATTAACTTTCCTGTCCTGGCTATCTAACATGATGGCAACAGCAAGTTCAGGAGAATCCATGCTGACTCTTCACTTTTCCCATCAGAAAACTCTAAGTGTACGTATAGTGTCTAGTCAATGAGCAACCACCTTTCAGTTTCTTGCTTCTTTCCTACTTAGCCTTCTTTTCTGACTTTAATTGTATTATCTACTGGTAAACTGCATTGCAACTCTAATAGAGAAGGTAGAAGAGTGAAAAAGGAAGAATTAGAAAAATAATAGGCTGTGCATATAAAATTGATTTGACTGGCCTCTCATTTTTATATTATAAATGCTTCACATTTTTTGTGCATTTAATTTTCATTTCAAAGGGTAGCAGGACACATATATAATACTATCTATGACAATGGATTTTAACATGTATTATTTTTATGAATTCGTGGTCAGGAGTCAGGAAATTTGTGCTTTTATTTGCACTGAGTTGTCTCCTTTCTTTTTCAGAAACAGGGAAGATAGGTTTTGGTCTGTGTATCTCATCTGAAGTTATGAGATAGTGACTATCAAAGAATGTGCTTAAATATAGAAGTTAAGATAAGGTATACCTCTTACATGCTTTATTTAATTCCACAGTTTATTTATGGAACCACATTATTTACAATGCATTCAAACAGATACAGCACTTACAATGTTCCAAGTATTGTGAATATAAGGGTAATTAATGTAAATTTCTCTTTCAAGGCAATACTCCCTGAAATTTTGTTAAATCACATATACACCTATAATTATTCTAAGTTTTTTCTGTTCTAATTTTATGAATTTATCCACATTTTAATAGTTTCATAATTATTCAAGTTCATGTGCTTATATTTTAAACAGAGAAATATAAGTTATATAATTTACACAATGGGCTCAATATGCAAATACTGTGTAGATGTCTCACATACCCTTTATTACCATTAGTTGTGATTTTAGTTCATTGTTATTAATTTTTATCATGACTCCCTTTTCTCTTGACTGTCTTAGCTCATGTTTCTCAGAAAGAAAACTAATTCAGTCTCTCTCACATATGGAAAATAGCTTGTGTGTGTGTGTGTGTTTGTGTG
Organism: Chionomys nivalis; assembly: GCF_950005125.1. Lineage (NCBI taxonomy): Eukaryota > Metazoa > Chordata > Mammalia > Rodentia > Cricetidae > Chionomys > Chionomys nivalis. Next base: position 78,308,843 of record NC_080091.1, read on the forward strand.
TGTACATGTGTATGTGTAAACAAATGTACATATGGGTGCACTATAACACATATAGAGAGAATAAGGAAGACTAAATAATTAGGAGGTGAGGAAGGACTTAAGGTAGGCAATGGATATGAATTAAGATAGTAGGTAATAAAGTTAATTGTTTTTCTAGTTCTAAATCCGACATGGATTTCTCACTCTTGGAGGGACAAGTGTATAAAAATATATCCCATATTGAAAATGTGTAGTGGTGTTTTAATTGTATTTTACTAAATAAAGTCTGCCTGAATATCCGAGAGTACAACAGTTTCACTGGCCAGCTTTACAGACTAGATTATGGTAACACATACTTTTAATCCCAGTAGCCACACTAGTTGCCATAGAAATTGAGTGGTGCATGCCTTTAATCCCAGCCCTAGAGAGGAATATAAGACGTGGGGAGACATCACTCAAACACAGAGCTCATTCTGAGATTCTGGGAGGCAGGATTGCCATTTCAGACTGAGGTCAAGGTAAGAACCAGTGGCTGGCTGTTTTGCTTTTTAGATCTGCAGGTTGAACCCCTGAACTCCATTTGGTGCACAACTCTTTGTGGCACGAATTTAGGAAAAAGCCATTTGCCCGAGCCTTTTAAGCCACCAAGCCAGGCCAGGACTGGGGTTTAAATTCCAGTTCTAGGAATCAGAACCCAAATCTAGCTACCTAGGTTCAGGAGAAAAATCTAAAGTTCCCAGCTTCCACCCACCCTGTTTTAGCTTCCATGTAAAGATGAAAAATACATAGAGAACCTGGATACTGTATATTATTATGTTGTCTTTGAATTGTTTGACTGCTGAGGAAGGAGCAACAGCTGCTAAAATATTTTTGATTATAAATGTTACTGGATTAATTCAATTTGAAGCCTTGACTTCAAATTTTAATTAAAAAGATATGTTACTTTGAGAAAGAGGTTTTGCTTTGTTTCCACAGGAAATGAGGGACTGTGATTTCATTCTGGGTTAAGAAAAATAAGGATTGATTGAGGAAGACCCCTTCAAAATTCTCCAGTGGAACAGATGACCCAGATGATCCAACATGTCAGAGGACATTTGTTGTAGTTCTCTCTGAGTTCTACATTCAGAACAGCTTCAAGTCTGCTGGCTGACATGATCCAGCCTCACAGAATACTCCAGTAAGGACTTAACCATAATCCTAAATTTTCTTAGTATCCCCATAAGATTATCAGTGCCCTTATGAGCAGGAAGTTGCCTAGAAAACTTCCCCCCAAAATGGATTATGGATGTTTGTTTTTGTTTAATGTGTTGATTACAAGTTGTGATGGATAATGGTCAGGAAAAAAATAAACAAAGGAAATTATATTCAAGGTTATTGTTTTAAATAAAACAATAATAAAATAAAATAAATAAAAAGGCCAGGCAGTGGTGGTGCATGCCTTTAATCCCTGCACTCAGGAAGCAGAGGCAGGCGATCCTGTGTGCTCACCAGCTTGGTCTACAGAGCAAGTTCCAGGATGGACTCCATAGCTACTGAAAAACCCTGTCTTGAAAAACCAAAGAAAGGAAGGAAGGAAGGAAGAGAGAGAGAGAGAGAGAGAGAGAGAGAGAGAGAGAGAGAAAGAAAAGGAAAAAGAAAGCAAAAGAAAAAGGGATATAAATATGATACAATAGAAAGGTAGATTATTGAATCTATGCTGAAAAGAAATTTGGAAGATATAGATATGATAAAAAGGTAGATTATTGAGGACTTATTTCTAAAATATATAAAGAATTCAAGAAATTAGATATCAAAATTCTAAATAACACAATTAAAAATAAGGTACAGAACTGAACAGAGAATTCTCAACAGAAGAAGTTCAAATGGCCAAAAGATACTTAAGGAAATGTTCAACGTATTTAGCCATCAGGGAAATGTAAATCAAAACAACTCTGAGATGCCATCTTACACTTGTCAGAATGGCTAAGATCAAAACACCAGTGATAGCTTATGCTGGAGAAGATGTGGAGCAAGGGGAACACTCATCCATTGCTAGTGGGAGTGCAAACTTGTACAACCACTTTGGAAATCAGTATGGCAGTTTCTCAGAAAATTGGGAATCAACCTACCTCAGGATCCAGCAATACCACTCTTGGGCATATACCCAAAAGATGCTCAATCATACTACAAAGGCATAACAAGAACCTGGAAACAACCTAGATGCCCCCCAACTGAAGAATAGATAAAAGAAAATGTGACACATTTACACATTAAAGTACTACTCAGCAAAAACAAAACAAAACAAAACAAAAATAAAAAACAATGACATCTTGAACTTTGCATGCAAATGGATGGAAATAGAAAATACTATCCTGAGTGAGGTAACCCATTCCCCAAAAGATGAATATGGTATGTACTCACTCATAAGTGGATACTAGCTATAAACAAAGGATATTGAGCCTATAGTTCATGATCCTAAAGAAGCTAAGTAATAAGGTGAACCCAAAAAAACATATACATACCCACCTGGAAAGTTGAAACAGACAAGATCGCCTGACAAAATTGGGAGTATGGGGGTGGGGGAAGAAGAGAGGGTAGAAGGGGAATAGGAGAGAAGTATTCAATTATTTATTTTAGTATGTTAAGATTATATATATCACTTTATACTTTTTATGTGCAATTTTAATTTTATTTTTATTATATCTTAATAAAGTTAAACATTTTTATAATTAAATATAATTAATTTTTATGAAGTTAAGTGACAGGTCAGGTAAGTTCCCTTTACTTTTCCAAGTACATGTATTGTTTGTGTATATAGGCTAGGGTTTGTGTTCAGTTTAGAAGCTCTATTTGATAATACAGTCTCATGATAAATATTTCCTCCAGGTCAGGAAGGACTTACAAATTAAATAGATCCATCATGGTCTTACTCTATTGGAAGATCCTCCTTGGAAACATAAGAATGCTGTGAGCAGTCTGAGAATTTCTGCTTTAGGAAGTGGCCTGTTGTAAGAGTCTTCTAGTTCTCTTATTCTAGAGAGCTGTTGACTTCTGCTGGTGTTTTTACCAGAATCTGAATAATTAACTTAAGTTAATAATTATATGCAAGAAGAAGTTGTCATATTGGTCAGAGAAATAAAAACTTGAACTTGCCAGACTGACAATGAAGGAAGATAATTGCTTAATGGGAAGAGAAACTGGGTACCAGCATCTCTCTCATATTATTCTGGATCATTGGCAGGTGATAGAAGCCCAAGTGGAAGTCATTTAAGAAAAATAGTGCCTTCTTACAAAGAGCCCCATATAAGCACTGTCTTATTGGAACTAAAAAAAATAACAAGGATCAGAAGGTCAAGAACATGTGAAACTTCCCTGGAGACTTTATTGGTAGTTTGTTGGTCCTGCTTAATAACATCATTTAAACTGGATAGAGTATCTGATATGCACATGCATGAGCAAGCAGATGGTCTAGGGAAAGGAGGGCACTGCTCTGTCATCCAGTGCTGAGGTTCCCTAATATCTCATTGTTCAACCATATCCAGATACGCAATTTTTCCTGTTTGTTTTATTCTAGATCATTTCCTGTCATGTCTAAGTTTTAGTTTCTGGAAACAGGTGAAAGATACATAAGACCATGACACAGTTGCTTACCTCATTCCTACTCAAATTTGTTCTCCTAAAATTAGATGTGCTACTACAAAGAGCCTTGGAATTATGGTGTCTGAGACAATATCTCATATAGTCTTTCATGCCACTAAAACTGGAGAGTTTCATTGACAAAAAGAATAGAAGATACCAGGTACAAATAACAATCTGTATTAAAGGAAAAATAGTCCTTGGATATAGTACAGAAACTATGTTCTCTTCTTTCTCTCTTTATGCCAGTGGGCTTCCTTCTATCCCACTATAGATCACAGACCCAGAGACATTCCTAGCTTACACTAGGAACCATCGTCCTGGCTTACACTCTCTAGCATCACACTTTCTTTTCCTAACAAGATGAGAAGATTTTTTTTTTATCTTTACATCTTTAGAATATTGCAGGAAGGGATGGTTAGAGAGGGAGGTGGGATTTTAGATGGTGATAATCTTCATGTATTTAAGACACACTTATTCAACAACTATATACTAGTCAACATTCTACATCAATACCAAATCACAACCATTTCTTGAGGCAGCATTTGTGTTACAATGGCGTAGTTGAGTAGCCATGTTAGAAAAATCTTATTCTCAAACTTAAATATTTATCTGGCCTTTTAGTGAAAATGTTTTCTTAATTCTAGTCTAGATAGTGGGGATACAAATGATGACGATATAGTGTGTGTTCCATGTGTGTGGGAGTACACCTATGTGTGTGCATGAACGTGGAGCTCCAAAGCTGATGCCCTGTGTCTTCCTCTGTCATTTTCAATTTATTGAGGGACGGTCTCTTGCTAAACCTTGAGCTAGCTAACTCTGGCTAGTCTTTCTAGCCAGCTTGCTTCAGGGATCGTCTATGTCTGCCTCCAGAATGCTGGCATTACAGGTCTCCATTTTACTGGCTGGACTTTTAAATGGGGTTCTGGGTTTTGAACACTGGTCTTCCTGCTTTCAGGACAAGTGTTTCAGCTACTGAGTTATGTCTCTAACCCTCACAAAGTTTTTATTCTTTCTCTTTCTTTCTTTCTTTCTTTCTTTCTTTCTTTCTTTCTTTCTTTCTTTCTTTCTTTCTTTCTTTCTTTCTTTCTAATTTATTTATTCATTAAAGATTTCTGGCTCCTCCCCACCACCGCCTCCCATTTCCTTCCCCCTCCCCCAATCAACTCCCCCTCCCTCAGCGGCCCGAAGAGCAGTCAGGGTTCCCTGCCCTGTGGGAAGTCCAAGGATCTCCCACCTCCTTCCAGGTCTAGTAAGGTGAGCATCCAAACAGCCTAGGTTTATTCTTATGAAACAAATATAGACAGGGTTTGTCTTCTGTGTTCTAGTTCTGCATTATTCTTAACTTTTTCCTAGGATGAATAGAACAAATGACCAAATGGTTTGTATATTCATGTTCCACATGATGAGAGCTACCTCATACCTTTGATTCTGTCTTGTGCTTGGCTCCCAGTTATTGTAGGACCATGTATATTTTTATGTTATCTGCTCATACCACAATTTTTTTGATTGATCAGTTTCCTCAGAGCTAGCTCCATTTTACTTGCTTTGTATCCTCAAGTACTTTTAATATTTTGAAAATGGAGTTATTAATTTGGATGAATTATCTATTTTTCTCATGTAAATATCTCTATCTTTTCTATTTTTGTTTTTCAGTTTTTCCTAAAGTTTTATGCATATGATTTCAGAATGTAGAAATTCTTTCAGATAGATTGAGGTTCCTCACTACAGGTCTCACTCAATCTGCAAAGTATTACAGCGCATTAGCTTAACACTCACATACCTTCTGCTGTGGGATGACATCCCGCCAACACCTGATTATAAGAATTAAGATTAGAGCCTTCCTGTAACACAGCCATTGTGAGTTCAGAACTTGTCTGCCTAGAAACATGCTTCCACCAGCAGGAGATAATTAATATAATGGGAAGTAATGAAGTAGGGGGTAAAGGTACAAGAGCCCCATGGCAGAGAAAATTTATGGTGGGAGAATTTTATTATGAGAACGACGTGCACATTAGTAAATTTATCAGAAGGTCAAAACTGAACATCTATCAAGTATGGTGCTTGTTCATTGACTTCATCTTTGGCCCAATAAGGGCTGAGAGGCGGAGTGTGGCCTCGTTAGTTTATTAACAACGGGATGATTCTTCTTGACACATCTCTGGAAAGTGTGCAGCTGTCTTTCTTCCTTCCCCTCCTCTCACTCTCCTTTTCTTCATCTTTTCTGTCCCTTCCTCTTCTTTATTACATAAATGATAATAGAATCTGCAGTCCATAATAAATTTTGAAAACATCGGGAATATAAGTAAGAAATAGAGACCATCCTTACTTTTGTGGAATTTCGTATCTCAGACAACAATAAGCAAAAGGCAATTATTGCAGGAAAATTTAGCAACATGAGGCAAAGAAGCCTAAGACAGGAATGAATAGACACTTTCCCACTTAAAGTTCATTGGCTGCTTTAGTTTTGATCAGTGCCTTGTTTGACCCACATCAAAGAAGCATTCTTTAGCACGGGATGGGAATGAACACAAAGACCCACAACTGGAAACTGTATAGAAAGCAAGAGACTTTGGAGAACTCAGATGTAAATCAGATGTCTTCATAAACCCCTCCTACTTAAGACTTGGGAATCTCTGTGGAAGAGGAAGTGGAAAGAACTTTAAGAGCCAGGGAGGATGGATGACTCAAAGAAAACTGTTTTCCAGACACAGTGATACTGATGCTCCTAGGAACTCACAGAGACTATGGCAACATACATAAAATGCTTGCACAGGCTCCAGACAGGTGAGATTTCAATACTGAAAGAGGGAAGTGGACACGTGGTCCCACATCTAACAAAGAAACTGCTTTCAGCTGACTCCTTCTGACAAAGGTAAAGTCAGTTTTCTCTAATGGAGAATCCCTAAATGTATCAACCATACTGCAGGGCAGATCCCAGGAGTAGTTGGCCAATAGAAACTGAACTCCATCTTTTATTTTGTCTTGTTTGGGCATTTTTTTGTCTAATTAGTCTTTTGATTGTTTATCTTGATTTTTGTTTTGTGTGTTTTGTTCTTATTTTATTTTTTTTGATAGAGAAAGAGAAAAAACATAAAGTTGGGTGGGTAGAGAGGTTGGGGTGATCTGGGAAGAGTTGGGGGAAGGAAGGAACATTATCAAAATATATTGTATAAATGTTTTAAGATAAAAATTTATTGGTAATTATGCAATTATTTTTTCACATGAATTTCATTACTCCATTTCTGCCTATAGGTGCCAACAATATCCCTCAATAACTAAGTAGATAAAGGCATCAAAGAATTATATAACCAGGTGTCTGTGGTGCATGCCTTTAATCTCTGCACTTGGAAGACAGACGCAGGTGTATCTCTGTGAGTCTGAGGCCAATCTGGTCTACAGAATGAGTTCCAAAGCTACACAGAGAAACCCTGTCTCATACAAACAAACAGAATAGTAATACATAATAATATAGTGAAAACTAGACACTACAATCATGAGCTAATATCATTAATGATTTGGTACTATTTAATTTAAGCAGTACTTTTTAATTGGGAAAAAAGTAGCTACCTGTTTGTTATTGTATGTACCACTGATGTTTCTTTAAACACATGTGTCATCAATAGTTTCATTATTTGTTCCCAAGACTCTCTACTGCTTTGCAGTTACAGTTGAGAGATGCTTCACTCTTCTGTGCGATCACTAAAACGGTGGTAGGACAGTGAATGTCTGACACGGAGGACAGACTCCTGGAAACGGTTAACCTGATTGTATAAGCAGAGGTTATAATAGTTCCCAGGAACAGGAATAGCAGTAGTAATGGCGGCAGTGACACCAGGTGGTGATTAGCACTGTTAAAGTTCAAAGCCATAAGTGCTAGTCATGGACAGCTCATTGACTGACATGACCCTCTCATATTTATAAATGATGTTACTGAGGCTTGCCATTAAAAAATCACTCAATTCTGGGATATATACTTTAAACACAACACTCTCCCATCTCTCCTTGTCATACAGCACAGAGTCATGTTGTGGACAGATGGCAGACCTAGAAATTTCATTACTTGGGATTCTAATACCGAATCTCTACCTACAAGCACTTTCTTTCAAATTATGTAACTAAATCAGAGAAAAGCGATCCAGTGCTATCTACCCAGTTACATTCCTTATATATGCTATCTGAAAAGTCATATAGTTAGCAAAACTTAAGAAATGCTGCAAAATATATTCTTCAGAAAAAGCTCAAAAAGTAAAGAGATCCTGGATGGGAAGAAGGTGTTTGGTAGACATAGAAGGAGGAGCTAAAGATGCTAATGATGGAGGGGAGCGAATGTGGTCAAAATACTTCATATAAATGAAAATGTGAAAGAACAAATAAACGTTAAAAAGTAAAATTATCTATAAGTAAAAAGTAATGAAAAAGTTATGAAGAAAAAGGCATGCCCTCTGGAGGAAATGGGAGATAATAGATATTTCAGTTTGTATAATGAGTATCTCATGAAATTACTTTCAGAAATTCTGAATGACATAATCTTTATTGCCTTTCAGTATCAAATACCTATGATTGTAAGTATTAATCATACACATACACTCACGCATGCAAATATATCTGTATATATACGTATTTACCCATCTATTTGTACTGACTTCCAGCAGCCATACTAAATCCAACAAGATTATGCTGAACCCACACAATGTGTAATGCTATGGGTGGAAAGTATACTTTACAGTCTTCACAAATAGCTACAGCCCACAAACATCAAATCTACCCTTTGAGGCTCTTCCAACTGCTTTTCTGGCACATATTACTTATATTCCCCATCAGGCTAAAGTAGAGCTTGCATTAACCATTGCTTATTAGCTGTAATGACAACAATTTTCTATTGAAGTTAACTGAATTATAGTTTTACTTGCAAATGGGTGTGCATTGTAACCATCAGTGAAATCTTGGTGCTAAATGGTGCAAGGCAGAATTCAAGTATTTGCTTTATTATTCTTGAAATTTTTGAAAAGATTTGCCTGGGAAATGAGCTTTATTCCCTGTTTTTCTGGCTTTTCGAGGAGCTGGTTTAAGCTGAGGCTACTGTGTGTCAATTTACTCTTCCTGTGTATTTGTGAAACAAGTAGAAAGAGGGATTTCCTGACATCATTTTCACAGCCATAGTTCAAGGTTACAGATGTGTCAAGAATTGCGTTTAGCGTACATTGAAGCCCCTCTATGATGCAGGAATTGAGGGACTTGAGTACCTATTCCAATTTCCACCCACAATCAAGAAGTAAGAAACTAGAGTGGTTCTTCATGAGTATTTCAGGTGGCGAAATTGAACTTATGCAATGCAACATATTATCCTCAAGTTTTACCCACAATCAAGGAGTAAGAAATTAGACTTGCTAAATGGAAAGATGTCTTCCTGCAAAATTGAACAAATGGGCAATTTGACAAAGTGCCATTATAACATGATGGGCTGGCTAAGCCCTTCCAAAATGAGATACCCTGTAGAATAAATGAACTCACTGGGAAAAAAAAATGAAGGAAGAAATATCTTGTGCTGAAACTCTGAACTGGGTCATTCTCTCCTAAAAGAATTTTTAATGGTTCTCGTCCGAATCGAAAAGAGACTTAATGGGGTAAGTTGGCTTCTTTTGTGGAATTTTTGTCTGGCACATTCTTCCAGCTTTCAGTCAAAATTGTAACAGCTAGTGGCTTAAATTGAAAAATTTGACAGACATTTCACCGAGTGCCTTCTTTCTCTTTGTTAAAAACAGATACAGGTCTTTAGCTGACCCAGAGGCTTCTTTCCTTTCAGGAAAGTGTTTTTGTTCATTGCAGGTCTGCCCTGGTGGTGACTGTGCATGTGGTCCTGTGGGAGTCCATATATGGACCAAATGATCGAAGAAAGATGAGTTGCTTATTAGTGTAATCCAGAAGTGTGAGTGTGGAGGCCCAAAAATGTGAGCCTATTTCCACCTTGTCTGAAGGTCAGAGAGTTTAGCTTGTTCAAAGTTGTTGACAATAAGTGTGGCTACACACCCTTGACCTAGGGTGAGGTTACTTGGTGTTTTTGTCATTAAGATGGCCCATACAGGCAGATTCACTCCTCTGCCCTGACCAGAGGTCAGGAAATTCAAACCTACTTCTGCTCCTTCTTTTGAATTAAGAGGTTTGACCTAGGGAATGGCTACCTTCAGGATACTTAGTCCAGGATTGGTTCACTGCCTAAAGTCAGAATGCTTTTCTCATGGCTTGATGGCTCAAAGTATTGAAGCAAATCACTGTTCTAGTAGTTCTTTGTGTCACGTTAAAGTAGTCTTTTGACTTCTTCCCCTTTTTGTATTGGGGTGTAAAAGTGTATGGAAAATAAATGTGGGTAAATTCAGCATTCAGTATTTGCTGAGTTGCCTTTCCCTTACTATCCTATGTCTTAGTGATTCTTTCTTATCTCTGTTCCTCCTCCTTAATATTTTTCTAATTCTCATGTGCCTACCCTGGTAAGCACTTGAGAATTTCAACATGGTATACTTGTTGAAGCATGATTCCCAACATGTGAGGAACAGAAACACTCCCCCAGAAGTGCACTATCTGTGTAATCTTTGGAATGTTGGTACAAATAACCAGAGTCTCACCTTCAAGTTTCATCTTCTTCCTGGTGGATGAGCTCAGACCAGTTCCTCTGCTTCCCTTAGCTTTGATTTTCTCATCTATGAAATGAGGATTGTGAACAATGCCATGGGATGAATAGAGGGAGCAGATACCCAACACTAGGCATCTTGTTGTCACCCTGAAGTTTTAGATGTGATGTGAAGACTCAAATGGTTTTCAGGAGTCTTGGGGTGCTCATATCCAACAGGTTCATCAGTAAAGTCTTTGTAGATCACTGGAAGAAAGAAAAACCAAACACAAAATTGTTTCTTCACAGCTAAGCTCAACACAATTGTTGAAATTGCAGCAGCAGCAGCACCAACAACAATTCTTTCTTTCTTTTTTTAAAAAAAAAAACAAACTTTTTTTTTCATTTTGCATACCAATCCCAGTTCCCACTCCCTCCTCTCCTCCCATTCCCTTCACCTTTCCCGCCCCATCCACTCCCCAGAGAGGGCAAGGTATATTGCTCCGAGGAAGTGAAGGTCCTCCTCATTATATCCAGGCTGAGCAAGGTATCCATTCGAAGAGAATAGGTTCCTAAAAGCCATTAGAAGCAGCAGGGACAAATCCTGGTGTCACTGCCAGTGGCCCCTCAGTCTGCTCCAGCCATGCAACTGTCACCCACATTCAGAGGGTCTAGCTTGGTCATAAGCAGCAGCAATTTTTTTTCACAGTTATAATGTCACCATTGCACCTAGGTTCATATATCTATGTGTGTGTGTGTATATATATATATATATATATTCATATATATACCTATGTATAAGCGCAACACACACACACATTTTATATTATGCTTGTATTTCTGGCTCTGGTTTAAGGGCACCAGGAAGAGGTAGAAGAATCAGCATGGGGTTGATGGATGAGTGACAACTGTAATTTTCAATATAACAGAATTTTTGATAACGTAAAAGCTACCTTCTACTTATGCAAAAGTTTAATGAAATATAAGTACAAAGTAGTGTTTTCTTTCCAACAAAGAACAAGTGTAGTCACAGAATTTAGCATGTTGAGTTATTCTTTCCAAAAATCAACCACCTGAGGACCAAAGAATAAGATTTAAAACAGAACTTCAATACATTCTTTTCTTGAGTGAACAAAGCATCTGTTCGGCTAAACTGGGTAGTTGTAACACAATTTGGTAATGTTTCTATTTGTTGAAGAAATGCTGAATATTTGCAGGAATGGCAAGAAGGAAAACATAATTCTCATCTGCATGTAACATAGTCATAACATAAAATTATGAGCTCAGAGATATGATTTCTGGAGAGATTGAATTAGCATTGTGAAAATAGAGCCCCCTCATTTGCATAGACCTGGGGACTGCTGCTGTATGACAAAGCTGGCAGTTTATTTGGCAGTGGTAGAGAGGGAGGTGGGGTGGCATTTCCCAGCTTTCGCTTACCCATGTAAATCAGCTGTGGGGGGTCTGCTCTTCGTAGAAAGATGTAGAAGTCTATACAGTGCAGACATCACTCCTAACTCAGAGCTCACCCAAAATAAAGAGGTGGCATAGCAATGTGCATCCTAACATATAGGTCCTTGTGGTGAAGATCTCTTTGTGAAAGAAGAGTATAATTATCTGTTGAACACAAACCTTTATAGCCTTTTCAGCTTATTGATGTTTTTTCCAGGTTACCTCTGATTCCTTGAACTCATAAGAATTTAACCTGGAAGGAATCAAGCTTTAACCTGGAAACTAGGAAGTGGCTGATGAGTTTCTGGGGTCATGTGATCATTTTGTATTTTTATTTTTCAGTGTCTAAAGCATGCATGCTACTTTATTTTTTATTTATTTATTTATTTATTTATTTTATTTTTAATTAATTAATTAATTAAAGATTTCTGCCTCCTCCCCGCCACCACCTCCCATTTCCCTTCCCCTCCCCCAATTAAGTCCCCCTCCCTCATCAGCCCGAAGAGATCATTTCGTATTTAGAAAGTGAGACAAGGAAAAGGAAAATCATTGAGAAAGGGTCAGGAAGCTGCCTCTTTTCTGAACTGGCCAATATACACCACACCAAGGAGCAAATTCTTCCCAGTTCAGCAGCTCTTTTGTTACTCAACTAATGCCTATGGACTGAAGGTGCAAGAGTAGAGGTGGAGACTTGAGCATGGAGTGGAGATGGCAATGTGTCAGTCACAGTGTTGTGTTGGGAGATGGACAGGAAAAGGAAAGGAGTGCATCATGTGTAAGGGCATATGTGTGTGTGTGTCCTTTTCTGCATACAGGAGATAAGCTCTCTTGGGCTGAAATGGAGTACATGCAAAATATGCAACACATTGATCTAAGTGTATTATTTATGGTTCTTCAGAAAAACAAAGCCAACCAGAGAGAGAGATAACTATTGCAATGAAACACTATGACCAAGTGCAAGTTGAGTGGGAAAAAGTTTATTAGGCTTATACAACTTGAATTGCAGTTGATTGAGGGAAGTCAAGGCAGGAACTCAAACCAGGTAAGAACCAGGAGGAAGGAGCTCATACAGAGGCCATAAAGGAGTGATTCTTACTGTCTTCTCATGGTTGACTCAGACTGCTTTCTTATAGAACCCAGGACCAGCAACCGAGGGATGGCACCATACACAATGGGCTGCACCTTCCCATATCAATCACTTAAATTAAAAAATGTGCCTTGTAGGCTTGTTGGGGGAGGCTGCTTGTTCATTCCCGAAATAACCACACAAAAACTATATTAATTAAATCACTGCTTGGCCTATTAGCTCTAGCTTCTCATTGGCTAGCTCTTACATCTTAATTTAAACCATTTCCATTAATCTGTGTATTACCATGTAGCTGTGGTTAATGGCAAGGTTCTGTCAAGCATCTGTCTCTAGCAGGCTGCATGGCTTCTTCTGACTCCACCTTCTTTCTCCCAGCATACAGTTTAGTTTTCCCCAGCTAGCTTTGTTTTGCCCTGCTATAGGCCCAAAGCAATTTCCTTATTCATTAACCAATAAAAGCAAAACATAGACAGAAGGACCTCCCACAGCATAGGCTTCCCTACATCCCAATCTTAGGGAGGCATTTCTCAGTTGGTGTTCCCTCTTCTGAGGTGACTGTAGCTTGCTTGTGTCAAGTTGATAGAAAACTAGCCCACTATAAGGCAAGAGGGAATTTATGATGAGATGGGGACTATGTGATTACAGGCACCAAGAAGTTCCCTGATGTCAGCTGCAAACTGGGAAAGCTGGTGCTGTAATTCCCAGTCCAAATGAAGACCCGAGAGCCAGATACGCCAAAGTCTGAGAAAAAGAGAGAGACAAGAAATTTTCTTTCTCTTTCTTTTTTGAAAAGGACTCAAGTAGACTGGACCACACCTGCCCACACAGGTGAGGGAGATCTTCTTTACTTGATATACTTATTCAAACACTAATCTCTTCTGGAAGCATCTTCTCAGACAGTTCCAAGATATTGTTTTTCACCATTTCTGTGGGCATTTCAGCCCTTTCAAGTTGACATTTAAAACTAGCCATCACTGATAGTGGTATATGGGAAGGCAGTAGAGACCCATCCATGTGGGGACAAGAGCAACAGGATGTGAAACATTAAGGTGGAAAGTTTTCCTGATTCCCTGCTGCTGAGATACTGGTTCTTGTTTTCAGTCCAGGTGATCAACTTTGCTTCTCTGGTAGGGTTACATGGCTTTTCCCTGACTCCTCCTTTCTCTATATATCTTTTCCAGCCTGGCAATATTTCGGCCATTGGCCGAAAACAGCTTCTTTATTAACCAATGGCGTTCAGAAGGGAATCCCACCTCAGGGGTTGATGTTACAGGCGTGTGCAGGATGCCTGGCTTGCTATTTGGGTGCTGGAATCCAAACTGTTGTCCTTATGATTACATAGAAAGTATCCTTACCTGCTGAGACATCTCTAAGATCCCTAAAGTATAGAAGCTTTGATAACACTGCTCTCAGTAAAACTGAGCAAGCCTTTTTGGGAGGTTGTTTACCTCAACTATGTTTCTTAATGGAAATATCCCACTGACAGAAAAATCTGAAATAATAAGATTTATTGCAGAACATTTGATATCTCATTAATGCTGTCCTCTATTGGCTCAGTGTTTGAGAGTGTCAAATACAGCAGACAACTTATTTTTGGCTAGGGTTTTAAATCTGGATCATGAGTTTATTTGAGAAAACTGAAAGTCAGAGCAAATCTTCTCTTCTTAAAGGACACACACCTAATCAATGTACTTATAGGAGAGAAAAAGAAGGGATACAAACATATTTTATAATAAAATAAAATTTTATTTGAAAATTTTTGTTCCTTTTTCAACTCTTAAGTGTGATATGTCAATGAGATTAAAAGGAAAAGATGTTAAAGATCTTAAATCATTTCCTCTTTTGCCTTTTCTAATATGCAGCAATGCAACAAGTAAAAAATATTCTGGTATTGCACTTTTAGGAGTCATGCTCTATTTTATACTTTTTCATACAATTCAGTCCTGCCCCCTACCCTTGGAGTGAAGGGAACGTATCAACTTGATTGAATAAGGTGCAGGTCAAAGCCATGCGGTTGGAGTGGCAAGGGGCCAGGTGGGTTTGGGAAGGGAGCTGTAAGAAAATCTTTCAAGTTAACACCACCTTTGTTAATGGCACACCACGAAGGGTCTCAAGATTGGCAGTGAATGCTTTTGTGTTCTCTTAGCTGGATTGCCTCATTAAAGGAAAACTCAAGCCCAAGCTTCATGCATATTCCATCGCTTCTCTGAGGAAGGAAAGGGTGAGCCGAGGGGTGGGTGACCGCTCCAGCGCTTTAACACTCCCCTCTGTGGAGATGATTTCTTCCGCATCCTTTCCCTTTTCCTACACATGTGCTTTTCTCATTTAGCCTGCGACCTTCAGCAAACTCCTTTCACCTTAAAAAGGCGGACACACAAGCTTAATTATACATCTTTCTCTGCTTAGGGGGCGCCCCAAACAGATAAGCAAAAGAAGAAATGAAATCTAACTTCTCAAAGGAGACAAAGCGTGCGTTGCTTCAGCAGATTTTTCTGTTCCTAGATCTAGAGACAAGCCTCTGGTGGATCCTCAGGAAGGGGTACTGAGCGAGGGAGCAGCAGCAGTTTTTAGGACACGCTGGCTGTGATTGTAGATTGGTTTCTGTAAGGTCTCTCAGTGTGGTCCGAAGTCACAAAGACAGAGAATTGTTTGTTAAAAGCAATTTTAAGGCAGGAAGCCAAACAATGATTTCTGTGCTCACGAATGCCTGGTTCTTGTAACCACCTGGGTGTGCTGTGTTGCTCCAAATGCCACCAGCATTTGTCATTTTACTTTTCTTTTGGCATGCTGGTATCAGTAAAGACAGAGAATAATTTGGGGGGACTCTATAAGCTCTCTCTCTCTCTTTCTCTCTCTCTCTCTCTCTCTCTCTCTCTCTCTCTCTGTGAAGTTTCAAAATTAAAGTAATAGCTGAAACATCCTCTGGTTTCCAACACAATATCAATCCCATGTGTCGGTTTGCCCAAGGGAAAAGTAGGTGGAGGGGGAGAGTGGGTTGATGAGATATTACCTGCTGCTGTTGTCTTCGGAGGCCGACACAAGGAAGATCAACTTTGTTACTAATAAAAAGGGTGGAGACAGCTGATGGGGCAGCTAATAGACACCTGGGGACACAGAGATGAAGGAAAAACCAGAGAAATGGTCTCTAGTGATCCTAAGCTGAATAGACACATTTCTTTTCTAATGGTGGCTCTAATGAGCTGGCACAACTTAGGTATCACTTGGCTTGTTCTGGAATCTGAAAGTGTAGGGCTTTAGGACTGTACTTCTTTTTTCAACAGACTAAGCAAGTTTCAGGGAGACCACACCTTTGAGAACCACCCAGAAAGGCTCACTAAACTCCACTTTGTTTATAAATGTGAAGAGAGGGGAATGAGTCTTTTCCCATGAAGATTTATCTGGTTAAAAGATGACTTAAATGAAAAAAATTTAAAATTACTGTGCCAAATGTTGACGAGGAAGTAGCTGAAAACGAGCCTTAAAGTGGTTGCTTTCCTTGACTAGAAGGCATTCTGTGGTAATAACTTATTTGGAACAACATGGTAGAGAAATGGAAAACTTCACATAGCTTGTTAAGTTAAAAGGCATGCAGGAAGCAGCGAAATGTCAGCTCACAGTTGCTGGTGCCAACATGCAGTGTTAATCTAGTGAAAAGAATTATGGATTAAGACATAGTGCAACAGAAAGTCAACTCTGAATGCACAGTATCTGAATTTTAGCCTTAATTCAACTATTGACTGCAGTTTTATGAAGCCATTTAGCTTCCTTGGGACTGATTCTTTCTACATGTATAATAAAGATGTTGAATTTGATCGTTTCAAGGAATCCTTCCCAATCTGAAATCTCATAGGTTTTCACACAAGGATTGTAGTTTCTCTTTCTAATTAAGCAGTTTTCATACCTCGCTGCTTAATCTGTAAAAGCTAAAAACACATATGATAAATTATCCTTAAAAGGCAAAATTAGGTAAATTATGCGCAGCATAAATAGGCTGTACTAAGTTGAAAGCGATCTTGTATTCTCCAGCTAGTGACTCTGCCACCCATATGTTCATAAGAAACACTGCGGTTGTTTTATTGTTCTCGCTGGCAGTGCCAATCATCGTTAGCACTAATTAATGAAATTCCAGGGTGCTGTTTGCCAGGCGGTTCATGCAATGGGTGAAGCAAACTACAGTTGCAGAGTTTCCATCATTTATATTGCTGTGACAACATTGGCTCAAGTTTCAGAAACAGTGATTCCAGCTCGGAGTCCCAGCGAGAACAAATGTAGGTTGATTTATGTTCTGAGCCTCTCTAGCATATTGTCAACACCGTGATGGCTGCCAGAGCTCATCCGACAAAGTGCTGACATTTTCTGGGAATCTGCTTGCCTTTACACATATTCTTTCCAATAGCTTCCAATTGCACACATTGCTGAATAATTTTTTTTTTTTATTTTGAGGCCTAAGGAATGGGCTGTATGATATTAAAATCAGCCAGACATTATTAACTCAATTTATGCCAATACAAAATCTTTCGGGATCAAGTCATGCTCAGAAAAGGTGATATGTTTGCTTTAGTCTGCATTGGTATGGTTTTGAACAGGCTTTAAGTTTAGTGTTCTTGTTTTAGAATCATGTTGCTTTTTTTAGTAATGTCCTACTTTCTCTCTCTCTCTCTCTCCTTCCCCCAACTCCATCATCCCATTCCTTCATATCCCCCTCACCCCTTCCCTTCACAACCTTTCCCAACTTAGGAGATTTTGTCTATTTGCCCTTCCCAGGGGCATTTATACATGTTTCTCTTAGGGTCCTCCTTGTTATCTAGCTGTGAGACCCTATCTTCTGTTTTTTGTTTTTTTGTTTTGTTTTGTTTTGTTTTTTTTTTTTTTTTTTTTTTTTTGGTTTTTCGAGACAGGGTTTCTCTGTGGCTATGGAGCCTGTCCTGGAACTAGCTCTTGTAGACCAGGCTGGTCTCGAACTCACAGAGATCCGCCTACCTCTGCCTCCCAAGTGCTGGGATTAAAGGCGTGCGCCACCACCGCCCGGCGAGACCCTATCTTCAAATAAAAAAAAAAAATGAACCAGGAATAGCTCATTGGTTTAGCACTCTCCTAATAGGCATGAGATATAGATTCAATGTGCAAGCACTACACACACACACACATTACATAAGCCCCCTTTCACACAAGTACACACACACACACACAAACAAAAGCTCCCTCCCACAAAAGTAGACATATACACAAGTTTCCTCCAACACAGGTATATACACACACGAGAGCACGGGCACACACACACACACACATGCATGCACGTACACACACACACTCACACACACACACATGTACCACACTATAGCATGACAAATTTGCACCCTACTCTCATAATGATAATTAGACAGAACATTTCTCAGGTTCTGGAAAGACCCTTTCTCTAGTCTCCAGTCCATCTCATCTACCAAAAGCTGTTTTATAGTGAAAATGAATGAACAGTTAATTTTTTAAATATCAGTTTTATTTTCAGTTTTTCCTTCATTGTTTTTGTCACAACAGGTTTTTTTTATTTTCAAAAATCCTATTTAATTTTTTTTCTCTGAAGGCTATGGGTGCTGACTGCTGCCAGTCTAGCTGTTGATTAGCTCCTACTAGATATCTCTCTCTGAAGGCGGGTGCTTCTTGTTGCCCTTTATTTAATTATTAACAGAGAAGTGGATTTGTCATTTTAAAAGAGATTCCCAAGAGGTTACTTCTGTGTATGAAAAGACTAGAATCTTTCAACTGTTTGTCAGTGAATTTCTCTATTGTTGCGCACAATTTATTTTTATTGGTTAGCCGTTGCAGAGGGAACAAATGGAACCACATTTTCCTTTGGATTCTCATTTTGTTTGTAGTCAGCAGCATTAAACTTTTAAGGTCCACTCTGATGGAGAGAAGGCAGAGTGAGACATTGCTCTAGTGGGCATCTTTAGAGGTGACTCTAGCATCTCCCTGGGGTTCCAGACAGGAATGAGATGCAGCCCTGGCAGAGGCAGTGGGTCACATAGGCCAGGAGCATGGCTTATTGACTTCCGAAATCTGCCTTTCCTTGGTGGCCTGTGCAGAGTGCCTGGCTTCCCACAGTGAATGTCTGCAGACTCAAATCCAAGTTTCTCCATCTCATCACCACTAACCTTGGAGACTCAGTATGTTGCATGTGTATCAGGCGTGTACTGTTTACCCAATCCATCTCAGAAGTTTTTCATGATTTATGGCAGCCTCATAAGCAAATAGTACAAGCCTGCTATCCCCCTTTCCTTGTTAGGAAGCTGATATATAAAGAGATGAAGGGTCTTCCTTCACTACTGAACCTTCCTTTGGTAGTGTGATTCGTCATAATCAGGCCTCACAATTAGAATCTAGAGGATTTGTGTCCTGGGATACTCTGAAGTCAGGGAATTCTTCATTGGCTTGAAGGTCTCACAAACTCTTTATAAAATGGGCTTTAGGATTTAGGAGGATGGTCCAATCCAAGACAGGTTTATGCCCCTCATTTTTCATATGATTCTTCTTGAATGATTTCAGGCTTGTGATTTCCAGAAATAGTTTTCCATGTAAATATTACTTCAGCTTACCTCTTACAGCACTATGGACTAAGGAAATCTTTTAAACCATGAGCTTTTCAAAGTGAATGCTATTAGGATTTGAGACTGTCAGGAACCTGGATTAAGATAGCACTGGCTATAGTGGGTGACTGATAAATATTTATCAAATGATCAAGTGCTTCTCTATGGCTATTATGTCTTATTATGTAACAAGGAATAATACTAAAAAACTATTAAGTTTATAGTTCTATTAATACAATAGTCGAGTTTATAGAAATATACTTTTATTCAAGTGCCATGGATATGAGTAGTTAAGTGAGCCCTTCTACATTGTTTGAAAATTGTTAAAACTGATAGAGGTGTGTGCTGACAGAGAAATAATGAGTGAAGATGAGATATTCCATTTGCTGGCAGATGAACAATAGCAATATACTATTTAAAAAAAACAAAACAACAACAAGGCTTGCACAGAAATGCCAGACCTGGTTTTCTTTTCTCTCAGCCACTGGATCTTAAGAACTGTAGATGGCAATCCCGCCACAAAAATAGCTAGGGTTTCCTAATTTAGTAGTGGACTTTCATTTTCCTTGTGGCACACAATTATTTTGCTTGTAGAGGGTAGCATGTAAAGAGAAAAATCATAAAAACAGAAGCAAATGTTAAAGATATGGAAAACAAGGTATGTGTTTTTTGCAGCCCTTTCTTCATAAGTTCCACTATATATGTAAGTTTACAAAATGCAATTTTGGGCTCATGAGTTAATCAAGAAACACTGTGAAGGCATTTTGAACTATGGATAGTAGAAAATCTCTGTTTCCATGGAAACAAGATACCATACATGGGAGCAGGCCACATCATATGGAAGATTTAATTACACTGAAATGATAAATGAATAAAGGAATTTTTTAGCCTATTTGCAACTAAAGTCCATTAGAAGTCCAGTTTCCAAGGCAACTCATGTCTAAAAACAGTAATAAGAAAAAATATGGAATAAGATGAACTACACTTCAAAAAGAATTTGAAAAAAAAGCCTCTCTGCCAGCTGAGAAGAATATTCCTAATTTTAAAAGATCCTTGCAGAGATGCACTTAGTTTTCTTATGAGAATCTTGAGCTAACTGCCAAAACAATAAAGTCAGTAATTCCTATACAAAATAAAACATTGTTTGACTGAAAAGTGTTCATGAATCTAAGTTTCAGAATACAGTTGGAATGGCATATTTAGACATATTTTTATTTTGAAGTGAGCTTCGTTATGATCTAAGAAATCAAGGCATGGCCATAAAGCATAACACAATGGTGTCAGCAGGTTGCTTTGATTCCAAATGTTGTATTTTTTTAACCAAATTTGCTGCTTATTTATTCAAGTGTGTTCTGAATGAGCCAACAAGAAATATGCCATCTGGAGGGCCCTTTTTGTGTAAGACTGTGAGCACAAAATATTCACTATCCAATGTTGTGATATTCTTCAAAGAGTGAGCTTATGTCTAGGGGACTCAAGGAGTCCTTAAATCAGAATATAGTCCAAATAGTTGGTCAGTATTGACTGGTAAGCGTGTCCACATGTGAAGTGCTGTGATAATGAACATCTATTCAAAATAGTGACTATTAATTAATTTATTTATTTGAGATAGGATACCTCTATGTAGCTCTGCCTGTCCTGGAACTTGTTATATAGACCATGTTTGCCTTAAATCTCACAGAGACGAGCATGCCTCTGCCTCTGGAGTGCTTGCATTAAAGGCTTGCACCATCACACCAGGCAGCAGTGACATTTCAAGTCAGAAGAAAATGATCCCTGCTCTTTCATCATGGGATACGAATATACTTAAAGTTGAGGTATGATGAACAGTAAGAGGAACAAGCCTTGACAACTAATCCTCAGGATTGCCATGGAAAGGAACAGTTGGTCCAGAGTGGTCAAGCTGTTTACACATACAGTCTTACTTTAAACAACCTGGACAGCGTTTTTTCATCCCTGTGATCAAGTATTGGACAAGAGGCAATGTGAGGGATGAACAGTTTATTCTGGCCCATGATTTGGGGGATGGAGTCCATTATGGCAGACAAAGCGTGGCAGCAGACAGCTCCCTGGCTGTGGGATCCTGTGGCTTAGACTTGGTAGAACAGAGTGAAGAAATGGGACAGGAAGCCATCTGCTATAAGCCTCAAATCCTAGCCCCCAGAGACCCATTTCCTTCAGACAGGGTCCATATTTTAAAGGTTTCACAATCTCACCACAATCAGGGAAGCCAGTATTTGAATGCCTGCAGGAGATATTTTACTCTTACATCACAATAATCCACAATTGTACTATCTGTGGACTTGAACTTTAAAAGACATTTAGAAGGCTTTAGAGTGAGACCAATATGGGCTTAAATCTCATATGTGTTCTTTATTATCTGTATATCCTTGACCAAGTTACTTGGACTCTTTGACCTCAGTATCTCCACAGGTAAACAATGAGTGCTGGGGATATTAACATCGATAATATGTGACACAGGATTTCTCAGCCTTGTATAGGATACTTGGGTCAGTCAATTCATTGTGAAGACTGACCTGTGTGCTGCGACATGGTTAGCAGTTTCTTCTGTTTTTACCCACTAAGAGACATTCGTTAATAACTTGTCCCTTTTGGCACCCACTTTGACAACAAAAACTGTCTGGAGAAACACAGCTGTCTTCTGAGGATGGAGAAGCACAGACAGGAAGTAGCATGCTAATAGTATTAGGATAGGAAGCAAATGCTAGTTGCATGTTGTACGTTTTTGAGGGCTTAGTATAAGTGGGTAGGTAGAGGCTCAGGTGATTTCTCTCATGGCCCATACCTTTGCGTACCCTTTGTTTCTTTTGGTTTTGAAAGTGTGTTGACAGCTGTCTTTTCAAGCATGTGCTGTTTTTCTCTTCTGTCAATTTAGTATGCTAATGGTCAGCATGCCTTTCTTATTGCACTGTGTTCCGTACGACACCTTCCTTCCTGGTTCTTTACCACATAGGTATTCTCTTTTCAGGGAAGTTTCTATTTATCTTAGCTGCTGAGTGTGTTCTCTTTAACTTTGGTGGCTGTAGTTTTGATTAGCAGTTTTGTTCATTTTTTTTTACATCTGCTTTTCCTAATGTTCTTTATTCCCTATGTGATTGGTTCCCCTTCCCCTCCATCTCACTGTTATATAATGATAATCACATTTAATCAAATTACATTTTTTTCAATTGTCTTGTTATCTATGATTTCCCAGTCTGTGCTAACAGAGATGACATGATATTTTTCATATGCTTTATAAGTTTTGAAAGCCCATTTTTGATGACATTACTTATTTTTTTTGTGTTTAATATTTTTTTTGACTTATTGAGTTGATTATACAGAAAATCCCATGGATTTCTGTGGGGCAGACCAGTATGTTGATTCATTATGGGCATGTTTGTATGGTATTTTCCTACTTCAGGGTCTCCAGGTATGTCATGAGAGCGTTTGAATCATGTATACGGGTCAAATGTAGGCTGGGAAATCTGAATTCCTGAGGCAAACTGTTTTAATGGAAGGCTCACATTGATAACTCAGTTTCCTGCCATGGCCTCAACAACTGAGACTTTGCCCAGGGGATTTCCCTACTATACTTCTGACTTTATTCCAAGATCAGAAATTCAGTTTTCTATTAGATTTTTGCTCCTTCATGCTGACAATTTTAATACATACATGTAATATCAATTGTCTTTTACCATATTTTCTTTTCACTTTTGAAACCTTTAGAACTACATTTCTTACTTGGAATATTTAGTATTCACTGTAGATTTTTTTAAAAAAAACTTTGGTTAGAGGATACAAAATTTCTGTTAGATTACAGCACATTCAATAGATTTATTGTATATATTGGTAACTGTTGTTAATAAGAATATATTATATACTTTAATTATCAATGGCAGGTTTCAAGTGGTTTTTATCACAAAAGATGGTAAGTTTTATAATATATAAATCATGTAGCTTCATTCACCTATAAATACCACCTTTATTTACCAAATATTCCATAGATTAAAAATGCATTTCTGTAAAAATATTAAAGCATTGCATTTCCCTTAAAACCTAGCATTTCCTATATATATATATATATATATATATATATATATATATATATATATATTTTTTTTTTTGGTTTTTCGAGACAGGGTTTCTCTGTGGCTTTGGAGCCTGTCCTGGAACTAGCTCTTGTAGACCAGGCTGGTCTCGAACTCACAGAGATCCACCTGCCTCTGCCTCCCAAGTGCTGGGATTAAAGGCGTGCGCCACCACCGCCCGGCCTACCATTTCCTATTCTAAAAAAAGTCAGAAACATTCATTTTATATGTCAAATTACTCTATCATCTTGACTAGAGGTTCCCATTTAAATCTCTCTGAACCTCAGTTTCTGTAAGTACAGTAGTTAAATGAAAATGAACTTTACATTCCCCAAAGCAGTGTGCCATACCCTCTCTGAAGAGTGGATAGACATGGGGTGGGGGTGCGTGTGTGGAGGGAATGGGAGGAGGTGGGAAATTGGACTTGTATGTAAAATAAAAAATACAGTTTGTTTCCTTTTAAAAAATTAAAAAGAGAATAAAAAAGAAAATGGACTTTACATTGGAGAGATACTCTGAGGATTTGAGATAATGACTGTAAAACATGACCTTCCTGGACACAAGATAATTGTTCAGTGCCTATTTTTATCTTGTAAATCAGCTTCTGTGTCTTTTGTTAAACTTCAGATGCTCAGTAATTTATCCTTATGTTTTAGTTAGGGTTTTTATTGCTATGAAGAGACACCATGACCATGGCAACTCTTATAAGGACAACACTTAATTGGGGTGGCAGTTTACAGTTTCAGAGGTTCAGTCTATTATCATCATAGCAGGGAGCGTGGCAGAGTGCAGGCAGATGTGGTGCTGGAGCTGAGAGTCCTACATCTTGACTCAGAAGCAACAGGAAGTCGACTGGCTGTCACACTAGATGAAGCTTGAGAAAAAGACCTCAGAGTCCACCAACACAGTGACACACTTCCTCCAACAAGGCCACCCCTCTTAATAATGTCACTCCCTTTGGGGGGCATTCTCTTCCAAACCACCATACCCTAGAATCTATAATTATCTATCTTATTATAAATCTTCACCTCATATACATCTATTCACAAATAGAAACTGGATTATAATTGTGATAAGTTGTGTCAGAATTATTGAAATATCTCCAGTCGGAAAACCGGAAAACCCAATTATTTTGGGAACTGTGACATGTTGTGGGAGCAGCGGGCCGCGTCCCGCCACCTGGCTAGCTTATATCCCGAAATAATTACATGGAAACTGTATTCTTTTAAACACTGCTTGGCCTATTAGCTCCAGCCTCTTATCGGCTAGCTCTTACATATTGATCTAACCCATTTCTGATATTCTGTGTAGCACCATGAGCTGGCTTACCAGGAAAGGTCTTAACCTGTGTCTGTCTGGAGTGGGAGAATCATGGTGACTACCTGACTCGGCTTCTTTCTCCCAGCATTCTGTTCTGTTTACTCTGCCTATCTAATTTTCTGTCCTATTAAAGGGCCAAGGCAGTTTCTTTATTTAACCAATGAAACCAACACAAAACAGAAGACTCCCACATCATTTAAGCAACAGTGACATGATATACTTTGAGTGTGACAATGGTTCCAAACTAGAAGTGATTTTTGCCTTCAAGTATATTGGGTAATACCTGAGAATAATTCTAATGGCATCAGAGAGATACTGGTACTCAGAGAATAGAAGTTGGAGGTGTACAAGACTTAGACTCCTTACAATAGAATGTTTCTAAAACATTAGGGTATGTTACTTGCTTAATATTGTTAATTGCTGGTTGCAATTCTAACTTTATAGTTGATATCTGTTCCTAATGTACATAGTTTTATATTGGGTTTGGAACTCTCCTATTTAAACAAAACGGGGAGGTGCTCTGGGAGCACATTCCACTCCTTCAGCCAATAGTCTTTAAGATACCAACCCACTTGGGTGTGGTCTCTTATAGTGTAAACACAGCTGTAAAGTGTGCCTCACTTTCTTGCTTCCAGCTCTTGCTTCTGGCTGCTAGACCCTGTGCCTGTTCCCCGTTTGTGCATAGGACTGTGATCTACGACAGTGATCTGTGAGTCTCCCCTAAACAAATAACCCTTTACTGTACATAATTCTGAACTAGTGTGGGATTATTTTGTGTCTTCCACCACCACTATACATCAGGGGACAGCCTCAAGCAATAAAAAGTTACTGATCTTAAATTTCAATAATTAAAAATCTGTGAACTAAGTCATCAAATGTCTTCATGTTTTAATCAAACTTCTTTAAAGCCCTTGTCTTTAACAGGTGTGGTGGATCATATTATTCACTGAGTTAACATGATGTCACTTTGAAGGAGGTGATCAGGAGCATTGATCTGATTTGTGGAGAACCTTGCACTAGAACTTGGGTTTCTTTAGCAGCAGAGGATGAAGAGCGGTTACCAAGTTTCCTTATCAGTATAGCAAAGAAAAGAGTTTGAAATATTAACACAAAATCACAATAATGTAAGAAATGCAACAACAAAGACTCACGTACAGACCTTCATGCACATACATAAACAGCCATACACACCAAGGTCAGTGTCCATGGTAAGAGAGAATGATGTTTCACCCAGGGCTGTCTAGATAGTGTCTGACACCTTCCAACAGCTCTGAACTTGCTATGGATGCACAATTTCACTCTCTCCCACTTTTCTAACTTTCATCATTTCATTCTGTATTTTGTCCTGTTCATCACACTCTCTTTTTTTGTAGTACTGCAGATTGAACCCTGGACCTTGTAGGTACTAGGCACGCTGGCTGTAACTGAACTACAGACCTAACTTTCTTCTTACTGCTTGTTTTGAGGCATGATTTTACAAAACTTCCCAAGCTTACCTTGAACTCACTCTATGGCCTATGTATGTTTCGAACTTGTGATCTTCTTGCCTCAGTCACCTGGACAGTGGAGACTATGTGCCTGTCCCACAAACCTCATTTTTATTTAATACTGTTATAATATTTTGTTTCTCTATTTTCTAGAAATTACTTTGTCTTGCTTATTTTCATTCTTACAACACAATGCATATAAGACATTTAATAAACGTTTGAATTGCAGAAGGCAAGGTAACATCCAAGTGTACTAATATGCCTAATGATATTTGAGGTTGTATGATGCAAGTCAGGTACTAGAGAACTCAGGGTGCAGTTACAAAATGGGAGAGAAAATACAAACACAGACAGAAGCCCAGCCTCAAACAGCACGACAAAATTGCACAGGACTGGAAAACAATGTCGGCAAACGGGAAAAAAAAATGACATACAGCAATCCAAAATGAAATTTGAACAAAGACTGAAGTAATTCCTGTTGTCTCAGAACCAGATAAACATTGCTAGTCTCTGCAAATAGCAATGGCAGTCTCAAAGCCAAAAACACACTTTGCTTATGTGTGTGCTTGGGTGTCCTGAGTTGCTGTCGATGTGAGCCAACCAGGCAGTCTTCTGCCAGGCAGAGGAACACAGAACCCAAAATATAGTCTGTATAAAACAGATAAATTCTCACATCATCAGATCTTGAATGAACACATCATTTATTGCCAGAGCTCATACCATTTAGCGAAAGAGAGCAGCAGCCCAGATCTAGAGAAATACAGCTTTTTGTTTTTTTGGTGAGAAATACACTTTTGAAATTTGTTTCTGTAATCTTCATGGATTGGCCCAAGTCTAGTATTTTGTGCTCCTTCTGAGGGTAACCTCTTACAGCATTTGCAATCATGATGTTGCTATGACCTCTTTGTCTTAGAGGTGAGGAAACTGAACTGGAGAAGGATGAAACAGTTGATCCAAGATTGGGCAGTCTAAGAGAGGTCCCAGGTTGGGTCTTTGGGTGTATGGTGGCCTCACTTGTCAGGGTAATGGTTGTTTTCGGGGTATCTTTCTCACACATGACTGGGTGCCTGACTGGAATTACTGCAGAGAGGAAAGACTGACTTGGTTGGTAGGTTTCAGGAGGTTTAGGCCCATGACAGAGTAGAAGGCATGGTAATGGGAGAAGCTCTGTTGGTGTTGGTTCAGACTGTGAGGCGGCATCATATGCTGACTAGAAAGCAGAAAGTGGGACCAGAGTGCTGGGTTTTATCCCTTAAAAGCTCATCCCCAAGAACCAACGTCTAGCAGCTAGGGTCTACAATCTCTCCATATAGTACTGCCATCTTGAGACCACAAATTTAAATATACAAGTCCTTGGGAGACATTTCAGATTAAAATTAGAGCAAACATACTTGAGCTTAATTTGAACAAAAGTTTCTATTCTAGGTTATAATTACTCAGAAATTTCTCTTATTATTTAACACTGTGCTAGGCACTATATTTTGTGCAAAAATGATACTGGTTTTAATTTTATTAAAATTTTTATATATCCCAGGCTACTAAACTTCACAGCCAGGATCTTTTTTCCTTGATTTCTTGAGTTGTGGGATTACAACCATGTCCTATACTGTCTGGCTTGGTATCCTTCTTAGGAAATACATTCTGGAGTTTGGATATGGCTTAGTCAGTAAACTGTGTGAGTATGAGGCCCTGCATTCAGATCCCCAGCGCCTACCCACATAAGGTCCGTACTTGGGGGTGCACGTGTGTAATCTCAGCATTGGGAAGGTAGAGTTGGATCTTTGGAGCTTGTAGGCCTGTTAATACTAACAAATTTGTGAGCTGCAGGTTCAGCAAGAGACCTTGTCTCAAAAAATTAAGAAACTGTGGTTTGTAACACTTGGTTACAGATCTTTGACTTCCACATGAGTACATGTATGTACACACACATGTGTGTGCGCACACATATGCGCAGAGAGATACTTTGTTTTTTCACTCATGCTTAAACAATAAAGATATTTCAGCTGCTGATGAACCCTAAACTTTTTGCCAAGTAGCTTTTCAATTTAAACTTAAAATGTGAATAGAGCTGGGTGGTTGTGGTGCACACCTTTAATCACAGCACTTGGAAGGAAGAGGCCGGTAGATCTTTGAGTTCGAAACCCCCTGTCTCAAAAAACAAACAAAAAACAAAACAAACAAATAAACAACAACAGCAAAAACAAAAATAAAAACAAAAACAGTGGATATATTTTTGTAAAAGAGGACAAAGAAAATATCAGAGCCCTCCACATTTTTGGTCTTACTTTCAGAAGCAGACACCCAAATCAGTTGTTTATCATTTATCTAGATTCCTGAGCAACAAATTCATCCTCTTGCTCTGCTTGTGGTGCAGCAGCTGAGAGGCATGACTCTGTCAATGAAATTTTCCAGATTGCTATACCAGATGGCTTCCTGGAAAGCTTTCCAATAGGGGAAACTGGGGTGGGGCAGTACAGGCATGGCCTCTCAGTTTTTTTCCCTTTCTATCAATAGTACATCACTTTCATCAAAGCAATGCACCTCATTATCTGTGTTCTTTTGGCAACCCCAGAGCCAATGGCTGGGACTCTAGAAACTGTGGAAGCAGATGGGGCTCCCTCCAACCAATGCCCAAGCCCACTTCTCTGAAATCTTCCTCTGTGAACCAAGAATTCAGAAACATCCCTTCTTCCTTTAGGCTTTTCCAGACCTTTTCATATTTCTGCATTTTCCCAGTGTCTCCTCTGCATTCTCTTATCCTTCTCATTCTTGTGTCAAATCTTCTCTGGCTGAAATGTGGTTATTTTTATTATTCTAATTGAATTTGGACAGGTACACACTATGTTCAGGTAATAGTGTATTATTTTTCTCAGCAATTACCTATAAAATATGACCGAAGAGAGTTCATACAAAAATAAAACAGTAGCTAGTATTATACAAACCCAACTGTGAAGGAGATGGCAGTTGGCACACATAGACGCAGACGTCCAGAACAGGAAAAACTGTCAAGTGTTTGCGGGTCACACTCTGGGAGCAGCTTCCCTGAGTTCCTGGTACATTGGAAGGTAAGCAGGCTTGTCCACAGGCTGGACTTGTGTGCCACAGGGCTCACCACAGGGAATAATTGGCAGGGCTGTGTTGGGGGAGGCTCTGGTATTTAGTAAGAACACAGTTACATGGTTTCTTTTGTATTTTTGGATTTCAAGTTCACACAAGACAGTGACTAGGTCTTAGAAGTACGTGGAGACACAATTTTCCACAGGGTGTCATGAGCATCCTCTGTTGATCTAGGCAGAAGGAAATGGAGCAGAGACCAAGTCTTCATCAGTACCTAAACCTTCGAGCCACTTTGGTAAAGCACTATGACGCCAAGAAAGCTGGCCTCTTGTGTGTGGCCACCAAGCCTGTGCTATGGGACCCCAGCCCAGCTATCTTCCTGGATCTGTTTGGTTTTGTTTTGGAGACAGAGTTTCTCTGTAGTTTTGGAGCCTGTCCTAGAACTAACTCTTGTACATCAGACTGGCCTCAAACTCACAGAGACCCGCCTACCTCTGTGACCGATTTCTTCATTCATTCTTAACCCAGCATTCCATTTGAGTCTCACCTCTATCGAATTTTCTGTTTCCTATGTTCTGTAAACCCCCTTTCCTTGGCTTATTTCTTCCTTTTGGTGGGGGAATTCTTTAGTAGATTCTGAGAAATATTGCATGTGAAGCAAATATATTTTAAACTCTGGATATCTAACAAGAATTTTACCCCATTCTCCGATTTGATTGACAATTTTCCCTCACATAGTGCACAGATTGGGAATAATTTTCAGTGCTCATTTTGAAGACATTTCAGAAATTTTTATTTAAACTTTCCAGCAGTTCTGAGAGGAAACTGAAGACATTCCCCCATCCTGTTCATATAAATTTTTGTTTTTTTCTTTTAGGAAACTTGTAAAACCTTCTTTTTTTCCACGCCTGCTTTAAAACTTCAGGATAGACTCACATTGAAGTGTTTCTTTTTGTGTGTGTGTGTGTTTTGTGCACCCTTTTAGTTTAGTTTGGAGACTTGGAGACTCGTGTCTTATGGAGTTAGGAGAAATGTACTTGAATTATTTATTTGGTAATTTCCTCCTCTCCTTTATCCAATTTCCTGCCTTGAGCTTCTAATACACTATACCTTTTCTCTAAGTTTTTACAAGTTTGTGACCTATTTCCCACTTGATTTTTGAATCAGCTTTCTGTAGGTTTTCCATCCTTCTAATGGCTATTCCTTTTTCATCTTTGTCCTTGGTTATTCCTGAAGAGGGCATCAGAATATTTCATTTTCGATGCCTAATAATTTTCAGCTTGTTTCCCATCTCTAGGAGGTTGAGTGCTCTGAAGCTTCTTAAATCTTGTGTAGGTCTACCAGCTTTTAGCTTAGGGCATGCTTTCTTGCCAGTCCACCTCTTACAAATAATCATTTTGGCTTTTATGTGCTTGATTCCATTTTGCTCCCAATGAAAAACCTATACCCAAAATTATTTTAAAGGCCTGCCTGTCCTCTAAGCTTGACTACAAGTGCAATACTGTAAGACTTCTGAGGGTCCACAACCTTAAGCTTTCGAGTCTTTAGAGCATTAAGAGCTATTTTTGTTTTGTTTTTATTGATTTTTATTGAACTCTACATTTTTCTCTGTTCCCCTCCCTGCCTCTCCCCTCCCCTTCAACCCTCTCCCATGGTCCCCATGCTCCCAATTTACCCAGGAGAGCTTGTCTTTTTCTACTTCCCATGTAGATTAAATCTATGTATGTCTCTGTTAGGGTCCTAATTGTTGTCTAGGTTCTCTGGGATTGTGATTTGTGGGCTGGATTTAAGAGGACTCTATGTTAGTCTTCATTGTCAACTAGATTGGGAATCATCTAGGCGACATACCTCTGGGCATGTCTGTGAGACCATTTCCAGAAGCTTAAATTAGAGGAAAGACACATTCTGAACATGGACAGCATCATGCTATGGACTGGGGTCCTTCCTTGGCTGAAGAAGGAGAGGAAGAAAGGAAGAAGGTGGCGGCAGACTATTAGTTTTATCTGCTTTCCGATCACAGATGTTGCAAGATCAACTACTTCAAGTTCCTGCCGTCTTAACTAGAACCACCTTACACACCATGCTTTCCTATAATGGTCTGTACTCTCAAAATGTGAGCTCAGATGAACCAACAAGACCCTCTCCCTCCTCATGTTCCTTCCTTCTTTTTTTCTTATTAGGTAATTCATTATAATGAAGAGCAATGTAATCACCACAATGACTAAAGCTACTTTTGTTTCTGCTTCTTTATTTATAGGCTTCTCTCTCACTCTCCTTCCCCCCTTTCTTCAAGTTTGTGCCCTCTTTTACTCTTGTCTTCTACAAATTTGTCTCTGCTTCTCTGCTGGGAAGGAAGCTCAGAACAGCTGTGGACTGGTCTTATTTGAGTGGTCCCCAAGCAGCCTAAACACCACAGGCTATGGATGCTCTACCTTTGCTCCTCCTTTCTAGTTCCCTGCCAGCTTCCCAGATGTGTGCTATCATCTAGGCGTGGTTAAAATGGAGCATATGGTATCAAGGAAGTATGTTAGTTCAAAAGTATTACTCAGCAGTTCTTGAAGGTAGCCAGAAAGTGGTGCAAGCCCTGGGACAAAGTTTTGTAATTATGGAAAGCGGGGTTAGGACATGGTTGGGAATGTGTCTCTGGGCTAGAGGTAAGTGATGTAGAAGGATCTTCTGTTTTGTGTTGATTTCATTGGTTAAATAAAGAAACTGCCATGGTTTTTTGATAGGGTGGAAAAGTAGGTAGGCGGAATAGACAGAACAGGATGCGGGGTAGAAAGCAGTGTGGCAGACGCCTTGGCTCTCCTCTCTGAGACGGATGCCAGTGAAACGCATCCTGGTAAGCCACAGTCAAGTGGCGATACAGATTATTAGAAATGGATTGAATCAATATGTAAGAGCTAGCCAATAAGAGGCTAGAACTAATGGGCTAGGCAGTGTTTAAATGAATACAGTTTCTGTGTTATTATTTCAGGGGCTAAGCTAGCCATGTGGGAGCTGGGCGGGACGAAAAGCAGGCCTGCTTGCCTCATCACTACAGGTAAGATCATTTTTTAATGACAAAACTTTGAGAGAAGGAAGGCATACATTGTTTACTTTGTCTCTGTATTGGCTATAAGAGGGGAGTGTATGCAAAAAGGATAATGAAATCACCATTCAACCTCTTTCATTTTTTACTTCCTGTTCTGGGGATTGAACCTAGGGCCTAAAGAAATGGATGAATCCCATTTTAACTTTTAAATGTCTGTACTTAAAATTTAACAGTGTCTTAGTTAGGGTTTCTATTACTGTGATAAACACTGACTGAAAATAGCTTGGGGAGGAAATGATTTATCTGAACAGCTTACAGCTCATCATCCAGGAAAGTCAGGGCAGAAACTAAAGTGGGGACTCTAGAAGCAAGAGCTGGTTCAGAGGCCATGGGGGGGAGTGTTGCTTATAGGTTTGATCCTCATGATTTACTCGGTTAATTTTCTTATATACACCAGGGCCATCTGCCTAAGGGTTAGTACCACCTGTAATGGACTGGGATCTTCCAAATCAATCATTAGCCAAGAAAATGTCTCATAGGTTTGACAACAGGCTAATCTGGTGGAGCCATTTTCTCAGTTGAGGTCCCTCTTATGATTTTAGCTTTGTCAACTTGACAAAACTCTAACCAGCATAGACAATACTATTTTCCTCCAGCAGAT
Source organism: Chionomys nivalis (assembly GCF_950005125.1). Taxonomy (NCBI): domain Eukaryota; kingdom Metazoa; phylum Chordata; class Mammalia; order Rodentia; family Cricetidae; genus Chionomys; species Chionomys nivalis. The sequence goes on from NC_080091.1 coordinate 78,341,814, forward strand.
TCTCAGCTGTTGACAAGCGATTCAGTGGGCAAGCTTGGGATGTTGGAGAGTCAGAAAGTTGTGTGATCACTTCAGTTAGCAAGGCTAAGCTGTTCAGATTCTGTAAGTATGTATCATTTATAAAGTGCAGACCTGGGTTTTAAGCAGAAGATAGTAGGCATCAATACTAGCTTAGATCTCTGAGGAGATGACAGAAAGTGAGAGCAAAAGCAATCATCATATAACAGACATGCCATGAGGGTTTTACTTCTAAAATCATTGTTGTTATTCTTAGAACCAATTTGTACATTAATTGCCTGCTTCAGGTCCATCAACTTACCAGAGTCTCAGTATCGTCCCATAACTCAAGACCAGGAAACTGGATGCTGTTTGCATTTACCTCTAGTAGTTGTTGCTTTGGATTAAAATGTTGCTCCTGTCTCTGGTTCCCCTTTATAAAAGAGACTACACAACCTGATGTAAGTGTTATTAAAACCTTGGCAAGCTTAACCCTTCATTTTTGTCATTAGATAATTTTTTGTGGTAAGGTGTCTTAGTTCCTTTTCTTTCTTCTTCTTCTTTTTTTTTTTCCTGTAACCAAACATCAACTTATAAAAGAAAGCATTCAATTGGGCTTATTTTTATGGAGAGAATTCACAATGGCCAAGCCAAGATATGATGGTAGGAGCAGCTGAGAGCTCCTGTCTTTTTCTACATTTTTTTTTAATTTTGAGATTATTATATGATTATATTGTTTCTTCCCTCTCTCCTCTTTAGTCTTGCCCATATACTTCTCCTCGTTCTTTCTCAAATTCATGCCTTCTTATATGTGTTAATATAATATAATATTATATTATAATATAATGGGACATTTATATTCTTAAATATAATCTGCTCAGTCTGCATAATGTCATCTGTGTGTATGTTTTCATGGCTCATCATTTGGTACTGGATAACATATTGGTATGCTCTTTCCTAAGGAAGACTGTTTCTCCTACTCTTACCCATCATTAGTTGCCTGAATTTCTTTGTGTTGGGTTGAGGCCTGATAGTTCTTCCTCCATCCAGTTTGTATTCACCCAGAAGTAGGAGGCATGGAGAGAACCCTGGAAATAATACAAGTCTTTTGAAACCTCAAAGCCCTCCAAACATCTCCTCCAACACGACCATACCTTCTAATTATTTATGATAGCATATAATTTAATATTTCCAGAAAGACTACTTTTCAGAATAGAAATGCAAATTTTTTAAAATTTAAGTAAATCAAATGAAGTCTCACAATAATGTTGTTTGTGGGCTTGAACCCAAATGCAGGCTATGAGGCTCTAAAGTATGATTAGATACTACCTTTAGCCTACGCAAATGCATTCAAAACAACCCCATTCAAGATGAGAATTCTATGGACAGTTGAAAGAGTGGCTTCTATTAATAACAACCAGCTTAAAGTCTTTCAGGAATTGCCAGGTAAAAGAAGGAAGTGATGAAAAGAAATGGGCAATTGAAAGATTCATGTCTATGTGACCCTGGCAAGTTAAATGAAGAAAGAAAAGAGAAGTAATATCCTGCTTGATGTGGGATTCCCCTCTATATGCTGTGAATATGTTTTATTATCATTGGTTAATAAAGAAGCTACTTTGGCCTATGGCAGGGCAGAATAGAACTAGGTGGGAAAACCAAACAAAGATATGAAGAGTGAGTAGGCAGAGTCAGGGAGACACCATGTAGCTGCAAAAGAAGACAGATACTGGACACTTACCAGTAAGCCACAGCATCATGTAGAAATGGGTTAATTTAAGATGTAAGAGTTAGTTAATAAGAAGCCTGAGCTAATAGACCAAGCAGTGTTAGTATAGTTAATTATATTATATTATACTTATTAATATAATTATAATTATACTATAATTATAATATATTGATATAGTTTCTGTGTGATTATTTGGATCTGGGTGGTTGGGAAATGAACTAGCAGTCTCCAATTACAAAATGGTGCCCACCATCTGGGGCATGGGTCCACATAAGACCTTAAAAATAGCTTAAGGAAAATAAAAGCGCTTCTAGATTCGCAAAAAAGGGAGCCAAGTGCAGCTTCTTGGTAGCTGCATTTTTCATATAGGCTCTGTTTGCTGGTGGTGAGCAGAGGCATCCTGAATCAACATCAACAGCAAAAACTGTGTAGCTACTTTAAGAAATGGCAGCTTCCTGGTTTGTGCTGGCAGCACAAATTCTGGCTCTTTTGAGATCCTGCACTTATATGGGGTTTGTGAGCTGTGTGTTAGGAATTGTTTAATGGTGACATAGACTGACTGTAAACCTGGAGCTGGGTGGTGAGGATGGTTCACAGAGGTGGTGAACTCACCTCTGCCATGTTGGACTGGGCAGAGCCAACAAGCAGGGCTGAGGAGTTGGTCCTAGTCATTAAAACAAAACGGTACTCCTAGTCAGAAAATGATTACAGAAAAACAATAAAGACAGATTCAGATAAAAAATAAACCTTTGAATGGATCACAGTTTGTTTAAAAAAATGTTTGTAGGCTTGGGAGACAGAAGAAAAAGAATATAGACAGTCATAGATTAAATGAGTAAAGATAATAAATATTAAAAACTAATAAAAATAAGCCACATAAAGAAGGAATATACACAGAGAATTTGAATTATGTATATTATTGTATTTTCTTTGAATTTTTTGACTACAGAGAGACATTTAATTCTCAGAACTACTAGCTAAACGAAGATATATATTTTAAAGGTGTCTTTACTTCAACATTTGGGTCTAAGGCTATGTTGCTTTGGAAAAGAGATTCTGCTTTTGCTTCCACAGAAAATGAGAACCTGTGGGTTCCTTCCAGGCTAATGTGGTTTGATGGGACAAGATCCCTCCCGAAAAGTCTCCATGAACCCTAAAAATACTTTACCCAACAAACAGAAGGAAGCAGTTTGGAGAAAACTATGCCAAAATTTCCAAAATAATTGTTTATAAATGTTTGTTTTCATTTAAAGAGGAATATGATATAGAGATGATTACTTTGTGTTGGTATGGATCTTGGTCTATTGATACAAATTTAAGGTCGATTTTCTTACACTATGTATATATACATATATATTTCTACTCTTGTTTAAGGTATTGTGCTTTTGCAGCTCATTTAAAAATGTAATGTATAATTAAAAATAACAGATTAATAGTCATCTATAATAGTCAAACTTGTGGTCATGTTAATTAGGTTTTATAGATACAGAGATATATTTCAGTTAGATAGATAATATTCAACACTTCAAAGACCTATGGAACATCACATTTAAAATGTTTTATTTCTCAACAGTGAGACATGTCTGCTTATGGCAGCACCAATTACTTCAGAGAGGTTTATGGGCATTGAAGAAACTTCTTAAGGGATTAACAAGAAATTAATGCCTCCAATATGACAAAGTTAGCCATTTGGGCAAGAAACTGTTCTTGCCTGGCCTGCTTTATAGTATGCTTTATAAACTGGACATGCAGTACCCACAGAAAGTGACTGCTAAACTTTTCAAAGGACGGTATGGTCCTTCCGGGTTCCTGCTTCACAGAAGAAACTGCCAGACATTCTGCAGGACAAAGAAGAAAACAACTGATTAACTGCCATTACAAGGCAGAACAAATCCTCAAGTTTCCTGCTTTATGGAAAAGTCTGCTGGATACTATGGATCTGTAGGCTGAAAATGGATGCCTCAACATTACAAAAGAAGAATTTTCGGTGACTGTCCAGGCAGCAAGCTGTCTGTCAATTCTAGAAATTTTGAAATTGCTTGCAATGCACTTCCGGTTTACTTAGGTAATATTATATCCTTCTGGGTCTTTGAAGAGTTTATTACAGATAGTTATAGTTTTCCTTGGTTATGATTAAAGATAAATTACATATGAAACTTTAGACTCACAAAGCAATATTGTAACTTTAATTCTTGCTTGGTAACTATTTTGTTATGTGTAATTTTACTATGTTAAAGCTAAAATCTTACTTTTTACTTAGACATAAAAGGAGACATGATGTGGGATTCCCCTCTAGATGCTGTGAATATGTTTTATTAGAATTGGTTAATAAAGAAACTTTCAGTCAATGACTTAGCAGAGTAAAACCAGTAGGGAATTCTGAATGGAGATGTGTATCGAGAGAGAGTAGGCAGAATCAGTGAGATGCTGCCAAAGAAGATAATTGGTAGAAACTTACCTGGCAGGTCACAGCCTGTGGTGACACACAGAATAATAGAAATGGGTTTATTTAAGGTGAAAGAGTTAGCTAGAAATATGCCTAAGCCATTGGCCAAACAGAGTTTTAATTAATACACTTTCTGTGTGATTACTCAGGTCTTGGCTGCTGGGAAAAAATGAACTGTCTTTGTTTATACCTGCTAGGAAGAGTGCTCTTACAGGAAGGGGAAAAGATGCTTCTCTCTCTCTCTCTCTCTCTCTCTCTCTCTCTCTCTCTCTCTGTCATATAAGACATAGAGAGAAGGAAAGGACTCTTACCAGAAGCCAGTCATGCTGACATTCTGTTCTTGAATTTGCTGGTCTCTGGATCCATGAAAATAAAATTCTGGTTGCTTAAACCACTAAGTTTGTGGTATTTTATTATGGCAGCCCAAGCGACCAAATATACTCTCAATGCTGTGATCAGGTGACAAGAAAATTAATGTAGACAGATAATGGACTTGGTTGACACAGAATTCTGTGAGAGGTAAACTATAGTAGGGTGAGAAATTTTGCTACTAATTATTTGAGATAATTAAAGACACAGTTCAAGCTATGATCATCCTTCCCCAAATGAATGAACTCTGAGTAGCAAGCTGCTGGGAGAGCTGATAATTGTATCTTATGGACTGTACACAAAATTCTAAGTGCACAGCACCTTTGATTTTATTAACCTTTTATTATGGAGAACCTGTGAATTTCAGCTATCAGATGAGAGGACCTAGATCAGTTGTGCTGAAAGGGTAGAGGCAAGGATAACAGGAGCAAGAGATGCTCATAGAGCATGTGGGTCGACGAGAGCTCCACTGAGCCAAAGAATGTCCCTTTGACATGTCTTTTATGGCAAACATGTCTCCATTTAACCACCACCAGCAATACACTGACCATCTTATCATGTTTCAAAACCAAGAAAAAGCTACTCAGTTTTAAACAAGAGTCTTACTTTTATTGAAGTCATTGTTTACCATTATTTACCAGGTAGAAATGAATGGCTGTGATTAGGCCCACTGAAGAATGGTGAGAAGTTACTTGTATTGTTCTTAACTCATTGCATTGACTTCTGGCTGCTTTTAGTTAGTGTACATGTCTATATCTGTATATGTATTTGTTTAATTAAATTTATTTAGATTATATTGATTCCCTGATTCTAATAAATTAAGATTCACATAGATTAAATTAAAACTATATTAAAGTTTCCTCTGCACATGAACATACCCAGGAGAAGGGAAAGGAAGCAGCTTTAGAGCCTGCTGGCCTGTGGTAGAGACAGGTCTGCTTTGATTAAATTCAGTTTAGGATAATATTTTAATTTGCATTTAGAAAATTTGTTATACACAAAACCTGTAGTTATTTGTGATCTATTATTTCCCCTTTCTTTTATTCAACTGATAAGCAAAGAACAAGTTTCATTTGGAGATATCCCCGGGGGCCCCTGTGAAATGATTCTGCTCTCTCTCAGGTTCTGGTCATCAGGAAACCTCAGGGAACAGCAGGCTCTTCTCAGATTCTGTTGATTAGAATTTCGTCCCTGACCCTCTGTGTGTAATATCACAGCTCAGTGCCTGTCAATATTTAAATTGAAGGCCCTGAAGGAGCTCCAGTCCCTTATGTTGTCTCCCAGGGATGATTTTCATGGCCCCAGTTCTTCTCACGACCTTTATGCTCTGATATTTTGAAGAAAGATTGGATGGCATGGTACTGGCTACGATGATGAAGGTTACTAAAATGACAAATAACTGACCCTTTAATAAGATTTAAAACAGGTTTATTGAGCTGTGAGGTTGTCAGCAGTAATGAGATTTTATTCTCATTTTCTCACATCTCTTTTAATTTACAGCAGTATTGGGAAAAATTGTTTTTAAGGGCCACCAAAATATGATTCATGGCTTCTGCTCATGGATATCTTAAGCTCATTAGAAAATTATGAAGATGCATAATGCCCAGGGTAAACTAAAGGCTCATAAAACATTTTGCTTAAGGTAAAATTGATTTCAAATGTGCTGGGTGAAGTGAATATTAGTTAGCCTTAGATTAATTCTCTTTAGCTTTACGACTACATTGTATAGGGGCAAGGTAGTTCTTTAAATTAAAGATGGCATAATTAAAAGTGCAATAAATTGAAGAAATTGCTTTATTTGATATAATTTCTATGCAGTCTGGCTGTGCTGCCTGATTCTGTTATGGTATTATCAATGAGTGGCGACGTCTAGGTGCTGGATTTAACTGTATTATTCTGCACTGTAATCACCCTTTATTATAATACTTATCTGCAAGGGTACATCGATTAGAAAATGCCCATTAATTACACTGTTAATGATCAGCAAGTCAGAGGATTATTCTAGGATGAATAGAAAATGAGCTTTAAACACCCTTGGGGGAGTCATGTAGCTACAGCAGTGGTACCCGGGGCAATGCAGGATTGGTAGGCAAAGCTACCAGCCAGAAACTAGTGGGCAGCTTGCATTATTGACCTTTCCTTTACTTGGAAAACTGCAGGGGACAGAAGTGCACTATTCACAAGTGGTACTCTGAGCTTGCCTGGTTTGGTAAGGCTTGCAGAGTTTAGTCCTCTGACAGTGTGCAGAGGTAAAGGTATTTCAGAATGACACATTTTCATTTTGAAGGGTGTTGATCATTTTCTTTCTTCTCTGAAAAACGAATCTGAGACCTGAATCCAAATCTCTTTATACTTGAATGTAAAATAGACTGAAAAAATGAATTCTAGATTAGTTCCTTCCAAGTATTTAGGAAGCTAATGGGTGCATTTATTCAGTGTAGTCATGTGTGCAGGTTGTTCTCTTACTAATCCTGACATGCTTTATTTGGAATTATTGCAATGCTTACTAATATTCAATGCAAGACATTAAATACCACGATGTTTTAATCCATTGGACTTAATGCTTGTTCCATTGGAATTAAAGTTACGTTTTGTTCCATTTAATCTATATAAAGAAAAGGCACCGAATTTCTTCAGTTTTGCGCAATATTATAATATCAAGTTTGAGAGTCATAGGAAGGGAAGTTGAAGTGATTTTAAGTGACTTTAATAAAAGAATGAAAGAACAAAATTGTGTAAGTCCAGATGATTGTGATTCACTCACTGAAGGAATCAGTTCAAAAGTTGAATTTTAAAGAAAATGGGATGGAGGGAGCAGGCTAGGGAACTGTAAACACTTTAAAAGAAAGTGGAGTGACCCTTCCTCCTTATCCAACCTCACTGCCAGCCTGGAAGGGTGAGAACTGAGAAGTAACACTGACGAAGAAACAAAGAAATACTGGTTTCTTGATTCAAGTACATGAAAAACTGAAATTAATCATAATTGGTCTGTTAGTTTCTCAAAAAAGGAACTCAGTTTTTCAGCTCATTTCTTTGAGTTTTCTGCCAAACAACTTTGTTTTTGTTTGTGTGGATGTATGGGTTGTTTTTGGAGTAAATGAGGCAATACTTCCTTTCCCTGTTAATGCCAAATATGGAGCAAATTGCCAATCAGCACACCTCTTAGTGGGGAATTAAAATACTATTACATTGCTTCTGAATGATTTCCTTTATTACAAAGATATATTTAATTAGGCATTTAAAAATGAAGTGTTCCTAGAAATTTGGAAGTAATTTTATTATTTCCACAATTCTCTTGCCAAATTAATTAGATATCCTGGACCAAGTATGTAGTTTGAAATCATCAGATTAATGCAAATGACATTTTGTGTGTGAAATTAAATAGGAGACTTTGAGAGATTTCCTAATTTAATCTGAAAGGCAATTGTGAAGATAGTTCATACTGAAATTAAAGATGCTCTTTAAAATTAATTCTAACGTTAAAGGACATGCATTACTTCAGATTAAATGCTAAAGGACGAAGATTAATGGTGAAAAATCTTTAATTAGTAGGAAGGAATTGATTGGAAAATTATTAAGTTGTTCCTTCATAAATCTTTAAAACTAATTGATTGGTGCTCTATATTTAAGAATATAATCACCGGAGTATAAATAATCAGTGCAACCTTTCTAAATAGTGGGTTAAGACATTTCCCCGGCCCTTTGGAAGGCACTTCCTCCTGGGCTTGTTAGCTCATCCTATTCTGGGAATATGTGCTGTTGTGAGAGTATGAAAACACAATTTTCATGAATTTTGTAAACAGCCTTTAAGTTTTGAATTTGTTTTTCTCTTCTATGAATATCACACTGGATATTTCAGAATTGATAAATTTACCACTGCCATTAAAAATTTGATTCCTTAGATTCTTAAATAGTCTTTTAGAAACATCCCTTAGAGTTTATTTTTCATCTGACGGCTACATTTCTCAGAAGTGTTAGCACTTGTCCATTCTCATGCTGTTGTCACACTGTAGGTATTTCCAAAACAAATGGCTGCATTAATAAATGTAACCAGGAATCATTCTCTTATCTTCAGTAGTGACGGCTAAGAAGTAAGTACTGAATAAAAACTAGAAAGTATTTTGACGAGCATGTAAGTGCTTAAAGAAAATTTATTCATTGATTTTCCTCATGAGGCAGCCATTGAGAGACATACCATCATTAAACAATCTTGCCATCTAGTTACACTCAAGGTCATGTGTAGGTAATGAAGAAAAGCACTGCTCACCTTCTGGGGATGAGATAAAAAGAATAGTTTGTATCGTTTTTAGGTCAGAGGTAGGAAGAAGGGTGGCCAATCTGTGAATCAGTAAATTTATAGCATGCTATGTCTTGTACGACATGACTAACTATATTGTTTGGAAAAGTCTAAGACGGTACTGAGTGTCAAACAGTGCTGATAAAAGGTTGGACAGAGATAGTTTTCACTGAAGTAGAGGCCAGGAGACTCTCCCAGACCTAGAACTGAATGCTGACATACATAAAACTAAACAAAAGCATTATATCAGAACACTAAGGAAAAATATCCAAACCATGAACGAAGTTGAAGGAGAAAGTCAGCATAGGCTGTAATGACAGCAAAAACTGTAAACTATGGCATCAGAGACATTTCTCATATTTCTGGAGACTGTAAAACTCAACGTCAGAGGCTATCTGCCTCTGAGTGAGGGCCTTCTTAGAAGGATTATCTTTATTCTGTCCTACACCTATGATCGCATTTCATAGTGTCTTTTCCTAGGATGACTTAGATTTCATTTATGAGGGTTTTACCCAAACCCAATTCCATCCTAGAGGCCCACCCCAATACCATCACATTTGAGGATTAGAATGTCAATGCATGATTTTTTTTTTTTTACAGGGGTCACATATACTTGGTTCATAGTGAAGCCATTTGCAAGAGATAGGGGAAAAGTCGTTTTCATTAAAATGTACAGAAAAACTAAATTTGGTAAGGCAATACTTTTGACAGTATCTTTTTAGAAACAAAGTTTTAAAATGATTATTTGCAATAAATATATGGTTGTGTCTTTGACTTAAATAGTATTGTTACTTTTCAGAATGCCAGGCAAAATACAATCTATACTAGCAATAATTTCTGGAAAGGAGTTCAAACATGGCTGAAGGTGTCACATTCATTCCTAACACCCCGTGTCTTTAAATGATGTGAATGCAGGCTTAGCAGAGAGTATCCCAAGCATGAGACAATGTAGAGCTGTTGCTCAATTTCTTCGTTGGCTGATGGGTAACCTTAAGGAACTGACATTTAGTCATGCGTTTCGTTCGTTCTTCCTTTTAATAGTACAGTGCTATTGAGCTCCACCCAGAAGGCTGCTATTCTGACAGTGGATACTTCCTGAAAGGAAAATATAGCATTCCATCTTTGGGTTAGCTGTTTATTGGAGTCGCTTTTTAGAGGGAGGGGGCTCATAACTAGACTATATTCCTTAGACTCACTTGTGTTATGTGCATTGATGTCATTGTATTCTAGCTGATAGAACACATACTGAGTGATGTTTATTTTTCTTCCAGGTCTGACTCATAAAAATTCACACATTCTCTCTTAAATTCAATTTCTCTTTTTACTGGCTTGATGTCCCGAAAATAGTGGCATTAGAAGCCAAGTGAGAGAAATAATGGATCTATTTGTAAGGTATTTGTTACACATTAGGAATTTTGTTTTGAATGTTATACCAAAAAGATATAAACATGTTCTCTTCCCTTCCTTTTTCTTCTCTTTCCTCACTCAGTCCCCTATTTTTCTTCTTCTTTTGACAGATTCTATGAACACTTTTAGCAATATAAACATATGTAGCCTACATCACAGATTCAGGGAGAAGGACAAATCTTAAATTTCTTCCTTTATCTCTTTGTTTTTCAGTTAACACAGTGTGGTAGTTTGAATGCAGTTGGTCCCATAATCTCATAGGGAGTGGCACATTAGGAGGTAAAGTTTTGTTGGAATGGGTATGGATTTTTTGAATGAAGTATATCACTATGGGAATTGGCTTTGAGGTTTATTACACTCAGGGTACTACTCAGTGTATCAGCTGACTTTCTGTTGCCTACAAGATGTAGGACTTTCAGCTACTCTAGCACTACATCTGTCTGAACACTGCCATGTTCCCTGTCCTGATCATAATGGACTGAACCTCTGAAACTGTAAGAGAACCACCCTATTAAATGTTTTTTTTTTTTTTTTTAATAAGACTTGCTTTTGTCATGGTGTCTCATCATAGCAATAAAACCCTAACTAAGATACTCTGGTAACTTGTATTAGTGTTGTGACTATCAATTTTCTCCTCTATAATATGATCATAGCAATGTCTGTGTTCCTTATAATAGAAATGAAGCTGGTCAATGACTATATGGACTTTAGTAGAGACAAACACATAATAATCAGTAGATGCTGCTATTAAGTAAAGATATTTCCAGTGTAAATGCTTTCACAAATGAGAGAGCTTTGTTTGTTTACTTAGAACTCGAATCATTGTCTTCATCTGCAAGAAGTTTTCTTCATTTATAGCTTGGATCAAACTATTTGTGAACTTTGGCAGCCAAACTGTGTATTTTGTTCTGAATCCCCTTTTATTTTCATGTCCTTAACTGCAGTACCTCTCGATGATCACCCTGTTTTGAAGGGGATAAAAGGTAAGGTGAATACTGTATTTGGCTGCAATTAATCAAGAAGGAAGTTTTTGGAGAGATGAATGATGAGCAGACATTTGAAAGAGGCACAATATTGGTGGGAAGAGCAAGGAATAAATTTGTAGGTCAGAGGATGGGGATTACATGAGGAAAGTTACAGAGATGAAAATGAAGAAACCACACACGGGAGATGGCAGACAGATATTGCTGGTGGGAGTGGAGAGGCTGTGGTGAGAAGTAATGAGAAATGAAGGTGGATGGGATCCTGGAGGGTGTAATATTAGTGGAAAGCTCTGAGGACCAGAGAAGGCTTGGGGTGTGCATAATAAGTGACACCGAAGCCTAGGAGATCACTGAGCATGAAAGATACCTAAAGGAAATAGAGTTAGTGGAAATTCATTAGCTTTCCATGGAGTAGGTTTGGTTTAACGAAGAGATGGGAGGCAGAAATACCTAGTCAGAAGCCATCATTCCTGTTCAGACTTGAGCAGAAAAGGACTCTGGACTGGGTAACTGTGGGTGTGAGGAGAATGTATATTAAATATCATTTTGATTATCTGAGTAATTAATGGAATTCTAAGGCTGAAGTGGCATGGGTAAAGGGAGGCGGGGGGGGCAATGGAAAAGAGAATAGAAATGAATGTGTACAAAACTTACATTTGAATTATGGTAATGAAAACCTAGTACTGAACACATAGTCTTGTATCAAAGTAGGAAAATTTACACTAAGAAATATTTGTAATACTCTCCATTTCAATCATGGGCAATCTTAAGCCACAGAATATTTTTGTTTGATTTTTCACATGGACCCCAAAGCAGTATGCTAGTCAGGAATGGTATACGTGTGAGTGCTCCCTGGGCTCATGAATCTAACTTCTGCGTTTCCCTCTAAGCATCAGCACCTGCTCTTTGAGAATGGACTTATCAGATGGAGTTTCCATGTCAATTGGTACACAGCGGGACATGTCAGAGATCTCTTCAGGGTGACAGATACAGGATGATCTAGGGACTTCCTTAGATGGGGATTGCCTTATGTGCCATCGAGTTGGCATGGGAGCAGAGTTTTTAGTGACTGGCACATGATGAGCTCTTAGCTTCTGGCACTGTGCTCCATTCTTTGCATATGGCATTTCTTAAACATGATTGCCTTTGCAATCTCTATGCAAATTGTGCAGTCAGTATTTGGAAACAAGTTTTTCCCCACAGAAAGCCTCTGTGGGTATCAGTTTCAAATGCCTTTCTCAACTTTCTCTGTGTAGAAGGAGGGGAAAACAGTGCCCTTTCAAGTATAATCAGATCACAGAATTACTGTTATCTTTCACACCTTTAAGGTACCTTTAACTGTGAAGTAAAGCGCAAATTAGCAAGGAAAACATGTTTAGTTTTTTGACTAAGATAGGGAAGTTTTTGTAGTTCACATCCAGCTGTTTTTCAGTCTCGACTTGTTCTGATTTTCATAGTGCTGACAAAACTTTTCTAAAATGAGGAATAGCTAATAAATGTGAGGTACCAGTTCCTGCCACATTTTCTGGTTGATTACATACAGAGTGTCATATACTATTCATATGAATAATGAATGTATTAAATAGTAAGCATATTATATATCTTTTGCATGCTATAGATATATGTATCTCTATAACACCTATATCTTTTTAAAGTTTAATTGACCTTATTTTAGTTGCATTTTTGTCTGTGTGTATGCTATCTACACCTGCATGCATGTTCATTTGTGTATGAGTTACTATGTAAGTACTGTGTGTAAATGCAGAAGTGAAAAGACAACCTTAGGCATTATTTCTCAGGCTCCATGCATCTTTTTACTAGCAATTTATTGTTATTAAGACAGAGTTTCTTACTGTCCTGGAGCTTGTCATGTAGGTTAGGTTTCTGGAGCTGAGGCTTCAAAGATTTACCTGTGTCTAACTCTCCTGTGCTGGGACTATGTGCACCTGCTGCCACACTCATTTTTCTTATTTTGATAATTACACATGTATAGAATATATTGTAATTATATTTGCCATTACCATCTCTTATCCCTTTTTCATTATTGTTGGCTCTCTTCTCCTCTACTATCCCTCCTTCTACTCCTGTATCTTTTTTTGTTTTATGTAGATCTTCTGTTGGCATCCATGACTGTTGTGTGTCTATGACTGAGACACCCTTTTTATATCCAGAAGACTGTTTTAGAGTTCTCTTCTCTATCTCTGGCTCTAACTATTTTTCTTTCTCTTCTGTGGTATTCACTGGGCTTTGGAAGGGCTGATAGAGATGTCTATTTTAGGGCTGAGCACTCAACCACTTTTACTTTTTCTCAGCACTTGGACTAGTTCTGCAGTTCTGAGACTCTGTCTTAACTGGCACCCATGGCAAACAGAAGCTTCCCTCAAAAGTCTGTGAGTGCAAACATAAATGTTTAGAATTCTACTTGGCTATATTTGTAAGCAGGAACATCCATTTTAAACATAATTTTTTTACTTTGGAGATTATACATTATACATTTGATGATGAACACTATAAAGAAATCCCACACTAGCTCAGCATTGAGTATAATAAAGGGTTATTTATTTAGTGGTAGACTCACAGTTCACAGTCCTCTGCTTGAACAGGGAACAGCAACCGAATCCTGCAGCTGGAAGAGAGACCTGATGTTCTTTACATCGGCATTTATAATATAAGAGACCATGTCCAGGTGGGCGGGTAACTTAAAGGCTACTGACTGTACGAATTCCTACAGCACCTCCCCGTTTTGTTTAAATAAGAAAGTTCATAAGCCTAATACAAAATTATATACAATAAGAATAAATATCAGGTATAAAAATTACAACCAGCATAAACAATATCAAGCAAGAAACATGAAATAAATGTTTCAATAATTATCCTATCTTAAGGAGTTTAAGTCTTGAATTATAAATAACTTGGCCAAGTCATAAGAGGAAAGTGACTACAACTATCTGGTCTTCAACCACATTGAAGACCAGAAAAGGGAAATAATATTACTTGAGTAAGCAGGAAGAGCAATCCAGCAACTTCCAAAATATGCAGCAAATGACATGGACAACTGGCTACCTGGGCAATTACCCAAAGTCTCATTTGCAATGTGGGAACAACGAACTTTGGCTAAGGCCTAGAGTAACTGACAGACCATTTCCAGAGGCAGGAAAATTTACCTTGTCTTGGCAAGATTTGACAGTTTTTTCTTGTATACTTTTGTTCTGTCCGGACATGGTGTATTTTATCAGTGGTTGATGTTTGGGCTCCTTGACCAAAGGCCAGTTTTGCTAAGAAGTAAAAAAGTTCCAAGTGGAGTGTCTTCAGTGCTCAACATTCTCTCAGGAATAGATTGGTGCTGCCAGGAGCAATCGTGTCTGACATCAACAGAACCCTAAGTTATTTAAATGCCATATTCTACAGGTCTTCGAAGTGGTTGAAGATTACCTATCTATGCAGAATACAGTATGTAACTACAGAACCTGATTACTCTAACTATAAGTATGACAAACATGGATGACTATTGACCTACAATTCTTAATACCTATATAACTTAAAGACTAAGACTTCATATTAGAATATTAAACAATCAACTGTGTAACAAATGAGGATAATGACCTCAAAATGTAAACAATGTATAAGTATCTTGATCAGAGGTAGAAATGAATATTGCAAAATGATAAATATATCCTAAAATTGTATCAACATACAAAATGTCTTAAACAGAGGTAGAAGCATGCATGCATACAAGATGACAAAATAACTTTGCCTAGGTATACAAGTATTGTGGATGAAAATAAGAGCATATTCAATATAATTTAAGTTTGTATCAATATACAAGAATCTATACCAATGTAAATTGCCTATAAATATTAGCACACAAGTATTCACTGTATTACTATTATTATTAGTGTGTTAGTGTGAGTAAACTCACACTAATCTGTTATCCCATCCAATTTCCCTTCTTTTTTCAAAGAGATCCCTGAGCTTACATAATTTCCCCCAACCCCCAACCCTATAACAGTTATAATCAACCCCTAAATGATATCCCTAGCCCTGAGGACAAACTTTGTTGGAAGAGGGGACATTGTCTTCTAGAATTACTTCCAGCTATCATGAGGGCGATATTCTTTCCTTGGGATCCTGTGAAAGTAAAATGATGGTTAAGTTTCAGGATTACTGTCTGGTATAACTGCAAATAGTCTCTGAGTATTCGGAAGTGTTTTTCTAAGGTTCCTATTTGGAGTTCTGACCAGAATGTTGTAAAAAAGTGCACTGTCTCAGCTAACCGAGTTGGAACCATCTTGAGCAGCTGGTACCCAAAACAGGTCTTATATTAGCACTATCAACATCATGATGTCATATTAACTAAGTGGAGTTGTTGTTGTGGGGTCTCCTCTTCTTCCTAGAAACTTCAAAGATTACTGTAGGAAAATTCATTATTCATTGTGGAAGACTTAAACATTATTTATACAGATATATATTCAAGGAAAGGTATGAAAGAGACAAAAATAGGTATGGAGAAAAGTAAAATATTTTCTAAATTCTTTCTTCTTTCTGTCCCATACCAGATGGCTCCTGTCATGACATAGAAACTCTGAAATTTTCTTTTAACAACACTCTTGGATTTAGAGAAGGACAAAGCCATTGTCCAACTCCAAAGCCAGGTTTGATTTTTAAGTGAATAATTCTATTATTCTATTTAAGATTCAGAGATTCTTACCCTGATAAGTCCTAATTTTCTTTGTTTTATGATCCTATCTGGATAATTTTATTTTCTTCTTTAGGTGTATAGATGTCCAGTGTCTTTTGACTTTTTGAAAATGAGTATTTTCCTGCAAAGACAAGAACAGAACCCTGCCCCAACCATTATGAGGTTTCCTTACCACCTGATTGCTTGTCACCTCTGTGGATGAGCCATCATTTCTCTTTCTCAAGAGATTTCTCTTTTTCAAACCAAATCTTTATTAATTTTGATGGTATCCATAACTTTTCTTCTCCTGTGGAAACAAGAGCAAACCCCCTTTTGCAATGTAGCACATCTCCCGGCTTCCATTGTGAGGTCAATTCATCCTTGAAATACACTGGCTGATTTAATTCTGAATACGTTTCTATTATCTAATGTCTCTCTGCTGCTGTTATCCCTTTCTCATTAGCGTTAAGAAAATTCAAGGTAAATAAAGCATTATGTAGTCTATTTCTGGGGTTATATCCATCCCTTTCTGTTTGTTTAACATATTCTTTATAGTTCAATTAAATCTTTCTTTATTTTTTATTTTTTAAAATTATTTTTATTAAGCTCTACATTTTTTATGCTTCCCTCCCTACATTTCCCCTCCCCTTCAACCCTCTCCTAAGGTCCTCATGCTCCCAATTTACTCAGGAGATCTTGTATTTTTCTACTTCCCATGTAGATTAGATCTATGTATGTCTGTCTTACGGTCCTCATTGTTGTCTAGGTTCTCTGGGATCATGATTTGTGTGCTGGTTATCTTTGCTTTATGTTTAAAAACCACTTATGAGTGAGTACATGTGATAATTTTCTTTCTGTATCTGGGTTACCTCACTCAAAATGATGTTTTCTAGCTCCATCCATTTGCCTACAAATTTCAAGATGTCATTTTTTTTTCTGTGTGGTACTCCATTGTATAAATGTACCACATTTTTTTTTATCCATTCTTTGGTTGAAGGGCATTTGTTTACAGTTTCTGGCTATGACAGACAATGCTGTTATGAACATAGCTGTGCACATGTCCTTGTGGCACGATTGAGCATCCTTTGGATATATATCCAAAAGTGGTATTATTGGGTCTTGAGGAAGATTGTTTCCTAATTTTCTGAGAAATCACCACACTGACATCCCAAGGGGCTGTGCCAGCTCGCATTCCCATCAGCAATGCAGAAGTGTTCCCTTTACCCCACAATATCTTCAGCATAAGTTGTCATCAGTGTTTTTGAACTTTGCCATTCTTAACATATGTAAGATGGAATCTCAGAGTTGTTTGAATTTGTATTTCTCTGATGACTAAAGTTATTGAACATTTCATTAAGTGTCTTTCAGCCATTTTAGATTCCTTTGTTGAGAGTTCTCTGTTTAGGCCTGTACTCCATTTCTTTTTTATCAAATTATTTGTTCTTTTGATGACCAATATCTTGAGTTCTTTGATCTTTCTATAACTGCCTTACCTGTAGGATTGTGAGGTATACCTGTAATATGCTTTATATTATAATAAGCAAAAAACTGTTTCATTTTCTTAGAGACATCTGTAGGACCATTATCTGTCTTTATTTGTGCAGGTATACCCATGGTGGTCATAACTTCTAATAAATGTGTGATTACTGAATCAGCCTTTTCTGAACTCAAAGTGTTGCCCATTGAAAACCTGAAAAAGTGTCTGTGGTGTGGTGAGAATTTTGGGTTACTCCCTGTAGGTGGCAGTGTTTGGTTATAGAAAGAGCAAGTAAGACATCTCTTTATAATCTCCTTAGCTTGTTGCCAGGTAATAGAAAACTCTTTCTTTAAACCTTTGCTATTGACATGATGTCTACTCTGTAGGTATGGAGTTCAGATCCATGTAGGCACCAAATGATGATGAATGCTAAAAAAAATTCCCACACTAGCTCAGAATTGAGTATAATAAAGGGTTGCTTATTTAGGAGTAGACTCCCCGATTACAGTCCTCTGCCCGAACGGGGAATGACAACTGAATCCCGCAGCTGGAAACAATACCTGACATGTGCTTTACATCAGCATTTATAGTATGAGAGGCCACACCCAAGTGGGTGGGTAACTTAAAGGCTGTAGGAATTCCTACAACATTATCATTTACCCTTTTTTCCTTTCTTTAAGCTTTACCATGTCTCCACCCTGAACTTATTCACTTATTCTCTCCCAAATTCATGGCATTCATCTCTATCTATCTATCTATCTATCTATCTATCTATCTATCTATCTATCATCTATCTATCATCTATCTATCATTGTATTCTTAAATATAAAAATACAGCCTACTCAGTCTGTATACTGTTACGTGTATGTACATGTTTTCAGGCATGACCACTAGGTACTAGCTAAACAAGTGATGTTTTCTCTTGCTCTCAGCATTCCTTAGTTGCATGTACTTCTCTGATAATATTAAGAGATCCAACTCTAACAGCAAATTTTCTGATACTCTTTGGCGTTTATAATCTTTTTACTCTTCTGCAATAATCTCTGAGTTATAGGTGCAGTAGTTGTTTCCTAGACATAGAACCTATGATGAGGATCCACAACAATGCAATCTGATTGGTTGTGGTTTTCTGAAAAATTTTCTGTATAAAGACATTTCCTTGATGAGAGCTGAGACTTAGATGTAGGCAGAAAGAAACATATTTAGGATATCTTGGGGGATTTTTCTGCTTTTGTTAAGCAACATGCCTTTTTTTTGTGGGTTCTTTGAATTGAATTCAGGCACCCAGGTTTGCAAGCCATCATCCAAGACCCTGAACACTATAATTTTTTGCATGTTATTGATTTTGGCTAAATCAAGACAGGGTTTTGGTTTTTTGAGACAGGGTTTCTCTGTAGCTTTGGAGCCTGTCCTGGAACTCCCTTTGTAGACCAGGCTGGCCTCGATTTATTATTTTTTTTAAAGATAAATTCTCACTATGTATACCAACTGGCCTCAAATTCACAGAGCTCTGCCAATTTCTGCCTTCCAAATGCTGTTATTAAAGTAATGTGTCAACCAAGCCCAACTCTCAATCTGTTTTTAAAGCTAATATTGCATGCTCTGAAGATTTAGGTTAAATGTCTATATTATATAAGTGTTTAGTTATTACCTTGAGTTCTTATCACTAAAACAAACATTCTTTACATTGAAAATAATCCACAGTACAAGTAGGCCCTGTGATGACATCTATCTGTAATCCCAGCTACTTGAGAGGCAGAGGAAGGAAAATTGTAAATTCCAGGTCAACCTAGGCTACAGTGTGCATTCAAGGCCACCATGAGCAACTTTTTAAGACTATGTTCACAAATAAAACAATTAAAATAAAGGCTGCAGTGAATATATCTTGCTTAGCATGGGTGAGGTACCAGGTTCAGGTTTCACACATACAATCATAAAAGAAGTAACTTGTAACACATATCTGGTATTGTAAATATGCCTAAGAAACAATGGCTGTAGAGCTCATTGGTGCCAAAGGTGTGAATCTGATTCTAACATTTTACTAGAAGAACATAGTATCAACTGCCCTCCAAATTCTTGTCTCTGAATCCATAGATTCAGACTTCATCAGAGCTCTCAGACTTTATCAGAAAAGTTTGTGCTGTAGAGTGGTTAACGCAGGCGTTTACAGCTGATCAAAGTTCGGAGAAGTACCCACGGAGTACTCATCCTTAACTATCCTTTAGTGAGATGTCTATATTACACCCTTACCCCCAAGGCTCATGGAATTAATAGTATAGAATGACAGGTGGAAAGATTCTAAAGACCCAGAGGTCTGGAGAATCGTCTAGAAACAGTATTTTCTGAACACAACGGGACTACCTCACATAGAGACTCACGGCAGCTATGGTTGCCTGCATCAGACCTACACACGATCAATCTGATCAATATTCTAGCGTGGAGGGGAATGAGAGGTCAGCAGCCCCTATCCCTCACTCAAGAATGTGTAGACAATTAATGGCTACTTAAGAGTGAGCTAGTTTTCTTTGAGGAGAATGACTCCCTGCAGGTGAACCATATTCTGATGATGGGGCTCAGCATGTTATATAAAAGGATGTGAAGTTGAGAAAGAGTGGAAATGGATCTGGGGAGAATTATAGGGAAAAATGGGGTTAGTATAATGCATTGTGTGCATGTATGACATTCTCAAAGAATTAACAAAAATGATGTATTTAAAATAAATAAGTTATATCAAATTAATATAGGCAATATGCATAAATTAGGAGCTTACATGCTTTGCGTTTGGGAGGAATGTCTCTTGATATGAATCAGAAAATAAATTCAACAGCAGAAAACAATATACTTAGTTGGAAAAAATTCATGCAAAATGAGCGAGTAAAATATTTTCCAAATAAATGGTTTTCATATTTGATCAGCTCTCTGTAGAATTAGGTGGGAATCTGGGATATGGCCAGTGTGCAGGCAGAAGAGATCCTCGTCTTCAAGCAAACTGAAATTCCAGACAGTGCTTTCTATATTTCCAGTTCATTCGATGGCTATGGGAGCCAGAAAGTGTATTTCAAATTGCATTTTACAGTTTTTGGACACATCTTTGAATGCAACAGCTCTTTGAAATTAAGTGATTTTGACACTCAGGTTTCTGTCAAGCAGGCTAAGATGTCCTTAAGCCATGAATTGGAAACAGACTCCTCTCCCTCACCTTCCCCTTTTAAGAATTCTTGTTCAAGCATCGGAAGCACATGGAGGATAGCTCCTCGGTGATATCTCTCACAGTACTTGGAGAGCACAGAGCACTCACTGTTCTCCAGGCTCTAGCTGGCTGATTCTGCCTTTCTTAGGTACTCATCGCTTCTCTGTCATCTTAGAGGTATTTACCCGGTCTCCTAATAAAGAGACTTTCAGCTATAGGCCTCCCTGCTCCACTCCTGACCTCTGCATCAGCACACACATTTCTAAACCTAATTTCAAAATATTCCTGATGCAGAGGGGTCAAGGACACCAGGAGAATATGGTTCGCAGACACCAACTAAGCAGGACTTGTAGGGGTTCACAGAGACTGAAGCAGCAGTCACTGAGCCCGCATGGTCTGTGCTAGGGCTTTTGCATATATGTTGATAGATTGCTGTTTCTGTGGGACGTGGACAGTGGGAGTGAATTAAAGGATATTTATCAATTCACAATGTGAAAGGTATGTTTCCTCAGGGAGAACAAGTCTGAAATGATTTTCACATGGTGATGTTTTCTCCTTATTCCACTGTGCCATCATTTTAGTGGTGGCTCCCTTCACCAAGAGACTCCTATTTTACTGTGTAGCATTAGCTTCTTATCTGGTCAGACTAAACATGACATTATTTGAGCTTTGTTCTGAGGGCGCTATGGACAATTAACTCTCTAAGAGAAGGAAATCATCTGATGAACAGAGCTGTATGACATTTATTCCAGAAAATAGTGAACTTAGCTCCCAACCCATGTGATCTGTGAATGGAGGCTGAGTGGGAGCGGAAGTGTGGTTAGCAAAGTGGGAGGAATCAGTTCTGAGGAAACAGAAACAATATCTCTCTACTCCTCATTTAGAGAGAATGCCATTTCACAGACCAAGGGATTTGAACAGCGAAGTTAGGTAATAAGGAATATTTTCTATTAACTTTCTTTTCATGGATATTTAAAATACACCACTTGTACAGCTCAACTCTGTATTTGATTTATTGATGACAATACAACTATCAAACGTCACACATATTATATACTTGAGGGAAATGTTTCAGGTGTGTATCCATAATTCTCTTTGCAACTGATATTGAAAAGCCCAACTGAGATGATTGGAAACTTTTGAAATGAATTGGGTGACTAGACATGAACTTACTTTAAATGTGGCAGCCAAATTTTAAGAGCTATAAATGAGGTAGCAGAAACCAGAAAGTGAAGAAGACAAAAGAAAATTACAATAGATGCTGACGTTATGCAATCCATTATTTATCAATTTTGTTTCAACTCAAGGATCTTCCTAAAAATGTGTTTCATATCCCAGGAATGTTGTGACATGACTTCTGAATCGAAGCCTTTATTCAAAAAGGAAATCATATATTCTGCCGACATCTTATTTATTCTTTAAATTTTACTTCAAGTAAAAATCTGCAACTGTCATTGTTTCATCCAGTTTTATTTTTTACCTTCCCTTTTCAGCTTCACAGAGTACTGGATCAGGCCTCTAGTTCCCCTGCGAATGAGATCTGTTTTGTAAACAATTGGTATGCACTGCTGACAGCTCCGACAGGTCTTGGAGATTCAAAACAAAGAAGGAATAGAAAATTATTGCTAAAATCTACATGGTTCCAAAATGTGAAATACATTTCATGACAATATTTTATATTATATGTTGTTGCTCATTTGATCATCTTAGAAGGATTCATGTGTACATAGTTATATGCCTGTTTTAATTGATAGAAAAGATTACCCCTCAAGTAGCCAGGATCTGCACAGTGTTGCCAAAATTATATTGGACAGAATTAAGCCTACAACTGCATTGTCTTTCAGGGACATCTTGCCCTTTTCCATGAAGTGATATGGATTGATGACTTTGCCATTCAAAGAGCTGCATCCTAGGTATACCACTTTGGTTTGAAGAGACAGAGGGGAGAGGAAAAGAGAGAGATTGGGACAATTTGTATCAAAATTGAAATTGAGTCAAAATGCAAAGCTATCCAAATGACGTTGAGTACCCGTAAGTGGAAGAGTAAAATGAAGAGGAAGGCTTTCTTTATGGAATGTTCAAATATGATTGGTAGATGGCCAGCTATTTTTTTTTTAAAGAATAGGAATCTTGCTGAACATAAAACCAGTTACATAAAAGAATGAACCATGATGGTGCTTCAATAAATGAGTAATGTTCATGTACATTACGTATTATTCTATGTTTAAGTTTTTTTTAATAATTTAAAAGTATGAAACTCATTTTCAGCTTGAAGGCAATGTAAAAATAGTCTTCAGTTGGATTTGGCCTGGTGGCGCCTTGTTTGCTGACATGCTGTACGGATTATAAGTAGCCTGTTTTGGGAGATATGAATGTGTGACATTTTCTTTGTTGATTTGTCTCTTGGAGAGAAGGCAATATGCAAAGCTATACACTTCATTTTGAGATAAGTGGATTTTGCCTGTAACTTTTTACAATGAACTAATTGGTGATTTGGTAATTTCTAGTGGGGAAATACCTGGTATTGCATTTCCCCCCTGCAAGTTGAAGCATTTCTTCTTGAAGACAGGATCTTTAAGTCTCAGGAAGAATTTAAAAGGCCCAGGAAGCAAATCAGGCTTACAAGCTCAGGAAGCTCTTGAGTCACAATATTTGCATTTCCCCTTCAGGGAAATATATAAGCAGTAACAGTTCTTAGGAGACAAGACTCTAGTGCCAGTCAAGCTACCTGCAATTCCTTGTTTACAACTTGGCAGGAAAAGTCACATAATGCCTGGTTAGGGTGGAAGTCCTTGTGCGTGTAATTAGATGATAACTTAGCTTGGCTGGTCATAAAGTCTGTGTGTAAGACATTATTGCAGGAGAATATTGGAAAAGTGAATGGGAACCAGAGACATTCCTGTTTAGCAGAATAGGTCATACTTCAGAAAGAGGTGGCCTGGAGGTCTTTCTGTATGAGAATAATTTGATTAACATTATGCTTTAAGTGGCTTAGTGTTTAGACCAGAAAGCTGTAAAAAGGGCAGATAAAAGAATGTATACCCAACACTTCTTTATTTACTTGTTAAAGTATTTTTTTTTCACATAGGAGTGCAGTGCACAACGCCTGTCTGCATTCTGCGCTACCATACAGTTCGCGAGCTTCTGAGCTTCAGGCAAGGGGCTGGAGGTTGAAACACACAGAGACACACAGACAGAGACAGAAAGACAGACACAGACCTCTAGTCACTGGTAAGAAGCCCTCTATTCAATAGCATCATGGAGGCTTATATACCCAACAGTGAGTTGGGCCAACAGGTGAAAACTTTATCCTCTGATCCTCAAGGCCAAGGCAACACGTGCTGGCTTCAGCAGCACATATACTAAAACTGGAACGTTACAGAGATTAGCATGGCCCCCGCGCAAGGATGACACACAAATTTGTGAAGCAGAGCTGGCAAACAACTTTGACACAGCCTTTAGTAACTCAAATCAGAAGGAAAGTAAAGATCCCTAGCAGGGAAGAGTAGCCAGGACTCCATAGGAGCCTAGAGGGGAGGATTGTTTATAATGTATTGCATGGGTGAGAAAGGGGAGCTTGTTAGTAGTGTTCAGTTATTGTGACATACTGGTAACAGGAAATTATATAGAGGAAGTCTGATTTTGGCTCACAGTTTCAGAGGTATCAGTCCATACTTGTAGCTCCGCCGCCTTTAGGGCTGCAGTGAGGCAGAAACATTGTGGTTGGAAGCCGAGGCAGAGCAGAGCTACTCACCTCATGGTAGTCAGGAAGCAGATACACAGACTGATGAAGAGGCTAGACAAGACATGCCCTTCTAAGGCATGCCCTCTTGACTAACTTCCTCCAACCTGACCTTACTGCCCAAGTCCTCAATAGTGCCCTCAAATTGTACATCCTTCAGTAGATAATTCATTGATGACTCATAGTCCACTCTTTCTTCAATAACATCTCTTATGAGAGGCCAAGACTTCAGCACATAAAACCTGTTGAGGAGGCACCTCCTATCTGGCAGAATTCTAAACTCTTTTGCTTTAGTGTAAATATAGAAAATACAAAAAAGGATAAATTTGAAGGTAACCCAATAGTTTCCTAGATGAGATGACTGAATGAAGGACTACCGGAGCTGAAAGAATTGTTTGCTCTAAAGAAGCTTTGGTTAAGAATACATACATAGCCAAGACAATTATAGGAGGCCAGAAGACCTAAATTCCAAGATAATGAGCTGCAAACTCACGAATCTCTTGGTAAATATGGTCTGAAAATGATTCTCAAAACAGTTCTTGCACAGATGAACGTTAAGTATCATTGCTCATATGAAGACTTCGCCATTGTACTCTCAATAAAAATATGCTAGTCAGGGAGGAATAGAGTTGATAGTATGTATATATAAACAAAGGGACTTTATAAGATTGGCTTTTATGATATGACTTGGTTGGAACAGCAATGGCTGTCCACTCAAAGGGCTTAGAACTTAATGGCTATACATTGGAATATTTTAGTAGTCTCAATGTACCACTGCAAGTTTGGAGGATACTGGGAGAGCAATTTGCTTCCAGTCTTGGAAATGTTAATATTCTCAATGTCAGTAGGGCATGGCACCAGCAGTGCCAGAAACTGATGATACACTCATCAACACGGAGGGAAGGAGCAGGTGGAAAACAGCATCATTTCCCTTGGAACTCTGGAGGTCTCATGGGAGGTGTTGTTCACTCTGGGAGAGGGTCTTCCTCCTCAGTTACTCCTTCCAGAAACATACTTACAGACTTGTACAGAAGCAAGTCTCTTAGTTGATTCCAAAATCAGTCAAGCTGACAGCCAAGATCAGTGAGTATGCTAGGAAACTACAGGATTTGTGGCTCAGTAAAAAGGTTTCAATAATTAAAAATGTTGAGATTTTAAGGAAAATGTATACATTTGCATACAGAGGCATACCCAGAGAAACCATGAACTTAGTAATTCCAGAAATTGGATGCATTACAGGAGTAAATTGTTTTAGTTCAGGATTAAATATGTCAAAATCCATATGTTTAGCACCTTTGTTTAACATTCGTGTCTAACATATTTTGTCTTTTCTTCCCTAACATTTGGTTTCTGAGAAAAAAAAAATACAGGAGTTAGGTATTTGATTCAGCGAGGCATCATTGCTCGCCTTACAAATTGCACCACCTCATTTTTATCCAGAAAAGAAGATTCTTTATGAGAAGTAAACAGCTTCTCACTTAGCCATCCCCCTCAAGTTCCTTGTGGGATTGGACATATGTGCTGTTGCACCCTGGCTGCCTTCTGAGGAGCTCCGCTAGTCTGTCAGCTTTGATTATCTGTCTGCCAACCTGCTCCCATTTTATAATTTGGAGAATTAGAAACAGTTACTCGAGGTGGCTTCTTGAGTGATACGCTTTATTGGTGTCTGTGGATGCCAAGGGGGCTTTCAGTTATAGTCCCTGTCACATTCTGGAGGACTGAGGACTGACACTACTCTCCTGGCAGACAATGTCCCCAGGATTAAGGAGGTGGCATCACCTGTTTCTGGTTTATTGTGAAAGGCAAGCCACTGTTACCTGCCTCCCCTCCCATCTTTTCCTTGCTTCCTTGATTCTTTTCTTCCTTTTTCTTGCCACTGGGCTCAGCCTAGGTGAAGAGAAGGACACCATAAGTTACTTCAAATGTGCTAAGTAGGAAAGGTGTTAGTCTAGGCCCCCCCAAATGAAAACTTTCACAACGTATAAGGGCTCCAACGATAGGGAAGCCGCTGCACCTGGAGACCCTCCTGAAGAAGAAGATGCTGAAGCACACATCTGGAATCACTGTAGCATTTCCTAGGGCAAGATTTCTGCAGTCACCAGAATAAATGAGTCATAGTTTACCAAGACATGCTAATGTCTCACTGACAGCTTTTTACCTCAGTTGTTAAGGAAAAGGGATGCAAGAAAATACAGTCCCCAGCTTCTCTGCAGTTAGAAGTTAATAAAGTTATAAAGGGGTAGTGACAATGACCGTGAGGAAACAGTACTCTGGCACATTTCTGCGTCTCTGTCAAGCCAGTGATGAATGCATTGACTTCTTCCCTCCAAACTCAAACCTTCTGAACACATGTAGACCATGTGTTCATTTTCTAAGATGTTAAATTTTACGGAAAGTTATGCTAGGACAAAACCACTGAGTCCAGTCACAAATTGGCTAACTCCAGTTTGGCTATATCACAAACTCCTCCCACGTCCTTAGGATTTTACACTTTCTTATAGGAAAAGTATGTCATATAGTATTTGTCAGAAATACAAACACTGTTCTCTAATATAGGTATTATAATGTCACTAAATTTTATGCTGCTTTTCAAATAAGACTGTCATCTTGTATGAGGTATAATTTGGAGATAAGTTATTTATGGGTTATATCTCCATTGAATGAATAAAGCCTCCCATTGTGAGTGGAATAAAGTCTTACACAAGGAAACATCTTAAAACTTCAGAGTCGCTCTGTTAACTTGTGTGCCATATGTCACTACATTATCGAGCAGCTTTTAAATAGGATTCATCACCAAGAGATTATGGGAAAGAATGGGAAATTTCCTGTCTTCATCCTGTCAGGGAGAGGTTACCTTGCCATAAGACATCTGGTAGTTAATAAGAGACGGACATTATATGTCATGAGAAATTAGTAGCATGAACTTAGCCATTACATTAAAGTGATGCAGATACAGGTCTGGTTTTCTCAATAGGCTACATCAAAGTTTAGAAGAGTGAGAAGCCAGTACTGAAAAGTGATGTTGAAATGGTGCATTTGAAGCAATGAGTGACCACACATCTCTACATAGACTCCCCAACAGTCAGTGAGGTAGTAAGTGCTGTAATAAGAAGCTACAAAGGAGTGGCTTAAATAACAGAAATTCATTTCCCAATGGTGGTAGAAGCTGGAAAGTTCACAAATGCGTTTTTAATATGATTCAGTTTCTAGTGAGGCCTCTGTTCCTGGTTTATAGACAGTTGACTTCTTGCTATGATTTTAAATAGTGGAGAGACAACCAGAAAGGAAAGAGGAGGAAAAGGAGGATGAAGGGGAAGGAGAAGGGAGGGGAAGCAGAGGATAAGGGTATGGGGAGGAGAAGAAGAGAGGGAAGGCAGAGAATGAGGGCAGGGAGAGGAGGAGAAAAGGGGTGAGGGAGAGGATGGAGGTTGGGGGAAAGAAAGGTAGGGATATTGTCCTCCTCTTCTTGAAAATATATAGTTGAGTTTGACCCCATGGTCTTCTTGAACTTTATTGTCTCTTATGGAAGACTTCACTGTGTACAGAAGTTGAAAGGTAAGGCTTCAGCAGGTGAACTTGCAAGACAGGCACACCCCTCTCATTAGATTGTAGTAAACAGAGGAGATTCTCCATGGCTGAAGCATGGCTTCTCTAACCTCTGAACCCAAGGTTCCCTCACGCTGGTCACTCTTTGATAATGTTTTAATTGAAATAGAATCATATCACTTTTCCTTCCTTTCCCTCCCTCTAGCTCCTTCCAGTTATGCCATGTCAAATCTCCATTTTCAAACTAATAGGTTTTTCCCTTTGGTTATGTTTATTATATGTAATACATACGGAAATTGTTGTGTGTCAATGTATGCATATGCACAAATATATGTAAATAGGACCTGATGAGTCAGCTTTTATTGTTTGTGTGCATATGGTTTTAAGGTTTCATTTTGCAATAGAGACTCCTCTTTTCCTAGTGTTTCCACAATTTTCTTGCTATTTCATATTTGAGTATCTCTAGGATTCTATCATCTATCTATCTATCTATCTATCTATCTATCTATCTATCTATCTATCTATCTATCTATCTATCATCTATCTATCATCTCTCTTTCTATCTACCTCTGTCTATGTGTATTATGCAGAGATAAGTATTTACGCAGAGTACAATTTCCTGTAATTGACTCTCCTTTTACCTTATGGATGCTCGAACTGAGTTCAGATTGTTAGGCTTGAAGTCAAGTACCTTCAGCAGCTGAGCTATTTCTCTGGTCTTGGGTATCTTTGTAAATGCTGCTTGCTAGCTTGTAGTTCTGTCCTCTCCTTTACTTGGGATGGCATTTCAAAACCAGCTGATTTCTACTCATTTTTTATAGTCATTATTTCTTCCAGATTCTATGCCTTTTATGTTCCCATGGGAGCTGGTGTGAACATCAGGTTTTCCACATACATTTGTATTTTAATGATTCGCTTTAAGTTGTCTGTGTAAGACTAAGCCAAGCAGATACTGTCCTTATGCAATTTGGCATCTTTGAGTTGGCCGGAAGTCCTAGTACAGAGCAACTACTCATTAGCTGATAAATGAGTGAACCAATAAAGCTTGGGAGCAGGAAACTTCTAATTGCAATGATAAAATGAATAACACAGGACTAACTTTACATTTATCCTCGCTTAATTACTTTATAACTGCAATGGTATTAGAGCTTTTTTATCATAATTCTATAAAAATGATTGGAATAGTAGATCTTTCATAATGCTTTGTCCAGTGCCAAGTATTCTACTGGGTGCTCATGTGCAATCTTAAACTCCTGTAATAATGAATGAAGCTGGTCAGTATAGATAGTTTCCTCCCCATTAATTCATTCTCTCCAGTTTACCTTGCAAATCCAGATGTGGAGATAAGCCCCGATAGTTATGGGGTTAAAGAGGAAATAGTCATAATTTTTATTTAGTGTTTTCCATATAAATGCACCTCATTATCTGCTGCACCTCATTATATATGAACTATTTTATGACCATTTAGTTCTCCTTAGCAGGCCCATTTTTATTTCTTTATGCTAGCTGTCTAAACTCTCAACTTTATGACTCCATTACCCTGGCTCTCCGAGGCCCGCTGTCCCGCTCCCACGTGGATAATGTAACTGTGCTGTTGGCAGGCCAGCATTTCTAATAAATCCCTCACACACAGGCAGACAGCAGCGGAGCACACAGCGGCTTGTGTCAGGCTCTCATATCACACCACTAGACTCTCATTAGGTCCTTGTGCGAGAAATTACCACTGTGCCTTCTCCAGGCACAATAGCATTAATGAAGTTAGGAAATGACTCCCACAGATGTTTGACACTCAATCAATCCCACTTAATTTAATTACACTCCTCAAGGAAAGACAAAGGAGATGCTCTGGCAGGCCAAACCTTGCTTTTTATTTTCTGAATCGCTTTTTACCCCCTTCTGATTTACTTAATCCTTGCTGAGAAATGTCAGTGTAATTAACTGAAGTCATTATTATTTAAAAGTGGACTTTGTTATAATACCTATATCATTTTCTTCATCTCCACCCCAGCACACCGTGTGTGTGTGTGTGTGAATACTCTCCTATGGAACTGGAGTGGGAGAGTGGGCAGAGAGGTGCTCCCGACTCCCCGATGATCCCGCCATTTCTTCTGTGTATAATTAAGGACACCAGTGGCACAGGCACTTAGATGCTTCTTTGTTGAAAGTTTGTTCACTAAGATGCTTCAAGGACTCCTCTTCTAAGTAAACAGATCCTGGGAAATTTTCTTCATAACAGTCTCAAAATGGTGGACGAGATTCATAAAGTACCAAAATTGGAAGAAAAGCAGGAATTATGTGGTATTTCCTTGTCTGTACTCATGTATAACATTCTTTAATCTTGACAGAACCTTGGTGATATAGGTGTAAGCATTATTTCAGAGATAAAGACTGAGACAAAGAGTGGTTAGGTCATTACTTGGCTAAGAGTTGACTTTTTAATACACAGTGATCCTAAAATTTTGACAGTCTTTAATTCAGGTATTAAATAATTACTGCTGCCGCATGTAAGTTCCAAACCATTTCTGACACCGAGGAAGCTGAAAGGTAAATAGTGGTCTAAGGCACTGTGACAGGCAGCGTGGGAGCAGGACAGAAGGGCTCTAAGGAGTCTGGCATATCTAGTGAAGTGGAAGGGAATCATTTGGAGAGTTTTCCCTTGTGAGGAAGGTGATCAATTTGAGTTTTCGAAGGGGTCGATTGACTTTAACATGGACAGCATGACAGCAACCATCTGCGAATTCAGTTCCAGGGAATCTGATGGCAGGGGCCAGTGGCATGCATGTAGTGCAGATGTGCATGCAAGCAAGACACACATACACATGAAAGAAAGTGCCTCCCAGGATGGGTTCTGTGGCCATTAACCAACATTACACACAGGAAGAGATGCTTAATGGAGAAAATATAGCAATTTGCCCTTGAACTTAATCTTCCTGATAATGGGGCATTGAGAAAGTTTCTGGCTCCTTACTGAGACTTCAGCTGTAGGTATGGTTTGAGGTATTCATGCAGAGAGGGGTGTTGATGAGTTTTCTCATTGTAAGATGTGTAACACAAGAGCCAGAGGGGGCTGCAAGAAACACGGGGGCCTATAATAATGGTAAGTTGGACAGCACCAGGAGAAGGCCACACACCCATGAATATATGAGCAGCAGAAATTAGATTTGATGGTTTAAAAATAATCAGGTCACAAAGCCAAGTGTATAGCAAGAGGGGGTGATCTGGGAAATCTTGGGGTTTTTGTATAAAATTCGCCAAAAGCTAATAAAATATATGAAGATAACCACTAGAACACATTTATGAAAAATGGCAGTAGAAGTGGTATTCATATAGCTTACCTAAGGATGTCTGACACCTCGCTAACAAAAGTTTATGTAGCTTTTCACTCGGTGTCATCCTTTATCTTTTATTTTTTACTTTGTTGAGGTGGATTGAGTTTGATTTGAAGTTTTTCTTAGGGATTTGTATACATTTATGGTAAATGTTTGCAGTTCTTTGAAGCATGGCTGATCTAGCATTTCCTTTCCTATCCCCATCTCAAATTAGTCTGTTTCCTGTCCTCTATTTTCACACTGTATGAGGGGGATAAAAGACTCCATGGGGATTATTTGTGCCGGGAAGGATCCAGTGCATAAATGCAATTGACTTCAAAGGAGTGTCTCCGCCTTAAAAATGACTTATAATAGATACCGTGGATAGCAGATACAATACAGGCTGCCTGGTTCAATTTGAATTGCAAACTAAGAGTGGATTCTCTTTATTCTGTGTGGGTCTCGGTTATCACTGGTGAGGACTGAGTTCATGAAGTGGGAGAAAGCCCTGGGACCTCTACTGTATGCTACACATTGGCAGGCCTGAAGTACAGTGAATCAAGTAGGTGTGTTTATAGTCTTGGGTTCCAAACTAGTGGATAGATCTCAACTTGAATCACATGGTGCTGCTGAATCATAATGACATTATAACATTAAAGTTTCATTTTGTGTGTGTGGGTTTTGCCTTCATGGATGTCTGTGTACCATGTGAGTACCTGGAGCCCATAGCACCTAAAAGAGTGTATCAGACCCTCTAGAACTGGAGTGACAGTGAATTTTGAGACATCTGAGGATGTTCGAAATGGAACCTCAGTCCTCCGCAAGAGCAGAAAGAGCTCTTAGCCCAATTAAGTCTCTTTCTGTCTCTGTTGTTCTGTCTCTGTGTCCCTGTCTCTGTTTCTCTCTGTGTGTCTGTAGTAGGATGATGAACACTACAGAGGCTTGATACTTGAAAGTTAATTTTTACTTTAAAGCTAAGCTTTTTGAATCTGTACTGTGTGGCAAAGCCTATGCCGAGAAAAACCTGTTGTTTAGAGACACCGTGAGCTGTGAGAAGGAAATCGAAAGCAAAAAGTAATTAAAGAACTTTGAAGACAGAGAGTTTGTGTTCCAAGCTGAGCCTTGTCACCTACTCACCATGTCACTTTGGGCGAGTTACTTAACTCACTGTATGGCAGGGTTTTCAACTGTGATGTGTGTCTAATGATAGTATTTGCCACCAGGAAGTTTTACAAGACTCCAATGAGGTACTGTAAGAATGAATCAGAAACAGTGCCTGCCACATTGTGAGACGCTGTCAAAGGGACCGTCCCTGGAGTTTCACTGCAAGGAGTGCTAAGGGTCATTTATTGGCACCACTACAATTAATAGGTGAGAATTCCAAAGATTCAGAGGTAGTCTCTACTCAAAGATGTACAGTTGTTAAGGTTCCCAGCAATTACCAGTCTATCATGCTGGGCTGTAATGGGTGCTATTAGCCATTGGTCTTCAGAACATCACAGCTTATCCAAGAATGAGCCTATTGGATAAATGCATCGCGCCTAAGAGAGGTGCAGAATGAGTCCAATTTTTAAAGTGCTCTCTTTCCACTGAAGATGGACACGTGTTGTCTATTTGTTCCCAATGCCACTCCATAATATTTGCCAGGGTCATTTATTTACGTGTCTATCTTCTCTACTGGATTGTAATTCCTAACTGTTTAGACCACAGACTTCTCCAGCTATAGCTACAGTAGGCATTTGGTGAATTGAATTGGAACGTCATTGTTTCTTTAGAGTCTCTTCTGAAATGCCCCAAATATTCCTTATATTCAAATGCTACTCATTCTGAAATGTTTAAATATAACTCTCTTGCTAGTTTTGTCTTCCAACATCAAATGTATAGGGGAAGGAGGCTGGAGGGTGCATACATAGACTGAATGAATTTTGTAGGTGCTTCCCCTTGGACATGTTAAAGACAAGGCAGGATACAGATGTGAATGAGTTCCCTGCAAACTCCCTTGTTTTGGAAACAAGGAGAACCCTAAGAGAGACATGCATGAATCCCCCTGGGAAGGGAAAGTAAACAAGATCTCCTTAGTAAATTGGGGATGGGGGAGGGTAGTAGGGGAGTGGGGAAGGAAGAAAGGGAGCGGGAAGGGAAGAAGGGGAAGCAGGGAGGAGAACATGAGGGATCGAGAAGATTGAGTTGGGTAAAGGGCAGAGACAGAGAGCAAGGAAAGAGAAACCCCGAAAGAGGGAGCCATCGTGGGGTTAGCGAGAAACCAGGTATTAGGGAAGCTCCTTGAAAACCACAAGGATGACCCCAGCTAAGAATCTAAATAGTAGTGGAGAGGGTACCTAAACTGCCCTTACCCTGTAATCAGATTGATGACTACCTTAATTGTCATCATAGAACCTTCTTCCAGTAACTGATGGAAACAGATGCAGAGATTCACAGCTAAGCTCTTGGCCAAGGTCCCAGGATCCAGTGAAAGAGAGGGAGGAGGGATATATGAGCAAAGTGGTCAAGATGATGATGGGGAAATACACAGAAACAGATGACTCAAGGTAGTGGGAGGTCACAGACTGTGGACTGACAGCTGAGGAAACAGCCTAAGGCCCTCTGAATGAGGACAACATTTGTGCAGCATGGGCAGAGTTGGTGGGGACACTAGCATTGGAACCAGTATTTATGCCTAGAACATTAACTGGCTCTTTGGAGCCCATTCCCTAAGGAGGAATATCTTGCTTAGATTATGGGGGTGAGGGAAAGGGGCTTTGTTCTGCCTCAAGTGATATGACAGACTTTGTTGACTCCCCATGGGAGGCCTCACCCTCTGTGTTAGTAACACAAGAGATTAAAAGTATAGACTTTCATCAAGAGAAATAGGTGTGATGTGTGTGTGTGTGTGTGTGTGTTCTGGCAGGAGGCAGATTGAGCCCTTAGAGACTTTCACATGCTAACCAAGTGTTCTACTAATTATCTACATTGCTTGTCCTTCTCTGGAGTTTTGGGACATGTAGGTGGGAATACTTTAGCACCTAGCTCAGTGTGGCTAGGAACTCACTAAGTACCTGAGGATGACCCTGAATTTCCAATCCTCTGGTATTCATCTTTCTGCTGGAATTACAGGCATGAACTGCCATAACCTGCTACTCCTCCTATTTAAATTTTATTTTGAAGCAGGACCTCACAGATTGGCTATGCTGGCTTTGAACTCAAGTAGCAGTACATGAATCTGAAATCTTTTGTCTCTATTTTTTAAGGTAGTTGGGATTGCAGTTATATTCCACCATGCCCAGCCTCAGATTTGTTTTGTCAACCAGGCCCCTCGGAGCACAATGAGATTTTATACAAACAGATGCAAATAAAGACGATGGCAGTGGGATAGACAGATAAGGGTGGCCAAGTAATATTTAGAAGACGGTGATTAGTGTATTATGGATATCATGGATAGAAGCTGGGGAAAAGGGAAAGGAATCATTCAATGATGCTGTTGTGCTTGGCATGATGGATCTAAGAAGCAGTAAGCATCCTAGAAGAGGGCCTAACCTATGCAGGTTTCTTTCAGTCCTTTCATTGCTGTCAATTGAAACAAAGGGCAGCTATGCTATAAGTCTGTGTCTAACTGTTTACTAGATGTGGAAGAGGCTAAGCAGCTGGGCTTTTCCAGTTTTAAAATAGACGAGAGTTTTTGTGTGGACATTCCAGAATCGTAGGAGCAGAATGAGAGATGAGTCTGAGAAGTAATAAGCCATTTGGTCTCATTGGGACTCAGCCCAATTAGTATCTAGATACACACATGAATACTTGATACACCGCATGGTTATCACTCATCTTGCAAAAGGGATTTATTGTCATTTTCTGCTGCTTTTCTATTGTCATTTGGATTACAATTCTCCTGTAGCTAGTAAAGAAACATTATAGATGTGACACACTGTTCCTGTGTGTCTGATTATTATTATTATTATAAATTCCAACCATTTAAAATCTCCCATTTGTGGAAAATGACGAATATGGGAAAGCAAAATGTACAACCGAAGCTTTAAAAATGGTGGTAATTGTTTCTCTTGTTTAGGAGTGAAGCTCCATCTTTCCTGAAAATTGAGTGAAGTTGCACAGCTGTGTCAGGGGACAATTCAGTTCTATTTATAAATCAGAAGTTGATAAGTGGACCTTTATCACCTGCCTTGAATATTAATAGGTAAGGCTTTGTGTCAGAGCACCGGGACATTATTTTCTCACCATGTTTGCTAATACGAGCAGGAAACTACTTGTTCTTAGTTTTAAGGGGAAATAAAACACACTGACGAGTCTTGGGGAGGAGGGCTGATAGTGGGATTGGAAATAATGGTAACAAAAAGAGAGGGCGCTGCTGATTAAAGCGGACCCAGTTACCCATCCTTCTTTGTAACCACATCTCCCGCCATGATAGTTTGCAGTTTTCCCTTGTCCCTGGGTGAGTTTGTATATACAAATAGATGTGGTCAATGTCACATCAGCAGGCATCATATGTCTAAATGCTGACTGGATGTTTGTTCACTTGGGTTTGATTTACTCTGCGCTTACCTTTAGAAGAACACATCTTGATTAGTCTTATAGGTCCAGGGGGTGATGAGAGACAGGTAGAACAGGTTTGGATGATCCCTGCCAGGTCCTGTCCGGAATAGCCAACTTTTGCCTACTCTCCTGGGTACTGAGTGTAGACAGGTGTTGTTCATGATTGAAATGATGAGACATTAGCTAGTAACAGGAGGAGGTGAAGCACAAGAGAAAGAACTCTAAAATCGTTAGTCACAGAGGATACATGAAACGAGGGAGAGAGATACAGATAGACAGACAACAGACAGATGGGACTAAGATAGATAAACATTGGCATTGGATAGGTAAATAACTGAGCACAAGAGAACATGATTGTCTAGGGTTAATATATTAGAAAGATAAATATTACCATATATACCAAAAAAAAAAAAAAAAGAAGACTTGAAAGGATTCACAGCTGAAGAAATGAAAAGTCGTTTGTTTGTAAGTGGCTAGGATGTGGAGATAGCAGGAATTATTATAAGGTCGTATATTTCCACGAATGAATCTTTGTACTTTCCTCTGCACCCTTTCACATTAGCACTCTGTGTCCCCATGCCTTTCTGGAGACACTGGCTTCAGGGGATGGTGTTATTGGATTCTAGTACGTAGAGTCCAGAGACTATGAGACCTGCACCGTGCAAGGCTCTGTCTTCCCAGCAAAGAATTACTGAGCCCAAAAAGTAGCTAGCGTTCTGCTTAAAAAAACCATATGTGGCATGGTGCTGAAAAATTGTGGATGCCAAACATACAGGTAAAGTCACACAGGATTCCTTTTAGAAGACTTCCTGTGAACCAAATACAGCATGAGGAAGCAGCAGAAGTCCAGGCAGCAGAGCTGCTGCTTTCGTTTTCACAGGGAACAGAGAGGTGGTGGCTGGAGAAAAGAGATGAACAGAGTTCTGCAAATTAAAACGATAAATGTGATAGAGAAAAGACCCTAGCGATTTATGAAAAGAATGTCACTTAGGTGATCAGAAAAGATGATCGGGTAGTATCTTACCTAGTCCTGGGGGAGTAGTAACTTGGAAAGAAAGGATGGGGTAGCCAGATAGGTAAAGACAACAGTGTGCTGATTCTCTTGCCTGAAGCAGGTAGGTAAGCCAAGCATCTGTGGAGTAGGAGCAGATTGCCATATCAAGTCAAACTCAAATATATATTTTTTTTTGGCTGAAGTCAGAACATCTTTGGGAAAGGAAATCTGAGAATGTTCCTTGTGCTTTATTTATGGCCTGTACCAAGTGGAGAGCTCTGAGTAGCAGCTAGCCACTGTCTACCAACCCCGCAACACAGCACTGAGAGAGATCCTCCAGCTCTGTGATACAAGGCAGGCTGTACTGGAACATTTCCCGTCCACCATTTTTGGCACAAACTAAACGTGCTACATGAGATCTGCTACAACACCCAAAGTGTTTCTTTTGAGTCATATTTCCTTTTTAAAATATGACCCAACTTAAGTTTGATCAGTAGTTTTACTTGCCAGCTTATCACAAGCTACCGTCATCTGAGTTTCTCTCAATGAACGTTTTCCTAGGCCAGGCTGGGCTATGGATAAGTTTATGACAGATTATCTTGATTGCATTAATAGAGATGGGAAGATCTACATCCTGTGGGTTGCACTGGCCTTTAGGAAGGAGATTCTAAACTGTAAAGGGAGAGAGCAAGCTGAATGCATGTATTCATTCAATCTCTGCTCTTGATTGTGGATATGGCAAGCTGCCTCAAGTTCTTTTCTGACTTGAATTCTTTGAAATGATGGACTGTAACCTGAAATTCTAAGATAAACTGAACCCTTTCTCTACTTTTATCAGGGTAAAATGCATCCAGAAATGAAACTAAGACAGCTGGGAATATGTCTTCTCTGAAGGGCTTTCCCACAAAAATTTAGAGAATAAAATCCTTAATAAAATCCTTGAACTTCCTTTGTTTGAGGTGAGCATCCATTAGAATTAAACCCTGAGCTTTCCTTACCTGCTCTAGGTAATCTTTGTTCACTTCCTTGCTTTATGGCCGGGTTTGTTTCAGCTTTGCAGTCACCAAGAAACAAACCTACTGAGTTCATTTTACCTGTAACTAGTGGGGCCCAGAATATTGGAGGAATGAGAAACAAACCATTGGCATATAAAAGAGTTCCATACTAGCCCAGAATGGAGTATCATAAAAGTTTATTTATTTAGGAGTAAAGTCACAGTAGCAATCTGAAGTCCTCTGCATGCACTGGGAACCTAAACTGAATCCAGCAGCCAAGAGACCTGTGAGTTTTATGTTTGCATTTATAGTACATGAGATCACACCCAAAGTCAGCCAGTATCTTAAAGACTATTGGCTGAAGGAGTTCCCACAGCACCTCCCCCTTTTGCCTGAATAAGAGAGTTCTAAGCTTAATACAAAACTATATACAGTAAGAATAAATATCAAGCATTGTTCAGGGAAAAGAAGAGGCAAAAGCATATATAAAAATTAGAATTAAAACCAGCGTGGAAAACATCAAGCAAGAAACATATGCTAAATATTTCAATAGTTATCCTATCCTAAAGAGTCTAAGTCATATATTAAAAATAGCTTGGCTAAGTCATGAGAGAAAAGTAACTAAGACTATCTAGTCTTCAACCCCAACTCCATCAAAGATCTGAGAAGGGAAATAATATTACTTGAGTAAACAGGAAGTACAATGAAGCAGCTTCTAAAAGATGCAAGAAATAACAGAGACAGCTGACTACTTGGGCAATCAACCACAGTCTCATTTGCAATGTTGGGACAACCAACTCTGGCTAAGGCCTAGAGTAACTTACAGATTATTTTCAGAGGCAGGAAAAATTTCAAAACCGTCTTACCCTGTCTTGGCAGGTTTAGCAGTCTTTTTGTTTGTATCCTATTTGTCCAGTCTGGATACCATGCATTTGTCAGTGATTGAGGTAGGGGCAGTTCTTTGCCCAAAGACCAGTTTTGCTAAGAAGAAAACAAGCTCCAAGTGGAGTATCTTCGGTGCCCAACATTCTCTCAGGAATAGATCGGTGCTGCCAGGAGAAATCATGTCTCACATCAACAGAATCCTAAGTAATTTAAATGCCATCTTCTACAGTTCTTTGAGGTGTTTGAAGATTACCTATCTATATAGAATATAATCTCTATGTATCTAAATAACCTGACTAGTCTAACTATAAGTATGACAAACATGGATGAGTATTGACCTGTAAGTCTTAGTACCTATATAGCTTAAAGACAAAGGCTTCATATTAAAATATTAAACAATAAACAAATGTGCAGAAAATGAGGAGAATCACTTCAAAATGTAAACAATATGTAAGTATTTTGATTAAAGGTAGAAATACATAGCATAACATTTCCTAAAATTGTATCAATATAGAAAATATCTTAAACAAAGGTAGAAACATGCATGAATACAAAATAACTACCCAGGTATACAAATATTGTAAACAGAAATAGGAGCATATTCAATATAACAGAGATAATTTGAATTCATATCAATATACAGAATCTATACTAATGTAAATTGTCTATAAATAATAGCTCACAAGCATTATTATTATTAGTGTAAGATTACATTAATCTACATATTATCCCATTCCATCCAATCCTGTTTGTTTTTTCATTTAAAGGGAGATATGATATAGAGATGAATATTTTTTGCATTGGTATGGATCTTGATCTATTGATACAAATTTAAGGTTGATTTGTTATACTGTGTATATGTATTTCTGCTTGCTTTTAAGGTATTGTGTTTGTGGAGCTCATTTAAAAATGTAATACATCATTTAAAATTACAGATTAATAGATAGTCATCTATAATTGTCAAACTAGTAGTTGCATTAGTTAGGTTTTCTAGATATACAGAGAAATATTTCAGTTATATAGATAATCTTCAATACTTTAAAGACTATGGAATATGGCATTTAAGATGTTTGAGAACTTAGACTTTTCTTGACAGTGAGACATGTTTGCTTCTGGTAGTACCAATTACTTTAGGGAGTTTGATGGGAATTGAAGAAACTCATTATAGAATTTTCATTCAATGTGACAAGGATAGCCATTTGGGCAAGAAACTTCTCTTGATGGACTGCTTGATGGTATGCTGTATAAACTAGACATTCAAGACCCACAAAAAAGTGACTGCTAGACATTCAAAAAGACGGGATGGTCCTTCAGGGTTCCTGCTTCTCAGAAGAAACTGCCAGACTTTCTACAGGATATAGAAGAAAGTGACTGTCAAACTACCAAGACAGCAAAACAGCTTTTCAAATTACCTGCCTCATGAAAAGTCTGCCAGATACTATGGGCCTGTAGGCTAAATGTGGATGACCCAATGTTACCGAAGAACTTTGAGTAAATATCCAGGCAGCAAGATGTCTCTGTCAATTCTAGAACTTTGGAATTGCTTACAATTCATTTCCTGTTTTCTTAGGTAATATTATATCCTTCTGGGGTCTTTGCTGAAGTTGATGATGGTTGGTTATAGTTGTTGTTTTTCTTAGTTATGATAAAAGAGAAATTAAACATAAAAATTTAGACTGACAAAGATAGGATAAATATAGAGTATTTTTCTTAATTTACCAAATAGTAAGTGAATTAAATATTATAACTATAATTCTTGCTTACTAACTGTTTTGTATATGAAATTTTACTATGTTAAAGTTAAAACTTTCCTTTTTATTTAGATGGAAAAGGGGAGATGATGTGGGATTACCCTGTGTATGCTGTGAATATGTTTTATTACATTGGTTAATAAAGAAGCTTAAGAGAGTAAAGCCAGGGTAGGGGAAAACAGAAGAGAGAGAGAGAGAGAGAGACAGAGACAGAGACAGAGACAGAGATAGAAATAGAGGGAGAGAGAGAAGACAGAGTTAGAGAGATGCTATGTAGCTGCCGAAGGAGAAAGACCAGTAGGCCACAGCATAATAGTGCTACACAAATTAATAGAAATGGGTTAACTCAAGATGTAAGAGCTAGTTAGAAATATGCCTGAGTCATTGGCCAAGTAGTGTTGTAATTAATATAGTTTCTGTGTGATTATTAGGGTCTGAACAGTCGGGAAACAAACAAGCAGTCTCCTACTATAGTGAACAGTTGTGACTAAGCTACTTTAAACAAGAGAAGGGTACAATGGAAGAGGATGGACAGGTTTCAGATTATGCAGAGTTCATGCCCTTTCAAGGATTTGAACCTTATTCCAAGTGAATACCACAGCACTGAGAGGTTTTTACAAGGAGTACCACGGTTGGACTTGGTCGCTGGAAAAATGCCTATAAACTGTCCAGCATGGTAAGACTTGCCACAGTGGATGCAGAAGCCCTTAAAAAAGGAGGGGCGGGGTTTATTTTTCTAGGGATGACCCATAGTACAAGTCATGTGGGCATTTTGCTCACAGGTGAAGGAGTTCACTGGTGGTGACTATAAGAGAAAAAAACCGAAGAGCAAGACAGATGAGAGCAAGAAAGGCAGAGTTTGCCGCTGATGCAACAGGAACCTGGCAGGGCTCTGGTTGCTGCAGGGAAGCAAAACCACCAACCCATCTGAATCCCTTGTCTGCGACTAGAAGTGTCTTAAGATAGGAAGTTTATCTGGGCTTATGTTTCCAAAGCGGGTGTGCACAGTCGCAGG
Source organism: Chionomys nivalis (assembly GCF_950005125.1). Classification (NCBI taxonomy): domain Eukaryota; kingdom Metazoa; phylum Chordata; class Mammalia; order Rodentia; family Cricetidae; genus Chionomys; species Chionomys nivalis. The sequence continues at coordinate 78,383,162 of NC_080091.1, forward strand.
GGATACATGGCAGCAGGCAACCCAAAGACGAAGCTGAGAACCAACAGTAATCAAGAAGCTGATAAAGAAAATTGTTAAGTGCGGCAGTTCCACAGCAAGCCTTCATCACTGGAAGGTTCTATAATCTCCCGACGCAATGCTGCCGGTAAGGAAGTAAGTGTTCAGATATGTGATATGGAAGCGTGGGGGACATTTCTCATTCAGATCACCATACCCCCTGATGCTTAGGCCTTGTGAAGGAACTGCACCCCACCTGTGTTCTCTCCGACTCGTAGTAGTAGCTTACTATACGGTGCAGAGAAGTTACCCAAATCAGACTCTTTGTCTTGATCACCTTTAGACTTAGAGAATAGCATACAAACTCACTTTTCTTGATGTCTTTCTTCTCAGCCTTGTTCCTGGGTACAGGCTTCATGTATTGACGATGCTTCCTTATTTTTTCCCCCATGTTGCTTTAGACAGCACATTTTGCCTGTAGTCTTCAAGTCAACTTAGTGGAAACCTTACTTGTCCCTCATGCCTCTGAGGTAACAATGAGCATGACACATTGACCACACGATTTTCAGAGTTTTACTATCAGCGTCACTTTGGAAGATTTATTTACACAACACAAACCTCAATTTTCTCATCTGCAATGTGAGCAACTAAGAAATACCACCTCATACTGTTCTGTGTGTTAAATCAACTTATTTATGTAAGAGCTAAGCCTGGTGAATAAGAAGCTTTCAATCATGGTTAGCTATTATAATAATTGTTTGTTAGTCACTGGAAATGGAAAGATGAATATAAATGATCCTTACTCTCAGTGAATGCACAATACAATAGAGGAGACAAAGAGTAAATGTATAATTTTAATAAGGTGATTAATACAATAAAAATAAAAGATACAAATTACTGTAGAAGTCCAGAGGAAATGTGTCTTCCACATGGGTCTCTAATTGCAGTACAGGGTATGCTGCTGAGCTCTTGACCTCTATTTCAGGCTACATTGTGATGTCACCACAAGACTTTCTAGAAGAAACCCAGGCAACACGATTTTTCCTGTTGGCAGCGGAGAAAGCCTGAATGAAATCCTAGTGCCTCCCTCCATGTTGCCCTGACAGTCACTAAATTGGCTACCTTTGTCTCCTTCACATCTCCCATAGGTCTTCCTCAGAACATAGCACCAATTGTACCATTCTGCTAGTGATAATCTCTAGTTAGCATGACTCTAACTCTTTCTGCCGAAAGCCCAAGCTCCTTAGGCAGATCAAACTCCTTGTTTGGCATGCTACCTCCCAGCCTCTTCTATGGTTTCTGTCTTCTTTAAACAGATGCTTCCAACTTTCTGAAAAGTCTGACAGTCCACGAATGTGGATATGCTCTGCTTTTCTTATCCCTACTCATTTACACATGCGCCTGTGATTCTTTCTCTCTGTTTCACCAAAGACATAGTAGCAAAGTCCCTGTTTGAGACCTTTTCCTTTTTATGCCTTTGCCACAGTTTTTTCCCTTTCCTGCTGTGTCAGTGTGGGAAGCCACTCACTTGAAGTGGTCATGCCAAACACAGTAGACATTAAATTTATAGTTACTTTGGATGATCTACACTAATACAGAGTTTTAGTTAAGTGAACTTTAAGGTGGGCGAAAGCAAGATTTTAAATCTGTAGTTTTTACTTTGAAAATGTTGTGCTTATATACCTTCAAGTACAATTGCAATCATTACATTCTCCGTGAACAGAATATATAACTGTCACCTTTGGTTAACAACTCTTGATCATCTAAATACAGTGAGTGTCCTTCATTCTTTGTACTAGGTTAGTTGGTGTGAATGTGATCATCCCTCCTTCACACTGGGTTCTTAACCATCTCTATGATTCATATATACTGCTCCAACTGATTCTTCGTGTTATCTTTCCAGGACTACAGGGACTGTTGATTATTGTCATTTCTTTAAATTTCAAAGCAACCCTCCTTTATTTTAATAATTCCTTAGAGAATAACACAGCCTATACTTTATAAAACTTTAAAGACCAGTCTCTTGAGAGGCTTCAACTTTAGTTTTGAGACATAATCTAATATTCTGATTAGTTTTACTAATAAAGATCTTCAACAAAATAATATTAAATCGTGCTAGTACTTTAAATTTTGATGAAGTACTAAATTGAAATGAAAAAAGCAAAGTCCCTGAACAGAAGATAAAACTCCTCCATGGGTCAGAAATCTAGTTAATGAGACTTGGAGTCCTTTCTCTAAAGGACAGTTATCTTAAGTAGCTTAGCTAAGTAATGATCATGGGAATAATATGCTGGCCCATGAAAAGGAGTTAATTGAATTTTTTTCACCTTCAACTTAACAGATATACATATCATAAAATGTATCATTGTCCTTTTCCCAGTGCTCAGAGAAGCACCTTGGTTAAAAATTGCATATGACTTTTTTCAGACGTGATCATTCATGACTGGTATTCAGTTTGTTGATAAGCAGTATTCTATGCCCTGCTCTGAACTCTTCAAGGGAATGTAAGTCTAACAAGAGCCTAGTAAATAATATATGCTCTGTTGTATCGGTTTCATAATCCAGGTGGTTGAGGGAACATGGTAGTACTGACTGATATCTTTATGGGATGAGCATCTTGGGATCAAGAAGAGATTGTTTTATTGGTTGATGGAAACAGATGTGTATATGACAGAGGACAATGGTGATGTTTCCTTAGTGGATTTTATTTAGGTCCTTCCTGAAATTATTGGTGGGAATATATTCTTTTAAACAAAACAAAATAATCAAAAATTTTCTCTTATCTATGAATAATTTGTGATATGGAATTCCCTTCTGTGTGCTATGAATATGTTTTATCACCATTGGTTAATAAAGAGGCTGTTTTGCCCTATGGCAGGGCAAAATATAATTAGGTGGGAAAACTAAACTGAATGCAGGGAGAAAGAAGGTAGAGTCAGGCAGATGCCAGCAGCCACCAAGGAAGCAAGATGTGAGGTAATAAACCATGAGCCTCATGATAAAATATAAAATAATAGATATGGATTAATTTAAGATGTAAGAGTTATCAAGAAGCCTGAGGTAACAGGCCAAAGAGTATGTAATCGATGTTAAGCCTCAGAGTGGCTATTTCATGTGTGACTTTGGGAACAGGTGTATGGAGAAAATCCAGTCCATGGGGGCCAGTGGGACAGAGAGTACTTCTAGCTACATACTTTGATGTCTGATTATTTGAAGTTGACATTTTTTTTTAATGAAATAACTTCTTGGATTTATAGTAATAAGATCTTTATTCTTTTATAATTTAAACTGGATTATGAGCTCATATATATTAACTGACCAAGTATGCTAATCTACTCAAGTAATTTTTATTGGCCTCAGATTTTTTCCCCCAATCTTTATAGAGAGATAGGGAAAAGTTTGAGTTTTCTTGAAAGCAAAAATTGTGGACAAAGATGAGAAGATTATAAGGGAGTTTCCTATAACATGATGTAGGAGGAGGGCCCACTTTTTCGTCCCAACCGCCTGGCTATGACCACACAGAAACTGTATTAATTAGATCACTACTTGGCCCATTAGCTCTAACTTCTTATTGGCTAACTCTTACATTTTATTTTGACCCATTTCTATTTATCTGTGTATCGCCATGTAGCAGTAGCTTACCGGCTAATTTACTCTGGCGGAGGATCCATGGCATCTCCCTGACTCTACTTTCTTCCTCCCAGAATTCAGTTCCATCTTTCCCACCTACCTAAGTTCTGCCCTATCAACAGGCCGGGGCAGTTTCCTTATTCATTAACCAATGAAAGCTGTACATGGACAGAAGGACCTCCCACACCACCATGAAGTTTATTTTTACACTTTTAAAACCACATTCCTAAACACATTCATTTATGTTTATCATGACCACTCTAATCCATTTCAGCAATAATATCACATTGATTTTATACCTACCTCTTGGTAAGCATTTGGCAATATATTATATTTCCAATATATTTTTTACTGATCAGTCAGAGAACCCCAGGAACCACTAAATATTCGGTACTGCTCAAGAAATATTGAAAACTAACAGTAGCTATTTTCCTTAGCTTTTCCTCTGTGATAGACAGTGTGAAAAACGTTGCACACTGATTTTCTCATTTAAGTTTCTGCAGTGGTCCCATGAGCTGAGTACCATATTTTCTCCATCTTAATGATAAAGGAATGGAAACAGGACTAAGGAAATTTTCCCTGGGAAATACAGCTTAGTAGTAGTTGAGACAGGAATTCTAGTGAACTCAGTCTGAGTCTCCCTCCACAGCACATGAAGAGACATGCAGATGATTGTACTATGACCAAATACCGTGTCAGAGCTATACACTTGGTGTAGTTGTGACAGAAAAGATAAATGATCAGATTTATACACAATCATGGAAGAGTCTCAGAAAAGGTGAAAGACAACGGAGACTGAGCCTGTGCCTTCATTTGACTGAGTGCTGGTGAAGATGCTGTGTCTCTACTGTCATGTTTACCCTTCTGGTTCTCTACTTTGGTTTTTTCCAAAGATTATAGAAACTTTGGGGTATTATGCTTTCTTTATCAGTCTTTGTGGTGTTTGCCCCACAAGAAGCAGAGCTTGTATTTACAGGCTAGGAAGTAGGTGTTAAATAACTACAAAGGTTTTCCGGTCTCTAGGTATTTTCTCTTAATAAATTAACAAATTTTTAATTTTAATTTTGGAGATGCTAAACTCTCCCCACTCTCTCTTTATCTCTATCTATTCTCTCAAAATTATCTAATCATCTATTATCATCTATCCCTATACATAACCTATGCCAATGCCCATACCTACATCTATATACAAAAGCTCTCTGGTGTTCTGAGTAGCTTTTAAGAGTGTGAAATCCTGGAATGGGGAGATAGCTCAGTGGGTAAACTACTTGTCATGCAAGTGTGAGGACTTGAGTTTGGATCTCAGAACCCACATGAAGCTGAGAATGGTAGTGTGTGTCTGTCATCCCCAGGCTCTCTACAGTAGTGGTAATATGGGAGCTGAGACAAAAAGATAGTTCACATTGCATATGTCATGACAAACAGGATGATCCTGTCTCAAACAAGGAATGAGATGAGGATGAACACTGGAAGGTTGTTCCTTGAAGTCCATGTGCCTGATAGTGTGGTTGCACTCACCCAAATGCATGGACAGAGAGAAGCTGGTGGGGTCAGGAAAGAGGGTGTGTCAGAGGGAGAGGAAGAGATATCCTAAAACATCAAAGTCAGGTAAGCATACCATTTCCTCCAGTCTTTCTCCTAACTTTTGCTGTCATTAAGGAAAGCAATAATCTGATCCTTGTCACCTCATTATTCAAGTAGCACAGGTCCGAAAGGTTGCTGTGTCTAGGTTTTTTGAGGAGAGTTTCAGGAAGAAACTAGTTGTACTCCTCTTACCATTTTCCAACATTTACTTCTTTTCATCCCACTGTCAATTCTCTTCTCTTAAAGTGTGCTCAGTTATTAAAAGTCTCATATGCATTCAGATTATTAAGTTATTTATCCCTTGATCTATAGAATGCTACCATGAAGAAATGGAATTTACTGTCTATTTGGTAGAGTTAGTATTGAAATTAATTTCTTCATCCATTTATCTGATACACAGGATAAGTTTTATATTACCATATGTGAATTTTACACTTCAATACATACATTCAATGTGCCTTGGTCATATTCATGCTTCCATTGCTGTTTCTTGTTCCTCATTTCTCTTTCACCTCTGTTAGTTCCTTATCTCCAGCACTTCCCCTTGTAATTATGCTCTTTCCTCCTCCTGCAGCTTAGACCTGTGAGTGCCAGCATACAGTATATTTGTTTTTGGGTGAATGGTTTATTTCACTCAACAGAGTAATCTCCAGTTCAGGTATTTTTATCCAAAGGACATAATTTTATTCCTTTTGGCTGAGTAAAATTCCACTGTGTATAAGCTCTGTGTTTTCTTTATCTGTTTTTCTGTTGGTGGGGACTTAGGTTGATTCCACAATTTGGAATAGTCATAAAGGGTTTACAGCATGAAAATCCACAGCAGAGTTCACCCCACGATCCCCCAAACAGTATCTTGTCTCAAGGTAGTTTTTCTGAGCCAGAGCTGTTCCTGGTCTTTTCACAGATGTTTCACGGAAGAATGTTTGAATTGGTTTTATGTAATCATTATTTAAGAAAAAAAGAAGCCCTATTGGCTTTGCTGCCAGCCCAGCCCTATCTATGAGCAATTACTTCCCAGGCTGAGCACTTGCAATACCCAGGGGCTTGTTGGGAACAGCATTTCTATTATTGTTAATGATGAAAATGTTTGGCTGGGAGCATATCCATTTTCCTGTTTGTCATTTTAATACGCTTCTCACGGTAACCCTGAGTGGAAAGTATATGTTTATGACACTTGTGCTTCAGAGAGAGAACAGAAATCCTGAATTATTTGTTATTAAGTTTTGCCTATCTACAACCTTCTCATTTTTAAGGCAACTGTGGAAGTAGAAGGTATTTTAAATTTCAAATTAATTTTAGTATGTCATAAAGTAGACGGAAGGAAACCCTAGCAAATGTGTTAGTTCCAGACCTTGGAAACACCAAGGTAGAGCATGTGTATGTGCACATACATGGGTGGGTTTGGCACATCAAATAGTCAAGTAGACAACATTGTGACTAGAGGTTAGATAGAGCGGGGGGAATAACTAATATGCAAAAAGAACAAGGAGAACACAAAACAAAGTACGAGTCGATACCTAAGTCCATGCTATCTAATGATGGTGCTTTGAATACAGTGATTTGGATTGAGCAGAAAGAAAGTTAGGGGTGGGGAGGTATACAATGCGATTTTGGAACAGTCTGCATTTGTAGTCACAGGATTTGCTAAAAGCTGATAACAAGAAAACTTTAAACATCGAGTCTTGATCAGCTTGATGAGAGTTTACCTGGTTGAAATGAGGTAGAAAAGTCAGGGTGGGCATCACTATTTTTAAAGTCTACTGGAGGACAAGGTATTCATTTCAACACGATTCTATATTAAGAAAAAGAACTCCAAACCTTGCTACATAGATGACATAGATAGAGAGAACAAACGTGGATATTTGACTGTAATATGGATTAATGTTGCTACTTTTAGAAAAAGAAGTCCCATTTCTATGACTATTTGTGATAGTGCTAGCAGCAATGTCTAATTAAGACTACTTGGCAAACTCCTGTATCTTATTGGCAAAGTGCAGGTTTTTATTCTTGATGAGGATACTGCTACTCCAAGAGCAGAAACCGATACTGCCCAGTGCGCACATTTAAATTCCCAACTCAAAGAGCCCATGCACAAAATAAAACTGATGTGTTATGACATCACATTCAAAGAAATGTTATACAGCAATCCACATGTAGAGGCAGGAACAGGGCTTTTTTCACTTGGGCCCAGCGCATAGTGAAAACGGACTCTTTCCTCAGCCTTCTGGAGCACTTACTTCTCTTTGAGTCAAGAAGTCAAGAGTCAATGAGTCAAGAAGCGGAGGGTCATAGCACAGGCCTCTTCAAATGTGTCTAATTTGCAAAGCTTCCCCTTCCCATTTCTGCTTCTTAACAGTTTTCCTGAAGCAGGCAAAGCTTTCAGAGGGAAGGGGTGAAGAAAGAGGCACCAACATTGTCTGAAATGTCCATTTAGCAGAGTTCATTATTTCTTGTGTTGCCTAATTGCTGCCACTTCCTGTGAAATTTAGTCTGTTTTTGGCATCCTAGACAAGTTATAATTTGATTTTATTTATAGAATTTATTTGATAGCTTTATAATTGTCAATGTTATATTTATAGAATCACTTTTCATCTAAAAGCATTATCTCAGATATTCATTTCTTTCTGACTCAATTGAATTTTTGTTCAAGTTCCATCTGACGGTAAGAAGATCTGTGAAGGGCTTGGGTGGCTTCCTTGGAAAGATCGCTAGACCAGGCATACCTAGGCTGAGGAAGGGATACAGTACTAGGAAAACACTTGTTTTTCTAGTCATGGTCTGGAAGACTGAGCAGTGCTGTTGAAGGTGAAAATAGGGTCAGGGTCAAGCCAGCTCAAGGTTTCTCTCACCGCCCTGAGTGCTAGACTCAGAAGCACCTTTGTTGTCTCATGTGTCTGGCAGATTATCACTTGTATGAGCTGCTGAAGCTTAGAACCTGAATCAATGTCTAGAATTCTCAGGATAGATACATATTTGCTCAATGATTCATATTGAGGACTATAGAGCAAAACAGTCAGATTGTAAGGGCTTTAGAAACCAGGTGTTTCTGTTGGTGCTATTTAATTCTGTTGGTGAAAATTGAAACAGATTCTATCTATCTATCTATCTATCTGTCTGTCTGTCTGTCTGTCTGTCTGTCTGTCTGTCTGTCTGACTGTCTGTCTGACTACCTAGCTATCATCATCTGTCTATCATCTATGTGCACACAGATGGGAGTGGCTGTGCTGTAGAAGACTATTGATATAAGGGAGGTGATGGGCTGGATTTAGCCACAGGCCAACCTTTGTTTAAGAATCAGACAAATCTTGGTTTTAAAACTGAATTGTTTTGTTTGACAATCGTGAAGCATTCATCAGGTCATGCAATTTTATTTTTATATAAATTTCATTATCTGGAGAATAAGTACAATGAGTTCATCTTTTTAAAAATAAAGATCTTTTATGACAGCTTATGCTGGAGAGGATGTAGGGTAAAGGTATAGCTGCTTTGGATATCAGTATGGCAATTTATCAGAAAATTAGGAAACAACCTACCTCAAGACCCAGCAACACCACTTTTGGGTATATACTCAAATGATTCTCAATCATACCACAGGGGCATGTGCTCTACTATGTTCATAGCAGCTTTGTTTGCAATAGCCAGAATCTAGAAACAACCTAAATGCCCCTCAACTGAAGAATCGATAAGGATAATGTGGTACATTTACACAATGGAGTACTACACAGAAGAAAAAAATAATGACATCTTGAAACTTTTGGGCAAAAGGATGGATCATATTGAGTGAGGTAACCCAGACTCAGAAAGGCAACTATAATATGTACTCACTCATAAGTAGCTTTTAGACATAAAGCAAAGAAAAACCAGCCTACAACTCACAATTCCAGAGAACTTAGAGAACAATGAGGACCCTAAGAGTGGATGTAATCTACATGGGAAGTAGAAAAAGACAAGATCTCCTGAGTAAACTGGGAACATGGGGACCTTGGAATAGGGTAGAAGGGGAGGGGAGAGAAAGGGAGAGGAGCAGAGAAAAAATGTATAGCTTAATAAAATCAATAAAAGTATCTTTTAAAGGGGAGGAGATTGTTAAGGTGATTCAGGTGGTGAAAGTGGTTGTGAAAAAAACCTAACAGGCTGAGTTCTGCCCCTGAGAGCCACGTGGCAGAAGGGGAGAATCAGACCCTGAGGGTTGTCGTCTGTCCCCCATGTGGTGGGGGCAGACGTGCACATGCCCACCACTAAATAAATAAATAAATAAATAAAATACAGATTAATTAAAATAAGAATTAGATAAGCTGTATCCATGAGTCACTAATTATGGTATCTAGACTATTCTACATATTCAAGAGAGTTATTTTTATCATTTATGTTTCTACAAAACAGGTAAGTACTAGCCAATTTCTTTTATTAGATTAGATTTCTGTTGTCTTTATTTTGTTCAGTTTATCTCCTTATGTAGAGCCTGGAGAGACTCTTTTGTAGTCTCCAGGTTTACCTGATGTACCACTGTCTACAAGCTCCACCAGATGTCCCCTCTTTTATCGTTCTTCAGGTTATCTGCCCCTTATTGCCACTGGTGAAGTTTCAATCCTCAAAAAAGCTTCTTTAAAAAGAAAAAACAAAAAATAAATGCTCTTTTACATTAAAGTCGAAACTCTCCACAGAATTTTCTACACTTCTGCTTAAAATTATTGTATATATGATTGCAATTATTTATATTATATTTAAAAATTTCTTTTATTTTTTTGAGAAAATTTCTTTTATTTTTTGAGAAATTTTTTTCTATATTTTGAGAACATAATATGATTGCATCATTTCCCCTTTCCCTTTCCTCCCTTCAAACCCTTCCATAAATATACCCCTTGTTTGCTTTCAAATTCATGGCCTTTTTTCATTGCTTATTTTTATATTCTCAGTCTGAATAATGTTACTTGTAGCATGCTTTCAGGGCTGTGCTGTTCCTCAGGAAGACTATATCCAGGCTCTTTGCATTCCTTAGTTGTCTATAGCTTGATCTAAAGCAGTATACTTGCTAAAACAGACATAGGAAAGCCCATAAGGACCAAACTATTTTATTAATACAAATATCTACCTTAAAATTTTATTGTTATGTTCATTTGACTTCATGATGCCACTCTAGTAATTTAAAATTGATTAATTATTCCTGTTATTACACACAAGGCATGCATTTCTTTTATTTATATTTATTTTAATTTCATGTGCCCTGGCGTTTTGCCAGCACACATGTTTGAGTGTGTTGGATCCTCTGGAACCGAGTTACAGACAGTCATGAGCTGCCATGTGCATGCTGGGAAGTGAACCTGGTTCCTCATGAAGAGCAGCCAGTGCTCTTAAATGCTGACCTATTGCTAAGCATCTCTAAGCTTGGCATTCAAAAAGCGACTTGTGTCCCTGTTTCTCCCTGTTTATCTTATTGTTTTTTTACTGATGTGACCTATATCTGGCCCTATCAAAATACTAACATTTGACACTTTTCATCTTTATATTATATTCATAATATAATTATACTCATATTATATTACATTATGGTTATTAATAAAATAATCTTTTCCGCTAAATTATAAGACTCTCTAAAGTAGGGATTCATATATCTTCCTCTCTCATATTTTTAAGTGAATGAAAAAACCCTACTTTGGACACCCACAAATATAAAATGGTATCACCTTCCTGAGTAGTCAGCAGTGAAAGGTCACGTGAGACATGATATGTGTCCTTACAACTTCATCTTCTAGTTCTGTGGTTCTCAGCCTTCCAAATGCCGAGGGTGTTTAATACAGTTTTTCATGTTGCGGTGACCCCAAACATAACATTATTTTCATTGCTACTTCATAGCTGTAATTCTGCTACTGTTATGGATCGTAATGTAAATATCTGTGTTTTCTGATGGTCTTAGGTTACCCCTGTAAAGGGTCAGAAACCATAGGTTGAAAGCTCTGTTTTAGTATCTCATTTTCAAAAAACTCTGAAATGAATCCTGAGTGATCGGTGAAATACAGAATTTTATATTGGAATAAAAGGAATAGTGTATACAGTATGAGCTGCGGCTTCTACTGGGAGTTTTTATTCTTATTTCCTATGCTACGCACCAGTCTCTAACCTAACATTTCTCAGACTTCACTGCAATTATTGCTCATTCTTTTTTCTCCTAAATCTGAAAATCCCTAAGACATTTTATTATCTTAGCATAAGTGTCAAATAATTGTTCAAAAAAGTTTGTGGAACAGATGGGTAGATGGATGGATGAGTGAGTGGTTAAGTCCTCAAGCACTGTCTCTCTGTTAATTACATCTATTAAAACCCTAGTGTTTTACTTAATATGTTGAAATTTCTTTCTGCTTCTGAGTGGTAAGTGAAAGAAAAAGCTACTTAAGATGACAAACATCTTCAAACACTGCTGCATACTCTGAATTACTTGAAAAAGTCTTGGTAATGAAATAAAAAAGCAATTAAGGAAAGCAAATTGACACGAAGGTTTGAATCACTAAAAAATAATGGGAGAATTATTTTATGTGTGCAGATGTTTAATGCATAGATGCCAGTGCCAAGAAACTTTCCACCATTCTGTTCCTGCAGCTTTTGCAATATTGAGAAGCAGAAGATGTTGAGGGAACACAGATAGCTACATGAACTACTGATTTGTTATTTTGGAATGATGTTCTCAGATTAGCCAAATGTGAAACTTTTGTCATGATTCGCTCTACTCTCTTCTCATTCAAGAGAGTTAGCATGCTTTAGAAATATCAATCCAAAATTTCCTTGCCTTGTCTCTTTTCCTGAGAAAATGATGTTCATATTATATGCATTTTAATCTATGAAATACAACTATTTAAATGTGTTGTTGAAATAGGTCCATCTTTTCTGTTTAGTTTTTAATTTATCAAAATATCCACACAGGTACATTCATTGTGCTTTGAGATATTTCTCCCGTATCCCCACACTACTCCCTTTTGCCCCATCCTCCATTTGTCTCCTTAGGTTTTAATCCCTGTTTTCACTTTCATAGTCTGATTTTTCTTCCATTAATCGCAGACAAAATGTGATGAAAATGTCATCCGTTAAATAGTTTTAAATATCCGCAATTTTTTTTTAACAAAAATACTAATAGGTACCCTTTCATAGTATTTGTGTTAAAATGTTAGTACTTTGTTGCTTTTTAGGCAAGATAGCTATGAGGCAGCTAAGGACAGCTGCAGAGCATCTTGGCAGTTGTGTCTCTGGGGCTCTGGATGTGGTTAAACTTCTTTCTGCAGAGCTTAGATTGTTCCTGCTATGGTGTGAACTGAGGCACTTTCTCACTTGTCAAACATGTTCCAAGGAAAAATCTATAGTCTCAGAAGTTCCTGGCTTCATTGTGACATTATTAGCTGTAGTTTAAAAATTCCATGCTTAGTTGCTTCTTAGGGGATTACGGGAGGAAATACTATAAAAGGAAGATTTGTTTCACCCTATCTGGGGACAGAAGATTGGTACCTATGCCCCATATTACCCACCTTGTAAGTATTCACAAAACGTCTTTAAATCCCACAGCACAGAGTCCACTGGTCTGCTTGCAGACTTGGATACAGCTTATCAAATCTCTCTTTAGAATCAAAGCTTGATTTGCTTTGTTAAACAAACTTTCACCTAAACGCTGCTTTTAAAATTCTTTCATTTGAGAAGACAAGGGTCAGAAGACCATAGTAGAAGTCTTTGAAAACAGCATTTGCAGCCTATTTTTGTCTTTTTAACCTCATTGCTCCCCAAGTTTAGGGAGTAGTTATTCCATGTTAGATTTAAAAGAAAAAAAAAAAAAGACAGACAAAATCTTTTGAGGCTCTATGTCATTTAATCCGGGTAACATACAATATGAAAGAAGACAACATTTAAAAAATAGTCATACAACTCAACATTTTGGACCCTCAAGGCTCTTTAATGAAAATTTAACACAGAAACAAAAATTAGCGATGTCAAGGACCAGCAAAATGGCTCAACAGGGAAAGTTGCTTGGTGAGAGCCCTTATGTTCTGAGATTAGTCCTTGGAGCCTGAACAGAGAAAGGTGTCCTTTGACTTCTACACCTGTGCTTGCACTGCACATACACACACACACACACACACACACACCCCACACAGAAAGAGATACACATGCATGTGCAATAAATAAATACAGGAAAAATGGCAAAAAAGAAGATAAGACAACAAATATACACATGAGTCAAAATCCTTTTGGGAGAATCCTGGAGAAATATCAAGAAAACAATTTTTATAAGAAGGTGATTATAGATTATTAAAGTGTGTAAACAAGATGGAAGGCCTCATTCATCAGTAAGTGCTCTGCTGAATTGTAGGAGACCATAACAAAAGCGTCGGACACTTTTCATTCTCTCAGAACTTGGAGAATTTATCTGTGATCTTTCATGAAGAACCGGGGTGGGAACATTGTGGGTCTGATGGATAACTAAAATTCCTAGTTTAGGCTTAGGTTATCCATGGTTAAAAAAAAAAAAAAAAAAAACAACAAAAAAGACTGAAACAAAAAATTCCACAGCAAAGGCACATAATCCTGGCACAGTGTTTTCCTGTGTCACAGCTCTGTAAAAACTCGAGCTCTCTGACTCTTACCTATCATTAAAAAGGAATTACTATTTCTTTTGTTTTCTGGAGGGATATTTATTTATTTTATTTTTAATTGAATCTTTTCATACAATCTATTTTGATTATAATTTTTCATTTTCCCAACTACTCCCATATTTTTCTCACCTGCCAGCCCACCCAACTCCATGTAGTTATTGCTTTCTCTCTTTAAAAAACAAAACAATAAAGACCAAGAAACATACACACAGTCTCTCTCACACACACAGCAGAAAAGAAACCGAAAATATACACACAAAAGAACACTAAGACAAGACATGCCAAAACAAAGCAATAAGAGACAAATGTCTACAAAAATATCAGTGAGTTCATTTTGTGTTGGCCAACTACTCCTGGGGCCTACCCTTACTTGTAGTTAATATGCCCAGTGAGACTCCACTGGAGGAAACTAGTTCTTCCTTTGCCAGTGGGTATTAATTACAGATAGCTTCTTGGTTAGGAGAGGGAGCCCATATCCACTTCCCTCCCTCTTCGCATTGGGACCCCATCTGACTTCAACTCACGAAAACCCTGGGCATGCCACAGTCTCTGTGAGCTCATGTGTGTGTCAGTCCTTTTGTGTCTGGATGACACTGTTTCCTTTGGGTCAACTATCCCCTCTGGCACAAAAAGTATTCTGCTTCTTCTTCCGCATAGATTTGTGAAAGATTTGATGGAGGCATCACATTCAAAGTCTCATTCTCTGTACATAGTTTACTTGTGATTCTCTTTGTCAATTACCATCTGCTACAAGAAGCTTCTGATAATGTCAGAATGAGACATTGATCTATCACACACACACACACACACACACACACACACATATATCAATGAGTAACTAAGCAGTAGATGTCTAAATATTTTTATAAGATTTCTTAACCCCACATCAGACAGAGGTCTTATCTCCAATATATACAAAGAACTCAAGAAATTGGTCATCAAAAGAACAAATAATCCAATAAAAAATGGAGTACAGACCTAAACAGGTAACTCTCAACAGAGGAATCTAAAATGGCTGAAAGACACTTAAGGAAATATTCAACATCCTTAGTCCTCAGAGAAATGCAAATCAAACAACTCTGAGATTCCATCTTACACCTGTTAAGAATAGCCAAGATCAAAAACACTGATGAAGACTTATGCTGGAAATGTGGGGTAAAGGGAACACTCCTGCATTGCTGGTGAGAATGCAAGTTGGTACAGTCCCTTTGGATGTCAGTCTGGCGATTTCTTAGAAAATTAGGAAACAACCTTCCTCAAGACCCAGTAATACCACTTTTGGGTATATATCCATAGGATGCTCAACCGTGCCACAAGGACATGTGCTCAATTATGTTCATAGCAGCTTTGTTTATCATAGCTAGAATCTGGAAACAACCTAAATGCCCCTCGACCGAAGAATGGATAAGGAAAATGTGGTACATTTACACAATGGTGTACTACACAGCAGAAAAAATAATGACATCTTGAAATTTGCAGGCAAATGGATGGACTAGAAAAGATCATATTGAGTGAGGTAACCCAGACCCAGAAAGACAATTATCACATGTACTCACTCATTAGTGGTTTTTAAACATAAAGCAAAGAAAACCAACCCACAAATCACAATCCCAGGGAACCTAGACAACAATGATGACCATAAGAGAGACATACATGGATCTAATCTCCATGGGTAGTATAAAAAGACAAGATCTCCTGAGTAAATTGGGAGCATGGGAACTTTATGAGAGCGTTGAAGGGGAGGGGAGAAGTAGGAAGGGGAGCAGAGAAAAATGTAGAGCTCAATAAAAATCAATAAAAAAGAAACCACTATACACTATTAAGCTGTAGGCCAGACAATTAAGGTTTATAGGAACAAGCTTAATGATATTTGCTTTTAGAAATGGAAAAAAAATTCACCTGAAGCACTCTAATTTGCTAATTAAATTAAATTTCAGAAATTGCCTCAATTTGGCCTTTTTTCTTTAAAGGGCAGTTTTTCATAAATTGCCTCAATTTGGCTTTTTTTCTTCATAAAGATTGTTATGAAAATGTCCTAAATACGTTGACGACAAATTCTGAATATGGGTGACAGTTGTGTGGCAAGACCAGTTTGTCGGGCCATTAGCAGAGTAACCAGCATTTACTCCTAATGCATGAATGGCTCTTTGGAGCCCATTCCCTATGGAGGGATACCTTGCTCAGCCTAGATTCGGGGAGGGCTTTGGTCCTGCCTTGGTGATGTGACAGATTTTGTTGACTTCCTATGGGAGGCCTCATCCTCTCTGAGTAGTGTATGGGGAGTGGAGTGGAGAGAAGGTGGGAGGAATGGGAGAATTGGATGGAGAAGGAATTGGGATTGATAAGTAAAATAAGAACGTTTTATAAACAAAAATAAATAAAAAATAATTAAATAAAAAACAAATTCTAGAAGAAAGAGTAAAAGATGCTTCCATTGTTTATGGGAAGGTGTAGATCAGGTCCAGCAGAGCTGGGAAATCATAAGCCTACATTTTTAAGGCAGACTAAAGACTAAACTGAAGAAGGTGTCGCTCTTTCCATTGCCTTCTGGAATCTCCCACCACATCCCTCTGCCCCCTCTTTTCTGGTGTTACCCCCTAAGCTCCTCAATATTCCCCTCCGTGTCTCCTCTCTCAGGCAGTGTGTAATAATAATTAAGAATTTGGGTCAACTGGCAGATGATCAAAGCCTCCAAATCATTTCTTCTCAGCAGAGTGTCTTTGCCTGGGTTTCCTTATCTGCTAACTTGAATCACTTCCTTCATTTGTAAGCACAAAAGACAAACCCTCAAACAGCTGGAAAGTTGAAGTACAAACCAAACTCTAGTTATTTTGTCCTCTTCTTTTCTCCTTATCCTTCGTTGTGCTGCTGTCTTTTTGAGTGACGACTTGCTCTGATTATTCACATCTAGCTCTTACTAAAGAATTCATGGTAGAAACTCCATGACAGCTTCATCTTAGAAAACCTTTGCAGTTGGTGATGGCCACTCTCCAGTCCTCTCTGAACATCAAGTGCCGAGCTTTTGTTTAATTCATTTATCATTTAGTTCACTGTTATTCCTATTGGCTGGACAGGTAGCTTTTCTCTCCTTCATTCGCCAGTCTCCATTTCCATTTTTCATATACCAGGACAAACAGTATTCACTGTACATTCTTCTGTTCCTGTAGCCCGTGCATTTCTACTGTGTGTGTAGCTTCCTCTATGTAAATGGGATACTGCTTACTGGATCTCATCCTTCTGTGGCCTTCTTCCCAGTCACATGTTTATGAATGTCACAGTGTCCCTTCTTAAACTGTTATACTGCATTGTCAGGTGTATGTCCACCCAAACTTTGCAAACTTCTTACCAAAGAACTTATAAAGGTTAAGGAGAGTGAATTTTACAGCCTCTGACTTTCCAAAGGGAGCCCAAACTTCTAGGCTCAAGCCCATATTCATTTTAAAGGAGCGATCTACGTGTGACAAAGAAAGCATGCCGATTTTGCATTCTGTTGCCCAGTATATTCATGCTTGGATGCTAAAAATAATATCTTAGAGCATGATTAAATTTGCTTAATTTTATTTTTGCTAAATTGATAAAATTGGCTTGCTGGGAGATGTTCTGCTGTTTTGGCTGGGAGTGTCTGTGCTTCCTGCACACTACATGCTCCCAAACTTGAGAAGCATGGTCCTAATCTAAAATAAGCAATTTCTAAAGTGGGATTGCAGGCAGAATTTTGAGAGGGAGAGAGAGAGAGAGAGAGAGAGAGAGAGAGAGAGAGAGAGAGAGAGAGATGCTTAAACCCTAATGGCAGTCCCGATAAATGTACTTAGCAGTGAGCACTCAGAACACACCATTTCCCACAGTATACTACCTAGTCTGCAGGCGTCTGCCCCATTCAGCAACAATAATAAAGGATAATGAAATGTGTTCTTAAGGAAACTTGCTTTAGAAGCCAAGAGGAGTCTTGCTGTGAGGTATCCATAGAGTGGTGCCACAAGGTGTCTTATAGCAGAGTAGCAAAAATCTCCCCTCCCTTCCAGAGGAAGGGAGTTGTCAAAGCCACTCAATAAACATATAATCCAATAATAGCTTCACACACGCCCCTTCTAGCCAGGTGGCCTCTTGTGCATATTTCCGTGAGCTGGCACACTGCATTCCTGCATCCCTGCCTCTTTAGTTATTATGCAAAATAATGGGCTTCCTTATGACACATTTTCCACTTTACTTACACATCCCTTACCTTACCCGTTTCCACCACCTCAGCTAAGGCTGTTTTAAGCCTCTCTTCTTTTACTGTTCATTCTTTGTAATTCAGGATGAAATCTAATCTATCTGTTCTATCTCATACCCTGGGTTTCATCTGTTTTTCTCTGTGCTCAATTGTCACTTAAAATTTCCTTTATTTATTCCCCAATTACCTACTCTTGTGTGCTCACCTTGATTATAAGCTCCAGTGGGAAAGGATTATATCCTATATATTTTCATCGTCTGCATGCCACCCAGCACAGAGGACACAAGTCAGCTCCTCATTTCTCTGTCTGTTTGATTACTGTACACAGCGACGGAGGCTGATTTTAATTCTATATGCACTAGCCTTGCCACCTGAAGTAGGGTTCAGAAAGGCAGCCTCACTGAGAGCTTGAAAAGACAGAACCTGAGGCTGGGGATTCAGTTCTGTGGTAGAGGCTTTGCCTAGCTTGTCCAAGGTTGTGAGTTCAATACCCATCCCTCAAAATGATGCTTAGAAATTGGGAGCCTGGTTTTGACTCTTGACTCACTTGAAGTCGGAGCTTACATTTGATGTATCATTTTAGGTAACCAAAACACACATTGCAGCTACAATAGTTCATGTCCTTTGAGGCCAGTGTCATTGACATTAAGTGCTTTTCAAAGTCTAAATAACTTGAGACAAAAGAAGTATAGTTTAGAGCACACATGCCATTTTACAATGTGATTTTTAGACAGCAACCACTGTTCATTGTGTAGTTTCTCAGTTAAGAATGGTTTTTACATTTTCAGATGCCTGAAACAGAATCCAAAGAATATGTAATGAACATGACATAAATTCAATTTTGTGCTGACAGTTGAAGTCTCATGAAGCACAGACACACACTTCTGATGGCCCAGTGCTGTAGCTGATGTCTTTGTCTGGTACATAGCTGAATTGGGAAGGTGCCTTACAACCTGCAAAGCTGGAACCGGTTATTCCCTGATCCTTTACAGAACATGTTTTTGGTTTTTGATCTATATTCGTGATGGTGTTTACATAGAAGAAACTCTTACTTTTTTTATTGAAAGCAGATTCTTTTCTCAAACACTGTAACCTGACTATAGTTCTCCCTTCCTCCACTCCTCTCAGCTCTCTCTCTTCTTCCCTCTCTCCAGAATGCACTCCGTCTCTGTTTCCTCTTCAGAGTGGAGCAGGAGACTGTAGTCAATCAGAACAAAACAAGACACAATAAGAAAAAGCAAAAGCCTTTCATATTGAGGCTGGACAAGACAATCCACTAGGAGGAAAAAAGTCCCAAGAACAGGAAAAAAGAGTCAAAAAATACACCTGCTTCCACTGTTAAGAGTCCCACACAACCACTAAGCTAACAGCCATAACAAAGGACTTGGTACAGTTCTCTGCAGGCCACTAAGTTACACCTTCAGTCACAGGGGCCCATATGTGCTTAGCTGATTCAGTGGACCATCTTCTCCTGGTGTCGTCCAACCCCTCTGACCTCAAAGATCATAGTTAAACTAGTGAGAAAACAATGGTGAGTGTCATTCATTTATTGAATTCAGTATTTAATGTACATATACCATAGGGTGAGGCATACAATTGCATTGCATAATTGCATGTGAAAGTTTTATTTCGAAATTGTTCCATGACAATTATTTGGTGAAATAAAGGGATTTCTTTCCTAAGTGCTTACAGGAAGTCAGAGGAATAAAAGTGCAAGAAGATATCCAGTATGTCATTGTCATTTGGAACTCAATAAACTATTACAGTTTTGTCAGGTCCAATCTCTAAGGAGGTGAATGAAAATATATATCTCAGACAATCTGACCCCTATCAACATCATGCATTGTGGTTACCCTGACATCTGAAGAAGAGCAATTCTACTCTGTCAAGTTGGAGACTCAAATTTGCTGGTAAAGGTCACACACAACTTCACCTTTAGCTACTGGACAGCGGATTGAAATTAAAGTGAGGCAGTATGGAGAGAGTGTCCTACTCTCTGTCAAATTAGCCTCATCCTCATTAAATTGTGCTGCTAATTCAGCATGTTCAAAGGGCTCCTGACACCATGAGAAATGTCACTTTATGACTTGAATGGACTTTAGCGGTATGAGACTTTTTATGGTTTTAGTCTACTCTTTTTCCTCAATGATCCTGGGGCTTATGGAATGTGCACCTTTCTTGGCTCCTTACAGGATGGCTTGCAAATACATAGTTGGTATTGACGGAATAAACACAAGAAAAGAAATCTAAAACTTCCCGATATACTTGTGTTTCTAGATCCTTCACGATCAAGTTTTGTAAGGGCACAAAAGCAATCTTATAAGACAAGGGGATGCAAACATTCATAGATGACAGATGGCTTTTCACATCCAAAGCTATAACAGGTCCATCAGGAAGATTTTTAATGAAAGATAGGCTCTTGCTTTGATTCACTTAAAAGTATTATTTAGCTGATAGTTTAGTGGCGAACAGTTAGCAAAGCAGATTGCTCTTCTTGTTGATAAAATAATTTGTAAGCTATTCCATTTCCTTATCATTCAAATTTACACACATACAAATGCAGACACAGACATGGACACAGACACACACAGAAACAAACACACATACAGACAGACACACACATGACACAGGCACACACACAAATGCAAACACAGACATAAACACACACACACGAGACACACAGAGAAACGCATACACACACACACACAGACACACAATATTAAGTAGGCTCTCACAGTGTCACATCTTTGGAAACAAAATTTCTGCGATGGTAAACAACAGTCCTTACAGTACCTGAGCTCTCAAATGGAAGCCTCAGTCGGGGATGTCTCTTGACCAAAAGCTGAAAATGAAAATCCTCAGTGGCTTCTCTTTTGCTTATCTTTTGGAAAGAATTAGGGTTTGTAAAAAAGGGAGATTTAGTATTCAATCTGCTTCACAAACGTTTGGTGCAGATGGGGCCATAAAAATGACAAGTACCCAAATATCATTTTAAATGTAAATTTATGAATTTTATTATAAAAACTTTCTGATAAATATAAATAATGCACATCCAAATTATTCAGACCAAAAGTCTATGCAACTGGACGAATGTCTATGCAGTTAGAAGAGGCGTTTGTCTTCTCATCAATGGCACTGGGTTTTGATCCTACTGCACGTACTGGCTTTGTGGGAGCCTAGCCTGTTTGGATGCTCACCTTCCTAGACCTGGATGGAGGGGGGAGAACTTTGGTCTGCCCATAGGGCTGGGAACCCTGACTGCTCTTTGGACTGGAGAGGGAGGGAGAGGGGAGTGGGGTGTGGGGCGTGGGGGGAGGGGGAGGGAAAAGGGAGGCGAGGAGGAGGCAGAAATTTTTAACAAAACAAAAAGAGGCATTTGGAACAGAAGCTCACATTAAATCTTATAACATTAGTATCAAATATATATGACAGAATTAGAGCTAGTAAACAATTAGCTCTATATGATTTTTCATATCTCATGTTCATTAAATACGTTCAGTCTTTCTTTACTCCATTATATTTTCTTTTCTTCTTTTTTTCACATTATATTGTAACCAGTTGTACATTTGTTTATACATATACATGTAGTATTGGCTATGAGTCAGAATATGCACTATTTCTTTCTGAGATTGTTTAACCTTGCTTAATAGTTTATATTTTAAGTCTATTGATTTTCCTGAAAAAAAATTATCTCTTTTTTCTTTAGAACTGAATAGTATTCCAATTTCTATATTTACCAAACTTTTATTATCCATTTTTGTTGTTAGACAATTAAATTGTTTCAAATTCTTTATCACAGTGAATAAAGTAACAATAAGTGTGGGGATACCAATATTTCTGTAGTTTGATATGGAATTCTCTGGGTCAATGCCTAAGAAGGAAGTAGCTGGATCATATGGTAGTCATGTTTTAAATCTCTTGAGAAATCTTGGAACATATTTCCACTATGGCTGTACTCACCACCACCAATGAATGAGGTTCTTTTCTCTTCACATTCCCCCAAACACTTGTAAGATTTCTTAGTGCTTGCCAATATGATTAGAATAAGGTAGTATCTCAAAATATCCTGATGGCTTGGGATATTGAACACCTTTAAAAATAGTAATTGGCCAATTAATTGCATTTCTTCCTTTCCTTCTTTAATTCATTTTTTTCCTTTTTTTTTCAAACTGTCCAGTTCACTTGCCTATTTTTCAATTGACAGTTTTATTTCCTTGGCATTTAATTTCTGCACTTATTTATACTGTTTAAATATTAAACCTTTGGTTGACACATAACTGGTAAAGATTTTCTACTATTCTGTGGACTGTCTGTTAATTCTTCTGATTGTTTCCCTTGCTGTACAGAAACTTTGTTTCCCTGCTGCCTCTTCTGTTGTACTCGACATCAGTTCCTATGCTGGTGGAGTTCTACTGAAAAAGTCCTTGTTACCCCAGTGTCTTGAAGTGTAGCCCTGTGTTTGCTTGTAAAAGTTTCAGTATTTTAGGTTTCAAATTATGGCCTTTGATCCATTTTGAATTGATTTTTGTACATGGAGAAGCATATAAATCTAATTTTATTCTTCTGCAGGGAAAAGTCCAGGATGCCAACACCATTTGTTAAATAAACTATCTTTTCTCCAAAGAATGTTTTCGTCTCCTTTCTCAAAAATTAACTGGGCATAGTTTTGATGTTTTATTTCTGGTCCTCTATTCCATTCCTTTGATCTCCCAGTCTATTTTTATGCCAGCATCGGGTTGTCTTTATCACCATTCCTCTCAGCATAATCCGAGGTCAGAGATGGTAATACCTCCAGCATTGTTCTTACTCCATAGGATTGCTTTAGCTATTTCTAGTATTCTGTGGGTCCATATGATTTTTGATATGGATGACATTAATTTCATATACTAATTTTGTTAATACAGACAGTTTCATAATATTAATTCTGCTTATCTATGGACATAGAATAGTTTCCCATCATCTTGTACTTTCTGTGACTTCCTTTTTACGATTTCTTGCTCTAAAGTTTCATGTTAAAATTCTAGTCAATGTCAAGGTCCTCAGCCTGGTATTGCTTGCCTTTTTTTCCAGCCATACTCTGACTCAGGGAGTGTTGACACTATTGTTTGGTTAGGGTTGGGTGGGTTGAATAACAAATCAGCTCTTTATAGAGTGATGAAAAAATATAAACCAGTGAAAAAAGACAAATTTATTTATTACCCTTTAAAGAAAGAAATGGACATGTCAGTAACAGATGAATGTTGCCGAATATTTGCTTAACTACGCAAAAATGTGTTCCATTTGTTTAGCAATGCAAAGATGTGTTGCGTTTGTTTATGTTGCAGAATATTTATTTAACTATGGAAATATGTTATTTTTATTTTACTTTGAATGTCTATGGCACCTGATTTGTATAATAAAAAGCTAAGATGGATGATGGTGGTGCATGCCTTTAATCCCAGGACTTGGAAGGCAGAGGCAGGTGGATCTCTGTGAGTTCAAGGCCAGTCTTGTCTACAGAGTGAGTTCTGGGACAGTCAGAACTATACAGAGAAAAAAAGCTGTCTCAAAAAAAAAAAAAAAAAAAGCTGAGTGGCCTACAATAAAGGTAGACTTTGGGGCAAGGAAAGTAAGTAGGAGGCAGAAAGAAAAGAGATGCCAAGGAGACACCAGGGGCCAGCCAGTCAGACATGGAGGAAGCAAGAGAGAGGAAGCAAAAGAATGAAAGAAAGGTGAAAAGCCCTGAGACAAAACACAGACTAATAAAAACAGGTTAAGTCAAGTAAAAAGAACTAGTGGGACAAGCCTAAACTAAGGCTGAGCATTTATAATTAATAATAAGTCTCTGTGTTTTTATTTGGGACCGGTTGATGGCCTAAAGATAATTCCAACTAAAGATGAACTACCTCTGTGTGGCTGTGGTGGGTGGAGTGTGGAATCTCTATTTGGGTTATTAGATGCTATTGGTCTGTTAGCACATTCCAAAAGGATCTACCTAATAGACACAATTATAATGTTAGGTTAAACATAGTGGCAGTCAACAGTAGCTGATTTAAGGGATAAACAGCTCAGAATGATTAGGCTCAGAATGATTAGGCTCTGAGCCTGAAACATTTTAAACTCTTCAGTATCACAGGAGTCAATCAACCTTGTAGAATTGTAAACATGGGTGGTACTTTATTTTAGCTTATTCATGCACAGATTAGACCCAAATTCAACTTGGTGAGCCAAGGAGTTCATTAAGTTTACTAATACAGACACGTGGGTGAGGAGTTGATTACAAAAGAGTGTAGGTGACCTCAGTACAGCTAATCATGGCAGAGTTTCATTCTATCATAGGTAACAGTTTTTTGAAAGTTGAATCTTGGAATCCCCTTTTTAGTTAACCCTATGCCTTCCCAAATTACTTGTAGCTGGAGTAGGCTCAGGAGGGAGTGACGCATTGAACTTCAGCTGAGAGTCCTGTGCCCCTCTTCCCTCCTTCTATGGAGTATTAAGAGTATCATTAGCACTGCATTTTTGCAATCTTATCTTATTGCCATGGCTATGGACCAAGGACTCTGTGGAAGACCACAATGCCAGGTCTGTGAAGACAGATGGTCATATCAGGCTTAGAGGAAATCTATGTTTTGTAATTAGAACGCGCATCCCCAGCTTTATATTAAGCCTAGTTTGTTGTATTTTTTTTTTGTCTCCTTGAATTATGTGACTTTATGTATTTGTTCAGTACCTATGAAGTTTACTTGACCGACCTGCACTGTATTTTCACCTCCAGTCTAGGTTAAAAGGATGCAAATTCCTTTATGGGCAGTCTTCTAAGGGACTACTCTTCAGGTCCCCTTAAGAGACAAACTTAGCAGTGGACACAACTGGCTTAATTTAGGTGATTTTGTGGCAGAGAGAGGTTTCTATTTTTGTGCCAATGAACACCATTTTCTGATGGATATCATGATCAGTATTTCTCCTTCTCGCTATGAAACATAGGAAAAGGCTATCTTTGAATATTATGTTAAATCATCCATTAAGTTGAGACTCTATTGTATAAGAAATACACTAAGTGCTATTTAGTAGAGTTCTCATAAAAGTCTGCTTTATTTTTATAGGTTACATAATCAAACTCAAATTAAACAACCAAATAAAGGAACAGAACAAATATGAGATTCAGAATTTTAGCAACTTGGCAAAATTTACACAGTTGATAAATAGTAGGAGTTTCAAACCCTCATCAGAAGCCTGCAAAGTCTGTTGAAGTTTTTCAACCTAACACGTTGAAGATATTTTAATATTTATTTTCAAATAGCCACTAGGGTCTTCTATTTGCATTGTATTTAAACATTTTCCCTTGATGCTGTATTTAAACTTTACATTCAACCTTATGTTTTCTTTTTACCAGAAACTTTCCACAATCATCTTTTTTTAGAAGAGGTAGCCTAGTACATCAATCAACACAATACAGAAAGAGCCACTATTAAAACAAACAAGTCTATACAATACTATCATGCTCAACACCTTGTAGCTGACAAAAATTAGCTGCTCATGTTACTAGAAGGCTAGGCCTGGCCACCTGCCATTTCCATTAGTGCAAGATGCTTCCCCTCAGTGATAAATTGTCTCTAGCAGCATTGACTGTGCTCAGGCAGACCAGCCACCCCCTTTATCATACCAAGAAGCAAGAGCAAAGTCAATGCCAAAAGAGAACAAGAGGATATGCAGTTTGGTTCATTGTGCTCTGCCTGTGGACCAGTTGCATCATCATAAATACACTCTTGACAGTGCTCCCCATGGCTTTCATTACGGAGACAATGGGTACATTTTCAGCACAATTGCTTTGTGCATTCTGGTATTGTTCTGGATGCTGTAAAAAAAAGAAAATAAGTAATTAGTGGCTTTTTGCACTAAGTGGTTTAGCTACAATTTGGCCAGAAGATTTAGGATTTAATTATTTCAATGGTATTAAGGTATTTTCTTGGTAACTATGCTGTAGAACTGAGGATGTTTACCAATAGATTGGGTGAGTCCATTCATGCTCTCATTGTAAGTGTGATTATTTTCTAATCAGTTCGTAGATGGTTTATTCTAAGATATCTAAATATTAGATGCTTTTTCTATGACACATGAAGGCTAAATGTATGAAACCAGTAAATGGTCTTGGTAAGAAAATGAAGTTTTTCTTAAAAATCTAAAAATAGATTTTGCAATCTCAGAATTGTACATGTATTTTTTTTTAAATTCTATTCAAGTGCATAAGTAAAGATACCTTTAGTTCGCATGCAGAGTTTTATCTACTCCATGTAAGTCCACTATTTGAGAAATAAGGTAATACATGATGTACATATCACAAAGTACATGGCCATACGTGGGTAACAATGAGATGTTTATTGTTCATTTCATGTGCAAGATGAACTTTTCATTGTTCTTTTTGTCAGGTGTTGTAATAGGAGCGGCGGGGCTGTGTCTCTGGCACCCGGCCGCCCGCATGGCTTATGTCCCGAAATAATTACACAGAAACTGTATTTTTTTAAGCACTGCCTGGCCCATTAGTTCCAGCCTCTTATTGGCTAGCTCTTACATATTGATCTAACCCATTTTTAATATTCTGTGTAGCACCATGAGCTGGCTTACCAGGGAGGATCTTAACCTGCTTCTGTCTGGAGTGGGAGAATCATGGCGACTCCTGACTCAGCTTCTTTCAGCATTCTCTTCTGTTTACTCCACCCACCTAAGGTTTGGCCTATCAAATGGGCTAAGGTAGTTTTCTTTATTAGTTAACCAATGAAAGCAACAGATAAAATACAAGAACCACCTCCATCATTTCCCCTTTTTCTGTTTAAACAAAAAAGAAAGGCTTTCATTTTAACATAGTAAGATTACATATAGCAAAACAGTTATCAAGCAAGAATTATAGTTATAATATTTATATCTATTTTATCTTTATCATAACTAAGGAAAACTATAACTAACCATTTTTTAACTCCATCAAAGACTCCAGAAGGATATAATATTACCTAAGTAAACAAGAATTCCAAAACTCTAGAAATGACAGAGACATTTCGCTGCCTGGACAGTCACTCAAAGTTCCTCTGTACCGTTGTGGCATCCATCTTTAGCCTACAGGCCCATAGTATCCAGCAGACATTTTCATCAAGCAGGAAATTCCAAAGACAGTTTAGTCACTTTTTGCTGTGTCTTGTAGAATGTCTCGCAGACTCATGAGTCAGGAACCCCGAAAGACCATCTCACCTTTAGGCAAGTTTAGCAGTCCTCTTTTTGTGGGTTTTCTGTCTCCAGTTTATGCAACAGTCCAGGCAAGAGCAGTTTTTTTGTCCAAATGGCTATCAAACTCCATAAGGAGCCTCTTCAATGTCCATCTTTCTCTTGAAGTAGATTGGTGCTGCCAGGAGCAGACGTGTCTCATTGTCATGAAAAGCCCTAAGTTATTAAAACATTAAATGTCATATTTTGCAGTCTTTGAAAGATATGAAGAATGCCTATCTAGCTGAAATATATCTATGTACATCTAGAAAATCTAACTAACATGACTAAAAGCTTGACAATTATCGATGATTATCCTTTAACAACCTATATACATTACATTTTTAAATGAACTATACAGTCACAATACCTTAATCAAGATTAGAAATATGTATATACATATAACAAAATTGACCTTTAAATCCACACCAAAGCGTCGGTAGAGCATGAGACTCTTAATCTCAGGGTCGTGGGTTCGAGCCCCACGTTGGGCGCCACTCTGTTGTAATAAGAGCGGCGGGGCTGCGTCCCCGGCACCCGGCCGCCCGCACGGCTAGCTTATGCCCCGAAATAATTACACGGAAACTGTATTCTTTTAATCACTGTCTGGCCCATTAGTTCCAACCTCTTATTGGCTAGCTCTTACATATTGATCTAACCTATTTCTAATATTCTGTGTAGTACCACAACCTGGCTTACCAGGAAAGATCTTAACCTGCGTCTGTCTGGAGTGGGAGAATCATGGCGACTCCTGACTCGGCTTCTTTCTCCCAACATTCTCTTTTGTCTACTCCACCCACCTAAGGGTTGGCCAATAAATGGGTCAAGGCAGTTTCTTTATTAAATAAAAGTAACTCCTCCATCAGTCAGGTATGGAAAATATTGCTTTGGTAGTTACTTGGGTATTTTGTCTCGTAAGGAGATGTGACTTATGTCATTTTCCTGGTAGAAAATTCATACTGAATCGCAGTTCTCTAACAGCTTATTCTACAAAGAAAGTTATATTGCTTGTTTCTGCCATGAGAAATTGTTTGGAAATTTTTAATAGGAAACACACTAGAGGAATTCTGCATAGATTTCCATACTATGGGAATCATGCTTCTGTAAGCTGTAGTGAATCAGATCTATGCACAAATATGTTTAATAAAGCAGTGTAAAATTTAACAAATAACAACTAAACTATAATCAATTAATAAGAACATCACAGATGTTCTAGTTTTGTTTAAAGAAAAAGATGCTACTAGCTAGCATTTACAGCCAAATATATAGTAATTCACACAGGAGCATTAAAATTTTATTAATTTTTGGTACACTGCCAAGAAATATTAAGCTTTTTTTCTTGCTCATTACAAATGTAGTACAACTTAATTTTCATCTTAAAAATAATAATATTAGGGTCCACTGTGGTGATGACACAGAGTTGAATCTGCTTTGAAGGCTAAGAATGACCACTTGAGTTCAGGTGTCTGAAGACCACCTGGGCAATGTATTAATACTGTTTCAAAATAAAGCACTGACAACCCTTAGAGAGCTTTTGAACACTAGTTATGAGTGCAACAAATGAATTCATGGGCCAAACAGGCATGCTAACTGGGGGAAGCCACTGAGATGAGTTTCTAAGGGGAAATAGTGAAGTGAAGAGACACAACAGGAGAACAAAGATCTCTTCGGAATGCGTTTAAACTTAAAACACTTTGTTCACTTAGGGAAATGCTGTCATGGAATATTTACGCAAGAGGCAGGTTTTCATCCTGCAGAAGTTCAGTGACTAGTCACTGCAGAGGAGGCTCGGCATGCTCAGAGAATCACTTTGTTTTCCTTTCATTGTCTGTTTATTGAATACCCTCTGTGAATAAGGCTTCAGGTCAGGCAAACGGAATTAATTCAGCCTTAATATAGGCAATGCTGTTTTGAAGAAAGCTGTATCCTTTAACTCAGATGGCTTGTGATTAATTCTGGTGATAAAGTTTTTTTTTTATTGTGAGTATGTTTGTGTGACATGTACCTATATGCATGTATATTCTATCTGTATATATGAATATATACCGCACACACATATGTATTATATGTGTATAGTATATATATAGTTAGTTAGTTGTGTGGGAGCAGGCGTGTGTGTGTAAGCATGTACACATGTCTGTGTGTAACTTCATGTGTCTTCTCCAGTCATTCATCACCATCGTTTTCTATGACTGGCTGTCTATCTGTATATAAAGCTTGCCATTTTGGCAAGATTGCCTGGTCATCAAGTCCTAGGACCCACCTGTCTCTACCCACCTCTAGACCTGAGGTTATAGACTCCTGTCATTGTGCTCAGCTTTCGTGTGGCTGCCTGGGAGTCCAACTATAATTGCGATGCTTGTATAAGCAGGCACTTTACCAACAAAGTAAGCTGCCCCAAACCTGGGTTTTGATAATTTGGGGAATACATTTTTTAAAAAATTGTATACTTTTATTTATGTGCCATGGACTTAGAAACTATAGATCCTAGTAATTTTTATCTACTTAAAGAACCCAAGTGTTTAGATGCCAAATTTATAAAGCATTACAGCTATGTCTAGAAATTTAGGTCGACAAAGAGTCTTTTCCCAAAGTCGAGGAAAAGAACACAAATGCGTGCAGCTATTTCTTGGTGTTTGTGAAGGACTGTGTCTTAGTTAGGGTTCTCTATAGGAACTGAACTAAGGACACACACACGTATATATGTATGTCTGTATCAGAACTTAAGAAATTAGCTTTAAAATAGTAAAAAAGAAGAAGCCAAGTCAAAACTGAGATGCTGAGAACCTGGTACTTGATCCTAGATGCTAGGTGCCTCAACAGCCTGAGTAGTCCTAGAATAGGTATTTGTCACTGGGGGACAAAGACTGTTTGCCACTCAGTCCTCAAGGTAAGGTAAGTGCCTCAGCCATCCATATCTGGCACAAAGAGCTCAGGAGTTCCCCGGAGAGATGCTGTTCCCTATTACAACATGATGAAAGCTTGGAATCACAAATTAAATGGTCAAAGAAGGATTTAGCAGTGACAACCATGGGGCAAATCAACTCCATGGGAAGAGGGAAGACCAAATGAGGAAAAACTGAGAAGTTAGACTTCTAAATATTCGTCTTTTTACCCATAGGTAAATTCAGCCTTCACTCCTCATCAAGGAAACTTCTGTTTGCAACAGATGGAGACAATTATGAAAAACCACAACCAACCAATAGGAAAGCAGAGCTGTGTTGTGCGGTTCCCACGGACACTACTACAATACAACTTGGGCAGCTAAAGCTGAGGGAGCATGGCAGAAAGGGGGACAGAAAGATCGTAAAAGCCAGAGGATCAGGGAGTTTGCTGTGAGACTCTGTCATCTGAAAGCCGTGCCCATAAAGTCTCAACAACATGACTGGTGCCTAGATGTGACCTTCATAAGGACAACAGTAGCTAATGTGGATGGAGGAAGCCCATTCCCTGTGCCTGAAATAACAATCTTTCACATAATGCTTCTCCTTTAACATCCAGACAGTCATACTTTTGGGGTAAAGTTTGAAAGCACATGATGTGTTTTCAATTCGTTCAGCAGCAGAGAGCCCAAATGCTTTCCAGTAAGAGACACAGAATAAAAATTCAAATAAGAAGTATTGGGTAGGTACAACACAGATACAAGTATTTATAACTGGAAGCTTATTGAGTTTGGAGGTTTAAGAATTGGTTAAAGGAGTACATATTTTTTTTTTCTTTTTGGCTAAAACTAAGCAGAAATGCTGACTTCTTCCTTCTGTCTGATTTCCTCATTCACTTTTCCAAGGCTCCAATCTGCAAACACAAGCATGGATTGAGGTACCAATATCTTCCAATTTTGAGAAAGAAACCATTAATTAAAGGAGCAGTTTCACTCCAGACCTACAGCATCTGACACCAAATGAGTAAAGAGCATCAGAAGAAGGTTTTCTGCCCATTAGGAGCTGCTTGATTCATTTAAAATTTATCTCACATTTTCATCCATGGAGACAATAGAAAATAGAAGATACTTCATCATATATGAATACTTGAACTGATATAAAGATGATCACATAGTTATATAAAAGATTGTCCTATGCATCTATTTCTTACTGTGATGAGAACAGGAATTCCATGCACCCCTCTGCAGATGCTCACAGTTCTTCAGCCATAGGAAATGAGGCCTCCACAGTGCGGTGGTAAGCATGTTTCATATTTTCAGATATGGTGTTTGAAATCTTGTTGTTCATGGGGATAGGAAATAAGTACGGAAGAATCACTTAATACTGCAACTCTCTGGAAAAATAAAATCTCTTCTTGAATTATTATGTTAAAAATGAATCCATTTATACTAAAAGATAGGAAATTAGGTAATGGACTATTTGTAATATGCTTTCATTTGCTTAGAAAATATAAAGATGGAAGCATTTCGCTTTGTAAAGCAGGCACTAATGACCACCATGGTTATTAAAAGAGGTTTTCAAGGCTGCTGTGCCCTTGCCCTTGCCCACTTACAAAGGAGTACTTTTATGATGCAGTTCTCCCAGGAATCTGGGATACAATCAGTAATTGATTTTTGCCAAGTGATTTAATTGTTTGATAAAAGCATTATTTCATCCTTTAGAATAGTAACCTTGGAGGAAGAGATCCTGACCCTTCTCTTTTTAATAGTCCTGAAAAGATATGTCTCTAGATTGAAAGGCACTGCTAGGTTGATTTTTGAATTAATTGATTGGTCAATTCAACCAAACAGTTCACTCATCATTTTATCTCTTTCCCCATTTATTTAGTTTTATTTTTTTGAGTTTTCCTCCATTTATTTTCTTTGGTTTTTCCATGTTTCAGAAGGCAGAATCAGACCTCTGGTAGTTCAGAACCAGAGTTTATATTCCCCTAGGTAGAAGAAGCAAATTGCTGAAAGTCATACAAGCTCTTGACCAAAGCTTTTCCACTGAATGTATAATTTTTAAAATGTAAAAACTTTGGTGTTTATATGTTTTTCTCAGTTCTTTTCATATACTATATTTTAATCACTTTCCACAACTTCTCAAACTTCTCCACTTCACTTCTCTACCACCCACGTTTCTCTCTCTCTCTCTCTCTCTCTCTCTCTCTCTCTCTTTACACTCCAACAAAGGTCAGAACAAATAAGCAGAGACCAATAAGGCAAAATATGACAGATGAAACAAAAACGTTCATGGAGTTTGGTTTGTGTTGGCCAGCTACTGGACATGGAGTCTGCCCTGAAGTGTGGTTGATAGGTACAGTGACACTACATTAGACTTCACCTCTTCCAGTGGGTAGCTATTGCAAATCACTTCTTGGTTAGAGGTTGGGTCCATGTGCACTTCCATCTCTCAGCACCGGGACCCCATCTGGCTTAAACCTGAGCAAGTATCACGCATATGGCCAGAGTCTCTGTGAGTCCAAGAGTAGTGTGTCGGGAAGCCACCGTTTCCTTGTGTCTTTCATCCCCTTTGGCCCTTACAGCCTTTCTGTCATCTCTTTTCATCCACAAACCCTGAAATTTATAACAACAACTTTCTGCAAGATAGACTGGTGCAACAGTGGCCCAGATACTACGAGAGTAGCCAACCCACAATTTTTATTGGACTTAAGGCCCATTCCATCATTGACCTTGAGGAAATGGCTTTGATGGAGACATCCTATTTAGGACCGAGTGCTCCAAAATCTCTTACTCTCTGAACTTTGTTCAGTTGTGGGTTTCTGTGTTAGTTACCATTCAGTCAAGAAGAAACTTCTCTGCGGAGGGTTGAGTGAGGCACTCATCTATGGGTTATAGGAGTCATTTTATTACTGTGTTCCTTTGGAAGAATAATAGTGTTGACTTTCCCTGTAGGTCAATGACCTATCTTGACTCAGGACCTTGTCCAGTTTTGCAGTGTTTTCATCTCATGTATATGGGTGATATTGATGACTGACTTTCTCCAGTGCATCATGAATGATTGTGAGTATGAATGAAGCTTCTAGCTAAGTACCGACTCTTCTTTTCTTCCATGTTTGATGATATAAGCAACTGTTGTCTTTAGCAATCACATATTGCCATCTGGTTTAGGGGAACAACTAACAGTCTGTGATATTTGGGTGCTTTCATGGGACCTCTTTGGCCAACGATGCTGCAAGATATAACCCACTCCCAGCACTGGAGGTTTTACTTGGTGGCATGTCTAGTTGGGACATAGTGACTTCATTTAGTTCCCCTTTGTATATGTATATATTTTAGCAAGTTTATGCAGTAGTAGTTTTCTACATGTTTTTTTCAAATGTTTGTTAATGTTTGTTAACATTAATTTTAATTAACTTATGTTAAACATTAATGCCTTCAATGTTTGTTAACCCTCCATATATTTCCTCCTTTACCCTTCTCTTCCATTTCATGCCCATATAATACTCTGGTTTACCTTTTGTCTCTCTATAACAGTATATTCTATTTCCCCTTCACTGAGAGATCCCCTCCTCACAACCTGATTTCTTACTAGATGTCCAATTGTGTGGTTACTTGGAGTATAGCACAACTTTTGAAAGCCTAAAAACTAACATCTATATATAAGAGAGAACATATACTATTTGACTTTTGGGGTCTGGTTGATTTTACTTGGGGTGATGCTTTTCTAGCTCCATCCTTTTACCTTCAAATATCATAATTTCATTTTTTTCAATAGCTGAATGACATCCCATTGTATGAATGTACCACATTTTCATTGTTCATTCATCAGTGGATGGAGAATTAGACTGTTTAATTAGACTGTAAGTCTTTAATTTAGCATAATCTGGTGAACATTTTTTTAACCTTTGATTTGTTCTGTCTACAATCTTCTGCCACTCATGATTCCCTTAGTGTTAATCACTTTGCTCCTCTGTTCAGAAGCACTTTATTTCTCACTGTTTACAACTCAAAATTATTCTTGGACCTTTGAAGTCTGGTGGTGATGTCTTTATTTTACACCAATAATATAGTTCGAATTTTTTCATAGCAACCCTTTAGAGAACTTGTTCTCTGAAATTGCCATATCTAGGCTTTTGTTGACATGGTTCAGTGAACTTAAGAACAAGTCTTTAAATTTTTTTAAATTTCTTTTTACATTCCATCCACAATTCGTCCCTGCCCCCTTCCCCCAGCCCACTCGCCATCCTATCCTCCTAATGGGTAAGGACTCCCATGGGAAGTCAGTATAGCCTGGCACATTAAGTTGGGGCAGGAATAAGCCTTTCTCCCCACTGCCCTGCATTAAGGATGAACATGGCATCCCACTCTAGAGAATGGGCTCCAAAAAGCTAGCTCAGGCACAGGGGATAGATCCTGGTCCTACTGCCAGGTGCCTCACAGATAGTCCAAGCTTCACCACTGTCTTCCACATGTGGAGGGCCTAGCTCAAACCCATGCAGACTCCACACCTGTTGCTTTAGCGTTCATGAGTTTCCATGAGCTTGGTTCAGCTGTCTCTGTAGATTTCTTCATCATGATCTTACCTCCTTTGCTCGTAAATTCCCTCCTCCCTCTCTTTGGTTGGATTCCTAGAGTTCAACCAGGAGCTTGGTTTTGGATCTCTGTATTTGGTTCCATCAGTTGCTGAATGAAGGCTCTATGACGATAGTGGGGGTATTCACCAATCTAATTACAGGGGAAGGTCAGTTCAGGCATTGTCTTCACTATTGCTAGGAGTCTTAACTGGGGTCATTGTTGAGGATTCTTGGAAATTTTGCTAGTACCACATTTCTCCCTAACCCTATATTGGTGTTCTCTAAGAAGATCAGTCTTTAATAGGCGTCTTGGTCATGAATTCAATGAACACTCCTGCTTTATGTTTTGGTGGAGTTTCTTAAACTTTGAGACTATGAAACTGAATGTGTAGGTCATAAAAAAGCTGGTGACGCTTCGAGGTTTCTGAATGTACAACCACCAAAATCAATTCCAAATAAAACGTGTACTAAGTCTAGAATGTTTCTGTCAGTGCTCACCAGGGTAGTGCTGTGACAATCACTACAGCCTTGTCCTGAACACACAACAGGCACATTTGGCATGGAGCATGCTGCCTTCCCATGTGTGATCAGTGGAAGCTGTTTTAAGTACCTCAGGTCAGATCTGAGGCTATGGTGTGTTATGAATTGTAGGGATTATGAATTCTCTTCCTACCAAGTGGTTCTCTGTGTGTATAAGAATATGATTGCTTAATGATGCAAACCAAAGACAATGTTTTCTAAACATCATTTCTCAGGATGTAAAAATATCAAACTCCTGTGTGTTTCATAAAACTGATGTTTGAATTAAAAAGTCTTTAGCCTATTATGTAGCCTATTTGGTACTCCAGAAGGGTTAAGGACTATGGAAATGACAACTTAGGGACAGATTCTCTGGCTGTGGATGCCGTTAACTTCGTGCAGCAGAAAACTGAGCCTCTGAGCATTTGCTCATTTGGCTTCTGCTGAAAGGCTAACTGAATTATACTGGGTTGATAGAATTTTTTGTGTGACTTTTGAGAAAGATTTTTCCCATTTATTTATAACTTCCACTCTGCCACTCACAGAAAATTTCAGGCTTGCTGTAAGAGATTTTGTGTACTTGAGCTTGGATAAACTTAACTTTCCATGCTGCACCAGGGAAACTTTAATTTTTTTTTCCAGTTTGGTTTCTACTTTTTTCATTGATATTATAGTAACCAAAAATCTTAAAAGAAATCCAACACCATAGCCAAGAGGCACTAAAAATGCTACCAAATATTTAACAAAGAACTGAGTCCATCTAGTCTTAGGGCGGTGATGGTTTTAATTGTCAGTTTCACAGAATGAAGAAGCGGCTGGGAGAAGGGTCTCTGGGCATGCCTGGGAGGGGCTTTCTTTATTGCATAATTGAGGTAAGAAGACCCACCCATGATCGGTATTCCATTCCCTCACTAAGATTGTGAACTGTGCAAGTTGGATAAACGGAGCTGAACAGCAAGCAGCATGCATGCCCTCCTTCATTTTTAACCTTCTGACCATGGGTGCAATGTGACCAGCTGCATAAAGCTCCCACTGCCCTGTCCCCCTCCTTCCCGAGGAAATGTATCTTGAATTGTGAGCTAAATAAATGCTTTGTCCCATAAGTTGTTTTGGTTAGGGTGTTTTATCACAGAAACAGGAAAAGAAACAAATAAAGAATTTGTGAAATAAGACTCACAAGAATTAAAATTACAAGAGCAGAAATAATTCTTTGAAGGCTGACATTCTGAGTTAATAAAACTCAAAGCATTATTTTAGAGTTTTTGACTTCCTTCACACAAATGGAGCTTTGTTGCCTGTGAGCCTGTTGACCTTCTTTGGATAAAAGTTAGCTTTGCTCTCAACAGTGGGAGTGTGCTCACAATCTTTTCAGTGGCTTGCATACCAGAGGAATACTTCATGGCATGTACTTTAGTTTACCTTCAGCGAGGAAGCTCCCATCCATTGAAAAGTAGTTTAAGAGTTACTGTTTTGATGAAAACGTTGTGGATTTTATTAATAATCCATTTTTCCTTTTTCTACAATTGACATTGCTTTGACAAGAAAAAAAATCTATGTTTGTAATGAACATAAGTCCTGTGATTCACATTTGCATAAAACATGGTGCAGAACCAGACTCCATGAGCCAGAGTATCAAAGATTGTCAATAGAAACAATAGAAACAGCTGTGGCACATTTCACTAGTCATGTGACACAAAGACGTGTGTATCAGGATTCCGTCCTCTCCCAGGCCTGACAGCAGCAGCCTGTCACCATTCTCTCACTTCCCACTCACATCCGTTCCCACCCGAGTCTGGCCCATGCTCCTTCGTTCTGTCAAACTGTTTATTATTCCTCTCAGTGGCCACTTCTTGCTTATCCCATGGAGTACTTGGCTTCTGTGCCAATACATGTTTCACATGTACCTTTGTCTTGAATCCCTTTCTTCCCTTGGCTTTGTAATAACACATTCTCTACATAATCTGCTGCTCTGCCTCCTGACACTTTGGTTATTCTTTCTTGATTTCCCTCGGATGAGTATTTCTCCATTCGTTGCTGTTATTGCTGTAGCTTAAATTTCCTTCTTTGACCCTTTCTATCTATGCACAACTTCCCTAAATGTTCTTATATGATTGGTGATGCTCCAACAAATCACTTGGAGGCTGGATAGATTATGAAGAAAACGGGCTTATTTTAGGGGACAGTTCAGAAAATATAGAAGCCTGCATTAGCATTGGTTTGCTGTTCGGTGAGAGCTTTTGTGCTGAGTCATGACATGGGAGAGAGCATATATCTAATGAGACAGTGAAAATAAGCCAATGAATTTGATTTTATGTCATAACCACTCCTATGATGGCTCTTTAATCCATATATCCACAAATGTGTGGATTGATTTATTCATGAATCAGAATATTCATATTATAATTCACCACTTAACATTCCCACTTCTTCACACGACCAATGCCTTACAGTACACCTTTAATGGGATTAATTTACGTAGACACAGTCACAGCTTAAAGTAGCTTCATGTACTACGTTAGTATTGTTTTTCATTCATATTCTCTGATGATGAATCTTGATTTTCAACTCGACTGACTTGAGAAACTCCTAGATAGGAGACACACACCTCAGTGTGTATCTGAGAGAACTTTTTCAGAGATGGTTGGCAGGCAGACTAGCAATTGTTGGGGAAGCCTCACTTGAAGGCTGATAGCACCATTCACTAGAATGAGGGACCAAATAGAACAAAAGAACAAAGGGCCTAGCTGGCCTAGGCTTGCCTTATTTCTCTCCATCTCTCTCTGTTTCTCTGCAGACATGAGGCGAATGTCTCTGCCGCAGCACCTCCTTCCAACAATGTGTTCTGTTTCCCCGCAGACCCAGAAATAATGGAGCCCTATGACTATGGACTGAAATTTCTGAAGCCATGGTCCCAGATACACATTTCCTCCTTTAACTAGTTCTATTATGTCATTTGTGGCAGTGAGCGAATGCTGACTGACACAGCTTTCAAATGCTGGTCTGTCTTCTGAACTCAATTCACATGTCTGCAGCGAACAATTAATGGATACTGTATTATGATACAGGAGCCTTTTCTGTACTACAGTTGGTTTGCTCCAGGATGCAAGGATGCAAGCTTGACCAATAAATCTGTGTCTTGAAAATTTGAGGGTCAAGACTGGGACTTTTTATCCTGAGGTCCAGGTTTGGAACTATGGAGGGTGTTCAGTCTATGTACATCAGGGTGAAATATGGGACCTGGCTTGTCAGAGCAATCATTAAATATCTTAAACATCATTTGTAATTGTGCACACATAGACTATCTAGAAATACAGACATACAGAATACCTTCCTTCTTCCATTTCTCAATTGCAGCTGCTTGTTTCTTCACAGTCTATAAATTCCTTACAGGTGGGAATGATATTCTCTGCTTTTTATTTTAAGAAGAAATTTGTCATGTTGTATTCATCTTGTAAATATTTTATGAATAAACACATTTGCTATGAGTATGCTTCTATACTGATAGAAATATAGACACAAAACTACTGGCTTGAACTTTCCAGGCAAGTTCCCTTTCAATGAACTACATCTGGGAATGGTAGCATGACTAACTCTGGGTTCAGGTATTTTGTGTGTGTGTGTGTGTGTGTGAATTACTGTTTAGCAATCTGTATAATTTCGAACAGACAGTTCTTTCCGCACTAGTTCACGCTCATCTTTTGGAACAGGCATTGATTCCCTGACATGTAGCTAGTCAGGTAGAATAGATTTTACTGTCTACAGATGGGGGCATTTTTTTGTGTGTGCTTTCAGTTTTTAGGTCCCTGAATTTTTAAAAGTAATTCGTGAATAGTGCAGTATGAAAGCTTTTGAACATTAACAGTTGTGCAGATTTGAGAACAATTAACTGTTTAATTGTGTGAATCTGAGCCTGTGTGGATCATTGCTGGGTTGATTTATGGGTGGCTGAGAAAGCAAGATAGCAATGTGAATGTGGCAAAGCATCAGAGATTGACTAATGTGCTTGATTTCAAACTTCTCAGGATTAAAACTTGGAGATACACACACACATATACATGTATATTATACGCACATATATGTATATACATGCATGATATACATATATGCGTGTATATACATATATATTCAATATGTATTGTAATTTATTGTATATATATATTAATATATATTATTATATATTATTCTGTAATATATATTACAGAAAATGGTTAGAACCCTACACCTCTTGTTAAGGTTGGCCACAGAGAAGTAGAAGTATATTTGTAACAAATATATGTGAGCTGGAATCATCTTGACCCTTACAATTTAGCCAAGACAGGACCATATTTTCTTTCCTTGACTTGTGGATGTCCCTTACCTTTTTAAAGGTTCCTGTGAGTTCAGAAAAGGCTTAAGCTTCCGTGGTTACCTGAATCCAAGATCCAGTATTCCCTGACTTCTCATTAATGTCTTTTATAGTTTCTGATCTCGGACCTCCCATTGTAGCTACTAACCTCGGTGGGCATGCAGCTCTTTCTTGATTCTCTATCAAGATAACTAAGAATACTATATAGTTCCACACTGTAGAACCAAATTATTGAAAGTATAAGTATGGAATTATAAGCTTTTAAATGTCTGTTCAACATTTTCTGTGGGTGGTTCTTGCTGGCCGTAGTGCCTGCTGAGGGTCCCGTTTCTGACATTCTGTGGTACTTCTCCTACCTCCCCTTCTCAGCCTCCTGAGAATTTATAATTCCCTTGAGTTGTGCAGAATGATTCAGCTCTCTCTAGCAGTTTTCTCACAAGTCTGCATTCTTTGCATGTCTGGAATGCATTCAGTTATTCAAACAGCAGAAACCTGGACTCATTTAGAAACACAAATGATAACTTGACTCTATTTTCCCCTCATTTAGATTCATCTTCTTTAGAAGACTTATAGTTTAAAGCTGTTCTTTCTTTTCTGCCTACTATAATACATTTATTCTGAGCTGGATGTAGAGAAGCAGAGTTTTGGCTAGTCTGCAGGAAAATAAAAATCGGAACTCATCAATAAACAAGTGGCCTGATGTTTTAACAGTGAGTTGTCACCGACTCCATTGCACTGATCCTTACAGAGCAAAGAAAGCCCCTCAGATCACCACAGATCCTTTTCACTATGCATGTTCAGAATTATTTGAGTGAGGAGATTTTTTTTCCTACTGTAGTCACCTTGCTGAGCAAGGACATATGACACACAAAAGCCTGTTTGCTTTGTCTTTATGCCAGTTTCCTTGTGAGGCCTTTCCTGATAGAAAGAGTTCAAGCAAGGGCCAAGGAGAAAGGATACATATGGCCATCAAACACAGAAATCCATCCTATGCAGAGATTGCACCTGCCTGTCTAGACATATGTTATATTGATTTTCACTCTTTTCTGCCTAGGGTGATCGCTATTCTTGCAACATTACCTCAATTTAGGAGATGTTCACACATTGAGCTGTGATTTAGCTACTTAGAAACTTTTAAAGAATTTCTCTAGGGGTTGATAATCAAATGATTCACCCAGGACATGGTTAGGTAGTAGCTGAAGGTTTTGTGGGATAAAGATCTATACCAAGAAATCATAAGCAAAGATATCTGTTTCCTTTACATAGTCAGGGAGGGATCAAGACATTAAAGAGAGTATTGGTCCCCTCTTGGTAGGGCCTGGAGTTTATATAGAGTTGAGTGAAGTTAGTCCCTGGTTCCAGAGTCATCTATAAGACAGAAGAATTTCCTTAATTTATTCATAAACCTATAGATGTCACATGGTAGATACAGTTGTCCTCTCAGCTAAGGTTCTAAGAAAGTTAAGGTTAAGGTCAAAGAGAAGCCATTGTTGAGTTAATAGCCATATAAAATATGGTACTTTCAGACAAGAAAAAAATCCAAATAAAAAAGTAGTTGGTGATGGCAAAAATCTTCTGATCTATGCTGAACAAATGCCCAACAATGAGTCTGGCCAGGGCTGGACTGCCAGACCCTTTCTTCAGATATTAGAAAGTAAAATCATTTCATACCCGAAGCAACTTTCCTTGTTGGAAAGTTGTTACCAGGTAAGGAAAAACAGATAAACAAAAACTAAGTAACTGGTGAACCGAACAAAATGGGCTATGAGAATGCAAGCACGTGAGTTTCAAGCGTTTAGTCAAGATGGGTCTGAAGGTCAGGACTATTTGACCTTGTCTGCCCTGACTATGAAACTTATGTAGCTAGTTGTACATGTGTACTTGTGCATGCCTGTGCATGTGTGTATATATATGTCCATATACAGCTTTGTGGGGACCCAAAGATGAACTTGGTGTAATCCATTCCTTAGGCACTGGCTACCTTGTTTGTTTTTTGAAACAGGGTCTTTCACTGACCTTGAATTTCTTTACTGGCCTGCCATTGAGCCCCATAGATTCATTCCCCTGTCTCTGCATCTCGTACATGCATCACCATTCCTGGCTCTCTGCCCATGGATTTGGGGCTTCTTTGTACTTAGGGAGGGGAGCAGAGAAAAATGTAGAGCTCAATAAAAAGTAATAAAATAAAATTAAAAAACTAGAACAATAAAATATAGTCACATAGGAAACAACAATAACAAAAAGAACATAAAACAAAAACAAGGTAAGTACTCTGAACATCTCTCAAATCCAGTTCAACTGTTTCTAGCCCACCTTATATTACAATTTTTCTTCTCCAAAAATGAGGGAAGCAGTTCTGGTTTCCTTTAGTATTTTTGTATTTGCTATAGCTTCGAATATATTTCTGGAATTAATGACTCTTGTCCCCGGAGAGGCAAGCTTGTGCAGGAATGGCTGAACCCACCATCGCCATAGAACTCATTTCTATCACTCTGCAAAGTTCCGCTGGGTTTATCACTATTAGCACACCATTTCTTAGCAGATTTCAGCACACTGTTCTTCTTAAGCTCCTTTGAGTCTGGATAAACCACCAAGGTACACTGATGTGGCTCATGTTGAGCTAAGGAAGGATTTTTAGATTTAACAAATATTCAAGACCGAGGCACGCTTTACAGAACACCTTGCCAGCACTCCTCAGAACTGCCGGCTCATGAATAAAAAGCAAAGTCTGAGAAATTGTCATAGCCCACAGGGCACAGGGGAGTCATGGCAACTAAGTGCAATGTTGTATCCTTGAGAGGATGCTGGAATAGGAACAGGGCATGGATGGAGAAGCAGGTAAATTCTGCATGAATTCTGGGTTTGAAATAATGGCAAGGTACCACTGTTGTTTTCTTAGATTTGGTGAATGCACAATGAAGACACTAGGAGAAGAGAAACAAAGTGGGGGACACTCAGGAATTGTTTGTAGCATCATTGCAGATATTCTGTAAATGTAGAGTCATTCCAAACAAAAAATTATAAAACATATTCAAAATTTTAGGGGTATAAGAGATTCAAAACGATTTGTATTATAAAATGCCTGAATTCTGAATCAGATCCATTTGCAATCAAATATCAGCTCTTGCTAGCACTTGTAAACATAATTAGGATTCATTTTCCTGAAGTCATAATCATTTTCTTTCACATACTTCTCTGTACCCTGTTAAGTAGCAATAGTAGCTTCAAATCAAGTATCAAAGAACATTTGCAAGCTGGAACTATATTGGACAGATTAACCTTTCTGAACACTTGTTTTCCCATCTGTAAATTGCAATAATTCTTATTTTGCAAGATTCATCTGAAGACTAAATAGAGAAAACAATCCATGGAGAACAGCATAGGATTGAGCCAGGGCTCCTTTCTTCTTTAGTACCATAGCTCTTGTGAACTAGTGCAACTCCAAAGAGAAAAATCTATGTTAAAAGTTTGTAAGTGCATAAACTTACTCTTTATGGAATGGAAACATAATACAAATTAATTATCAGGGAACCATTGTCATTCTAGATCCTTTCTTGACTAACTTCTCCATGCCATGGCAACTGTGGACCAGTGGTTCCTGTAATTCTGGGAGCTACTCCAGGAATAATGTCAGTGCGTTATGTACTAAAGAGAACTTCTGACTAGCTCTGGAGGAAATGCCCTGACCTCCCATGTGCCATTGCTCTCCAGTGCTTGATGCAAGATGATTCTGCTTTGTCTTAATGACAAAGTCATTGAGCTCTATCATTGGGGACATATTAAAGTTACTTCACCTTTCTCCAAAGTTTAGGCTTGAAAACATGAAAACAGATGGTGGTACTTGGAGGGTAATTAATTTTCCTTTGGAGGAATAATCACTTTCTTTAAAAATAAATTAATACCTCCCTCTTTCTTTTCTGAGAGGTAATGGTTTAGTAAATTGAGCAATGAACTGGGCTGCCCTTGACTAGGGCTTAGGGGGATAGAAGACATCCTTTTTGATTCTGCCTCTGTCTGATTGTATACATTTGAGAACTCCACTTCTTGAGCTGATAGAGCAATTAAAGCAATCAGAATAGTTTAGGTCCTTAGCACGTGTCCAGCACAGAATGAGACAATTTCATTAGTAGATCAAGAGGCATGTGCACTATCAACACGTTAAAAATATTGTATGGACAATAAGTTTTTTCAGGATAGTGCATAAGAATATTCCACAGGGTTCTGATATACAGGATCCACTTCATAGTAGCATTTGTAGAATTTATTATTGACGAATAACCAAGTTGTCTTTCACATTTTATGGTACAGAAAATAATTTGGAGAGACAGTTTCTTTTTTTCTGGGCAACAGTGCTTACCATGTAACTCCCTAACAAAATTATAAAATGTGATCTCACTAGGGGTTCATGTTTTAGTATTCTAGAGAACATTCTTAATATATTTCAATAATGAAGCCTTCTACCTGTTCATAATTTAAATTTTATGCATTCCTAAATTTTGAACTTCCCATCAGTTCTGGGATACTAAGTATTCTGTAAGGCCAAAACACATTTTGTTTTGTTTACATCCACAAATATTCATGTAGCTTTTTGCTACTTGAATTTTCATAGTTACCTAAATAATATAACAACACCATTGGGGAGAAAAGTTATTGCGTTATCATTTTCTTGAGCTTTTTATGGGTTTAGTTTCTGCCAGGGGCATATTTATTGGGTAGAGATTATCATACCATCCATATTTTAGCATAATGGAAGATGTATTTTAATATTTAACTCAAAATAAGAAGTGACTATTTGTGCAAAAAATGAATCTTA
The DNA here is from genome assembly GCF_950005125.1 of Chionomys nivalis. Taxonomy (NCBI): domain Eukaryota; kingdom Metazoa; phylum Chordata; class Mammalia; order Rodentia; family Cricetidae; genus Chionomys; species Chionomys nivalis. The sequence continues at coordinate 78,427,585 of NC_080091.1, forward strand.
AGCTTATTTTATCTTTTTCACAGTGTGTGGAAAGATACCGACAGCCCCGCCCCCATGGGGAACTCCACTGATAATGTAACAACAGTAGAATCCACATTCCACACAGCACAAACTGCTCAGGCCTTCAACAACAGCAGCCATAATTTGCTTTTTTGCAGAATATGAGAGGGAAAAATGCATCCTTTCAAGCATTACTGACAAGGAGTGTTTCAATTTTTTCTTGAGCAAGTATTTAAGGGGAAGCTTCATTTTTATTTTTCAAATACGTTTTTAATTGAAAAAGAATTGCTTCACTTCCTCCCTCCCGTTCCTCCCTCCAGTCTTCTCCCCCTGCTACCTTTTCTCTCTCATCCCATTCACATCCTACTCTCTTAAAGTAGATGCTTTAACAAAATCTCGTTACGTGTGGTGTAGTGTTGTGTGGTGTGGTATGGAGCGGTGTGATGTGTGTGTGTCTGCATGTGTGCATTTATACACACACACATATGTATACACACACAGACACACATATGTGACCAATTGAGCCTGGTTTTGCTGTTGGTGTGTACATGGCTTCAAGGGTGACTACTCTCATTAGATAACGAATAGGGAGGCTTGTCTCTGGGAAAGGAAAGCTTCTTTTTTTGTAATTTAAGTTTTTATTTTCTTTTTTTTATTTTTGTAGACAGAATTCCTCTGTGTATCCCTGGCTGTCCTGGAACATTCTCTGTAGACCAGGCTGGACTTGAATTCAGAGATCCACCTGGCTCTGCCACTTGGATGCTGGGATTAAAGGCATCTGTCAGCATCTCTCCGCAAGGGAATTATTTTTAAGGGACCAAAACCAATAATCAGAGCTTTCAGAGCAGATGACTCAGCACAGGGCAAATGTGTGACATAGAGAAAGTCTCCCAACACAGCAAGCTTGGTCTTCTCTGGGATGATCAATTGAAGGTGGATGTCAGATCGCACTGAATATCCTTTAGGCTCATTTGTATATTGGTCTACAGAGTAAACTGAATATAATTCTCATTTTTTTTTTCAGATTGGGAAACAATTTGGAATAGTGAATCAATACCACTGGTCATCCTAATAATGTTCTGAGTCAAGGGAACTCTCAGGTTTTTTTATGAGTGTAGTTAGAATCTGAACTGATGTGGACATGTAGAAGACATTTAGAGGTCAATTGTTGACATTGCTTTAGTGTTTCCTGCTTGTAAAAAATGCATTCGGTTGGGGGAATGATATTGCTGGGCTTCTGGAATGAGATTGTAGGCAGCCCTAGCATTTTTATCATCATTATTATTAGATGATATAAAGTCTTGTCATAAATTTAAGATTGGAAATGCAACCATAATCTAGCAATTAGATTTTCAAAGTTTATGCATTGGTTCATTCGCTAGTCTTCATTCTGCCTTCATGGAAAGGAAACCTTCCAAGCTCCTGCCCCAGTGAGACTGACCAAGCATAGAAAATGGCTTTGCCTCTGAAAAAGGAGATAAGCAGTCTTTTCCTCCATTCTCAGTATTTTCTAAATTTGTTAACTGAAGTTTCTAAAATCACAAGATTTAGGGAAGAAGTGGGAAAAGTGAAAGGGAGTACAATGGCATCTTTTCAAACAGTGCCTCAGTAGTTAGCTTGTTTCCTGCTGGCCTAAGGGAGCTTCTAGGCTTTCTTGCCTCTGGTGACTTTGGATATTTTTTTCCAGAGGACACATAGTTAGCTTAATCGCCACAACTTTAACTAAATCAGTATATCTATCTTTTTGATTTCTTGCTTCTGACCTTTATGGTACCTCTAATATTCTGATTACCATCTCTGGAAACTCACCATAATTGTGTCCTGTCTCTGGCTGAATGCTGTTTTTAAAGATACACTTAAATTCTGCTTTAAATCATCCAGGAAAGTATTGTGGCACTTACCTAGAAGTCAAACATGTGGGATGAAAAGGAAAAAGGATTATAAATTTAGGAACTGGGCTTCATAGTGAGGTCCCTGTTTTCAAAACAAATTTTCTAAAACAACTTTACTGGCTGAGATTAAATGTGCCTGAATAGGTTCTATGTATCTTACCCCTAAATATATAAACATGACCTTAGTTGGATAAGAGGTTTTTGAGGATGTAATTAGGAATTTTTAGATGAACTGAGTCCTTAACTCAATTATTTATCCTTATAAGAGAAATATAGGTGGAAAAGAGACACAGGGGAAAAAAATCCATGTGAAGGTCAAAGTAGAGATTGGAACTAGAAAACCCCAAGCCATGGAATTCCTGGAAGTATTAGAAGCTCAAAGCAATATGAAATAATTCTCTCAAAGTTCCTGGTGGGAGCTCAATCCCTGCTAACCACTTGATTTTAGATTTATGGCATCCAGAATTGTAAGAAAATAAATTTGTATAGCTTTAACTTATCAAGCTTGTGGCAATTTGTCATGGCAGCCCTAAGGAAATAACAGCCAATGACTGAATTATTAATAGTTGGTCTTCGGCAAGTGTCTCAGACACAGACCACTGGCTTTTTAGCCTGCTTCCCATGCATGCATCCAATACCGTGGTGTGTCTATATGAATTCAGAGAGTGGATCTCATATTCTCCAAGTAGTTTCCCAGACTCCCCCTAGTCTTGAAGTGAGGAAGAACCAAGCATCTTATCAAATCTGTTTCTTTGAAGTGGAGTTTATGTCGTGTGATATTGTGCCTGAAGAAAGTAAAACTAATGTCTACTCAATTCAGAGAGGGAATTGACCACAGATAAAAGTACAGATACCAAAATCCAAGTTTACGAACTAATGAGTTATATTGCAGTTACTTGTAAGACTGTGGGTCAGAGTTGCTGGAAGGAGCAGAAATTATTAAATGCTAAAAAATAGCTCTGTCACCAAAGCTCATTTCATTATGGTTGATAGCTCTTGGAAGTTGAAAAATGTGTAGCACTCAGTACAACCTGTAGGCAACTCACCAGGCTGGAGACTGTCCATTTCAGACTTGAGACTCTTCCAGGCAGATCAGCTGGTCTATCCTTCTTCTAGACAGCTCAGCTTGTCTGGAGTGTATCTCAGAAGTCCTCGATGTTTATATATACTTGGGAAAGGGCAGCATAATGATTTGAATGTGAAATGTCCCCCATAGTCTCAGGTACTTGAATATTTGGTTCACAGTTGTTGGTGCTATTTGGGGAGTTTTAAAGGGTATAATATCATAGGAAGTATGTTATTGGAGGCAGGTTTTGAGATTTTAAATTTCATGCCTTTTCTAGTTCACTGTCACTGTTTTGTGCTTGCAGTTCAAGATGTGAGCCCTTATGTTTCTGCTCCTGCCACCATCTGTTCCACTATTGTGAAGTCTAACCCCCTGGTATCATAGGCCCAAGAATCAAGAGGTAATATGAAAGTCTGACAAACACAGAGAAGCTTCAGGGAAGAGACTGTAAGACAGGTACAATACAGCCTCACTCTAGACAACTGTATAGAAAGCTGTTTGCTGAGAGACCAGGCGTGCACATCCACACACCTGCTGTCTAGTGGTTCTAGAATCATGCAGCAGAGAATGTATTGAAACAGTTCCCTGAGGCCACTTCTTACCACAGAGAGGTGTTGGCTAAACCCACCTAGACTGGCCTATGGGATTCAGATATTCCTTGACTTACAACTGGGTAATGTCCTGACCAATCATCACAAATTGAAAGTTATGAATCTAATGCATTCAATGCACATTGCCCTATGAAACAGCATAGCATAGCTACACAGTACTCTGTAGAAATTATTAGTTCATTTGTCCTCATATGGATCATGTCAATCTACTATTGGTTTCCATAACTACAAAGAATCCTACTGAATGCCCTTGGCTTGGAAAAGATCAGAAGCCAGTGATACAGAGATTTATCTCATGTGTGAAAGAAAACCAGCACAAAAATGTCCTGGATGTCAGGACTTCATAGGAGTCACTCAGTCAGGTTCTGTATGGGTCGCTAATCTGCTTATTCTATGAAAATCTGCAATTCCAGCCTTTTCTTCACCCTTTGCAGGAATTTGTGTACTCACCAGTCATAAGATAGTGTCTCATGTGAGGTGTCTGCCTTCCATAGAATTTTGAACAAGTGACTCATTTATGTATTCTGCTTCTTGCACTTTGGTCTCTACTAACCCCCTCTAAATTGCATTATTTACTTATAGTCCCTACCCAGCCCCTTGAAGCAGCTCATCAGTTTGGCAAACTTGACCTAACTCATAACACAGTACACCTTCAGTTTTGCTAGCTATACCTTCAGTTTTGCTAGCTATAAGGGTCTTACACATTTTGCTCATATAGATTGTCTCAGATGTTTATTTGAACCACACTTCAACTGGATAAAATGCTTTGGGGTGTGGGAGATAAGATTTTTTTCTCTTACACCTTGTAATTGCCTGCAGATAGATGAATTTTCTTTCCACAGGACATTTTCCAAGAGAAAAGTTCTGGGGTCTCTTTTTTTAGGCAAAGCCATGCAGGAACACCAAAGCTTTCCTATGGAAAAATGGTGATACGTGATATTTAAAAAACAAAACAAAACAAGCAAGCATCCTGCTGTTTACTATTGTGAACTATTTTTTTTTTGTTGTTGTCGTTCTTTCTTGAAGTAAATTCCATAGTAACGTGGAACTGATCATTCCTTCAGATTATGAAATGGTTTTCCTGACCTACTGCTTTTATTCAAGGCAGAGCTTGTGACTCCATTTCAATTTACACAGAATCACAGGAAAATGGAGCCAAAGTCCAATGTTTTTATTTTCTATGCCGTGAACCAGAAGACATGCGCAGGTTGGTAGATGGGGTCAGATGAAGAATGCTCCAGGGTATTCATCTCAGGGACCTCCTATGAAGCTGAATGAAGGGAGAAAAAAAGACTCTGGCTTCCACAAAAGCAGGAGCTCAGCACTGGTGCTAGAACTGCTGACTTGCTTTGTTAAATCTTAAAGACTGTAGCTGCATGAAACAACTCAATCAACATGGAGTATGTGGCTCTTTTGTAGTTTCCTTAAATATTTATAGGGATTAAGTTTTAAATTTCAGTATTAGCAAAGTAGCTAAAATATTTGTATACAAATAGACTCATTTGTAATATTTTTATTTGGAGGTCCAGGTGAAATGGATAGAGCAGGTGCGAAATTGAAATGAATCTCTTGTTTTTTCAAAAGAAATCCCACTAAGATAAAATTATTTTTGATCATGAACCAGCAACTTTGAAAACATGGCTTAAGACCCAGTCATAAAGGATAAATGTTTTTATAAATATATTTCTTAAAGATGCTGTCATCATCATATGCCTTTATACATGTATCAAAATAACACATTAAACAATATATATATATATATATATATATATATATATATATATCTCCAATCTTAGTTGTCCCTCTCTGTATTTCCTGTCCAGAACCTTTCTTTCCTCCTTCCTCCCCTTTTGATCTTCAGATTCCAGTCTTCACCTTGTCCAACCACAGCTATCTTTTCTATTTCTCCTTCCTCAGGAAATCTATCTCTTTCACCCATTTTCTTACTCTATACCTAACCTCTACTTATATGGATTGTAGCTTGGTTATCACTGATATAACAGATAATATCACCATAAAAGTGATTACATCATGTATTTGTCTTTTTGGGTCTCAGTTATCTCAGTAAGGATGGTTTTTAATAATTCTACCCATTCACCTGTAAATTTCATGATTTCCATTTTTCAAAGCTGAGTAATAGTCTGTTATATAAATGCACCATTTTCTTTATACATTCATACATTGGCAGACATTCAAGTTCTTTTCAATTTCTGGGTATTATAAATAAAGGAGCAATAATATGGTTGAGCAAGTGTCGCTACAGTAATATGAAGTGTCCTTTGGGAATATCCCCAAGACTGGTATAGCTGAGTCTTAAGGTAGATAGAGTCCTATCTTTTTGAGGAAGCTCCATAGTGATTTCCATAGTGGCTGTGCAAGTTTCAGCTCCCACCAGAAATGGATAAGTGTTTCCATTTTCCACATCCTCATGAGCATGAGTTTTCAGTTGTTTTATTGATCATAGCCAATCTGATAGATGTACAATGAAATATAATGAAGTTTTGATTTTTATTTCTCTGATGAGTAAGGATGTTGGACATTTCTTTAAGCAATTCTCAGTAATTTTACTTTCCTCTTCTGAGAATTCTCTGTTTAGATCTGTACCCTGCTTTTTAATTTGATCATTTTTTAATAACTAGTTTCTTGAATTCTTAATTTTAGATATTAGATGTGTAGTTGGTAAAGTCTGAACAATGGTGTCCCTTCTATCCATAAGGAAGACTGGTTTGTAATTCTTTCTATTTTTGAGTCTTCATGTGGTTGCTTTATTATTTTCTGTCTCGACTCATTTTTCACTCAGTGGGGAGTTGTTCACTTTCCAGTAGTTTGTAAGCTTTCTGTTGTTTCTATTGTTGTTGATATCCAGTTTTTCCATGGTGGTCAGACAGAGATGTATCCTGTTGCATGAGACTCATAATCTCAGGGTCATTGGTTCAAGCCCCACGTTGGGCACCAAATATAGCATAAATTCTAACTGTTCTTAGTAAAATCCTCATGTAAGATATTAGGGGATGAAAGCTGAGTGATCATAGAAGCAGAGTGGCCAGTCACTAGAGAGAACTTTGACCTCTACCAATGCTTGGACCAAAAGCGCAAACTTGTCCTCAGACTGTCTCCTCAGACTGAGTCCTCTGACTGCATCTTCAAACTGCAATGAGCTACTGTCTTCTCCCACCTTATATTCCTCTCTCCACTTAGTTATATCATTCCTGTCTCTACCTTCCATGTGTTGTATTTATGTGGTTTGGTCTTCTTGTGAGGCTCCTGGAAGAGGGACCGAGGGCCATCTGTGACTCTGTTGCTTGTCCTTGGGACCCCTTTCTCCTGTTGAGTTGCCTAGTACATCCTTAATAGGAGAGGAGATGCCCAGTCATGTTGTAACTTGATATGCCATGGCTGACTGATACACTTGGGAGGCCTACACTTTTTTGAGGGGAGAAAGAGGGAGTGGATTTGGGGGAGGGATTAGGAGGAGAGGAGAAAGGGAAAACTGTGATTGGGCTGGGAAAATTAATTAATTGATTAATCAAGAAAAATGAATGGAAGTGGGCTAGAAGAGGTGGCCATAGATGTCCACAATTTGGAAGAAAGCAGTTTGTGCTACCAGAATATTCTTTTTTTTTTTTTTTTTATTATATATTTTTTTTTATTCTTTTTTAATTAAAATTTCCAACTGCTCCCCGTTTCCCATTTCCCTCCCCTCCTCCCACACATTGCCCCCTCCCCCCTCTCCCCTCCCCTATCCCCACTCCTCTTCTCCTCCCCCCAGTCCATTCCCCCTCCCTCTCGCTACTGAAGAGCAGTCCAAATTCCCTGCCCTACAGGAAGACCAAGGTCCTCCCACTTCCATCCAGGCCCAGGAAGGTGAGCATCAAAACAGGCTAAGCTCCCACAAAGCCAGTTCATGTATTAGGATCGAAACCTAGTGCCATTGTCCTTGGCTTCTCATCAGCCTTCATTGTCCGCCATGTTCAGAGAGTCCAGTTTCAACCCATGCTTATTCAGTCCCAGTCCAGCTGGCCTTGGAGAGCTCCCAATAGATCAGTTCCACTGTCACTGTGGGTGCACGCCTCGTGGTCCTGATTTCCTTGCTCATGTTCTCCCTCCCTCTGCTCTTCATTTGGACCTTAAGAGCTCAGACGGTTGATCCAAATTGGGTCTCTGTCTCTCTCTCGATCCATCGCCAGATGAAAGTTCCTGTGCCATTCTCCTTGGCCTCTCGTCAGCTCTCATTGTCCGCCACATTCCGAGAGTCCGGTTTTATCCCATGTTTTTTTCAGTAGCAGTCCAGCTGACCTTGGTGAGCTCCCAATAGATCGGCCCCACTGTCTCAGTGGTTGGGTGCACCCCTCATGGTCCTGACTTCCTTGTTCATGTTCTCTCTCCTTCTGCTCCTCATTATAACCTTGGGAGCTCAGTCCGGTGCTCCAGTGTGGGTCTCTGGCTCTATCTCCATCCATCGCTAGATGAAGGTTCTATGGCGATATGCAAGATATTCATCAGTAAGATTATAGGATAGGTTCATTTCAGGTTCCCTATCCTCAGGTGCCCCAATGAACTAACTGGGGACATTGCCCTGGGCATCTGGTAGCCATTCCAAGTTCAAGTCTCTTGTCACCCCTTAGGTGGCTCCCTTACCTAAGGTATGAGTTTCCCTGCTCCCCTATCCAACCTTTCTTTATCCCCATTCACCCCGATTCCCCCAGTTCCCCTCATCCTCTCCTTCACACTTTTCTCTCCCCATCACCCCTCATCCCCATCCCACCCCACCCCCAAGATTCCAATTTTTTGCCCATCAGTCATGACTATTTCCCATAGCTGGGAGGATATCTATATGTTTTCCCTTGGGTTTACCCTCTTGTTTAGCTTCTTTAGGATCACAAATTATAGACTCAGTGGCCCCTATCCATGGCTAGAAACCAATTATGAGTGAGTACATCCCATGTTCTTCTTTTTGGGTCTGGGTTACCTCACTAAGGATCGTATTTTCTATTTCCATTCATTTGCATGCAAAATTCGAGAAGTCATTGTTTTTTACCGCAGAGTAGTACTCTAATGTGTATATATTCCACACTTTCTTCATCCATTCTTCCATTGAAGGGCATCTAGGTTGCTTCCAGGTTCTGGCTATTACAAATAATGCTGCTATGAACATAGTTGGACAAATGCTTTTGTCATATGATAGGGCATCTCTTGGGTATATTCCCAAGAGTGGTATTGCTGGGTCCAGGGGTAGGTTGATCCCAATTTTTCTGAGAAACCGCCACACTGATTTCCAAAGTGGTTGCACAAGTTTGCAGTCCCACCAGCAATGGATGAGGGTACCAGAATATTCTTAATCTTCTGAGAATTGGAACAGAGAGGGAGGAGAGGCCATAGCAGGTGGTCTGCTACAAAGCTGGGGAATGAAACTAGGCTGTACTTGGGGGAGAGGGAGAGCAGTGAATATCTAAACAGAGCCCACCTGTTTGCCTGGCCTATTTGCTTCCCTAGCAGGCATGGCTTGTGGGTTTCCAGGAAATGCCTACAGGAGTTGTGGGCTGAGACAAAGAGGTGGGCAAAGAGAAAGGCTATAGGAGAAAATCCATATGATCCCCTGGAGATGGAGGCAAGCAAGAAGGGGGGGGGTCCTCAGCAGGTGGTCTCTTTGCAATTAAAAAATCAGGAAATAATTACATAATGTAATTATTTGACTTTTAAAAGAATTTTTGTTAATTTATTGCAATAAGAAGTTGTTCTTTATACTTCCTAGTCAGTTTTCCTTCATGGTAAATTACACACTCAAGGAGTCAATCATCCTATCTGATATATATGCAATTTAAAAATATTTGGATGCAGACTGATATTTCAGTGGATTATGATCTCATACAGCTCAGCTGTATAAGATTCCCACTTAGAATCTGTATTATTTTTCAACACTCAAATCAATTTTACTGACCGCGACAGACATATTTTTTGTCTCTTTATTCCTCTTTCTTCCCTACATCTTTCTCCCTCTGCTTTGTCTTCTGAATTTCTTTGTAAGCTGTACAATGTTTTGTTTGTGCAGTCTAGATCTTTGAGAACCTCATGTATCTCAGAAGCAATTTTTCCATTATAAATTCATGCGTATGACACAACTGCTTTGCTCATGTGTAAGTGCATAGCATGTTGTCCATCAATTGTCCTTGTACAGAAAATGTAACATAAAATTATACAAAGAACTTCATCTACCAACAGAGACAAATGAGGGAATCACACTTTACTATAACGTATTTTTTAGACTTACATGCATGGAGAATAGCCCACAAATGACTTCATCTAGACAAAATTTCACATGAGGAATTTCATTACATTTCATGCAAAGAGTTTTGGAGATATTCATATAATCAAGTAGACAAAAGGAATAATTAAAATCTTTCTTGCTTCCTTGAGACAAAGGGATACCATTGGTTACCCCTGTATATCTTGGGAAAGAACTGATTTGGGTGGTATATGATGGCAGTTTCAAAGGTCACAAAGCCCTTAACCTCACACTGTGATTTCAAAAGGTAACACTTTTATCAACTCTCTTGCATTTTAAAGGAGAAATCCTGAGGAGAAGGTAAAGAAAAGAAATATAATTTTACCCTTATGATACCCACCTTTGGTTTGCAAGACACTTTTCTAAGAGATGCTGATTAGTCAGTAGGGTAATTCATGGTATACGCGAGAGGACTTAGAGAACGCCACATGCCCGTGACACAGTATGTCCCTTGCAGTAATTAGCTGTAATGGTGTGCATTTGAGTGATGGGGTGCTTTTCGGGGATTCAGACTGAGTTTCATTCTGACTGTGTTCTAACAAATGAGAGAAAGGAAATATGAGACTCAGGTCTGTTCTCCGTTTGAAAAGAGGCAAGTTTCGCCTGCTACCTTCTTCTCAGCAGGAGTATACTTCCCATTCTTGGAGCTCTGTTGGCACGCAGGTCTTGACTGCAGCAGCCATCACAGTACAGTGAAAGAGGAAAAGAAAGAGGAAGGGTCTGAGACTTTGATGGGGTTAGTGGGATTTATCTTGGAGGATGACAAACCAAGAATCTAATCAGGAAATTATTTATCAGTGCTCTAGGAGTGGTTACATGTGGTTATTTTGTACTAGGCAAACTTCATTTGGCTTATGTTTACTAATCAGACAATCAAGAAAAGTTATGAGTGGTGAGATGGTAGCATTCATTCATTTAGCAAACTCTTTTGGAGGATGCTGTGAGGATGAGAAATACACAGTAATTATAATTAAATTCTATTCTAGGCAAGAGAATATGTGACACACACAGGCATGAAACAAGGTTTGTAAGAGGCGAGTGCTTCAGGCACCACGTGGGTGGCCAGGAGTGTGAAGATGGAATGTACCGTGTATTGGTGGAGGCTTTGTTCAGGCACACAGTCCTCCATGGGCATCCACAGGTAGCTATAATGGTACAGGAAAAGTCAAAGGGTTCACTGAAGGAATGGCAGAAAGCAGTTTTGGCTGGAGCAGGTCCAAGGGGTCCTGGAAGACAGGTCTAGAGATGCATAGAAGGATCATAAGCCACCTGGGCCATCCCTCTCCACCATCTTTCTCTCCCTACCTCTTTCCTGTTGGAGAAAGTATCTCACTCTGCACAGTAGCCATGAATGGAAATCACCATGCTCGTTGTTTCTTAGGCTGGTCCAGAACTCGCAACACTTCTCTGCCTCAGCCTCCCAAATGCTGAAATCATCGGCATGAGTCAAATTGCTGCGCCTTGAACTATTTCTAAAAGAATGCAGTACAAAAGGCTTGAATTTTGAGGTCAGAATACGCAAGGTTAAGATACTGTATTCTCTCTATATGCGTGTTTTACTTCATTTTTTTAATTTTAAAAACAATCTTACTTTACATACTAATCCTAGTTCCCTCTCCGTCCTGTCCTCTGGCTCCTCCCACCTTCTCCCCATTCCACCCCCATCCACTCCTCAGAGAGCGTGAGGGCTCCCATGGGAGTCAACAAATCTGTCACATCACTTGAGGTAGGACCAAGGCCCTCCCTCTTGTACTTAGGTTGAGAAAGGTATCCATCCATTGACAATGGGCTCCAAAGAGCCAGCTCACGCACTGGGGATAAATACTGGCCCCACTGCTAGTGGTCCCACAAACGCTGTACTAGTTCCTTTGAATGTGGGGAACAGTTGTGTGACTTGGGGAGTTCATGGCTATCTGTTTTTAAATAGAATCTTGAACAATCACTGAGTTATAGTCTCTACATCTTTAAAATTGGAATAAAATGCTTACCTTGCATCCTGCTTGGAAGAACAGTGATTTGGAAAAATATCATTTTGATGTTATCTCCCAGAGATTCTCTTCACACACAGGTTCATTACTATTTATTCTTTATCTTAGCATGCACAACTAGTCTGGTTTATCAGATTCAAAATTAATTGCACCAAAATTAGCATTTGGCTAAGATCCCTTAATTATGTCTATTAAAAAAAAAAGCTAACTTTTGAATCATTTCAAAATCCCAGCTAATATCTTATATTTTGGCTCAGGAAATTTCTTCCTATTGCTTAATACTATTCTTATTATGTTTCAATGAATTTTACTCCTGACTGTTAACCCTGATGTGGCATTACGTTTACATTTTGTTTTTCCTACTCTGAATAGATTGACTTTGGAGCATGCCCAATTCCTTTATTTACCTCTTAATCCTTTCATGTCACTCTGGAAGTCCTGCTTCAAGAGGAGTCCCTGCAGAGGTGGCATTTCAAACAGCCTATGGGGATTAGCTTTTGATTTTTTTCAGCATGCAAACCCAATTTGGGGAATTATCTCCTCAGGCATAAGGATGACAGTTTTAGAAATGTCACTCAGAAAGGAATATGAAATAGTCCAGCTCCTTTTTACAAATAATTTGGTGGAGAGCAAAATACCAACTCCATCAACTAGTCAGTAGGCGGACAGACCTCTGGAAATGTCTGCAAAACCCTGTGCTAGCTGCTAATCTTCTCTTTGTAATTTCATTGACATAAGCAATAAACCCTGTAATTATATTGCTCTAATCAAGAACACTGACAATACAGGAATATCAATCACGGCACTCATATGCCAACCCAGGCATGTTCAGAGTCTAGTTTGGTACCATTTCTTGTTTTAGTTCTAACTAAAAGGAGACAGTGGATACAAGCCGAGAAAACTGCACGTGGAACAACTATTTCTCTGGGCTATCCTGAATATGCTTTCCAGAGTGCATCGTTCATTAAGCTAAATTTGTTACACTGATGTTTGAGCATGTGCAGTTTCCTTCAGCCATAGTTTATAACAGTAATAACATCCCCAGCACAGGGCATTTCCTGAGGATTAATGGCCAAGTAGGGTTAAGATCTGAAAGCAGAGCCAAAGACCATCAATTGCTTCCCTCCAGCCATTAATTCTTACGAGATGACCGGTTTTTTCATCATTATCACTTGAGTGTTTCTTTGTCTGACCTTTATATGAAGTGATGTGGCACCATAGGAATTTATCCCAACATGGAGGCTGCAGAAGATGCATCCTCTAAGTGTCCCCTAAGCTGGTCTTTTAGGACAATCGCAATTTGCCTGTCTACCACTCACCACCAAATCCTGTCCTGAACATTGGAATGTTAAGTAAGAAATTTGTGTATAATGACTCATGGACCACCTCTCCTCCCCAGCTGCTAGCTTTATAGCTTCTTCTGATGAGTTGTCAGAACAAATATTTGAGATTCTCCTGTTGCTTATTCCTTTAAAAATGTCCATCTCTACCAGAGAAGTCTTTCTAGAGTGTCTCATGAAATGGCACTACTGTCCCTGTGTGGGAATTACTTCATGCTTTCCCTCAGACCTTTCTTAAGTATATGTACAAGACCCCTGAGTGGGTGGGTGGGGACTTTCATATGTGGATGTCTGTGTTTGTGCTGAGGGGGCAGAGGCACTGGGTTTGCAAGGGATGAAAAGATACTAAAACAAACCATGCATCACTAAAAAGCCCTTAGAAGATTCTGTTATTTTCCAGGCTGAGGAGACTTTTTCTTAATCAACTCTCCATTATTGTCTCCAATAATTATCATGTTCCCTGGAGATTTTTCATTCTTGTATTTTTTTTGAAAGAATAATAATGATTAAATTACTTAATAATGTTGCTTTGTCTTTTATCTGGTCTCTCACCTGAATATCTCAAGGTTCTTTGAAAAGATTAATATGATTCACAAGAAGCACAAAATGAATCTTAATTTGAAGCGGTTTGATAATTGCAACACCTCAAAAACTTATTTCAATAGAAACAGAAACCTAAAGCTGGTGGTGCTTGTGGTAGGGGGAGGGAGGACTGTCATTTATTTGATTGAGCAACAACAACAAAAGAGAAATACAGAGATTTTCTTCTGAACAAGCTTCTGATGCCCCCACCTTCCCAGATTGGGATAAAGGCCAGATTCGCAGAAGTGAATTAACTTCTCCTCAGTACTCTGTGTGTGTTGTTTGCCATTACTGGAAGTGTTGCTTCCTTTGAAGAATACATTATTCAGAACGCTTTGGGTCATAAGTGCCTTAAATCTGGCTAATAATGCCTCAATTAAGGAAATGAAACTTGATTGTATAACTTAAAAGTCCAGCCACAGTTTGTCTTCATCTAAACTCAGTGACTCAAGGATTTCCTAAAGGACTTTCACTCCTTGGTTCTGCTTTCATCATTGGGATCTGTTTCAGATGGACTTTTTCTTATGGCTCCAGACCTACATCCTTTAATGGTAGCAAACTTCATTGAAAAGACTTTCTTGGTCCACCCCTCAAAAAATTAAATCTGGGCCAGAGTTAGTGATCTCCACTGGATCGGGTCTGAGCCAGTGACTTCTGCAGAAGCTGGTGTGAGGGAGCAGCCTCTGAGGGATCAGACCTGAGCCAGGACCCTCTGCAGGACCAGGTTCAACCAGACTAGTGACTTCCATGGAGCAGACCCAAGACAGTGACCTATATGGGAGCAGGCCTGAGCCATTGACCTCTGCAGGATCAGGCCCGAGCCAGCGACCTCCATAGGAGCAGATATAAGGAGCCAGGAACCTCTGTAGGATCAGGCCCAAGCCAGTGACCTCCATGGAGCAGGCCTGTGCCAGTGACCTCCACAGGAGTAGGTACTTCCTAAATATAATCCCAGTAGCATAGACACTGAGAGAAACAATTAATAAATGGGACCCCCTGAAACTGAAAAGCTTCGGTAAAGCAAAGGACATGGTCAATAAGACAAAACAGTAGCCTAAAAAATGGGAAGAGATCTTCACCAATCCCACATCAGAGAGTGGGCTTATCTCTAAAATACACAAAGGACTCAGGAAATTAATCATCAAAAGAACAAATTATCCAATATAAAAATTGGTACAGACCTAAATAGAGAACTCTCAAAAGAGGAATCTAAAATGGCTGAAAGACACTTAAGAAAATGTTCAACATACTTAGTCAAAAAAAAAAAAAAAACTCTGAGATTCCATCTTATACCTGTAAGAATGGCCAAGATCAAAAACACTGATGACAGCTGATGCTGGAGAGGATGTGGGGTAAAGGAACACTTCTGCATTGCTGGTGGGAGTGCAAACTGGTACAGCCCCTTTGGATATCAGTATGGAGATTTCTCAGAAAATTAGGAAACAACCTTCCTCAAGACCCAGCAATACCACTTTTGGGTATAAACCCCAAAGGATATTCAATCATACCACAAGGACATGTACTCAACAATGTTCATAGCAGCATTATTTATCATAGTCAGAACCTGGAAACAATCTAAATGCCCCTCGACTGAAGAATGGAAAAAAATGTACATTTACACATTGGAGTACTACACAGAAGAAAAAATAAAGGTATCTTGAAATTTTTGAGCAAATGGATGAATCTAGAAAACATATTGAATGAGGTAACCCAGACTCAGAAAGACAAATATAATATGTACTCACTCATAAGTGGCTTTTAGACATAAACCAAAGAAAAACCAACATACAAATCACAATCCCAGAGAATCTAGACAACAATGAGGACCCTAAGAGAGACATACGTGGATCTAATCTACATGGGAAACTCACACTTGTGCATTTGATCCCAACTGTAAGTAGTCATTGTTGTGTAGTTTATATACACTAATTCTTAGACATATTGATCTAAAAGTCTCAATTGACTCAATCCCTTTGAAACTTGTTATTCCATTAACATATAAGGTTGTGGGAACTCTTTTATGCGTGATGATATTATTATTTTTTTAATTAATTTATTTTTTATTGAAATTTTTCACCTCCTTTCCTCCTCCCACTTCCCTCTCCACCCCCTCCCTCTCCGCCTCCCTCTCTAGTCCTAGGAGAAGTCAGGGTTCCCTACCCTATGGGAAGTCTAAGGTCCTCCCTGCTCCCCCCAGGTCTAGGAAGTTAAGCATCCAAACAGACTAGGTTCCCACAAAGCCCGTCCATGCAGTAGAATCAAAACCCAGCGTCATTGTCCTTGGCTTCTCCATCAGCCTCCACCGTCAGCCACATTCAGAGATTCCAGTTTGATCACATGCTCCATCAATTTCAGTCCAACTGGCCTTGGTAATCTCCCATTAGATCAGTCCCATTAGATGAGTCTCAATGGGTGGACTCACCCCTTGCGGTCCTGACTTCCTTCCTCATGTTCTCCCTCCTTCTGCCCTTCATATTGACCTTGGGAGCTCAGTCCAGTGCTCCAGTGTGGGTCTCTGTTTCTATCTCCATCCATCGCCAGATGAAGGTTCTATGGTGATATGCAAGATATTCATCAGTATGGCTATAGGATAAGGCCAGTTCAGGCACCCTCTTCTCTGCTGCCCAAGGAGCAGTTTATTTTAAAATAACCTGTGGATGCAGATCTTTTTCAGTAAGATGTTTTCAGTTAGAATCTGGCATTCCCCCACACATGTAATATTGGTTGGGGAGAGAACAATGACAATGGAGAGAAATGAAATGTGAAGCTAGATTTCTTTTCAAAATCTGTCTTAATGAGCACCACCTGTTTGGATGACGTGGAAATAAAATCACTTGATGCTGATGAGACTTGCGAATGGTTATAGCTATAGTCTTCTTTGACCAATGTGACTATACTTTAGCCTATGGGAAAATATTATTTCCTTATCCACTAACTATGACTCTGGCTCCGTCATTGCTTTAGCTAAAAGGATGGGTTTGGGAAACAGAAGAGTGACTACATGGAACCTCCAAGGCTGGACCTCTCATTGCATATATGAAAAATACCACACGAAACATAGGTATAACTAGCTAACAAAATTGCTCACTTTCCAAGATATAGCCAACCCTTTATCAGATCTAAATTCAGCCATGTTTGAAGGATCTCTGTAGATGCTGGAAGACTATCGCAGCTGAATTTATCACAGTCATCAGAAAAATAATTAAATGATTGCTGTTTAAAATTACCAAATGGGTTCAGTGGATCTTTAAGATCCAGGTAGCCTATCTGTAAGCTAGGCTACAGATGGCTGTATCTGCCCTAGAAGGTTGTTATGAAATGAGTCGTATTAGGGACCTAACACTGTGGTTGACATATAACACGTGTTTAATTAATTCGAGTTTCTTTTACACCTATTTTTTCAACCCCACACCCTCTTTCACCCCTTCTCTTTATATAACTTTTTTTTTCTTGATTCAAATGAGCTACTAGTCAACCTCCTGAGTCATTTAATTGCCAAGTAGATGACTAAGGTGCTGTGGATATGTAATTAAAATGATTAATGCTCATCTCACATTAAAGTAACAGGCATGTTGAGTTGCTCCTGAACACACCTTGATTAAACCATGTGATCCATGTGCCTTCTTTCTGGCTGCTGACCAAAAGCAGATTGGAGCTCTGTGAGGGGACTGACAGGCTCTTCAGGATCCAGAGGGGATGACCCTGCAAAGGCTTGTCTCAACATCCACAGTTAGGATTTCTAGTTCAATTCATTACTGAAATTTGTTTTACAGCATAACTTTTATTAAATTTCAAGTGTTGTTTCTACAGGAACTAATGAGTATACTTTTTGAAATGAATTGAGATTAGTCAATTTGATCAATGCATGTGTTTTGATAGATTACAAATATCACGACTAGAGACACAGTATAGGCATATACCTTCCAAATACAGATCTCCTTTTTCCTAGGTACTTTAGTGTCTTTGTTTTTCATTGGAAGGAGAAATTCATATTCATTGATTCATCATTAGTTCAGGTTGTTAGATATGCTATAATGGTATAAGAAATGTTGGATATAATGTGGTCTAGTCCATTTTCAGAGAATTTACAATGAGACTGAATAATGCTTCCAGGCACTGAGTATGTGTGGTCCAATGACAGTGTTATGCTAATAGCTGCTTTTAAAGATTTCGTGTGCCTACACTGCTTATCACTGGCTGTTTTCAATAGTCATGGATACTCTCAATCTCTGATTTTGTTTCATTCACTTTTTTCTTCAATCATTTGTTTTCTCTCAATTATCAGACTTATGCACATTCATTGAGGCAGACACATGGTGTTTGTCCCAGAGGAACTTCTGATCCAGTGACTGAAGGCAGACGTATACACAGGCAATTGGAACAAACTGCAACAGGAGTTAGCGTCATGGGGGATTAGGAATAGGAGTTAGGCATCATGGAGACTATAACAGAGGCAGCCTGTCTTGAATTTCCCTGCCTATTGAGAACTTCCCATAGTTCTCAGAAACAGAGACTTTAACTATTTGCTTCCATAGCTTAGTCTTTGATCTTTCTAATTTTGCTTGGAATTCCTGAACGTACTATTTCTGTTCCTTTGAGGCTCATTTAGGACTTGAAGGTTGTGAAAAACTTGGCCAGAGTTAGGAAGAAGGCACATATACAACCTTAAGTTGTGTTGACTTTATTTTATTTAAGATGTTATTTTATCTCTCTGTCTCTCTCTGTCTCTCTGTCTCTCTCTGTCTCTCTGTCTCTCTCTGTGTGTGTGTGTACAAGTAGAGCTCAAAGGACTTTTAAAGAACCAGTTCAGTTTTTCACTGTGATATCCAGTAATTGAATTCAAGTTGTCAGACTTGCATGGCAAAAGCTGTTACTTAGGGGACTGTTCACTGACCTTGGTTTCCTTACACAAGAGATTATCTTAGAGATAGTACCATTTTTGCTATAGGTAATACAGAAAAGTGATTATTGTAATACTAGGTTTGCATTTAAGAAGTGCTATTTACCATGTGTTTAAGAAGTTAGCAGTGTACTAGCTTGGTAGGATTGTCCACACTAAATACCATGCTATGGATGGCAGCCTAAACAACAACAAAATTGTCTTCCCACAGTTCTGAAGGCTAGAAACATGAGACCAAGGTGAAATCAGGCCTAGTTTCTAGTGAGTCATCTCTGCCTTTTTCTATGTGTTCCTGTAGCTTCCTTTTCATCTGTTTTCTTTGTTCTAATCTCCTAGGTTACCAGTTGCTTTGGATTAGGGAATATCTTTGACCTGATTTAACTTACTCATCTCTTTAAAAGTCTTGTCTCCAAATGCAATCAGATTCTGAGTTACTAAGGGATACAGATTCAGCATAAACATTTTTGAGAGAAATAACTTAGTCCACTCCATGTTTTTTTGCCAAAAACAATTCACCGAAATTTGAACATTTGCACTCAATAGTCATTTTATTTTTAACATCTCACATAAAATGTCTCCAGCTCTTTTAAAGAAAAGGGGTCTGCTATTTCATGTCTCCAGTATCTGCTTACAAACAAGCTCAATAAACTCAAATGGGAAAAAGCAAAATCTAAATTTTTGAGGACACTGTGAAGTAGTGTGAAAGTCTTAGGGGTGTTCTGAGCTGCTTCCTAATCATGTTCTAAGTTCAACCATAAACTTTGCAACATATGACTTGAAAACAATCATTTGCATTGGCATTTGATTGGCCTGCTTCATTTCTGTGTATTGTCAGCATTTTGTTTTCTTCTTTCTTTGCATTATGGGCTCTCAGCATGTTCTCATAATACATCTATCAACTAACGGTATTTTTCTAGCTGCCTGCATGTATGTGCATGTGTGTTTCTGTGACTGTGTGTGTATGTATGGTGAGTGTGTGTGTGTGTGTGTGTGTGTGAGAGAGAGAGAGAGAGAGAGAGAGAGAGAGAGAACACATGTGCGTGGGAAAGAGATGGAAGAAGAAAAGGAGCACCAGAGAGAATGAGCAGGAGAGAAATATAAAACAAGAGAGAGCAGAGTGCACATTTGCTTTCAATTAACATATGTCAACTCTTGTTATCCATCTGGAAGTTCACAGAAAGAATTATCTAAGAGGAGAAAAGGAAAATTTAACCAATGAACTTACACAGAGGGTAAAGAATATTTGATTCCAGAGCCTTTGAACACTAGAAATGTGCTTACATATGCCAAATGTTTGGAAGGAACCAACAGCGTTTAAGTGAAAGGTGAAGCTCATCCATACAAAATACTACATGTGAAGAATTAGTCATATCTTGTTTCAAAACTTAGTGTTTATCAGTATAGCCATTTTCAGATTTGCACATACATGAAGAACTCAGAGATGCATGTACAACCCTATAAACTTATCGCTGATTATGATAGCATAACAATTTTTTGTTTGTTTTTTGATAGTCTCTCTACACAGTCCTGGCTATCCTGGAACTACATTGCCAGGCTGGCCTTGAATTCACAGAAAAAAACCTGCTTCTACCTAGGGAATTCTGGAATTAAAAATGTGTGCTGCCACAAGCAGCTTCAATTATCTTTAACAACATATACCATAGGTCAGATGTTTTCCTATCAATTCAATATCATGTTAAAAGGCAC
Source organism: Chionomys nivalis (assembly GCF_950005125.1). Classification (NCBI taxonomy): domain Eukaryota; kingdom Metazoa; phylum Chordata; class Mammalia; order Rodentia; family Cricetidae; genus Chionomys; species Chionomys nivalis. The sequence continues at coordinate 78,447,954 of NC_080091.1, forward strand.
TTATCTTTTTTTGACAATTGCCCTCAGTCTACTGAACATCCCTTCTGCTGTTTTGTTGTACATAGAGTCGTGTGGATTTAAACCACTTTCTCTTTATACTTATCACACTGGGTCAGCTGGTGCCGTTGAAATCACAAGTGGTCATAGATGGTGTCTGTGGACAAGGCATCATGATTTTAAATGTATTTTATTCAGATACCATTATCTACTGAAATAAAGAATTCCCTTTTATAGCATCAGCAATGTAGTGTCTCGTACCATATCAATATTTGTAGATCATTGCCTTTAAGGAATTTCCCTGAAAAAGGAACAAAATCTCATTAATTTTATTTCACTAGTATTCAGAACCTTAGAAAAGAAAATTTTTTTTTTTTTTGAATTTTTCGAGACAGGGTTTCTCCGTAGCTTTTTTGGTTCCTGTCCTGGAACTAGCTCTTGTAGACCAGGCTGGCCTTGAACTCACAGAGATCCGCCTGCCTTTGCCTCCCTAGTGCTGGGATTAAAGGCGTGCGCCACCACAGCCCAGCAAGAAATTCTTTTTTAAAAGCAGTTTCTATGCAGAAGTACAATCAATATTTCATAGCTTGAAATACCTTTTCAGCCATAGCCTGCAATGTCAAATTACATAATTTAGCTGACACATGACTGTAGATATTTAGACTCTAAATTATGTATAAATAAGTAACTGTATCTTTGAAAACTCTGAGCTATGACAATGTAAATGACTTCTTCATCTCCCAGATTTCTATTATATCTCACTTGGGCAATTGAATATTAACTTTCTCTTGTAAATCCAGAACATTTTAAACCCAATTCTTCTTTTAGCAAACATGTGAGTTACATTTCTGTCACTGAGATAAAATGCCAGAGATAAATCAATTTATAAAGAGAAAAGGTTATTTTTGAATCAATGTTTTGAAGGCTTTATGTGGTTAGTATACTCATTGCTTTTCTTCATTGGGCATAGTAACCCATTTTGCCAGAAACATATTGCAAAGAAATTTGCTAACATCATAATGTCCAGATAGTAAAGAAAGAGAGTGTGTTTATGCATATGCGTGTATGTGTGCATTCATGTGTGTGTGTGTGTGTGTGTGTGTGTATCCTGGTGCTAGGATCTTGAGATCCCCTTTTAATACATCATCACAGCAGCCTACCACGATTAAAGTATATTTTACTTTTTAAACAATTTCAAAGTTTCCTACAACACCACAGGTTGGCAGCCAAGGCTTGAACATGTGGAACCGAGGGTTACAATCAAAATCCAAACTATGGAAGATTGATAATAGTTACTACTTTGACAAAGACCTGGCTTGCTCTTAGTTCTGATTGTAGGATTGAGTTAGCCTTCTACTTCTGCAACACATATCTGAGATAAAGCAACTTAAACAGAATGAAGGTATATTTTGGTTCACAGGTTTTGAGGTTTCCATCTTTGGATCATTGTTTCCTTTGTTTGAGATTGTGGCAAGACAGTAAAACATGTTGGGAGTGACTGGTAGAGGAAGTTGCTTATTTCATGGGACCTGAGAGGCAAAGTAAAAGGAGCGTCGACGCTTACTATCCTCATTTTGACATGTTGCATGTGACCTAATTTTCACCAATTAAGTCACACTTCTTAAAATATTCACCACACAACCCACTAATAGTACTACCAACTCTTAAGCCTTTGGGAGAACATTAATATAAATTACATAGAACTTCATGGTTGTTTATTAGTTTATTTTAAGATTTATTTATTTACTTACTTATTTATTTATTTTTATTTATATGAGTGTTCTGTCCACATGTTCATCTGTACACCAGAAGAGGGCATCAGACACTATTATAGTTAGTTGTGAGCTATCATGAGATTGCTGGGAATTCAATTCAGGACCACTGGGAACGCAGTCAGTGATCCTAATTGCTCAGCCATCTCTCCAGCTCCCAGAACTTCATAACTTAAGACCCAAGGTTTTCTTTCACTTCAGTAGTTGGAATGTGAGGGTCCACAGATTTGAGCCTGTTCCACCTTGACTGGAGATCAGAGAGTCTGAGCTTTATTTTTCTCTTTCAAAATTGTTGACAACAGGTGTGGCTACAAATGAGACATTCTGACCTAAGGTGTGGTTAATTAGTATTTTGGAGGTGAATCTGCTCCATTTGGACCAAATGTTGGAGAATTCAAGTTTATTCTTTGTATCATGTTAGTGAAGTCTGTTGCCTCGCCCTCCCCTTTTGGGATGAATTATATAAGAATGTGGAAAATAAACACGGATTCAGGATTCAGCATTGACTGAATTTCCCTCCCGATACTGTTCTGTGTTTCCGCCTCTTATATCTCTGTTCCTTTTGCTTAATAATTCTAATCTTCACACTCCTACCCTGGAACTTATGAGTTTTCATCAAGGCTAGTCTTTGACACTGGAGGAAGTCAGTTATTTGAGTAACAAGCATTTATTGAGAATATATTTTGTATTAAGCAATATATATATATATATATATATATATATATATATATATATATATATTGATAAGATTTGGCTTTAGTCATAGCCCAGAGAAGGTATAGAGTAGGAACAGGCAATTGTTATCAACTGAATGAATGTACCACAGCAAACTTACTTGTTGAAATTCTGATACCTAATGCAATGATATCAGGTTGTGGAAACTTTGGGGAGGTAACTTAGATGAAAAAGAAACTCATGAATGGGATTTATCTTTCCTGAAAGAAATGCTAGACAGTCTGCTAGTCATTCTTTACTGTTCATGAGCATACAGTGAGAAGTTGATGGACTGAAATTGCAAGGAGGCCACAGAACTCCCTGACTTTGTTGGTACCCTAATCCTAAACATCCAACATCCAGACCATGGAAGCAAATTCATGGTTCAGAGTCTCACATAAACCACCCAAAGACACACCAAATTATAACAATCCAAACCCAGTGGGATAGAAATTAATACAGGAATATGCACTATAACAGGGAAGAAGAATTTGCTATATGAATCTAGCTTGAGGGAAGGGAAGACTTTGGAACTAAACAAAGGAAGGAAGCTGGTAGAGTGTAGATTTCATTGTCATTCAGGAGCTTCATTCAATTCTCATCTTAATACTTCCAGTATGTTGATTCTTGATCAGCTGATCTTCATTGACCTCCTGTGTTGATATATATGACTTTAATTCTTCATCCTTGACTGGTAATACTTATAGCATACAGGCTATAATTTTGAACATGTATATTATAATCTAGGATTTATTTTATGCACTCATTTCTTACTCTAGGTCTGTGGAAACATATCATGCTTTTAGCATTTGATCTTTCTCTCTAACTTGGCTTGGAATGGCTCGGAGTTATTTTTCCCTCCTGGTGTTTCCATTTCTAGTTAATCTCAAGAATTCAAATGCCGAGTTTCAATCGAGCAGCAGGCTTGATGAAGGAAAACAACAACGAAAAGCTTTGGGATGATTTCTTTTCTTCACTCAGAAAGAATTAAAGAAATCAAGCAAAGACCATTTGAGAAAACTGAATTTCTTTCACTTAGGAAACTCAAACTTTCAGCATGACATCACATAGAGATGAGAAACGAGATACAATAAATAGGGTATGTTTGTCTATGTCCCTACCGCAAAGTGCTGAAAGAGATAACATGTTTGACCCTGTTACCTTGATCAGATTCATTTAGTAAGAATTGAGAGTGCTCACAAATTTTATTAATTCAGTATATCATGCTTTTGTAAAGGAATATATGCACCTGGAAGAGTAACTGTGACTCCGGGAAGAGTAATCTCCATGGACGATTTAAGCAGAGCTGAGAGAGATAAATACACTCAATAGGAAGTTCATTGACATGAAGGCATTAGTAACAGAATAAATAGATCATTGAAATTCATTGTTTGGGTCAAGGAAGATGGTCAGTGGTAGAATCACCCAGAGTATGTACATGTCATGTATCTTCATTTCTTCTCTATCTATTGTCCATTGTCTGAGGCAATGCTTTCTTGAACTAATAATTTACAGTCACTTCCTATTGTCTCTCAAGTTTTTTTTACTTTACTTTTTAATGTGAAAATCAGAAATATTTCTAAAAGTTAAGTGGTATCATACCATTTCCTAGTTAGCTGCCATTTGATATCCATTAAGCATCTAGTGAAAAATTTTTTTCTTTGGATTTTGAGGTCTTTTTTTTATTAATTAAATTACTGCTTATCCCATAAGCCCTATCCTCTTATTGGCTAACTCTCACATCTTGATTCAACCCATTTCTAATAATCTGTATGTCACCACGAGGTCATGGCTTACCGGGAAGGATTCAGCATGTTTGACCTGGCAGCTTCATGGCAACTTACAGGACCTGATCGCTGCTACTCATCTGAGCCTCTGCTACCATGCATATGTCTGCGGTGTTACCTACAGCAGGTGATCAACTTTGTAAAGAAACTCATATGTAGGAAGGCTGGACAAGCTGTGCAAACTGCTTAAAGCCTAGCTTCCATAATTGTATGCTAGCATGACTTCCAGCAAGCTTTATTGTTCAAAATGGATTACAGGGTCAGCACATCTTCAAGGAGAAAAGAAACAGACTTTGCCTGGTGATGAGCAGATGACAAGGCCACATTGTAAATGAATGTCTGGAGTCAGAGATATTGCTGTAGCCATCTTTGCAAACATAATCTACCATACTGATCTAAAAAAATTTCTCTACATTTTTCCTATATTTTTTGGCCTTGAATGTGGAAATAATACCTCTTCTCTCTGTTCTTTCTCATTCTTCAAAAATATCTGAAGCCCATTGTCTCTATTTTTTTAAATATTCTCTTTTAATTCTTTTCTCCCAGGAATACCAGACTAAATGTTATTTTGCATCTTTAATTAGTTCTTTCCCAATCTCCTTAAGAAACACTACTAATTTTAAAACTACAGATTGACACCAGCCAGTTATATGAATAATTTCAACACCCCACACTCATCAATAGACAGGTCATCTGGTAAAACTTAAATAAAGAAACTCTGGAATTAATTGTCATCATAAATCAAATGAACCTAACAGATATCTACAAAACATTCTACCCCGACACTAAAGAAATGCATATTCTTCTCAGTAATTGATGGAACTTTCTCCAACAGAGGTCACAGATTAGGACATAAAACAAGTCTCAACAAGTACAAGACATTAAAAATCACATTTGGCATCCTATCTGTCTATAGTGGAATAAAGCTAGATATCAACAATAACAAAAATGGCAGAGAGTACACAAACTCATAGAAGCTAACCAACATGCTACTGAATCAAAATTGGGTAAAGGAAGAAAGCAAAATGGAAATATGGAAGTAAAATAATCTGAAAATTGAATCTAAATGAATATACAACCTACCAAAGTCCTTGAGACACAGTGGAGGGAGTCATAAAAGAAAAAGTACAGTGCAATGGGCCTATACCCTAAAGTTTAGAGATCTCAAATTAATAATTTAATGATATGCCTGAAAATAGTAACAACCTACACTCTAAAATAGATGTGAAGCAATAACCAGATTCAGGACTAAAATTAATGAAATCAACACCCACACCCACACACACCCACACACAAATACAACAACCCTAAGTCAACAAAACAAATAATCGTTCAATTGAGAAGATTTACAAAATTGAGTAACCAACTTCTTAATAGTTTTTAAATTTTCCGTTATATAGGCTACTTGGCTTTCAGTAAAAAATTATGTAGATTAAGTACTTATTAAAGTACTAACTTTCTCTAACATGTACTAGAAAATTTATTCCACTGACAGTGTGATGTCTTGGAATGCAGAATATTGCTGTTTGGCACCTGGTTTTAGTATATAAGTGATGTTTATCTTGAATATATTGTGCAAGCCTTGGATATTTGGGGCTTGGAACCTTGATGCTATGAAAGACTTACTCATTTTAACTTTGTTGTTGTTGTTTGTTTGTTTTCTTTTTTTGGTGTGTGTGTGTTCTTTGTTTCTTTACAGTGCTGGAGATAAAAACTCAAACTTGAATGTGTGAGTAAATTACTCCTGCTGAATTACAGCCCAAACATTTCCATTTCAATTTTGTGTTCAAGTTTTCAGAGAAATTTGGTGTCAAAATTTTGCAGTCATTTGTTTTGAAATTTAACTTGGACATGAGTTATCAAATTCTGTGTTTGTTTCAGTAAAAAAGCATAAAAATATAAGGCATCATTCCTTATGTTAAGACTTGGCTGTCCATTATTTCTGGCTACTGTGAAATTAGTTTGAGACTAGTTTAAGTCATTTTTGATAAGTATGAAAACATTGCTTTCTCATACTAAACATCATAATTCTTGCTTTGTTTTACAGTTGGGTACAGTTTGAACAAGGCAGCATTTTAAGATCATGTGAAAGAAATAGAAATTCTTAGAGCTCTTGGATCATTGCCATTTAGAATCTTTTACCGTTTTGATGATTTTTTTCAGCCATTTCTCTGTGACGTCATCTGTGAATTTAATATGTGATATCATTTAATAGACATTTCATAATGTGTTCTCACAGTAACTCTGTGAGATAGGCAATGCGGTATATCTGTTTTATAAGCAAGGATGCAGGGATGCAAGAAGACTTTGCAAGATGCCCAAAGATACATATTTTACAACGGACAGAGTTGGGAGTTAAATTCATTGATTTTTATTCCCAGTTTCTTTTTTAACCCTTGTGCTGTACATTTATTTCTCTACTTGGAATTGTTTAATTATTTATTTTCTTGTTAGAAATTCTATGAATAAATTTAACAGGGTATTTCTAAGAATGATGCTGTAACACGAGGGCAGCAGCTTTAATAAATATATCTTGGAAGTACTGAATCACTTGTATAATGAACCCTAGAGTGAATGATGAGACAGATATCACAAGGTTTGGGGGCTTAATGGACTTTATCTCCAACATAGTTAAGAACTTTCCCTTGTACATCTGTCATCTTTTCATAGTCCTATTGAAGCATCATTATCCCACGGGCACTCCGACCCGCCGCCTAGCGAGCTCTTCTTACAGTTCCATTTTTCATATACTCAGTGTTGCTTCAAAGGGGTAGGGTGATAAAATAACTTAAGTCATACAAAAAAAAAAAGCCCTCCAGTAACAGACTATTAAAAATAGAGCAAATTACATAGGACTGCTTGCATGTTTTATCTTGAAAATTTATCTGGAACATTTGCCTAACTGGAACAATTTTACATATTCACTTCCATCTGCCTATGAAATACTCTCTTGGATGAAACTTCTCCTTGTTCTGAATATTCAGCATTAGCGATTTCCCCTGGCTCCTTAAGATTCACATGTTTATTAGAAACACAAATCAGGTCGTTTGTATTATGTATGTGTGTAATCTTTTGCACCACACATTTTTTAGTTTAACCTGCCATTTATCCTTACATGTCGGAACTGCATCTGAATAACTCGTCTAAAACAATCTCCGCAGCGTTAAAACCAATATACTTTATTGTTTTGTGGATTTGTTTTACTCCACTCCTGTCTCTCATAAATATAGCACTTAGCAACTCTGCTTTCAGAGGCTTTTCGGTGGAAACTTTGTCTTGGGTGAGATTATGGTGAGTTCATTCGTTCCTTTTCTGCATTTGCATCAAAAAGTCACATTTTATCTTAGTTTGGACAAGAGATGGGGAACGAATTCATACTGCATGTGATGGTATCTTCCTCTTTGTCTGATCCATCTTTGTACCATTTGGAGTTTCTTCTACCCTTGACTCAGAAGCAAGAATTGCTCTTCAAGGCTCCCGAAACTCTATTCCCAGAGCTGGTATAGGGAATCTACTGCTCTCCCTGGATTTTCTCCTTTTTGTTCACCCGTCTACATCTCACCTTCACCAGCCTGTGGCAAGATTCTTAATTAAACAGGGTTAACCCTCGACCATCTGACCAGCTATGATTTGTGGATTGTCCCTGATGCTATTGTTGGAATTACTTTTTTTTTTTTTTTTTTTTGGTTTTTCGAGACAGGGTTTCTCTGTAGCTTTGGTGCCTGTCCCGGAAGTAGCTCTTGTAGACCAGGCTGGCCTCGAACTCCCAGAGATCCGCCTGCCTCTGCCTCCCGAGTGCTGGGATTAAAGGCATGCGCCACCACTGCCCGGCTGCTTTTGCTTTTTGTAAATTGGTCCCAATCCACCTCGTGAATTGCCTATAATCCTAGAACCATCTGAAATCCCAGAAACTGTATATGCAGAGAAGTAGTTGATGGGCTCTGTGTCCAGGTCTAGATCAACAAAGAAAGGTGACACAAAATATCTATTCACCCTAACTCATTTTCTTTTGCATTCAAGTCTGCAAGAAATAAAGGGGTCTTCAAATCGAGGTCAAATCCACATGTAGGATTTTTCTAGGAAACAGAGAGTCACAACAGCCAGGTTTCTCATTCGGAAAGTGAATCTCAAAGGCTAACTATTTGAAATATGTCTTGATGACATGAAGGCAATAACTAGGTGGAGCAACTCTTATATAGAGACCATGAACTAGCATTGAGTTTATAAAGAAAGAAAAGCATTTAGATGGAGCCAGAAAGTAAAAACAAATACCAAAAGGCAAAAACTGATGCTCTAGAAAGCAGATTCAGATCATGAAACTGCTGAAAATAATGACCTTTCTGCCCGGAGTGATTTGTTGTATTATCGGTTTGTCATCTTTGACCATTTTGTATCTATTTATTCTCCTATAACAAACACCAGAATTTTGTTGTGACATCCTCGTGGCTCCTGTATATCCTGCCTATGGGCTTAGATGATTGAATTCACTCTCAATTCAGGTACATTAGGCAGGATGTCCTGGAAAGAATGCAAGAATAATTGGACTCAGAAGTGACTTCCTCGGCTCTCTTCTCCACCTAGATACTTGCAGGTATAAAAGTTACTAAGAGAGGAGTGTGTGTAGGATGTGAAACAGTGATTGCTGAGTCAGAAGAGGTGGAAAGAAATTATTACTGTCTTTTTGACTCAATAGGAAGTGCTGCAGGGTAAACCAAAACATTCTGTCTCAACACAACATGGCAATATTGGGCCTCCCAGACTCCTGTCTGGTGAACACTCAGTGGCTCTGACCAAATTTTTGTACTTTCAGAATTTCAGTGTTCTTTTGTTTCAAATGGTTAAACCTGGCTTTACTATCAAACTAAATCCCCCCCCCCAACTCTACTAGCATTTCAATTACTGAAATTTGAATATCCGATAATACCACAATTACAGTTCGTTTAGAGTTATTTTCCTGGGAAATTAGCATTTCAACAATACTTACTGGATCCTTTGTGAAATATCTGTTATACAACCCCAAGGTAGTAATTTGACATGCAAAATAGAAATCTACCATTTACAGATACGTTTTCATGTCTAAGAAATTATTTCATTTGTGATATTAATGTTATGAAATAGTTGGATTATCCTATGCGTGAGAATGTGTGAGGCTTTCTGTACCTGAGTGGCCCTAGTTAACACAACAGGTTGAGCCAAGGATGAAAGACTTCAGAATCTGAGGTCCCTCTGGGTTGCGTCACCTCGCTTCTCCTCACTAAGAGTTTTGGAAGAAAAGCTATAGCAAATGCATTTGCCTCCTTTCTTTCCAATAAGACATTTGAAATACAAGGGTCTACACACTAATGACTAGAGCTGAAACAGGAACCAGACACCCATCCTTTAGTTTCATTATTTGCAAGCTCTCAACTTTAGTCATAGTTGTAGAGCCGGAGTTATTTTTTTTCTTTTTCTTTTTTATACAATCAGATAACACAACTTAGTTGTACTATCACTGGCTATTCTTTAAGGATTTTTTTTTGTTCATTAGTATGATATAGTTAAAAATGTGTTTTGTACTGTATTGTCAGTTGGGATAACAATGTGACTTTTGTAATTATGGAAGTGACATAGTTTTATCAAAGTTAGGTCTGTATAACCAAGTTGCATTTGATCAGTAAAGTACGTGTAGTGAGGATGAACCTAAAATACACATCAACACATATGTATGTTAGCTTGATGGATATATATAGAGAAAGCTTCCAAAATGTACTTAAATCAAAATGACTTTGAAACTATAATTAATGGCCGAGGCTTCCCTGGCTTTCAGTCCACCTTGGAAATCATAATTTTGTATTTTGAACATTCTCTCAGAAGAGTATTACCACTGAATGGGTTTTCTTAAGAGCTTTCCTGTTGAACACTGGCCAGTCCAGAGTGTTTCAAGATGTTTTAGCTCACTCCTATTTCTGCTTGGCTAGAGAAAGCTTTTAATCTCTGGAAAGTTCACATTTTAAAAACATGGCTTATGAAAGTAGTTTCTTTAAAAGAAAGAGAATGTCGTTGCTTCCTAAGTAAGAAAGCAAATTGTATCACTCAAATGTCCCTGGCAGCTTTTTATCAACACACTCATCTCTGGAAAATGCTTATTATTGCATAATACTATGCCTACTCCCAGCTTCAGTGCACAGATTCAATAAACATGTGTCAGAGTATTGTGTGCAATATTTATAATGTAATCACTATAAAAGAGACCTAACAGAAGTTCTAAATAATTGGAGGTTCAATTATTAAATGAATGTGTGTGATTGAAACGTTGGAGGGTGAACTTGGAATGAGAAGCCCATTAAGCATTTACCAGCTTTGGAGAATATGCTTAATGATGTTGTCAACAGATCCCAATTCCATCCTTCCCGTTTCTTTTTTGTGTGCTACGTGGTACTGTTCTTGAGTTACTAAAACACTAATCCAACTTTTTTATATCTTACATTTTTATTTCAATATTATTGTGTTTTAGGGTTCATTACTTATTTATTTTCTTTCTTGATATTTTTATTAATCCACTTAGAACTTCATACATGCATGCAATATATTTTGATCATATTCTCTGCTCCCAGTCATCTCCCTAACTACTCTCAGCTCTGTTGGCAGATGCTGCTTGTTCATTTCCCGGGCGCCCAGACCTGAAACAATCACACAGAAACTGTATTAGTTATAATACTGTTTGGTCAGTAGCTTAAGCGTATTTCTAGCTAGTTCTTACATCTTAAATTACCCATATTCTCTATTCTTTCAAACCTCTTTCACTCATTTAAAAAATAATTTGTAAAGTTAAATTTGTACTGCTCATATATTCATGGGTATGGTACCCTGCAGAGGCAGGCTTAAAGAAAACTGACTCTCCTTTTCAGAAGCCATCAGTTACCATTAGTTCTGTAGCTAGAGGTGGATGTTCATGAGCCCTCACTCCCTGCCTCCATTTGCTCTATGAGGGAATGATAACTGGTTTGAACTTGTGCAAGTCTGGTGCAATCAACTATAGTTGCTTTGAGTTTATAACTACATCAGTCTTGTCATATGTAAGAGACACCAATTTGCTCCGATCCTCTATGACTTCCAGCTCTCATCTTTGCACCTCCTCTTCCATTTTGTCCCTGGGCCTTGAGGGGAGAGGTTGTGATACAGATGTATCATTTGTGGCTGAGCATGCCGTCCAAACTTTTTCTCTGTGTTCTGACCAGTTGTAAATTTCTACATTAAATACTATCCACTGTACAAAGAAACATCCCTGATGAGGTCTGAGAGCTGCACCAACCTATCAATATAGAGATACAAATCTGAGTATAATTTTTGTTCAGAACCGACTTCATTTCTCAATGCCCAAGACAAAAGTGTGTGGTATCTTTAGCAATAGAACCTTATTGTTAAGTTCTGATAGGCATACAAGAGCATTTACAATAGTTAGTATCATTTTGAAGGTCTCTGGGAAATCCTTGACCAACAACTCACAGGGAAGTATTGAAACGGACTTTTCCTTTGTAGCCTGGGTTGAACCATAACATGTTATGTAGTCCAGTGTGAGAATATCCAATTTGCTATAGCTTTCTTTGTATTTTCCTTTTGTTTGTATCCATATGTTTCATGTAGGCTGGGTTAATCTTGAAGGCAGTGTGTAGTGTAGAGTGAACTTAAGTCCTTACATCCAAAGAAAAACAGCTCTGGTTTTCTCAGAATTTGAATGCTCCTACTGTAAGACTAGGTTTTCGCATTGGATAATGAACTTTTCTTCTCCAGAAAAATAATAGGTAAAGAAAACAGAGAACCAGACACAAAGTCAGGATGCTGTATTTAAGAAAAAAGCCGTGCTAAAGAGGACCCTGTCTCCTCCTATAGAATAGAGCAGTTAGTTAGGTTTAGAGGGGTAGGTTTAAAGAGGAAAGGGCATTTCTCTCTAGGGCTAGAAGAAAGACTGAGATGACAGCTAAATACACAGGATGATGCTCCTAAGAGTTTAGAGGGAAATGTAGCCATGCTCTCTTTATACAGAAATGGTAGTGGAGTCATCATAGGGTTCAACAGTGTGTAGGAAAGGAGACGGGTTGAATAGGAGCTGGAAGAAAGTAGCAGGTGGGACTAAGCACCCCAAGAAATCATGAGCTGTAAAGCTTCAGAGTCATATGATGTATGAAAAACCACATATACATCTCTAAGTTCAGCTGAATTTAATAAAGTGTATTACTGAATAATAGTATTCAGTAATTGTATAATGCAAGAAAGTACTAATAATAAACTCTTTATTGATTACTACATAACATCAAATTGACATTTTAGAGAAGAAAGAGAATCTGAGCCATTTAAGTAAAATGGGTTATTTACATCATGATCCCCAATATAAATCTATAATACTTTTTGTGTGTGTTTGTTGGAAGTTTGATTAAACCATTTTAATGTTTAGAGCTAGTTTTTAAGTCAGTGATTGATCTGTTAACACAAAAAGTAAGGGTTCTTTTCTTCATGTTTATTTTTATAGATCAAACAGATACAAATGGAGAATAATCAGACAAGAAAGACAAATGAAACTTTTAATAAAGGATCAACACCTGGATGGAGGTGGGTGGTCCTTGGACCTCCCACAGGGCAGAGAAACCTGCTTGCTCTTTGGGCTGAGGAGGAAGGAAGACTTGATTGGGGGAGGGGGAGGGAATGGGAGGTGGTGGCGGGGAAGAGGCAGAAATCTTTAATAATTAAATTAATTAATTAATAAAAAAAATCAGCAAGAAAAAAAAAAAAGAAAAAAAAATAAAGGATCAACACATTGTTGTACACTGAAATCATGGAGCTGGATCTTATATAAACAAGTCACAAGGAAATATCATTTCCAAATTCAGAGTGCTAAACATATATCATATTTCAGATAATATTTTATAATATAAACGCACTCATTTATTAATTCAAAAATACCTGGAAGAGACAGAAACATGAAAATCTTGTGCAAAGTCTCCTTCCAGCTCTGGTGGTTTAGAGCATTCTACCTACACCCTAAGTGTCTGTGTTTTGCTCATACTTTTTTTTCTTATTCAGTTCTTCTCCCATTTTCAGGTTCACAGTCCCCCCCCAACTTGGCTTATTTGTGAACTAACACAGAAGCTGATGAAATTGTTGTGTTTCATTCAATTTTATGTAGTACCAGACTCCATCAACAGCATGTGTGTTGCTAAGTTGCACTGCATTTTTGTTTAGTGGGCCTTTTGAAATGGAAAGCCCTTGGCAAAACATGTAATTGGGAGTTCTGAACAGATGTTTCTTGGAAACTATACTTTGTTCAGGCAGAAAGAGTCATGATTTCATGCTTATCTGTTACCCACATTGAAGAGAAGATCAAGAGTTAGTGTATCTTAGGAAGCCAACAAGACATTGCCTAAGATGTGTGGTTTGTGACATACAGCCACATGGTGATTCAAAAAATGTCCTTAGGGCTCTCAAATATCAAAAGTCCATCCATACAGTAAGTATGAAATCTCTCCTTCAATGATTACAGTGGAATGCAAGAACAATAAAATGAACATTTCCTGTTGATAGTTGAACTAAGATTTCAAGACAGCTTTTAAAAATAGTCCCTCTCATAATTTGCATATTAATACCATAAAGCATTCACTAGGGTAACTTTTTAATTAAATTCCGGTCACCTACCCTAATTTGTTTCAATAATTTTAGGACTAACAGTCCCTTAAAAAGATCAATGAGGGACACTCTACTGAAGAAATGAATGACTGCTTTCAATCTCTTAAACTACTTGTCAGAGGTTTACTTAATTTAGAAAGTAGTTCAAGGGTTCTCATTGACTTAATTAAAATATAGATGAGACTAAACAAAAAAGATGTCATTTTTACATGTTAAATTTCCTTTGTAATATTGAAATTGTTATTAAGTAAAAAGAATTATGTTTTGCATCTTAAATATGATCCCAGCGGCCATGGCCGTGGATTAGTGTCTTGGTTTCTAGGTCATGACAATATTAAAAGATGCAAAACACTTACATAATAGGGCCTACTGGAAGGAAGTTAGATGACTGGGACTGTGCCACTGAAGGGTTAATGGGACCCTGGCTCTTCCTTTCTCTCTCTCTGGCTTCCTGGATATCACAGAGTGATCAGCTCTGCAACACCATGCCATCTTGTCCAGGTGCTCTGCCTCACTATAGGCCCCAAATGATGGCTGGACGATCATAGACCGACATGACAAAATGCATTTTTCCTTGTTGTGAGTTGGTTACCTCAGGAATTTTGTAACAGTAATGAAAGCCTGACTTTTTTTTTTTTTAAAAAAACATTTTGAAAGTCTGGGTAACTCATCATTTAATATAAACATTTTTGAAGGGATATTTTTTTTCAGAGTCTTTAAAAATACCAGTGCTCACTGTGCAATTCTCTAGGGGACCAGAGATAGGAAATACAAAATTTTCTACATTTATTTTACTACTTCCAAGAAGCATACCTCAGGGGACCACTCAGTAGAGTATGTTTTGAGAAAAGCTGATATGGAAGATGCTAGAATTTCTGTTTATACATTCAAGGACACAGAAAATAGAAAAGTTTCCATTTTTTTTTTATTTTACAAAACAAAGTGTGTTACCTTGGGGTGAAACAATCTCATGTGAGGTAGATGGAATATATAACATTTTCAAATTTAAAACAAAATCAAAATGAAGCCATCATTTTCCTACTAGCCTGGGGGTGATGAGTGATGAGATAATGTAGTGTATTGGTGTGAAGATTTTTTAAAAATATATTTTAATATACTTCACTTATCATGATGAATGAAAGTGGGAATTCTGGTTGTCTTGGTCCTTAGACAATCTTAAGTGATGTAGAATGATAAATGGCAATGGGAAGAAGAGCTATACTAGACATCAAAGGGGGAACTATATTTGGCCTTTTCCTTGTCAAGGCACTTGCCTCTGAATCACTGGGCTGCAGTTCTTGACCTATCCCAAGATAAGGTGAGATTATACCTAGTCTCTTTGGTAGAGAGGTCAAAAGATATCTCTAGTATGAGTCACTTGATACTAACATAGGAATAATAGCTCACATCTTATGTGCTTGGCAATGTGTTGAAATGCTTAACATAGATTTTTAAAAATAATCTTCAAAAGCAACAAACAACACACTAGGTCATTGAAATTCTACTCTTATTTTATGGCGAGGAAGACCTGGAGTAAGTATTTCATGTTTTTGTCGGATCACACAGCTAGTAAGTAATGAAGTCTACATGTGAAATGGAGAATACAGAATATGTGACTTCCAACTTCATATTTTCAAGCCCAGGAGGTTTGCTTCCTGTGTTAAGATTCTTTTAACGACCAATGTGTATCATCGGCAAATGTTTCCTCTATGGAACACGCATCAGTGGATACAATATCCAGTAATTTTGGGCATGTATTCTTACTAATTACTATAGGAATACTGGGTTTTGTTCTAGTCTTTTTGCAAGGCACAGCATCAAAACCTGTGTATGCGTCTGAGGCTTGACAAGATAAAGGCTGACCTTAGCTAAGACATAAAAAAAGTTATGCTTGTTAAAAGGGAAAATGGGGCTGGTGAGATGTCTCATCATGTAAAGGTACCAAGTCCCTTTGTAACCAAGCAGAGGAAGGAGTGGAAAATGTTAACATCTATTTTAGTAATTCAAAGATATACAAAAGAGCCCAGTGGGATAAAGGTTGCAATATCTTTAACATAGTATGCGGGCTTAAAAGTCAGTCAAAGGCTACAGACTATACCAACTATATGTAGTGGAATCCATCGTGCAAATGGTGACAGAATATGCTCGCATTTGTGTGAGAAGTCATTTGCTTCAGGTCCTTCAGATCTCCTGCTCCTAGAGATGTAATGCTATGGAGTTAATGGAGGTGCCACGACAGCTGTGATCGGATCAGTTACTGCGTGTGATTCCTAATGGGTTCAGAGCTCAGCATTCTTTACTAATTCCTCATTTCCATTCCCACTGTCATAGTTCAAGCCCTTATTACCTCTTGTCTGGACTACCAGCTGGTCTGATTGACTTTGGCCTCACATCTCTCAAATTCACCTACAGAATAGAGGGTTCGTAAAGCTTCTTCTTCTTCTTCTTTTTTTTTTATCATGTCACTCCTTCAATCAAAAATCTCCTGTGGGTCCCCATCACGTACTGAATGAAGTATAGGCTTTGTAGTCTGGCCTCTAATCGTCTTCTTAAATGAACTGGCTACAACCCACCTTTCCTCCCTTATGCCCCCTATTAACTTACATGTGTCCTTCATCTATGCCCATGGACACCTGCTGGGAGCCTGGATTCCCTCATGCCGTCTCCTCCTTTGCTTTCTACTTTTCTGTTCACTAAATGATCCAACTCCTCTTTCCCATGTATCAGTATTCTACATATGCATTCTTTAATTCCCATCACACATGTCTTTTTGCACAGCTCTCTGATCACTTCGACTCTGAGAGGCTTTTGATCATCTGAACTTTATGAGTTGATTTGTGATCTCTTTTCTATGCAGCTACTAAATTCTTTCTTTAGGTTATAACTAGAGCATATCATTATACTAGATTTGAGGTTCCTAAACACAGAGAGTCTATCTTGATTATCACCACACTCCAGCTGTTCTGGAGTCAACATAATAAATCTCCCAAGAATATTTGCCATGTTCAGAAGAACTGGTCCCCAGTATTACTAAGTAGTCATCCACACAGTCCTGCAAGGAAGTGCTTGTGTTTCCTCTCTGTCCATTTTTCCAATCAATACCCATGGTTTTCTTTTGCCATATTTCCTTTGGAATTTAGGTATGATTTTGCGTAATTATTTTTTTATAACTTGGAAGTTTTGAGGACAGATACTTTCTACTCAGATCAGTACTGCATCGCTAGATCAATGTCTAGAGCAGGGAAGTGGGGAGAGCTAGCACGTCTCCATGTTAGCTGACTGGGTGAATAAATCTTGTAATATAACCGATTTCCTAGACTCCTGAGATAATAGCTACATATTCAGATATGCATTGGGCACTCTAATAGTTACTCTTCTTATTGTTGTAAACAAATACTTGACAAGAAGAAAACTGTCATACTGCAGAGGTGGGTTGTTTTCAGCGGGAGCATATTAGAGCTGCTCACCACATTTAAGTGCACTGGAGATTATAGCTGAAAATTTTTAACATTAAGTTTTCTGGGCTCACACAGCAATTGACCAAATTCAGGTCACTCTGAACATTTTATTCTGCTTAATGATACCAGGACATAGGATGGATCTGCTCACATTCAGGGTGGGTCATTCCTTTTCAATTGATACTCTCCTTAAACTCCCTAACAGACATACCCACAGGTGATCTACATAACTCTAAATCCAGTCAAGTTGACAATGATGATGAATAGACATCTACTATACTGTACACTCTGCTGGGGTGGGACAAGAAAAACAACAAGAACAACAACTTAACTTCTCTCATGTCTAAGAAGGAAAGCCTTTGTTCAAACTGGCCCACTGAGTAAGTAAATTAGACAAGCTGGTCTTGTTTTTATTGACATAAAGAAGTTAAACCCTGCCCTAACTGGTTCATAAAAGAATCACAAAATCTCTGTAAGTCATATCAACAGTCTCAGTAAAATCAATATGCCTTGCTTCTTGGCAGGATCATTTGACACCATTAACTTACATATGCTAGGAAATATTTTTCCATGTGGTAGATTGAAGCACTTGGGAACAATGTCAGTTGACATGTGTTCTTAGGGCAGAAGTCAGCCAATAATTCCAAATATATAAACTTCAAGTATTTGAAAGCTTCTGTAGGTTGGAGTAATCTTTCACAGAATCTTTTCAAATGTTCAAAGAAACTTAACATTAACATACACTTATTATTCCAGGGGACTACCAGAAATGACACATTGTCTGCTTGTTTTTCCTGTCTATAAGTTTTAATTCTGTTTCAGGTTAGGTCAGTATATATGGCTATCTATGTGCAATGGAAATTATCTATAAAATTTTTTATGGCTTCAGTAGCACCATTTGAGAAATGGTCTTATATAAAAGAATTTCTTTTAAAATATCTCTTTTTTGATCTTGGCCATTCTTTTTTATTTTTTATTACTTTATAAATAATACCAATCAAAATTTCCACTTCCTCCCCTCCTCCCACTTCCCACCTGCTCCCCTACTCCCCCTCCCTCCCCCCCTTCAGTCCTAAGACAGGGAAGGGTACCCTGCCCTCTGGGAAGTCCAAGGCCCTCCCCCTCCATCCAGGCTTAGGAAGGTATGCATCCAAATAGAATAGGATCCCAAAAAGCCAGTGCATGCAGTAGAGACAAATCCCAATGCCATTTTCATTGGCTTCTCAGTCTGCCCCAATTGTTAGCCACATTCAGAGGATCCAGTTTGATCCCATGCTCGTTCAGTCCCAGTCCAGCTGGAGTTGGTGAGCACCCATTAGCTCAGGCATACTGTCTCAGTGGGTGGACCAACCCCTCATGGTCCTGACTTCCTTGCTCATATTCTCCCTCCTTCCACTCTTCAACTGGACCTTGGGAGCTCAGTCTAGTGCTTCAATCTCTGTCTCTGTCTCTATCTCCATCCATCGCCAGAAGGTTCTATGGTGATATTCAAGATAGTCATCAGTCTGACTGCAGGACAAGGCCAGTTCAGGCACTCTCTCCTCCACTGCCCAGGGTCCTAGCTGGGGATATCCCTGTGGACTCCTGGGAACCCCACTAGAGCCAAGCCTCTTGCCAACCCCAAAATGGATCCCTTAATTAAGATATCTCCTTCCCTGCTCCCATATCCGTCATCCCTCCATCTCAACCACCCCACTCCCCCAAGCTCTCCCCAACCCTTTCCTTCTCCCTTCTCTCTCCCCCTCTCCCCTTCTCCCACCCCACCCCTCAATTTGAATAAATATTTATTTAGTATCTTCAAATTTTGTTTTTATTCAAATTGATGAGATGATAACCAAGAGATATATTTTGATATTTCAAGGTTAGGGTTTTGAGTAACTTTGTCAATTGCCAATTCCTGTGTTAGTCAAGGAAATTGAAAGATAAACTTGTGTGTGTGTGCGATAACTCCTTCAGCTTGGCTTTTATTCTATAATTATTCTCATTTCCCTTTCCTTACATATGTCCTGCCCTGTTTTTTCCTGTGCATTTGAAAATTGTTTTCCTCTATTGAATACTTGCATCGTGGTTTGAGTCAAGTATTTTTAGATGTAGTCCAGGCATAAATAAGTAATGCCTAAATAACTAATAGATTTGTCATCAAACATCCATCTTCTTTCTTACAAACATTCATTGCAGGAGTTAATTGGAAATGGAACTAAATATTGCTTTGATTAATTAGCATTCATTAATATCCCTTGGTGTGCTTTATAGAAACCACAAAATTCCTGGTGTCTGCTTGAATAGTGCTTATAAGGTACTCTTGGTCAGACAGTGCTGAAAAATTCCTGTATTTTAATGAGCATTATGTATACAGATTATTATTTTTTGTTCAGTATTTCATATTGTTCCTTCTGATTCTAAATGAAAATTGCAAGTGATTAAACAAATTAATTGAAAAGTTTCTAACCACATTATAACTCATACACATATTTTCATGTTCTCAATGAAAGTCCATTTTCAAACTCCTCATCCAGGTAATACTATTTCATGAATCACAGCCAAGTACAATTTTAGCTCCTTAAACTAAGGAGAAGAATAAACTTCCTCCTTTTCCACTTATACATATTTCCCAAAATGTGGAATGAAGATGAGGGTCCAATACAGTAAACACTTCCAGAATTGTAGACATGTCTGTTTTTCACATCTCCAGTGTTAGAATATACATTTTTTTCTAAAAACAAAACAAAACAAACAGCTGAACAAAAAATCCATCCATTCCATTTGATGTTGAAGGAACAAAATCTCGCCATTAGATGAGAACATCTTGTTATGGAGAAGACGATGAAAGAGTGTCAGAGCCAGTGGAGATGGAGGACACCAAGGAAACAGTGCCTTTCAGATAAAATAAGACCAATGCACATATGAACTCACAGAGACAGCGGCAGCACAAGACAGGTCTAAGCCAGGTGGTGTCTCAGTACTGAGAGGGTGAAGTGAACATGTGCTCCCTACACCTAGCCAAGAAGCTATCTCCAACTGGGGTCTCCTTGCAAAGGAAAAATTAGATTTTTTCCAATAGAAAATTTCACTGGGGATATTGTCCATACTTTAAGTCAGGGCACATGTTCAGCAGGAGATGCCGATACCAAATGAACTTAGTGGCTTTTTTTTTTTTTAAGACTTTTGATCTCTTATTGCTTTGCTTGGAGATTTTTTTTTGTTTTACTGCTCTCAGTTTATATTTTTTATTTAATATTTTAAATTTTTGGTGTTTTTTTGTATTTACTCTCTGTTGTTCTCGTTACATTATTTTATCATTATTGATTAATTAAGTTCTCAAACACCACCCCAGCGACATATTTTCTTCAGCAAGTCCACACCTTTTAAACATCCCCAAGCAGATTATCAACTGGGGACTAAACATTCAAATGTCAGATCCTTTGGGGACATTTCTCATTCAAGCCACCAAAACTCCCAAACTTGTTAATACCTTTGAAGACCTAGTATCAATGCCTCTTGATTGAGAGCAGGATTTAGGGCCAACCCATAGTTTTAGAGATTCTCAATTGCTTTCTTCAAATGGGTGGGGTGCTTTCTATTATTCAGCTTCTTGCTTGAATTCATTCTTGCCTTCCATTGATTAGAATGTACTTGCTAAAGCCTGTTTATACAGGCACTGATTATAGTCTCCTACCCCAAAGGCATTATCCTCATCTTTTAAGCAGAGTTGCAGTAATCACACCTACTGCCACTGAGAATGTGTCATTTGGCCACTATATAATTACGAACATAGTCCTTACAATAACCATAAAAGCATCAGGGAGATTCATCACAAGAAAATAACTCACATGAATCAAATTGAACTATTGTACTAAATGGTATCCTTAAAGCTCTCCCTGGAATATGGTACTCAGCACAAATCAACACACTTGGATAGACAATTCTTATTATGTGCAAAAGGAGACTGCACCTTCATTTCCCAGCTTCCCAGACTCAAATAATCACACAGAGACTGTATTAATTACAGCTCTGCTTGGTAAATGGCTTAGGCATATTTCTACCTAGCACTTATAACTTAAACCCATTTCTATTAATTTATGTATCACCATGAGGCTGTGGCCTACCTATAAGGTTCCGGTTCTTTCTTCTTCAGCAGCTACATGGCATCTGCCTGACTTCGCCTTCTTTCTCCCTTCATTACCACATCATATATGCCTATGAATACTGAAGAAAAACTCATAAATAAAACTACTTGTCAGACAGTGGAGATTTCTTTATTTATTTTCTGGATATTTAAATACTTTGGATCATTCTTTTATATTTTAATTCATCTAAACTGTGACAAAAGAAAGATAATCATAGAAGAATTAGGGGAAATTTCAAAATTTAAGTGTGCTTGTGACCTTTGTTTATAAATAACATTTGTGCTTATTGCTTATGGAAGTTTCTCTAAACTTATTTATTCTTCCATAAGCATGAGAGAGAGAATTCTAAAAGATCATCTAGTTATTCAAGATGGCCGTAATGTCAGTAAACACCCTTGCCTGTCTCAGTTGGGTTGACTTCTTTTACAATCTGGATTTGTCTTGGGAGAAGAATAGGTGATTTATGACTTTCTTATTAGGTTGTGGGCTTGCACGAATGTCCTGAGACTTTTGCTCACAGTTTGCATTTGAAACCTGTACTATGGATTCTGCTTGTTGGATCACACTCCTGCTCATTGAAAGGCTCAGGGTCTGCTTGGATAAGAAAGACAGCTACATTGCAATGACCAACATTCTGTTTATTCTGTTTGTAAAAAAAATTTTTTCCACTTATCTCCACAGTTTCATTTTAGCTCAGTTTTAATGAAGCAAGGACGTCAGTTCCATTATAATTTTGTTTATATTGAAGAGAATGAAAAAAAATTGAAAATGTACTTCATGGAAAAAACATGGAGACTGATTCTAATATTTTGAGAGACACCTAAATAAATTTCTTCAAAAAATATCTATTTTTATCCAAAATACTTTATCTACAAACTCTACATATTTAATAACTTGTGTCTACCCAGTCACAGAAACAAAAGATCTACCACTAAAGAAGTGGCCCAAAACTGTTTGATTAATGCAAGTGTAGCCATTAAGATCACTGTTCCCCAAAGCTTATCAACTATGGGACTTAGAATTTGTGTAGTTTTCCTTCCCCACTAAAGGATAAACAGTTTCCCAGTCAAAGTGAAAAGATGGTTTTGCATTTTACTCTGATGCTGTTTTTAATATTTTCAAAATGCATAAGTAGCACTTATTAACTGCTTCCTAAAATTAAGAGTTCAGTAGGAGGGATTTGGTTAAATCAAATTATAGCTGAGGCAATACTATCTATTGGCTCCTGCTATTATGAGGTGAATGACACCAATATTATCCATATTAATAATATGTATAGTCTAGACTCTTTGAGAATGACTCAGTGGGAATACCCATACAAGTTTAGCAACAAAGGTGCTTGAATTTCCTTAACTTTACAAACTTTTATATCAGTGCCATCTTAAAAAAAATCTTAATGTTCTCGTTTAGAAGGAGAGTTCAAGCTATTTTCAATTTGGCCAGAATTGCCATTGAAAAAGCAGTTGCTTGAGGATAGTGTGTGTGGGCAGTTTGGAATGTGAGGTTAGTGAAGGAAAAACAATACATCTACAATGCAGCGAGCATAAACTTTTCTGTGAATATATTAAAGCAACCTGAAACATTCACTTTCTCATGAGTTTTGTGACACATGTCAGTGTGCAGCCTGCACAAGGGGTGAGATTGCTTTCCATATTTTCAGTGTATGAATGTTAAGCTTGAAACCTTTTTTATCACAAAGGTTGACTCCACAGTATTCAAAAGTCTTGCATAGATTATGACATTCATTCATAGCCTAAGAACTCATTTTGAAGCACGTGAACTCGTGTTGTGTGCCTGCACCTCAGTGTTCATGTCATTGTGTACACACACACATGCACACACACACACACACTCACTCATAAATGCAAGCCAAGGTAAGCACCATTTCATTGTGACCTTTTAAAATTCTTCAGCATAGTGACTAGCTATGACATAAATAAGCATGCCCCAAAAAAGTTTGGCACACTTATTCTCATGCTTCATTTACATTGCTCCCAGAACACAAATAGTAAGATATTAAAACTGGGTAAGACTGTCAAATGAGACTCACTCACCTGACAGCTCTGTCACTTTAAATTGCTTTGTTGTTTATGCCACGGCTGCAATCTCAGCCCTGTTACTTGTTAATTGCTTAGTCAATGCAATTGTATCACAACAAATTTATCAGAATTTTAAGAGGAACACTGTGTCTAGCTTAGATATGAAATTACTTTGATGGATCGAAGGTGATTATTATCATTAAATGTGACAAGCACAGAATAAAAAAAATTCTAGTTTTAAATTCTTCTGCAGTAAAGGCATAACATGATTCTATTTGAAATTCTTTGATAAACCTTTTTGGTCATACAAGTAGGCCATCACATTGCACCAAATATAATTTTTGAATGATTATTAACACATACAAACAGACACAAACACACACACACATGCAGACACACATACACAAATGCAACACACACAGACACACACGAAATCACACATTGGTTACTTGAATATAACTTTTGAGTGTTTTTTATCTGGGTATGCAGTCACATTTGGTGCTATTCAATCATCCACTGTGGCATGGTAAACCTATCATTGGCCACACCCTCAATGTGAGATGACTCTGTCCTCCAATAGCCATCAAATGCCAATAGTTTCTCAGTTAGTGGTGAAGCCTTTTGAGCCCTTATTATCTTTCTGCTGGAGTCTTAAATTGGCTCCATTTTGAGTAAATCTTGTGCAGGTAAACACAGCTACCGGGAGTTTGTGTGTGCTAAAGTTATGTTGCATTTCAAGGTTCCCTCTGTGAATATTCACACCACGTATGTGGATCCCACTCCTTTCCTATCCTTTTGCATCTGCCCTCTAACCCATCATGCCTCTCTACAAAACAAAATTTAAGAAAAAAAATAAAATGGAAGCTGTAGTGTGAACCAAAAAGTCATGCCACATACCCCCTTTGTCCATACGTTTCTGCTTGCAAGTGTTCGTTGCAGAGAGTCACCGGTCTGGTTCAAGGATCCTGGTCTCCACTACCTGATTGATGCTGGGCCCCCACTAGAACTTTTCCTGGATATCTCACAGCCTCCTTGTGTTGAGGAGATTCTGCAGCTTTGGGTCCATGACTCATGTCTCTTCGCAGGCTCTAGCAGATCATAGATGGGTAGATGTTGGGGCAAGCCAAGCCATAAATGTGGTTCTGGGCCTGCGCAGCTCTGGAGTTGGTTCACTAGCTGGGAAATGAGAATAGCTCTCCTGTTGTGGTCACCATTTTGGGGTTGACTCTCCCACATCTCTGCTAACAGGGTTGGCTCTATTGTGCTGCCCTGGCTAAGTGCAAGGCCTGCTCTCCCAAGTGTTGTAGGTGGTGGGTGTCAGGGACAGCTCTCCCACTCTTATAGCCACGGGGTCAGGTCTCCCACCTGCCTCTGGTGTTGGTTTTGGTGGATATAGAGTGGGGAGGAGGTCATTTCTTCCCTGCCAATTTTACCATAGACAGACGGGTAATGGAGACAGCTTTGCCATAGTTACAGTTTTGGGACTGGATCACCCACAGCTGTGTTTCCAGGGTTGGCTCTATTGTACTGACCTGGTGATGTGAAGGGTCTTCTCTCCTGAGTGCCACAACTGGTGGCACACAGGGACACAACTCTCCTATTCTTGTGACCTCAGAGCTAGCTCTCTCACCTGCCCCAGGTATTGATGGGCTGGGCCAACACTCTTCCCTTTCCTGTACTGCCACAAGACTGATGGGAAACGGGAACAGCACTTCCACGCTCACATCTTCGGGGCTGGCTTACCTATACCTGCTCCAACAGATTTGGAGTGATGATTCTCCCACTCTTATGACCTTTGTCCACAAGACCTGAACCAAACTCTCTCTCTCTCTCTCTCTCTCTCTCTCTCTCTCTCTCTTCCTCTCCCCTCCCCCTTCCTCTCCCCCCCTCTTTCTCTCTCCTCCATAAGCTACCATACCATACTTCTGCTCACTCTAACAGTGTCCATCTGACTGATGCTGCAATGTACTGTTGTAGGTCCGAGTTCTGTGTTCTTTCCTCAGAGACCAGGATGGGCATCCCCAGGCCTGCTTGTGAGTCTTCCTTTCTCAGTCAAGTTGCTGTGATGCTAGATTGGGCCATGCTTTCTTGCTGAAAGGAGATCATCGTAGTGCACAACCACCTGTCACCATAGGTGCTGAACAGGCTCCTGGTTGATGCATTTGGCTGCCTGTGGTATGGGGTGGGCACTAGGTTGGAGCTCTGCTGCAGATCAGGGTTAGACCCCTTCCCCGATCCATCACCAGTTCGGGACTGGGCTGGGTCAGTGGCTTGATTGTGGCCCCTACAAACCCAGGAGTCTGGAAGAGGGTGTCCTCTGCGTCCACAGGGGCCTGGGTTGGGCCAGCAGCTCCTCTTTCAGTTTTTACATTGTTTTCATATCACATCTGATGATGTTTTCTGATCCTTGATAGGAGGAGGAGCATTTGGTATGCATGTCTCATTTCCAGCTGAGCATCCACTGTCACTCTCAGTGTTTTGAATATAATGTGTCTCTGCATTAACCATCGCTCACTACAACTAGAAGCTTCTCTTACTAAGATCAGAAACAGAATAATTCTGTAGACACAAATATAAATATTTAGAAGTCAATTTGACCTCATGGTCATTTAGTAAAACTTTGTCAATAGGTTTTCTCTGAAAGCCTATGGCTTTTTAACTTTGAGTTCTGAGCAGGTTTACAGGACCAAGTTTGAATTCTTTCCTATGGAGGAAGTCTTAAATCCAATCAAAGTGACAATTGGGTATCCACATAAACAGTTTTGCCACTATTGTATCAGTTGGCACTTCTTGCCTATCAAACAACTATTGTAGCATGCAGTTTTTAGCACTGGGAAGGACCATTGATATCCTTTCTCCTCCAGCAGTCTGTATAGCATCTTCTAGTACCATGATCACTGGCTACAAGTTAGAGATTTCATTGGTCAGTTCAAGACTGATTTCTTTATGTCCTATACCCAAAGTGTTATAAAGGTTTTACCAGCTAGTTATGGTGGGAAAACAAAATAAATAGTAATAGTCTGCTTGTTTGGGGTACTTCCATGGCATCCCTGACCAACAATTCACAAGGAGGTCTTTGCACTTAACAATGAAATTTTTGGTTAATAATCCATGGTTTCTTTGGAAGTGGTAGCATTGCTCACTAATGTAATATACTTCTGTTCAACTTTTAAATATACATGTATATATTTATCTTATAAGCAAATGGAGTTTTATAAAATTTCTTCACAAATCTTTATTTTGATTAACTCACCCATACCCATCCTTTTCTCTACCATTACCCCATCTCTGTATAAAATTCTAGCTTCCAGTATTTATCATTTTCACATAATATGTATTCTACAATCTTTTCCACCCAAAATGAACCCCATGTCATCAGAACATTTTTGTGCTTTTATATCTTGAGTTTAAAATAAAACTGATTATGTAGTGGGCATTCAATGATGGATAAATGGCTATGAATTCATGATTAATTCACTTTCTATGTTTCATTCAATCATCTTGAAAATTATGTTCCTCTTCATTTGAAAAAAAATTATAATACTCTAACTTATTTCAGAGTGGATATGTGGGAAATAAATATGATAAAACATTTAAAAGTATTTGAAAGCATTACATAGAAATAAATGGTAAACATTTTTAGGGTGAACAATGTGATAAATGTAGGAAGGTCTACTGCATATAAGACTGGTGTTTGAAGCTACAAAATGAATAGATAATTTCTAGTCCTCACATTCTTAGAATAGGAAATCACCTTGCAGTAATTATAAATATTTTTTTAATTAAATAGTGTTAACTAAGGTTATGTATTCCTTTAGCTAAAACATGTTGCAATGTAATTTAATACATGAATCCACTCATACTTTCATTTACCTAGCAAATATCAACTTATTATTATACAATGGGTATATTCTTAGATCTTGGCAATACAGTTATTTAGAAGTTAGTCAAATTCTCGGCTATGTGAGGCAAAAGAGTGACAGCTATGTGTAGTCATGTTGTAGGAGAAAAACCACAAGGACATAAAGCAAGAAGAAAGGTAGGATTAATTTACTCTTCTCTTTCAGGAGATGGCTGGTATTAAAGTCTTTTAATAAATAGGCTATGCTCTATGATATAATATCTTTTTCTGTGAGGCCAATGGTCTTACAGAATGTAGTAGATACTCCCAGTGTTATATCAACACCCCTTTTTGATTCCTTAGCCATAACAAGCTTGATTTGAGATGAGCAAGCATATTTGGGCTTCTGGAACACATCATCCATGCTCTTACTCTGTCTTAAAGTACCTTGCCATCAATGCCTGCCTCCAAGGAGTGTTTACTCAATACAATGAATGCTATGAATAGCCCAGGATAATTCTGATATACTCATAGTTTTAGGCTGCTTGAGGATATGAAACTTAAGTTATTTACTATGGCAACTATCTTTGTAATGTGTTCCTGATTTTTATCAGGCAGTCAAACATAGCCTAAGCCTCACTTTGGTGGTAGATAATAAACCAATTTGCCACATTTCCATAGGTATTAGTGGTAAAGAGAAAAAGAACTCAGAGGTGTCAGCTCCCAATGCCCATGGTCCTATCAAAACGTAATTTAGAAAAAATGGGGTCAGATGAAAGACTACATGATCAGAAAGTAAGAAGCCATACCTAAATTATAGGCAGGATATTTTGTAGTCCCTCAAAGGAGAACAAAGTAGAGTTTCATATCTCCTGACAACCTTCTACAAGTAGTGTTCTTTTGGTAAATACAAGATAGAGATGATATTTAGTTATACAACATATAACTCTATCTTATTCATCTTATCTAAAGTACAGGCTTTGCAAAGTCTGAAGGAAAACTATAAATACTTTAAGTTGTGTGTCCTTTGTGAAGAAACACAGGGCATCATAGATTGGTGATGAAACATTTTCCTACACCTTGTCATTCTCTAAGCTTCCCATTACTAGACATCTCCTCTTTGCCTGCCTGGTGCTTTTCTAACTCTTTATTTGCTTATTGACATCAGTCTTTCCTTTTAAGTAGGACAGGGTATCTATGAAGACAAAAAAATCATCTATAACTATGTTCCGGTATGATGAATTTGTATAGCAGTTCTGAATGCTTTGTTGTGTTGAAGTTCTAAGTCTGAATAAGAATATTTCTAGATTCACCTTGATTTAAGCTAAACAATGCACATAGGTCTTGGAGTGGGAAAATGACAATAACAACAACTTTATTCCACAAGATAATTGTTCTCTTGGCCACTCAATCTCTAAAAGAAGGAATTGACTTGTGAATATGAAATACAACATTAGAGCTTAAATGTAAAATATTGGGCAGTTGGTATCACTTTAAGGAGGAAAAATGATGTGTGTAGGTATCAGTGTATACATGGTATAGACAATGACAGGATTATATGTGAAAAACTGAAGTTAGTCTATTGAGTCTATCATGTGAACAGATCTTTTAGACAGAGGATGAATTTTGTCAACATCTGCTATATACAGGTGGTTTGGGCAGGAGAAGGCTCTCCTATACTAATATTGTTATCCAATTCCACTTTAAGCACATGATTTAATGTTACTCAGGGGTTCCCGCAATGTGAATGTAAGTATTTATTTATTTATTAAAGATTTCTGCCTTCTCCCTGCCACCACCTCCCATTTCCCTCCCCCTCCCCCATCAAGTTCCCCTCCCTCATCATCCCTAAGAGTAATCCGGGTTCCCTGCCCTGTGGGAACTCCAAGGACCACCCACCTCCATCCAGGTCTAGTAAGGTGAGCATCCAAACTGCCTAGGCTCCCACAAAGCCAGTACGTGCAGTAGGATCAAAAACCCATTGCCATTGTTCTTGAGTTCTCAGTAGTCCTCATTGTCCATTATGTTCAGCAAGTCCGGTTTTATCCCATGCTTTTTCAGACCCAGGCCAGCTGGCCTTGGTGAGTTCCTGATAGAACATCCCCATTGTCTCAGTGTGTGGGTGCACCCCTCGCGGTCCTGAGTTCCTTGCTCGTGCTCTGTCTCCTGCTCTTGATTTGGGCCTTGAGATTTCAGTCCGGTGCTCCAATGTGGGTCTTTGTCTCTGTCTCCTTTCATCGCCTAAATGTTTTTCTTAGGGTTCACCTTCTTAATTAGCTTCTCTAGGATCACGCATAATAGGCTCAACGTCCCCTATTCATGGCTGGAAACCAAATATGAGTGAGTACATCCCATGTTCCTCTTTTTGGGTCTGGCTCACCTCACTCAGTATAGTGTTTTCTATTTCCGTCCATTTGCCTGCAAAATTCAGGAAGTCATCGTTTTTTACTGCTGAGTAATACTCTAATATGTATATATTCCATACTTTCTTCATCCATTCTTCCATTGAAGGGCATCTAAAGGAATCTTATTGCATTTTGCTAGCATTCTTTATCAATGTCTATCTATAATAGGAACTAAAACTCAGTGCACATTTCCTCTTAATTATGTGAGATGTTCCTTTGTATGCTGTGACTATGTTTTTATTACCATTGATTAATAAAGAAGCTCTTTTGAGTATGGTAGGGCAAAATACAGTTAAGCAGTGCCGCTCACCATGCCCTCATGTCTGCGCTCTGTGCACTGGCACCCAGTTCGCAAGCTTCGGGCAAGGGGCAGGAGGTTAAAATACACAAACACACACAGACAGAGAGACAGAGACATGAGTCATCCTTGAATTCCCCAAAATGCCCCCTTTTTGTGTTCAGGATCAGATTATATAGAGATAGCCACGCCCCAGCCAAACCCACCAGAAACCACTCTCCTGCCATCAGGAACTCCTGAAGGTCTCGTGCTCAGAGCAGCTGTAGGCACTCAGATCAGGGGATTACAAGAAATTCAGGATCTGGGGTCTCACTGCTCCCAACAAAGCAGGAAATCCAAACAAAGAGACAGGGAGGTAGAAGGTAGAGTGAGGTAGCTACCAGGAGCCACAGGAGGAATAAGATGCTAGAGCATTACTTGTAAGCCACGGGGCATGTGGAAATATATAGATTAATAGAAAAGTGTTAATTTAAGATGTAAAAGCTAGTTAGCAATAAGCCTGTGCCTGACCCCAAACAGTTTATAATTAAAATTAAGCCTCAGAGTGGATATTCAGGAACTGGTGGGTGGGAGAGAAACCTCCAGTATATCTTAGCTAGACATAAGTAGGTACTATGTCATTCCTTAAAATCTAAAGTCAACCTGTGGGGCATATTCTCTTTCATTCTAGTAAACTAGAACATGGAGAGATTATCTACTTGAAGACAAATATGCAATAAGAGGGGGAGAGTAAATGAAGTTCCATGGAGTCTTTGATCATAAAAACTGATTTTATATTTCACTATATGTAATCTCTCTATATATATATTAATTATTAATCTATATAATTAATCTATATTTAGATTCTTTCAACTATTGGGCCAAATTTACATTTTAAATTGAACCCTAAATTGATAATTGTGGAAAGTCTTTCTCTAAGGTATATGGAAAAATGAGTTAAGTTTTAGAGTTATGCATAAAATTAAAAATAAATAACATTGAAACAGCTTTATTTAATATGTTGATGCCTGCATGCACAAGCCTTTTTTGCAATTGTTTCTTTTTTCCACATTATTATTAATTAAATGCTTATAAGAATAATACATTTCTATATCTGTTTTATTTCAAAGTTACTAATTATAAAATGGTTAGTGAAAATCCATTATTAAAATGGTTAATATTAAGTGTTGGTCTGGCATTGCTCTCATTGGGGTTGTTAATATAAATGTTAAACTATTCAGTACAAGAGTTGATTTCTACACAAGAGTCAATAACACAAAGTCAAGCTATGGTAATGACTCAGTCTGGGTGAGGAAGACAGCTACAGTCATTAGCGAATAGGAACAGATATGGCTAATGTGGGTAACAAAGAGGAAAGGGTGATCTAGTCATCAGATGGTTGAATCCAAAAACCTGATTAGCTCTGAAACAGTCTCCTGAGGGAGTAGGATGGAGTGTAGATGAGACTCATGGTACCAATGTGCAAGATTTAGAGCTGAACACTAGTTTAACCAATTTTCTTGGCTACACTTCACCACCTGTGATCTGTAGGAGCCAATTCCCCAGTGAGCAACACATTAGATGGACACATATTGAACTATTTTAGCATCGGCTAATTTATCATAAAAATAGACTGGGTTGGAAGAGAGAAACAGATGGACTAAGTCCAAGTCTCAGTAAAACTGAAAACCTCAGCAGAGACAGACTTAGGAAAGACCTTGGAATTCTGGCTTCTGCCTTCTAATGATAATTTCCAGATACAACATTACTTAGTAGTCATGGGCATATAATCAACAACAAGTTTGACATTCCTTTTCTAATTCAATAATTGGTATGAATCGCTACTAAAGTGCAAATCTTTCTATTGATCTTTTTGTAAGTTAGGAGCAGTTTTGGACTAACTAGTCTGAATCATCAAACAATAGAAATAAAAACATCTTAGAAATTGATACACAAAATTAAATGAAATGGACAAATAGCATGAGTGTTTTAAAGCAAGGCTTATATAAAGACTTTTCTCAGTACTGGTCTAATGGTGAAACGGTGTCTACTTTCATTGAGCACAAGATGCCACAACTTGAACACTGCTAGTGTCTTGACTTTATTGCAGCTGCTAATGTTGTCAATTGAAGAAGCTGTGGCTATTGCACTATTAGCTTCTGGATTAAAAATCTGACATTGTTGCATGTGATTGTCAGAGTTTAATTCCATCATTTATACTGAGCTTCAAGGGAGCCAGGTAAGTGAGTGTCATATATTTTTAAACTTGTGAGATGGGACTATATTTCTTCTGCTGTGAAGTCTCATAAAGTGCAAACGTGTCCTATATAAGAAGGATGCTGAGATGCTAAGTGAACAAAAAGAGTAACGATTGTCTGGTTTTTGACATCTTCCTATAAAGCTGTTTTGAAGAGCTTTGGCCTCTGGCCTTGTCAGAATATGCAGTGAAGTCATTTCTAAATTTACTCCAGAGATTCTGACTTACTGTATAACCTACTGTTGTCATTTAATGGACTTTGCAGAGATATTGACAGAATCTTGAATTATAATCCCTACAATTATTTATAGAGAGGTGGACATCTTTAAGATTATCGGTAGACATTAAAATACTCAGAGTTAATAAAAGTATGTTTGACATATCTCTACTCCTACACTTGATGACTTGATGCCAGTATGAACATAGAGAATTACCAATACAAAAACATCTGCTTATGAAGAAAAGTGGCAATAGGTTTTCAAATGCATTTTATTCTCACTTTCAATGTTCCTCTTAAGTTTTTATTTCCTAATTGTTTTGAAAGCAAAAAGTCCACAAGAAAGTACATTGAATAATAATGACATTTCAGATTACATAGGACATATTAAATTAGGAGTAAGGTTTCTGTTGTTAGATATAACCCATTAAATAAAACAAATATAAAATCTAAAGCTAGAAGCTTTAGAACAAGATGAGGATAATTTAGTACGGTAAAGAACCATGAGGTAACATGAAATTGGTACATGCAAACTACTTATTGCATAGGTATTTTTGATGGAGGTGGGTCATCTTTCTATCTGTTGTTTCATTGGTTAAGTAATAAAGAAACTGCCTTGGCCCCTTTAATAGGACAGAAAATTAGGTAGGCAGAGTAAACAGACAGAATGCTGGGAGAAAGAAGCCGAGTGAGTGAGTCGCCATGATTCTCCCACTCCAGACAGACGCAGGTTAAGATCTTTCCTGGTAAGCCAGCTCGTGGTACTACACAGAATATCAGAAATGGGTTAGATCAATATGTAAGAGCTAGCCAATAAGAGGCTGGAGCTAATGGGCCAGGCAGTGATTAAAAGAATACAGATTCCGGTGTAATTATTTCAGGGCATAAGCTAGCCATGTGGGCGGCTGGGTGCCGGGGACGCAGCCCTGCCGCTCATATTACAACAGAGTGGCGCCCAGCGTGGTAATAAACGCCACGTAAAAGCTGAGAGGGCTTAAAAAGGAGAGAGAGAGAATTTAACACAGCTTTTTGCTGTTTGTGGGTTGCGTGCGGCAAAGAAATTGTCCTGACTCAGCAACAGGAAAAAACTGGCTGTTTTAAAATGCCGGCTTTCTGGGCTGTGCCGCCATCGCGATCTCTGTCTGGCTCCTGCAGGAGACAGAGCTTTTGAATGGAGCATTTGGAGTAAAGTGCTACGATTTGTTTGATGGCAACTAGACTCACTGTATGCCTAAAAGGAAGTCATTTTGTGCTGCGGCTCAGAGGCACAAGCAGCTCCACCATGCTACTGGTGCAATGTGCAAGGATCAGAGGCACGAGCGGCTCCGCCATGTTGGACTGGGCGGGGCAAGCAGGCAGCACCTGTTTTTGACCTAGGAATGTCACAGCTTAGATTAAGTGCTTAGCGATTTAAAAGCACAAAACAAAGTGCTCCTGGATAGTAAAAAAATTAGATTCACAATAGAACTGATTCAGACACTGTTGGATGAATGTACATAGGCTTGAGAGAGAGAAAAATATATATATAAAGAATAAAGTTAATGTCTTAAAAAAAGGGTAAAGTCTTTAAAGAGACAGAGTACAGATAGTTATAGATTAAAAGAAATAAAGAAAAATAAGCCACGTAAAAATGGAAAATTCACAGAGAGTCTGGATACTTTGTATTATTGTGTTTTCTTTAAAATTTTTGACTGTAAAGGAGCTAAGTACAGAGAGACATTTCATTATATGGGCTGCCAAGCTAAACCAGAATGGACATAAGGGTATTATGATTTCAGAATATGGGTCTAAGGATATGATGCTTTGGAGAGGGTCTTCTTTTGTTTTCACAGAGGATGAGACTCTGTGGATTGCGTCTATCCCAATATGGTATGATAGACCACGCCCTCCTGAAAGGTTGCTGTGAACACCTTCAGAAAATTACTTCACTCAACTGCCAACCGAGATGACCCTGACACACAGGTTACACCATGAAAGATCTGAATAACAGCGCCCCCATTCAGCAGGAAGCAGTTTGGAGAGAAAAAACTGCGCCCATGTTCCCAAAATTGTTTATAAATGTTCTTTTACATTTAAAGGGGGATATGATATAGATATGAATAATTTGCTTTGGTGTGGATTTGAAGGTCAATTTTGTTATATGTATATGCATATTTCCAATCTTGATTAAGGTATTGTGACTTATAGTTCATTTA
Source organism: Chionomys nivalis (assembly GCF_950005125.1). Lineage (NCBI taxonomy): Eukaryota > Metazoa > Chordata > Mammalia > Rodentia > Cricetidae > Chionomys > Chionomys nivalis. The sequence continues at coordinate 78,482,697 of NC_080091.1, forward strand.
AAAATGTAATGTATATAGGTTGTTAATGGATAATCATCGATAATTGTCAAGCTTTTAGTCATGTTAGTTAGATTTTCTAGATGTGCATAGATATATTTCAGCTAGATAGGCATTCTTCATATCTTTCAAAGACTGCAGAATATGGCATTTAATGTTTTAATAACTTAGGGCTTTTCATGATAATGAGACACGTCTGCTCCTGGCAGCACCAATCTACTTCAAGAGGAAGATGGGCACCGAAGAGGCTCCTTAAGGAGTTTGATAGCCATTTGGGCAAGAAACTGCTCTTGCATGGACTGATGCATAAACTGGATACAAAGAACCCGCAGAGAGAGGACTGCTGTACTTGCCTAAAGGTGAGATGATCTTTCGGGGTTCCTGACTCATGAAAGAGTCTGTGAGACATTCTGCAGGACACAGCAGAAAGTGACTGAACTGTCTTTGGAATTTCCTGCTTCATGAAAATGTCTGTTGGATACTATGGGCCTGAAGGCTGAAGATGAATGCCCCAACGGTACAGAGGAACTTTGGGTGACTGTCCAGGCAATGAGATGTCTCTGTCATTTCTAGAGTTTTGGATCTCTTGTTTGCTTAGGTAATATTATATCCTTCTGGAGTCTTTGATGGAGTTGAAGAATGGTTAGTTATAGTTATAGTTTTCCTTAGTTATGATAAAAGATAAAATAGATATAAATATTGTAACTGTAATTCTTGCTTGATAACTATTTTGTTATATGTAATCTTACTATGTTAAAGTGAAAGCCATTTTTTGTTTAAACAGAAAAAGGGGAAATGATGGAGGTGGGTCATCTTTCTATCTGTTGTTTCATTGGTTAAGTAATAAAGAAACTGCCTTGGCCCCTTTAATAGGACAGAAAATTAGGTAGGCAGAGTAAACAGACAGAATGCTGGGAGAAAGAAGCCGAGTGAGTGAGTCGCCATGATTCTCCCACTCCAGACAGACGCAGGTTAAGATCTTTCCTGGTAAGCCAGCTTGTGGTACTACACAGAATATCAGAAATGGGTTAGATCAATATGTAAGAGCTAGCCAATAAGAGGCTGGAGCTAATGGGCCAGGCAGTGATTAAAAGAATACAGTTTCTGTGTAATTATTTCAGGGCATAAGCTAGCCATGTGGGCGGCTGGGTGCCGGGGACGCAGCCCTGCCGCTCATATTACAACATATTTTCATCATTTAAAGAAATGGAGAAACATTTTTAGAAAGTATATTATATACTCTTCAAAGATTATTTAGATATTTTTTTTAAATGCTAAGAAACATTCCTCAAAGTATAGGTAGGTAGACAGAAACATAGATAAATTTATAGTTAGATGGCAGATGGCTAGCTAGCTAGCTAGATGATTGCTCTATCTATCTATCTATCTATCTATCTATCTATCTATCTATCTATCTATCTGTCTGTCTATCTATGTGATGGATAGATAGACGATAGATAGATAGATGATTGATAGATGATGAATAGATAGATGGTAGATAGATGATGGATAGATAGATGAATCTAACACTGAAGAAGAAAGGCTGAGTGAGGCAGGTAATTCCAGGGCAAAAAACAATCAGACAAAATAGTTAAATAATTATAGCTCTTAAATAATTATCTAAAATCAAGTGGTCAGGCAAATAGTGTTTTGTTTGGGCTTTATATATTACCTTGTTGTCACATAAGGGTTCATGTCAAGTCTTCAAATTAGAAATTTGACAAATAGGACAACGAAACAGTCACGTTAGAGAAGGCCACCAACTTTAGCAACTTCAGCATGAAGTGCAACAGGGGCTAAGATGTTGGGAAACATCTGTGTTTGAGTGCACATATGTCTGTGCACACCCATGTATATGTGAGAAAGTGAAGCATATGAGAGAGGTAACAATAACAACTGAAGACAATGAATTTCATATTGAGAAATTTGTCATGAAACTCCTCCTTTCCCTGAAGTATTAGTCGTATAATATTGGACACAGTATTTTACCTATTCTCTGTTTTTGTTATTTCAAAAACAGTAATTAAAAATACTAAAGTTTAATTGCACTTAGGCCCGTGAGAGCACCTAGAGCATTTTATGTAAATACTGAATCTTAGGAATTATTTAGCCTATGATAGTAAATTATGTTGGACTCCTTTATAGTTTTTCCCTTAAATTCCGTTTTCCCTTTGCTGTTGCACTGAGGCCACTTGTTGGTTCCCGGAAGCTCAGTCCCAAGATAATAACACAGAAACTGTATTAATTAAGTCACTTCTTGGCCCATTAGCTTTAACTTCTTACTGGCTAACTCTTACATATTAATTTAACCCATCTCCATTAATTTGCACATCACCATGAGGTTCTGGCCTACCAGCAAAGTTTCAGCATGGTGACGGCCCCATGGCTTCTCCCTGACTATGCCCTTCTTTCTCCCAGCATTCCATTTAGTTTTCCCTGTATAGCTCTGTGTCCTGGGCAGGTCCTAAGCAGTTTCTTTATTCATTAATGGTAATCACAACAAACAGAGGGGAATCCCACACCACTTTGCAAAATTTCAAATTCCCTAAAATTAATTATATGTTGTATATTTTATGGAGAGAATTCAAACATTATTTGAGACATCTGTCTATGTATCTATATTTGTATGTATGTATGTATCTGTCTATCTGTCTATCTGTCTGTCTATCCATCCATATATCCATGAATCTACTATCTATCTATCTATCTATCTATCTATCTATCTATCTATCTATCTATCTATCATTATCTATCTATCTTCTATCCCTGTTACTGTATGTTTGATTGGTCAGTACCTGCAATGAGCTAACAAGTGCCCAGTTAGAATATCTTCTAAAAATTATGTTTTAGTGGTTTGCAAAATATTTAATTTTAATAGATAGATCATTATTTTTTATTGTTTTTATTGAGCTATACATTTTGCCAGCCCCCTCCCTTTCTTCCCTCCTCTCTTCTACCTTCTGCCATGTCCTCATGCTCCCAATTTATTCTTGAGATCTTGTCTTTTTATCCTTCCAATGTAGATCCATGTATGTCTCTCTTAAGGTCCTCTTTGCTGCCTAGGTTCTCTAGGGTTGTGAACTGTAGGCTGGTTTTTAGATAGAACATTCTTAAAGCCAATGAGTATTTTCTAGAAACAAGTCAAATGTTTTCCTATATATTGGCTGAATTCCTTTCTCTTTCATCCTAATCTATTTCTTAAATTTGAACTCTATCAGGAGATCTTGTCCTGAGTAAATTGGGAGCATGGGGATCATGGAAGATGGTAGAAGGGGAGGGGAGAAGAAGAAAGGGGAGCAGAGAAAAATATATAGGTCAATAAAATCAATAAAAAAGTTAAAAAACCTTAATAAAAAAGGACTACAAAATTCATAACACTTTTACAAAATGCTAAAAGAATTTGAACTATATATAGAAATTAATCTATTGTATGTATAACTAATACATATTATATGTATAATAGATTATTTTCTGTATAATAAAAAATTTTTGAACTCTATCTGGAAAGTTACATTACTGTGATACTTCTCATTGCATGCACTGTTTGTCTACCAAATTGCTTACACAATTTTGTTGAAATATATGAGGCACATTCCTGAATGTGGACCCAAAGAGATCCTACTACCATTCTCTAGTCTGTACAAGGCTATAAAGGAAAAGGAATAGTAGCATAAAGAAATTACTTAATAGAATGAAAACTAATAGCATCATTTATCAAAGTTCAATTAGCTCAGTAATCCAAATGTGAAAAGAAGACATAATGAAGTATTTTGTTACTCAAAAACATAGCCCTTCTTGGAGTCGAAAGGCCAAAGATCTCTAGTGAGTACAGCATGAGACATGAGATGCCAATGGACTTGAAGTCCCGAGATTCCTTTGATTGTTTATGTGGCTTCGTGTGAATAAGCCTGGTCAGAGTTCACCCATTAATGATGGAGCCTGTTAATCAGGTTGTTTAATTTTGGATGAGATGAATGGAAAGCTAAGAAAATCCAAGGGATTAATACCACAACTGACGTAATTTTGTCTAGCCATTGTGGGGTTTTGAGAAACTTTATTTATAAAAATGACTTTGTGTTGAGAAAGGTAGCAATTTATTCCGTCTGTCTCTCCCTATAGATATTTGCTCATTACTAAATACAAACACACCTAGCTCTTTCCCAAAGGTTTGAAGACTTAATGCAAACCTTTGCAGTCAGTCACAGCCAGTGCTGCTAGCAAGTGGAAAGGGGAGAGTTTTAATTTTTACTTGTTTCCTGGGAGATTCTGAAATACAACTTCAAAGTATTAATTACAGTCACGTTTGATGGAACCAAAGGGCAAACCATTGTGTTGATTCAGTTTCACAAGGGACTTGAGGTTTCTGTGAAATTTAATTAATTTTCTTTCTTCTGTAGGTTAAGTTACTGCAAGTGGAAACTGGATCCCAACAACATGGGTTTCCCCCTCCCCCACCGCTGAATGAGTTTTGCAAAGCTGCCTCGGAGAATTTCTCAGTTGAAAAGGAGAGATATGGATTGGTAGATTTTACAATGTTCCTAAATACATAAATTGTGACGGCATCAACACAAATCTCCTAAGACTAATGGGAAATTATTTATAATCACTAGCTCCAAAAATAGTGGCTATAAATATTTTTGTAAGAAAGGCCAGATTGTGCTTGTTTACCGTTTTCACTATTAATTCTTTGTTACTTTAGGCAAGTCCTCTGGAGTAGTGACTTGATTATAGAAAGGTCTGTGACCTTCCTCAGCCATGCTGGCCAAGGGTACATTTCATTGCTTGTGTTATCCACTCATGAAGAAACACTCTGTTGCACCCAACGTGAATTCTACTTAGAACTTGGAGTCCAAAGGACCTGTGTTTTAAGTTTTTAAATGTTTTCTTCAAACTTGGTTGTTTGCTGTTTGGGGCCCCAAGTTTCTGTACTTATAATGTTAAGTTGACAGGCATAAGGAAGTTAATTCAACAATGTTACATATGCATTACAATTCATTATGTAAGATTTCATTATGTCTTGCCAGAAATTGCATCTTTTATTCTTTTTTTTATGCTGGAATGTCCTAAAATAATATTTTATTGACCAATGGGCATCAGGGAGTATTTGGGAATGTTTCCTTGTTGATGAAATGGAGACAAATATTTGTAAAATTTATTTTTATTTGTTGTCCCTTTAAATGCTGATGTCATTAGTATGACATATATTTTAAGTGCATATGTCTGAATGCATATACTTATGAGAGGGGAGTGCAAGTTCAGCTTTTCATTGATAATAATGTCTGATCAGGGCCAGAGTGGTAGCTCATTTGATAAAGGCACTTGCTGCCGAGTCTGATGATGTGAGTTGAATCCTGCTCGGTGGGAGAAGAAAAGCAACTTCTGCCAGTCGTCCTCTGATCTCTATACACATGAACACATGTGCACAAAATAAATGCAAGTATAACAATTTTAAAACATTTATTTCTTTTAATTATATGGATGTTTTGATTTCATGCATGTCTGTGTACCACATGTATGCCTGGTCCCTATAGAGGCCAGAAGAAGATATCTGATACCCTGGAAATGGGGTGACAGATGATTGTGAGCCACTATGTGGGTGCCTGGAAATAGAATCCAGGTCCTGTGCAAGAGCAGTACTCACACTGGACCTCTGAGCCGTCTCCCCAGCTCTGTAATGAAAGAAAATCATGATCAGAAAGGGTTGGAGGAGATTGCTTATTGTTAGGCACTTCTACCCAAATGCTGCAACCCAGTTTGTATAGTCAATACAAATTGTTTTAGTATCCTGTATATACAATCAGATTTGGGGGTGAGAATTCAGGGCCAACTCAGGTCCTTTGTTATATATTTACATCTACTTTTTCCTGTTATCGCTCACATTTGCCCTGTCTCTTATCCTTTGTATTGAGTTTGGTGAGATTAGTATTCTACCAGGTATATTTTTCCATCCCAAACACCTGTCTCTTTAAGTGTGTACAGTATTTTATTTTTCACTTAGTAAGTTCTTGTTCTTGTGAACCTGGTCAGAACACCCTCTCCTGGAGCTTTTCTTGACACTGGAGACAGAGACAGTCAGATCCTTTCTTGTGCATGTTAAGTAATCGGTTTTCAATGGCACTGCAACATAAATGAAATTCTGTTTTTTGGTGTGTGCTGAAGAGTATTTATCTTCCCCAGACTTTCAGACTACACCTTATTCTTCTACATCTCATCCATAATTACCATTTACTGCTTCTTGGCCAGTGTATATGCTAGTTTAGTTAGCAGAGGTACAATTTCTTGCAAAATACTATTAACATTTTCATTTTATTTTGACATGTCAGCTATCAATAAAGGAAATATCCTCAGTGCTAGAATAACAAAATGATCCGGGAGTAATATTTTAACCACATAATTCTTCTTTAGAATATTAGCTCATGTCAGCCTAAAGGGAGCGTTCTTGGAATAAAACCAAGATATTTTCTTTTGTCTCTTGCTGAGTATATCCTTCATAGAGACATCTATCTATCCAAGTAAAGTAGGCGTGATAATCTAGCACATATGAGTGTGGTTCTCTATTTTACAAGGTTCAGGATTAGGATGAATCAAAGAGGAAAACCTTTTCCTGCTGTAGTCACTTAATTCTAAAGAAGAAAATTCTTCAAGAACAACGCACAGTGCAAACAGCCACAACATTACAGATTTTTTTTTCATTTATTCGGGGGATCTTCTACTCTTTGGTGAATTTTAGTAGATATTACTATAATGATGCATATTCTCTTAGAGATACCCAGGTCAACTGAGTACAGACAAGGATCAACATCATACTCAAGCAAATCATGGGAAGTCAACAGGCCATAAAATAGATCAGTCAGCTTTACATCCACAGGATTCCAGTTTACAGACTGTATTTGAAGGTCTGGTGGCTAGAGAGCTTCTTATCAGAGAGTACAATTTTCTGGGTCCAATATAATATCTAAGGAACCGTCATGCAATGTCCAAAATTCTCAGTCACCTTGATTTTCTTCCCACAGAATATTTTCTTTTTTGCTATTTCTGAAAAATTAGGTGGAAAGATTTTGGAGTTGCATTTTAAATACTGTAACATCTCAAGCATATGCATTCATATAAGTCTTTACAATCAACCCCTATTATCAATAATGCCCAATATTCCTATTCCATCACCACTACCTGGACTCTCTACTAGGTTCTTATTCTTTCAGAAGTATCTTAAAATGAAATCCTATTACACATAATCTTTCAAAACTTGATTTTTCACACACCATAATGCCCTTAAGATCCAGATAATTTGTTGCATGCTTTGAGAATTGATTCCTCCTTTTAATTGGTATAGTATTCCACAGTGTAAGTGCATCGAGTTTATTTAACTACCCGCATATACTTAATATACTTAGTTATTTTATCATGTTTTTAATTTTCATGGCCAATGATTTAGATTTATATTTACTTAAGTTGTAGTGCAAACGTTGCTTTTGCATTGAAATATCTCCTGAACTCCATGACAGAGATATTTGCCCCATTTATGAAATTCTCAAGGATTTAGTGTTCTGATTATAGTTATTAGCTATTTTGTTTACAGTTTGGAGGTGTGTGTGTGTGTGTGTGTGTGTGCATGACAATAATTCTTGGTATGGTGATACATACTAAGATAAGAATATATCTCATTAAATTTGTATCTTTTATAGTGCCTATAAAATGTCTTTAAAGAACCTAATACATCTTATTGAATATCTTCTGAATAAAAAGATACTTCAATGTACCAATAAGTTCATGAAGATAGGATCTGTTTGTATTTTCCATACTATGCTAGCATTTCCATAATGCTTTGAATGTTACAGTATCTTGAGAAATATATAAGTTGTTAAAATAATCCAGAGAAATCCTTTTAATTTTCTTGATTGATGTCCTATTGACAATGGTTGTGCTTTGAGCCCCTTATCAATAGGAAGAAGCAAACAATAAAAAAGACATTGAATAGTTGATTCTGGGTGTGCACACCTATACTCTCAGAACGTGGGAGGTGAAAGAAGGAGAAACTCATTTTGAGTCCAACCTGAGCTACACAGCTAGACTTTGTTTCAGAAACGAAGCCAAACCAAACAAAAATAAAACAAAACAACAAAATGTGCACTAAGCTAAGGACTGATTTTAGCTCCAAACTGATGTTTTTTATGTGTGCATGATATTGGACATTTCACTTTGACTTTTACAGCTTTTAGAATCTTCCTTTGTGAAAGGAAGATACACCTTCCCTGCACACTTCCCAACATGTGCTGAGCCCGGTATTCTTTATTGGAAACATTAAAAAAGACTTCAAATCAATGTGTATGGGTATGAGCGTGTGTGTGTGTTTGTGTGTGTGTGTGCAGGTACCCATGGAAACCAGACAAGCATGATGGAAACCCTGGAGCTAGAAGTACAGACAATTGTGAGCGGCTGGATGTGGGTTTGGGGTACCAAACTCAGGTCTTCCTTGAGAGCAGAAAATGCTAATAAGGGTAAACCCCTCTCAAGTTATTGGAAATTCTTTTGAAGACAGGACACTTATACAAAACAAGCCTACATTTTTGTGTCTAGTGATTACCCTGTTTTTATTGTTCAAATAATGATTTTAAAGTCACAATTTAGTTGTAATCAAACAGAGATGTAAAGAGAGCTTTCAGTTTAAAACCTCAAATTCTGCTTTTAAAATACATATTTTTGACACATCTTAGAAAAATTCAAAATATTAAACCACTTAAATTCTAATATATGATATAGGTTCTGACAAAAGATTACAGAAATTAGATATTGCTAAATAGTTCATGAAAAGTGATAGTGAGACATTGACATACTTTTCTATAATTTTCTACTCAAAGACACTTCCATTTCTAACCTTAGAGTCATAGCTGATTAGGTTTTAATAAAAGCATTAATCCAAATGTTAGGTTGACTTCTAGGATGTGCCAAAATGTTCTAGTACTTTTGGAAATTTTTGTCCTTGTCAATATTTTTAATGTTTATTTCTAATTTGTCTTGTGATCATTTAGGTACCATTTCATAGAACTCATTAAATTATTACTCACTGTAATATGTGGGGCCTGCTTGTTGGGGTTTCAGTCCTTCCCAGTTCCCACAGCTGCTAACCCCCAAAGAAACTACACAGAGGTCTATATTAATTATAAACTGATTGGCCCATTAGCTTCAGCTTCTTATTAACTCTTATAACTTACATTAGCTCATTATTCTTATCTGTGTTAGCCACCTTTTACAGCGGGGCAGGTCACACCTTCCTTCCTTGGTGTCTGGGCAGAACTGAGGAGTAATGGACTTCCTCCTTCCCAAAATACTCCTGTTTTCATTGCCCCGCCTCCACTTCCTGTCTGGTTGTCCCACCTATACTTCCTGCCTGGCTACTGGCCAATCAGCATTTATTTAAAATGTAATTGACAACTCACCAGTTATTTCAATACTAAAATTTAATTAAAATTCACGAAAAAAAAATCTCCAGCAGACATCTCATGTTTTATAGAAATTCCTGAAAGTTCAGGTGAAAGGGCAAGAGTAATTAAGAATTTATCTGCAAGACGTTTAAATAAAAGTATCTCAAATAAAGGCTTAGTGTAGGTTAGGATGTAACACAACTCCCCTTGAACTTGCTTGTAACAGAGTATCCATTTATTATTGAACTACTTCTCGCAGATTATCACTCAGCCATTAGGCTTTTAAAAGATGTATTTATGTTTATACTAGCATAGATGTTTTGTCTGCAAGTATGTGCATGCACCATGTGTGTAGTGCTGTCAGAAGCAAGAAAAGGGCATCATATCTCCTGGAGTTATGGTTGTGACCTGTCACGTAGGAGCTGGCAACCAAACCTAAGGTGTCTGGAAGAGCATCCAGTATTCCTAACCACTGAGCAATTTCTCTAGTATAGCACTGAGAAAATTTGATTTGTTTTCTCAAATTTGCAATACTGTCCCCTTAATGTTTAAGGATATGCTTAATAGATACTTATATAGCTTCAAAAGGAGAAAGCTCTTACTGTATACCACTGTGTCAGTAATAACTTATTCTGTTTTTTTTTTTTTTTTTTTTTTTTTTTTTTTTTTTTTTGGTTTTTCGAGACAGGGTTTCTCTGTGGTTTTGGAGCCTGTCCTGGAACTAGCTCTTGTACACCAGGCTGGTCTCAAACTCACAGAGATCCACCTGCCTCTGCCTCCCAAGTGCTGGGATTAAAGGCGTGTGCCACCACCGCCCAGCCAGTAATAACTTATTCTAATAAACTTAGAATAACAATTGTGAGATATGCTTTTGAAAAGAATTATAAGTTAGGATTTAAACAATAAGCAATATTTCAATTTGTTTAGGCCTATAAATTTCTTAAGCATATAAATTATGAGCTTGAACATTCATTCAGTGAATGTTCATTAATTATCTATTGGTTACAACTGCATTAAAAGCATATTGAAAAATACTCTTGGCTTAATAAACGTAAGTCATAATGTGTTGTTTTCAAAAACATTTTCACTGAGATAGAAGAAATGCAAATTGGACATAATAAAATACAACAGGTCAGATACTAAATAAAGGTTGTTTTGGAAAAATTGCAAAATGACATCTGACTGGATGAACTGTGTGTATGTGGAATGGATAGTGTGAATTAACATCTTAACTAGTCTTTACAAGGTGAAATATTAGAAATACATGTAAATTGAGAATAAACAAACCAAGTGTGCATAAGCTTTAAAAATAGAATATCAAGTGTATAGGAGGAGAAGCATAGAGAAGTTTTGGATCTGTAGAAGGGATGTCTGGAATGTTGGCAAAAGGTGCAACTCCTTCTGGTAAATCAGCAGGTTTGTGCTATCTAACCATAAATTTATAAAGATAGTTAAAACTATGTAATTAATTAGGAACTATAATTTTTTAGCACAAATCTCTTAATAATCATTCAGGTACTGTGAGGAATTTTTATCAGGCAGATTTTTATATAAAATGCTCCAGAGACTGCAAGTATATTCGAAAATGAGGCTAATTACATAACTAATGCAAATAAAACTCTAACATTTAGTTCCTTCACTTAATCAGGGTTCATGAAAATATAAACTTCATGTCCAATGCCCTTCAATGAGAATTCCTCATCTGATTTTTATCCCTAATGAAACTAAGAGTCCTTATTAAAGTCATCAGAAGAGTAAAATTTCAGAATATAAAATTCTGTCAAGAAAGGGAAGGAAAATGACATCTATAAAATTGGAGACAAGAGCATTTGCAGGGTGTTTTATAATTTCAGAGAAGTGTATCATAGACAGCACAAGCCTTTGTGTGTTCTTCCATTTCTGCTTGTGATGCAAGGCAAATTTCCTAGTATTATTTACCTTAGTTTGAAAACTATTAATGTACACTTGCCCTGATTGCCAGGTACATTCAGTATGGCAACATAAGAATAAAATATTTAGCACACAATAGAAGCAAGGTGAATGTTAATTTCCTTGTCTATTTTAATAAACATTACCTCATAATATCTTTGTGAAATACTTTATTCATTATTTATCACTTCCCTTGTTTACTTTTTATAAGCATGATCTCATAATATCCTTGTGAAATAGACATTATTCATTTGTTTTCCTTATAGGATTTGAGGTTCTACTCAAATAACCTTGCACTGATGTAGTAGGGGCTACAGCAAGTAATAAAACAAAAAAGAACTGGATTTGTTAAGATTGCAGCACTGAGTTACAAAAGAAATGGACAGTGAACAAAGAAATAAGAAAAATGTATAGTAGCTTTTAAAACTTCAATAATTCACTCAAAGCAAATATCATTTACATTGTTTGGTTTTGCTTTGTTCTCTAACATGGTATTCCTTTTTGATCTACCAATTGATAGTACCTTGTACAATCATAGCTGCTGTTAAAAGTAGAGAAAGTAGGTATTTTAGTTACTTTTTTGTTGTGCTGATAAAACATCACTGCTAGAAGAAATCTGTGGAAGAAGGATTTTGTTTTGGCTTATAGTCACAGAGGAGGAACCCATGGTGGTGTTGGTGACATGGCTACATGTAACCTGAGCAGGAAACTGAGAACTCTTATCTTCAACTGTAAACATGAAACAGGAGGCAAATAGAAAGTGGGCCAAATCCAAAAACTCACAGAGAGCACTTGCCAAGCAAGCTCTGTGTAACCTGAATTCTATCTACAGATCCTACCCATTGAAAGCAAAACTGATTCTGACAAGTTGTTCTCTGATCTCAAAACGTGTACTGTGGGAGGAAAGCACGTGTATTTGAACAAACACTTCAACCACTACTACCACCACCATCACCAATACTATCATCACTACCGTTAATAATAATGATGATTTTGCTAATGATAATGATAATAAATAAAAAAAGAACTTGGTGGTTGGAGAGATACATCAGTGGTTAAGATACCATACTACTTTTGTGGAAGATGAAAATTTGGTTTCCAGAAGCCATGTTGGGTTGATCACAAATGGCTGAACTCCAGACCTCCGTAGACTCTGAACCTTGTAACTTCCACAAGCACCAACACTCACCTACACACACTCACACACACATGCACAGATATATAATTAAACATAATAAAAATCTTTAAAAACTGTCATGTTCATCTCAGAATTAATGCCATAGTAGCATCTAGAATAGCATTTAACCAGTATTCAGTTAATCTGACCTAGATAAATAGATATATGGTGTTAACTAACCTAATCCTTTATGCAAAGAAAAACTGATTTTGTTATTAAGCTTATTTTTCTTCATTTTCTGTGTTTCCAGAAAACTTATGAAGGTCAACCTTTAATAGGTACTTATTTATAAAGTTAAAAAAGATCATAGAAGCTGAGACAGGTATATTAATGTGAACTACACAGAGATAATCTTTGGAAGACAAAACTAAAATTTATGATGTGTTAATAAAAGCACAAGCTTTAAAGATATTTCTATACAGTCTTGCTAGATGCTATTTCAGTCCACATGAAGAATATTATACCATTCAAAGGCAGATAACCTCTTCAGACATTTATCCTCAACTGTATAAGGACTCAAGAAATACAGCATTGTAGATAAGGAACAACGAAAAGTTTTCTTAAGTAAGAAATATAAAACTGGGAACACAAGTTTCTTTTTAAAAAAGGAACCAGCTATAATCAAAGAGAAAATTGAAGAATATAATTTTGATCTAAAGATACTCTAGTCATAGATTGAATTGCATTTATGAGAAAAATTGAACAACAAGCATTTCAAGAAACAGAAAATGAATAGATGTCAGTGCCCTACCTTATTATGTTCAAGCTTCCTTGTCTGGTTACTTTTGACTGTTCAGTTCTCAGTTTATGAAAAATATCTCTAAATAGATGAGTGTTCTGTCGTGTTTAAGTTGTTTTGTGAGGAAAGTTCTCCACCTGAAATGTAAACTTATATTTGCATGGATGTCAAGGTTTTTAAAATATGATTTAGATAATTGCATCAAGTCATAAAATGAGCTTTCTGTAGAAAAAAAGATAATTTATACCGTACCTGATTTTAATCACTTTAGATACAATTGAACTCAGCCCGCTCAAAACCTTGTTTTCTTCCTTGCTTGCCCCATATGGAGTTGTTTTGTATAGTATAAGACAACTCTTCATAACCTCCAATATTCAGGATGATTCTTAAGCATGATCTTCCTGTTGAAACTGTTGAAGAAAAAGTTAAATTAGAGGAAAGTTTCCCCAACAGTTTCTGAAACTAGGACACCATGAGAACCTTTGTCAGTGTCCTTCATAAACAGCAAATGCACCCTGTGATTGCCTTAGAGCTGCAGACAGAGGGGTGGAGAATGAGGAAACTCTGGGAAAGTTAATGTCCAACATGTAATATAATATTCTAAAGTTAAAATACGGAGAAATGAGTTAGAGCCAAACATGTTATACTAATTAACAACAAAAAACAAAGATGGAAACGTTTTCTTCTTGGTCACAGATCACAATTATTTAAGTGTTATTGGGGCAGAGACAGTGTTTCTTAAATGATACAAGATGGACATTATGCTCAAGGCCTGAGGTCAAATAGAAAATATGTTTTTTTTTCACCTACAGAGCAGCATAAGTAGACAGTTTTTTGTGACTTCATGAAAGAATTTGAAAGAAAATATGCATGTGTTCTCAAAATAAAATGGTATAAAATCACCTTCTATCTTCGTATAGAATGAGTATGTGAAAAAATGAGTTTTGTGTCTAATCTTGAGTCCCATCGCAAGGCGCGTCTCTATATCAGTGAAAATATTCAAGTCTGGAAAACTCTGAAATTTCAAAACAGTTCTGATCTCTAGTATTGGAGTTAACAGATTTTTATTCTGTACCCCCCCATTTTAAAGTGAATTTTCAGAACTTTATTGTTTCTTTACTTTGTATGTACACATAGTGGTGTGCAAGTGTACTTGCCTATATGGGTGTCTGTAAGATACCATCATGATGTCTTCTTTGATTGCTGTACACCTCCCATTTCTTATTTTATTCTATTTACATTTTTCATACAAAGTATTTTCATCATGTTCCCCCTCTACCTCCTTCCAGATCCTACTTACCTCCTTATCCACCCATCCTCATGTCCTTTTTCTCTTTTGTTCTCTTCAATAAAACAAGCAAGAACAAAATAAAAGGAAACAAACAAACAAAAATAAATACCAAAACAACTTCCCTCCTCCTAAATATGGAGTACATTTTTTTATTGGCCAAGCTATTCCTGGGCCTGGGCCTGGGCCTGCCATCAATTCTGGTTGATATACCTAGTGGTCCTCCATTGCAGACAACAGATTTTCCCTCTCCCAATGGGTATCAGTTGCAAATAGCCAAGTTCTTGGCTAGGGTGGAATTTTGATCTTACCCTCTTCTCAGTGTTAGGATTTTTGTTGATTTGAATCTGTGCAAGTCTTGTGCATACTGTCACTGTCTTTGTGAGTTCATATGTGTATCACTTCTATTGTACTTGGAAGATGCTGTTTCTTTGGAGTTCTTCATCACCTCTGACTCTTATAATCTTTCTGCTTTTTCTTCCACATGGGTCCTTGAGGGGAGAGGTTTGATGATGTCTCCCTAGATGTGGAGTTCATCATTTCAGTCAGACTACCTGGTCAGTAAGTTCCTGAAATCTTCCTGTCTCTACCTCTCAGTGCTAAAATTATAGATTCTGGACACCATGCCTAACCTGAAATTTTATGTGATGTTAGGGACCCAAGCTCAGGCATACAAAGGAAGCATTCAATCCACTAAGTCGTTTTCCTAGTACAAAGAACTTAACTTTAAATGTATTTTATCTGAAATTTTAGTATTTTATGTTTACTTCTTCTAAACAGACATGGTACATCCATTTTCCAGCTGCCCAGATCCAAATAATCATACAGAAACTATGTTAATTACAACACAGATTGGTCAATGGCTCAGGCATATTTCTAGCTAGCTCTTATATATTAAACTAACCCATTCCTATTAATCTATGTATCACCATGAGGCTGTGGTCTACTGGTAGGGTTCTGCATCTTTCTCCTTCAGCAGTTACATGGTATCTGCCTGACTTTGCCTTCTTTCTCCCTGCATTCAATTTAGTTTTCCCACCTAGATACATTCTGCCCTGCCAAATACCAAAGCAGCTTCTTTATTAACCAATGCTAATAAAATATATTCATAGCATATGGATGAGAATCCCAAGTCAACTTCTTAAATTTCTTATCCTAAAATATGAATGTTATTTTTATTATTAGTAAATGGAGTTACATTTTTAAAAATTATATTTCCTGTTTCTTTCAATGTGTGTATGTGTGTGTGTGTACAAATTATGGCACAATTTTCTCTAATTTTAGTTGTGATTATTTTTTGTTTCATTGTTGAAAAATTTTGAACATTTTAATGAGCATTGTATTCTTTGGGTTAAAAAAATAGACAGTTAAATAAGTGAACATTAACTAAATTTAATGTTTGTAAACATATATAGTTCTGTGTGTCTCAAAATGACCAAGAAGTAAAACTGACAATGTGAGTTTGTTCAGTTTTAGTTTTGCTATAGTCTAATATGCTTTTTTTTTAACTTAGTCTCTCTTTTACACAATACGCACACACAGATAGACAGACAGACAGACAGATAGATAGGTAGATAGATTCACAGAGAGAAAGGAGTTGGAGTTAATTGGGAATATTTACTACTTTTTTTGTTTATCACCCCTCTCACTCCATGATTCTCTGTTGTAATATATGTATAAAATGCATAAAATGAAGGTTTCAAATCTGGGTTCACCTTATATATACACTAATAGTTTTTATCTATACTAGGCTGTAGGAACTACAGGGCAAAGCATATATTTTAGACTAACCTATTTTAGAGCACCTTTAAATTGTATCCAACCTAACAGTTTTATTAAATTCCTTGATTTAAAGTCTTGCTGAATTATCCTGTGATCTACAATTCTCAGGTGAAGAGACAAAAATCCCATCAAGCCGAGGAGATGGAATCTAATTCCCACAGAACAAAATGTGCTTTTAATAAACTGTGACAAGATGGGCTAGAAAAAGAAAAACATTTAGGAGGCAAAAGATCCAGGTTCAGACTAATGAAAACATTCAATCCATGTGTCACAGCAAAATAAAACAGAAAGGAATATGGGTACTGGCCTCTCAAGAATACATCTCGCTGGCCACTACAAACTCACCTGGAAGAGCAGTGAATCTTGGATAAACATTTATCTTACAAAGAAACACATTGAATTGGCTAAAGGAACAGACTTTGCAGCTTCACAATGAAAGCAACCTTGCCTGAAAGGGGATACATTTTACAGCATGGAAGGTTATAGCTTCTGCATTACACAGCATAAGCTTGTGAACACATGCAGTTCTTTACATGGCAAAAAGAGTATGTGGTTGTGAGTTGCTTTTGATTTCCAAATTTTGGGGCTTTTTGAAAGTGAATTGAATATTCTGATTATAAGAAACACAGTTATACAGAGATGGAGAAAAATGTTGAAACTTAATAAGAAGTAGAATTAAGGACAAAGTAGATATTTGTTATTGACCTTTGTGTACAGTCTTCCTGAACTATATCTTCATATTTTGCTTTGTATAATTAAGCTAATTTTTTTTACCTAATACTGCTTCCATTTTTCTTAACTGAGTAATCAAGTTTACAAGCATATTTATAAAGTGCTAGTTTAATAATTGATGTTTTTTTGCTTTTTATTTTTACGATTGCAATTTGATTATAATATCCCATTCTTTCTTTCAGACTCTTCTACATGCAATCCTCAGCTCTCCTTCAAACTCATGGCTTTTATTTCTCAGTTTTGTTTTTTTTTTTTAAAAAAAAACAAATTGTTATTGAATCTATATACATATACACATGGAATATATATTATATATCCCAAAATATAACCTGCTTGGTTTATATAATACCATTTGTATGTACATTTTCAGGGTTGCTATTGGACACTAAATATCAGATTGGTGTCGTCTGCCCTGGAAAAGGCCACCTCTCCCCCTCCTGGTTTACTCAGTTGTCTGGAGATCTTTGTGTAGGGTCGAGGCCTCCTGCTGTTCTTGATCCAGTTTAGCTTGTTCAACAGTTTCTTCCTTGTTCCTCTCACATTTGGACAATCATCCTGGTGAGACTTCATGAGTGTAGCTTCTGATATTTCTAGGAGGTAAAATTTCACAGCAAAATCCCCAGTCCTCTGACTCTTACAATCTTTCTGCCCCCAGGTGATGATGTGTTTTGCAGATGTATTCACTGGAAATGGGGTCCACATTTGGTGGATTGTGGTTTTCTATCACAGTCTATAGATAAATGTAGTCTTCACCTCTCATAAAAATGTTCTTTCTTTTATTTTTTTTTGCTATTCATTTTGTTTTTTTTTAATTTTTTTTTTATTTTTCCATTCAAAAATTTACGCTTCCTCCCCTCCTCCCAATCCTCTCCTGCTCCCCCACTAACACTCCTCCCTCCCCCTCCCTGCTTGAGAGAGGGCAGGGAACCCTGCTCTGTGGGAAGTCCAAGGCCCTCCCCCCCATATTCAGGCCTTGGAAGCTGTGCATCCATATAGACTAGCGTCCCCAAAAGCCAGAACATGTCCTAAGAACAAGTCCCAGTGCCTTTATCAATGACTTCTAAGTTAGCCCCCATTGTCAGCCACAATCAGAGAGTCCGGTTTGATCCCATGCTCATTTAGTCCCAGTCCAGCTGTATTTGGTGAGCTCCCATTAGAACAGGTTACACTGCCTCAGTTGGTGAACCAGTCCCTCGCGGTCCTGACTTCCTCGCTCGTCTTCTCCCTCCTTCTGCCCTTCAACTGGACCTTAGGAGTTCTTTATTTTAAAGATCTGTTTTGTTTTTCGGTGTGTGTGTGTGTGTGCGCGCGCGTGTACGCATGCAGGTACCCGGGGAGGTCAGAAAAGGGCATCAGATCCCCTGGAGCTGGATTTGCAGGAACTTCTGGCCAACTCACATGGGATCTGGGAATTGATTTAGGCTCTTTAGAAGAGCAGCAGTGCTCTTTCTGCTTAGCCTTATCTTCAGCCACAAGAATTGATATTCCAGTAGATTTATGCATCTTAATACCTAACTGTACTTTTTAATTGTGTGCTTAATTTTTCCTTTTTAATTAAGCTTTTTGATTTGTCAGTTTGTATGTATATGCCATGTGCATTCTCACCCTCCACCTCTCTGGTCCACCTTTCCTTCCTTTCCGTACTCTTACATTCATGTCCATGCATTTTATTTGTGACCTAACAAGACTGACCTGGGCCATCTGTGTGACTATGTGTTTGGAACTCTCCACTGGAGACTACTGGACTCGGCAGTGAGAGTATGAGGAAGACAGGGATTCCCCCTCCTTCAGAATCTATCAATAGCCTGATAGAGGGTATCACGTCATGAGCCTCTCCCTTCCTTCACCCACGGTTGATAAAGACAGACTGGTATGAGTCCTGTGCAGGCAACATCAGTTGTTGAGGGTTCATAATTGCCATGGTTGTATCAAATCTGGAAAATGACATTTTGCAGCCCTTTATCTCACCGTTTGTTTTTGCATCATCCTTCCATCTCTCTTTCATAACGTTCCCTGAACGTTTGTAAAATGTCTTATTTAGGGCTGGGCCTACAATCCTTACTAATCTCTTGCATCTTAAAAAGCCATGACTCTCTGTGTTCATCATGGCTCATTCACCGTAAGGATAGGCTCTCTGATCAAGTGTGGGATCTGTTTTTGTCTATTCTATGGGTATTAGGAGTAAGTATTTAGAAGTCACTTCGATGCTATATAAGTTTATTTAACCGTTAGTAATAAGTTCTCTACAGGGGCCCATTACAAACCTAAACCTAAGTGATTAGTTGGACTTACAGTGCTGGACATTGAACCCCACCTCTATGGAGAAGTCACAAATCTAAACAAGGGCAGTTGTTACACAGCTGTCTAGTCACTGTTGCACATGGGCCATATGGTTCCTTCCATATGGTTTTTATTCTCGCTTACATCTAGTTTATTTGGAAGTCAGGAATCTTGCCTCTATAATGCATTCTTTCACTGCATAACATAGTTTATTTTCAAATAATATATGCTTTTATTTGTTTTTTTTTTTTGAGACAGAGTTTCTCTGTGTTGCCCTGGCTGTCCTGGAACTTGCTCTAATATATGCTTTTAGATTAAGAGTAAGATATTTTGAATTCTCTGGTTCACAGTCCCAATTGTCTTCCAAATGATCTGCACCTCATGGACTGCTTATGAGAGTGTTCCTTTTCCTGGGAGAAAGATGACACCGATAATTACTTTCAATCTCTACTCACTCATTAGATTACCAAAGATTTTTTTTTAATGTTAACCTATTTCAAGTTGAACTGTAATGACAACATTATAATTTCCCTGCTATTTCAACTACTTAATTTTATTTTTTATATTTCCTTTGATTATTTATTCTTCCCACTTCCTAGTTTAAGTAGTTACCTTCAGAGGTTTTAGTCTCTCACAGGGTTTGCTTTTCTCCTTTCTTTCCATTTCTTTCTCAAACACAATTCTGCTCTTCTAGCTGTCTTGTGTTGGTCAGCATTCTGAAACTGTGAGCATCCCTGAGACAAACAACTTAAAAAAAATAAAAGATTGACTTTGCTGCACGGCTTCAGAGTCTTACACCCATGGTGTCCTGGATCTTTCTTATTGAGTGAGTCAGAATATCGAGGTGGGAGGAGTCTGGAGGAACATAGCTATTTTCTTTACGGCAGCCGAAAGCAGGAATTGGGGAAGAGGTATCTCAATAGCCTTTCAAGGACATATTGCCGAGGACCCAACCTCTTCCCGAATGCCCTAACTCCTAAAAGTGCTGCTGTCTCCCAATAGGACTTGTGGACAGCCGGCTCTTTTGGCATTTAGACGTGCACCTGTGTGTGCGTGCATGCATGATGCATGCGTGCATGTGTGTGTTTGCATATGTGTGTGAGAACAAAGGTGTATGCCTCTGTGTGTGTGTGTTTGCGTATGTGTATGTGAACATAGGTATGTTTGTGTGGAAAATAGGAGTCATTGTCTGGATTCTCACTTCAGATTGTGAGACAAGCTCTTAATCATGAACTAACTGTTTGGGTGAATGGCAGGGAAAGCCTTGAGATCTTCCCGTATCTGCCTCCTAGCACTGAGACTGAGTGCACATAATAGTGTCCAGTTTTCAATGTGGGTACCGAGTATTCAATCCCAGGTCCTCAAGCTTGGGCAGAAAGTGCTTTACTGACTCAGTCATCTCCTTGCCTTAGCAATGAAAACATAGCAGTATTCTTTTCCCCAAACAATTGCAAGGCTGTTTCACCATGACCCAGTCTCATCAAGGTGGTATTAAAGCAACCATCGTCTTCACAGACCATTACCTGTGAGTGTTTAAAGTAATTCACTCAGTCTCTTTTTCTTTGTCACTACCTCTTATTTCCTCTTACTGATGAGCCTGTGACCTCCCCTCCTCAGTAAAGGCATTAAGATATTACCTACTGCCTTTGTAACCTTCCACAAAGTCTATTAGACCCGTTTTAAAACCACATGACCTTATCTGACTGCAGGTGGAAGGGCAGACTCCACTGTATCTGTATTCTTTATTTCTAGCGTGCTTTCAGCCTTGAAGCTTTGGCGTAGAGGTGGAGACCTGAAGCCTCAGTCAATATATTGCATGTGCAGATAATCAGTTGCAAAATGAGATCCCCATTTCCATCCTACATTCCTGATTTCTATCAGTGATTCTCTCAGAGACCTTTTGATTTCAGGAAACAAAGCTTGTTTTTATGGTGTTTCAGTTTCTCTTCTCTCCGGGTGTGTCGCCTTCTGCTTATTTCTTTATACACAGTGAGGAGGCTGTGAGAAACTTGAGTGGTATGGTTGTGAGGTGTAATAAATCAGCTTCAACACCTCATATTAATCTTCATAGTCAGTTTCTAGCTGTGTGTAGACACTTTACTCATTTTAGAAAGTCACATATGTATGTGCCATCTTTCACCTGGGTTTTGATTCTAATTATAGTGTGAGTTAGCCAGAAAAATCCTGTTACACCTTTCCTGTAGCTTCATTTTAACTTCTGATTTGTGTACTTCACTGATGTGTGTGCTTGCATTTTGTTTTACCATTTATAAGCAAGTCCCTTCTATGACGCACTTTTTAAAATCTTTAAGTTCTTGATCATTGATGTCCCATAGACTCTAAAACATCACAAGTGATTTCCAGTACTATTGGTTATTGTCAAGAACTAGATTGTGAGACTCTGTTGATGAAGACACCGATGCACTTTCCTGGAGTCATAGAGCAACGGGGCAAATCTAGCCAGTCCGGTCCTAGAATCTTCATCTCTCATGGCTAGCTTTCACAGTGCTGAGATGTGCTGTGCATGGCATTGGGGGATGAAAGCATCAGCTCATCCATCTGTGAATGCTGGGAGCCACTCGGGAAGATATTCTCACTGGTGTGATAAAAGCAGTAAAAACATAGGTTAACCAACCACGTTCTGATAGGTTTTAAGGGCTTTTCCAGAAGATAGAAACCCTAGCTTGGCCTACTGTTAGGCTAAAAACCTGTAACTAGACAGACCATGGACCTCTAGTGGAGAACCAATTACTGTTTTCCTGCTGTCTTTATACTAAGAGATTAATGCACCTCTCAACTTTCATCAGAAAAGCTTCTGTTTACAGATAGAGATTAATCTATAGACCCATAATTTATTATGGCATAGAGAATAGACTGTGGGATAGTCAACCCTGAAGAAACATCTATATCACAATCTTATTTCCAAGGGTTAGACATTATTGAGGAAGATAGTTTGGAAAGAGTAGAGCAGCCATAAATGCTTGATGATTATAAGAAATTCGTGTCTTATGGACACAGTGGGGTAGCTGTACATATTAACTCATGGCTGTGACAGCATCCATGAAACATGTGTAAGCTAATGCAGACCAAATGCGACATGGAGAAGAGAGGTGGGAATGAGTCCTATTCCTCGCTAAGGAATTACTGCAGAAAGAGATGTTATCTTTAAGAGTGTAATCTGTGGTAAGTCTACCACTCTCTAGTAGAAAGCTACACATATAGGCAGGACAAACTCAACTTGATGTGTGACACAGCGAAAAGAGAGGAGACAAGGTTGAGTAGGGAAGGGATCATTGATCTGGAAAGAGTTGAGGGGAGAAATGAATTTGATTAAAACACATTCATTGTATGAACTTTTCAAAAAACTAGTCAATTAAAAAAGAATATGTATATTTGTATGTGTGTGTGTATGTGTGTGTGTGGTGTGTATATATCCAATTTTAATCCAATTCCTTGGGATGCATAGGTAGGAATTCCTGTGAATTGGAGGGCATTGCGGTCTGTATAGTGAGCTTCAGGCCAGTCAGAATTATACAGTTAGACCCACCTTTAAAAAGAACAAGCATATGGTCATGCAAAGTAGTAAGAATGGCGTTCCCTTCTTTATTGTCACAATTTGCTACAGATAACAGTATTTGTTGAATCCAACCCCGAATAAGCTTTGTTCACACAGGACTTTTTTTCCCAAGTGAATGAGTCTGGCCTCCAAGTGCAGGTAGTAGAGCCGTGATAGGGCTGAGCAGTGGTTGGTGGGCGGGAAGAACAGTTGAATGGATGAAATGCTTGCTGCTAGCACTTAACGGGTGACAGTTAAGTGATGTGCTAGTAATACATTCATGCTCCAAACCATCCTCACGAAGCTGTTGTGCCTGGCAGAAAAGTCCTGAAACATTAGATGGCAGTTTGTGAACATGCTTTCCTCATTCCCCTGCCCACTACACTCCCGTCACAATATTCTACATCTTAGTAAAGAAAAATTCCATTCTTCAGGCACTTGAGTCCAAAAATTTCTGGATCACCCTTGACTTTTCCCTGTTGTATCCCATATATAAGCCATCAGTAAACCCATGCATTCAATGTTTAAATATATCTAGAAGCCAAGAATTTTTTAATCTCTACTACTACCATGCTGCTGTTGGCTCCCATCATCTAGCTACTGTCCTTTGTCCATCAATAGTGTACTATTATAAGTTCATGACTAAGCAAGTAAAGAAATTGTTTGTATTGATCATTTAATATTGATTTAAATGTTTTGGTCTTCTGTTGCTGTGATAAAACACCATGGCCCAACGAAACTTGAGGAACAAAGGGCTTATTTCATCTTATATTTTACAGCCCTGAAAGAAGTCAAACATGCCCCCAGCAATGCTGAAGCATGTACAGGCAGCCCATTTATATTGGGTTTCGTTGTCTGAGTTAATAAGGATGACTGATCAGGATTCTTCCTCATCAAGATATGAACTCAGATCACCAGATTCAGAGTTCAGAGCACTAACTGGTACATTTTATACCAGTCCTTCATGAAAGGAAATCAGGGTAGGAACTATGGGCAGGGACCTGGAGGCGGGGACTAGAGCAGGGAGAGAGAGTGCTTGAGGGCTTGTTCCCTCTGACTTGCTCATTTTGTTTACTTAGACAAATCTAGGCCCACAACCATCTAGGTCCTTCCACATTAATTATCAATCAAGGAAAGTATACACAGGCTTGCCTGCAGGCCAATCATATGGGGGCATTGTTTCAGTTGAGGTTCTCTTCTTGACTGACCCTAACTTGTATAAAGTTGACAGACTCTAACCAATACATAAACTTTCTTATCACTTGAAAGCAAAATTTCCCACAAGTTATCTCTTTGATTTCTTACGAGCGTTTCTGTGCATTATTTTTGCTTTTGTGGTTCACATTTATTTATGTTGTACTTTCCCCAACTGAATCCCGTACATGACATTAAAAATTACGTCTCACAAAACAGCTATTTCCTCCATATTCATATAAGTGAAAAGCACTGAGTTCAGTAGCTGTGTTCCAACTAAGAACAATATTTATATACTATGTTTTCACTAAAGCTGCTTTGTGACTGCTAGAAATTAAAACAAAATATCCATAGCAAATGGAAGCAAAATGATCAACTCAATATAAGCAACTCCTAAGAGTAAGTCTATTCGGAAAGTCCATTCCATTTATCTATATACCTTTGAGTGAGCTGCAAGATTACATAGGCATTTGCATTAATTTAAAAATATTGGTGTGCTGGGAAGCCAGTGTTGCTGTATCCTTTTTATGCTGAACTTAAATTCGCTATATTCAGTTACTGCCAGACTATCAGGGATAACGATAAAGTTAGTTAAGGTGAATGGTTATTTCTTAGGGGATGAATGGTTGTATTTTAATTTCACTCTTGCGTCTCATATGAGAATAAAAATCAAATCCCCAAACCCTTTGCCGTCAATGCTAATGGGTAGTGCAGGGGCAATGCACTGAATCAGAGGTGTAACAGGGAGGAAAATGGGGGGACCTGTTCTTCCAGCCTCTACCCCCAACCAAACTATTGGAAATCATAGTTTTCAAGAAATTACACTATTAATTTCATCATTTGAAATCAGGCTATTCTTTCTCTTCATTCTTTCTAAGTGGCAGAGAAGTACTTCCAGTCCAAAGTTCTAAAATGGTAGAGGTACAAAGTCCCAGACTTCATTCAATATTTCAGGTTCCAGATAGTGTGGGAAGCCCGGTGATTTTCAAGGATCAGAGATGACTTTCAGCGGAATGCCATCCGGAAGGATGTGGCATTTAAAATTCAAGTTAGACATGTGAATGCTGCTTCTTTTGTTCAAAGCCTTTTAATGTATGGTGGGGTGCTGTCTTAAAAAGACACTCATATATTTCTCTGTGATCCCACTTAATTCTCGTGATATTAGACTGTTACAAAACAGTGAGTGATTTCTTCTAATCTCTCTCCACTGTCTTATCTGGCTGGGTGACACTGTCACACCTGCTCCCAGCACACCCTTGTGAAGCCACCCACCTTGGTGCTTTCACATCTGTGATGAAGTAATACCGTGTCTTTGAACCATGTCTAGAACCAATATGTAAAAATTTCTGTGGGTATTACATGGCCTCAGATATTTTGTTACAGTTATGAAACATGGTTAGACTAAGAAAAAAATGTCTGGGAACCAAACAGTTCCATTGTCTGGGAAAGCTGTACTTTATCGTTTTAAACCTGTTTCCTATTTTTTTTTTCTATCAACTAATGAAAAAATAGGGGTCAGCTCTTCCTGGTGGGCCTCTTGACTAACACAGATTCTGGGCATTAAAAGAAGTAATTGGTAGAGAGGCAAGTAAGTAATCAGAAAACCCAGAATTCAGTAAAAGAGAAATGGTATTTAAACTAATGAGGTGCACTGAATAACGAGGCATGGAACTTGTTTTCTTGTTGTCTTCTATAAAGCTTGAATTTAATTCTTCAAATATAAATTTCATAGTTTGAGCAGCTTGTGAAAATCACAATATTTGACCTTTAAAAACTAATGATAAGGTCAGGCTTGGGAGTTTAGTCACCAGTGATACGATTTCATTAAAATACCTATGGAAGCTTGGTTTCCTATTAACATAGGGATAGCTGATAGTTTTTTCTCACATTTCCAACCAGAGGAATTACCCCTAACATTTTAGATGTTATTTTATTTTGTCTGGTACACAGAAACTCTTCTTTTTCTAACGTGTCTACAGAAACCTAAATTAATACAGCTTTGGCTTAAGACCATTGTATACTATTCTTACTGGTGGTTTCTAAATCAATTGTTTTACTTATGGTATATACTTTATCATAATATATGGAGGTTTGCTCTTCAGATTTGTTTATTTGTTTTTGACTGGACTGAAATTCCTAGCCATATCATATTTCAAATGTTAAAGATGCATAAATCGAATGATTAAATGTAAGTCTTACTAACAAGTTCTTTTAAAACTGCTTTCTGTTTCAGATTCTCTTTTTCTACTATCGTGCCAGTTTTAGCCTGAGGAAGTTTCAAATGAAATCATTGGTCTCAGGATGGATAACTTACCCATTTTCTCTTCAGACTCTAACTTATTCATCAGGGATACAGTCATATGCTGAGTGGCTTTCATTCTCCATATAATACAATATACTGGCTGCATTTCATTCTGACATCCTGGGTTTTGGGAGATGGTCCCAAGAGTTTATGGTCCACAGATTATGTGCACACTAGGTTGGATTTCTCCTCTTTCGTGGCACTTAGTTCATCTTGCTAGCTTCCCTTTCTCTATGGGACACAAAAATAGGTTTTGGACTGACAATTTTGGACACAAAAAGTATTACATAGATTTAGTATTTACAAGTCTTTTCTCTTCCTTTATTCACCAGATGGATTTACAGGTTCTATGGGACAGACAAAAGCACATAAAGTTACCTGAAAGTATATGCTTTAAATGTGGTATAGTGATATAACTTAAGAAATATGTGAGCACTAAGTATTTGAGACTGTCTATGAAAGGAGAGTGTGTACACACACATTCCAGTGCATATACAGACATAGTTGTTAAGATTGTGTATCTGCTAACATACACATACAGATATACACACAAATAGACACATACACCCATAGCAAGTATACACAGACAGACAGACAGAAAGACAGACAAATACACACAGAGATATACCCACACAGACACACATACAGACACACACACTGACTGACAAACACACACACAAATCCACACAGATCAATGCATATACACAGAGACAGAACAATAAATACGCACATAAATGCACAGACACACGCTAGTGACCCATGGGCAGAAAGAAGGGGATGAGTTCCGAAGAAGGAGGGAGTAAAGGAATGAGGGAGAAGGATAAAAGAAGGTAATAAATTAAACTACCAAAATAAATTTTAAAAGATTGTCTATGACACTGAAACCGCTAAGTTTGAGCAAGTTTCCAAAACTTTCTGTGTCTCAATTTATTATATAAAATTTAGAGTGATAACAATACTTCATAAAGGAGTATGAAGGTGCATTGAAGATTAAAATAAATATGTAAAAAGTTTAGGACAATTTCTAATACAGTAAAACTATGGACACATTAGTTGCTGATATCAATTGCTACCAAAAGAAATATTT
Source organism: Chionomys nivalis (assembly GCF_950005125.1). NCBI lineage: Eukaryota > Metazoa > Chordata > Mammalia > Rodentia > Cricetidae > Chionomys > Chionomys nivalis. The sequence continues at coordinate 78,510,182 of NC_080091.1, forward strand.
ATAATTCATTAAAATATTTTTAAAGATATTGTTAATTATTATTTTCCTTTCTTTGTTACATCCAAAAGGAACTCTGGGCAGTAAGGGTTTATACCATATATGAGGATAGAAGTAGGTGAAGAAAGTAGACGCGGGAAAATAGAGAAACCCCTGGATTTCCTTTCTCAAAATAAGAGCTAAAGGCTTAACAGAGAGCAACAGCTGAATAATTCAACATGTCATGCTGGAGCACATATAAACAAGGAAGGGGGAGAGAAAAGGATGTCTTCTAAGTTCTTAGCTCTGACAGACCTGATGAGAGTGAAGGAAATAGAATAAAAATGGTGTTTCAGGATCTTTGGTTTGGAACCAAATCTAAACTTTGAAAGGAGAAAAGCCAAGTGCAAATGTATTCACTACATGTAGTTCTATAAAATTCAGATCATTGAAAACTTGTTGTGGAGCTAGAGATATATAAATTGAGGGGCTAAGTAGAAATATTGTGCAGTCCACCTGGGAAACAAGCAGATGGTAGGACTGTATTGGTAATCCTGATGTATCTGGACAGAGCTCTCCAGTGAATCAGACCCAGTAGGAGGTCACCTCCTTCTCCCATACCATCCTTTGTTCCTTTGTGGCAATCTTTCATGTATGTGTGTATGTATGTATCTATCCATCTATGCAACTTTACTTATTTTCAGAAATTGGCTCCAAAGACCAAAGACCATGGCAATACAAAGACAAAATTTTGGCTATACTGAGGTGAATTTATGTTGCAGTTTGAATCTGATTTTTTTTTTTTTTGGTCCTCTTGTTACTAAGGCCTTCTATTGACTCAAGAAGGCATGTTCTGGCTTTGTGGGAGCCTAGCCAGTTTGGATGCTCACCTTCCTAGACCTGGATGGAGGGAGGAGGACCTCGGACTGCCCACAGGGCAGGGAACCCTGACTGCTCTTTGGACTGGAGAGGGAGGGGGGAGGGGAGTGGAGCGTGGGGAGTAGGGGGAGGGGGAAGGAAAAGGAAGGAGGTGGAAATTTTTAATTAAAAAATTTAATAAAAAAATAGAAAAAGAAGGTCTATCCCTATTATGGAGGGCAATCTGCTTTATTAAAAGTCAACTGATTTAGTTACTAATTTCATGTTAAATATACTTTACACCAACATCCTGTTGTGTTTAACAGAAGATGGGGTAGTGTGGTCTAGTTGAACTGATATATAACATTAATCCCTACATTTACATATAAAGTCAGTCCATCTAGCAAAAATGGACTCAGTTGACAGCCCTTTGAACTTTCCCAGTAAGCATGACATTTGGCTCTGCATTTTAATGCATCTTTTAGTTAATATTATAAATTGGCAGCTGTCACAATGTCATAAACAGACAAAGATGTATTTTCTTTCCTTTCTTGTTAAGAACATTGGTCACCCATTGCTACTGGCACCTCAAGACTCGTGAAGACACGTGAGTTGAAGTTAGATGCCACTGATTTCTCAGGAGAAGGTATCTGCCCTTTCCTACAGACCCCACTTCACCTCTCTGCATCGTTCCTCACACTCCACCAACCTTGGGCATTTACTTGTGATAATTGGAACTTGTAGGCAATTAAGTTTGAATATTAGCAGTGTAACCATGTGTAGTGAAGACGAGGTGAAAGGGCCCTATAGGTTTTCCATATATGTGAGCGCAAGACAATAGCATTAGTGACATAAGCCCATACCACCCAGGGAGAGCCCATATACCTTAGATGGTCCACTAGTTCGTTTGCCATCACTGTGTCAGATAAAAACAAAGGAGGAAGAATTTATTTGGCTCATAGGTTCAGGGAGCCCATTCCATCGTGGTGAGAAATCCATGGTACAGTAACACAATTCCCACCAGGGAAGTAGAGGGTGAGGCAGGAAGCAAATTAGATCCCAAGGACCCACCCAGGGTATACTTCCTCCAGCTAGGACCTGACTCAGAAAGTTTCCACAAGCTCTCCAAATAGAACTACTTGATGGGAATTCAGTATTCAAACCATGAGTCTGGGAGATGGACATTTTACAAGTAGAAACTTACTCACGGGGTTCTCATTCCTGCCAAAGGTATTAAGAATGTGTAATTAATATAATAAGTTAATATAGCAAACAAGTAATTTACCTGGAAGCTTATAGCAATAAAAGCTATTGTCGGAAGCATTTCTTGCTTCATATTGTTTTTTTGTCCCAGGAAGTCCTGTTTACAGATATGTCTGTTCTACGATGAAGGGCACAGAGCAATTTTAATAGAATATATAGCAAAAGCTTTAAGGGAAGTCATACAGGAAAGCGAAAGCATTGCCAGTTCTCTTTAGAATTGCCATTCAGCGTTTCCTTTTTATTTAATGGAGCCCTTTATGAGAAAGGTGAATGAAAATGCATCTCTGTGTTATGGGGAAAATATGGCTTTTAAGGTTTTGACAGCCTAAAATTTCTTAATAATGAGATTCATAATTGATACGCCATGCATTTTCTTGGTCATATACGTGAACAAGCATGAGCTAAATTTCCATGGGCCATTGCTTCCTGTGACCCTGTTCTCAAACCCTTTTAAGAAGGTTTCTTTGGGTTGGCAGAAAAATACAAAACATCTTCGAAATGCGTGTGTGAGATTGTTCATGGTATTAGAGATTCAGTTAAGCCAAATGCACTGATTTCTGCCTGCCTAAAGCTTTTAGGGGCTACCGCTTGCTATGGATGCTATTCCTAAAATCTGGATCAATGGAGCACCTTGATTTCCTACTTATTATTTTCTGGTCCTTTGGAGTTTAGCAAAAGTTCAGATATCCTTAAATGGCTCAGTTGAATCACTTTTAACCTACATGGCAGCTAGCAGTAATAGGGAACTGAGGCTGAGTACAGCGAGCCTTATCTCTCTGGAGTACTAAAAGAAGAGCCCCGTACACTGAGTTGCAATATAGTTTATATATGACTTTTTGTGGTTAGTTTAAAGGTGAATGTAAAGAGAGGAGGAGAGACTACAATGGTGTGAACAGGATGGCATTCTGCCCGGTCTTGGCCTTGGTCTAAGGGCTAGGTCTGTGTGATACAGTTGGTGGGCTCCATTTTCATTTTATTCATATAATATACCCTGTCACCAGAAAATGATAACTCAAAAGTGACCTATAAATATGGCAATGGGAGAGACTTGCTGGTTTAGAGTGTACCAGGGAAATATGCCTGGTCAGATCTATGATAGTGGACTTGAGTCCCTACCGTCACAGCCATCATAGTCTAAATCAAGAGATCATAGCAGATGCTGAGAAAGACTTGTCCAGTGGTGTTTTACAGAACATGTGGGTGTATATATGTATGTGAGTGTATGAGCACATTCCTCTGTATGGGTGTATTTCTGTGAGTGTATGCATGTGTGTGTCTATGTGTGTCTGAAGGTGTATCTGTGTGTGTGTCTGTGTGTATCTGTGTATGTTTTTGTGTGTGTATGTGTGTATCTGTGTGTGTGTGTGCCTGAGGGTGTACCTGTGTGTGTGTGTGTCTGTGTGTGTATCTGTGTATGTTTTTGTGTGTGTCTGTGTATGCATGTTTGTGTGCACGCGCAGTGAGAGTACTTTGCAAAGCATATAATTTCTAGATCTAAATAAAAGATAGAGTAGAATCAACCCGAGAACTTTGGTTTCTCAATGATGGCTGCTCCTACATCGATAGGACTAACCCGGCTATTTAGAGGTCTTACTTGCCAACAGTACACTCTGTTTCTTTACTCCTACAATCATGTGTCCAAATGTTCTTCATTTTTTATGTTTATTTACGAATGTTTAGGTTATACATAGCAATTTTTCTCTCTTTGAGCTCTATTTCATGGGCACTAATAAAAGAGAATAATAGTGCAATAACCACCAAACAAAACATATCCATCAGTCCCAGACCCCTTGATCATTCCTTCCTGCCAACAACCTGTATTCTTTTCCATTGAATTGTATGTAAAACACTTCTCCCTATTTTCTGATATACAGACAACTTCTTATTTGAGAGAAATAATATCAGTATCTAGCTTATACATCTGGTTCCTTCCTCTGATTTTTTTGGTTAATAAGCAATATTCCTCTGCATTTTTAACCCTAGGTAGCTAAGGCTATGTGAATGAATTAACATTTATTAACCTCAGTTTCTGCTCTTCAGAAGTCATGCCCAAGGTTTAACTCGAAAGTAAATGGAGCTTTTGTAGAGCATCGCCAGTCTCTGATCAAGCAACCATAAATAACTTATTAAATTAATAAGACTTCCCTTGGGTAAAGTTTATGCGCTCTGCTTCTGGGCTTGTGATCCATTTAGGGATCATTGCATCATGTCTAAATGCCTTTTCTATACCTCAAGCCATTCTGTTCTTAGCAGTTTCCTAGAGTAGCCCATGAAAAAAGACAGAACTCCTCAAAATTTAGAAATCTCCTTCCTATTATCTCTGTCATTAATGTCACTTCCTTTTGTTTACAAAAAGTTATCATTTACTTGTTAGATTACAGATTCCTTTTCCTTTATTTTTTTGAGATAGCTTTTAGTTACTGATAATGTCATGTATTGTAAACAACTAAGATTCAAAATGCAAAATAAGATTTTAAGGAATGGCATTGATGTGAAACTGGTGATTAAAATTAACAATCAGGTTGGTGACTCTGACTGGAGATTATTGTTTCTTCCATAAGGGACTGGATTTTAAGAGCTTGGAAGAGAAATTTTTCTGTTGAGCTACAGTATATTAAAGTATCATGGGGTGAGAGCCAGATTTCTGCCTTTTTAAGAACTTGTTCACATTTATAGCAAATAATTTATAGCTTGCTGTAGTGTATGGGAAAAGGGTAGAGATACAGCTTGTTTATGAAATCTTTTTTAAAAATCATGTTCATATATTACTTAGAGTTTCAAGATCGATGTGTTTTTCTCCTCAAAAGAAGATGGCAACTCTTCTGAACTGTACCTCACTTTAGTCATTTTGGGAGAAAGACAACTATATCAGCATCCTATGCACGCAAAATAGCATATCAAATTTGGTCTGAATAGTATGCTAATATTATAACTCACAGAAAACCAAAATTTAAATCAAAACCTGAAATAGATTCACAGCCATTCCAATACCTCTTTTCAGAGATTTGAATTCTACTGAACACTGGTCAATATGAATATTGCTTATCTGCTCTCAGTAAAGCACAGATAAAAGAATTCTACTACAAAAGTAGTTGGAAATGTACTTTTACTTTATAGGTCTTTGAGAATTCAAGACTTCATGGAGACAATCTATGGTACAGGAAATAGGGAATAATCAGAAGAAGTGAGTGCAATCTTTTGCCCAGAAATTAAATGAGAAACTTGAGTAAGGTTGGACAATGCCATATTTTCCATATTTCTAATTATGAAAATGAACTCATCTCAATAATATTTGTATTTCATAGTTCAATTCTGGGGTGGATCAAGTAGGGAGAAATTTGCATTATGCTGTATTACTATGAGTTATACTACTTCTAGATTGGACTTGTACTAGCCACAGGTAGATAATAATAAAACTCTAATAATCATGATTTCAATTTTCTCTAGTAGAGATTGAGTTCATATAACCTCATAAAGAGATGTCCTCCACAAGCATTACATAGAGGGAGATTAATAAGCACATTTATGGGTACAAGCATCATTTCATGCATTTGTTATGCTCTCATTGAGACTAGTGTCAAGGTGGAGAGTCAGGGAGTTGCCTACATGGGTGATCTAAACCTGCACTTTATCCCAGATTTGATGTATCTCCGTGTGTGTGTGTGTGTGTGTGTGTGTGTATTACTGAGGGGCCTTCTGTAGGCTCACTAGTTTCTTCCTCATTTTTAAGGACATTTTAAAAATTCTATTTATGTACAGAAAACTCAGCAGTGCACGTTTAACACAATTTGGAGAACAGTTTTCTGGCATTTGCCTTTTACAGCTTGGCAATGTGAGCCACAGAGTTTTGGACCCAGGGCCTTGCTTCCCCAGTGACTGCAGATCTCGTCATATCTATCTTTATAATTGGTCTCAATAGAGTGCACTAGCTCAACCATAGTGCCTTTATCTTCCAAGTTAACCTTAGTGAAACCAGCAGGGGTGCATGTCTTCTTGGGCATCAGAGGCAAAGGCAGAGTCTGGGTCGTTTGAGAGCTTAAAGACCAAAACTTTGGTTAATATTTATTCACGTATTCCTTTTATTCTCCTTGCCTTTTTTTTTTCTTGATAAACAGCAAGATCCCACCGTGTTATTTTTAACTCACTGTTTCCCAGCCTGTGGTCTGCAGTGATTAGAATCTGGTACTCAACTTAGATGCTGGGTTTATATTTTACCAGAAATTTACTCCTGTGATAGTTCATACAACTATCTAAGAACATCACAATACTTTACTTGCTGTTTTATTTATGTATTCATTCATTTTTTGTGTGTTTTCTATTGTTTTAAAATCTATGCTAGAAATTGGGTAGAATTTGGCTGCAACCCTCTCCATCTCCTCATCCCTCTCTCTACTGCTTCCTCCTTCTCCTCATCTTTCTCCTTTTTTACCTTGACCATTATTGACTCATGGAACCCTTCCTATCTCAATCTCCAAAGTATTGCCATTGCATTTTTGCAGGTCTGAGAAATAAGGCTCATCTTAGCAAACTTTTTAAAAGTACAAATTTACTTTTGTTTGAATTCCCTAGCACCCATTTCTTAAGAGCATCTGTCAAAAGTAGGTGTTTGACAAATATTCAATAAAATTTAAACAAGAAAAAGATTAAAGATTTCAGTAAAGTCTCTTGCCAACCCTTAGGTGGTTTCCTTAACTAAGATATGAGTTTCCCTGCTCCCCTATCCAACATTCCTATATCCCCAATCATCCCGTTTCCCCAAGTTCCCCTCATACTCTCCTTCACATTTTTCTCTCTCCATGTCCCCTTACCCCCATCCCACCCTACCCCCAAGATTCCAATTTTTTGCCCGGCAATCTTGTCTATTTCCCATAGCCAGGAGGATAACTATATGTTTTTCCTTGGGTTTGTCCTCTTGTTTAGCTTCTTTAGGACCACAAATTATAGACTCAGTGGCCCCCTATCCATACCAGATGCCCAGGGCAATGTACCCAGTTAGTTCCTTGGGCACCTGAGGATAGGGAACCTGAAATGAACCTATCCTATAGCCATACTGATGAATATCTTGCATATCACCATAGAACCTTCATCTAGCGATGGATGGAGATAGAGACAGAGACCCACACTGGAGCACCGGACTGAGCTCCCAAGGTCCTAATGAGGAGCAGAAGGAGGGAGAACATGTACAACGAAGTCAGGACCACGAGGGGTGTACCCACCCACTGAGACAGTGGGGCCAATCTATTGGGAGCTCACCAAGGCCAGCTGGACTGTGACTGAAAAAGCATGGGATAAAACCGGACTCTCTGAACATGGCGGACAATGAGAGCTGACCAGAGGACAAGGACAATGGCACGGGGTGTTGATCCTACTTCAGGTTCTGGCTTTGTGGGAGCCTAGACAGTTTGGATGTTCAACTTCCTAGATCTGGATGGAGGGGGGAGGACCTTGGACTTTCCACAAGGCAGGGAACCCTGACTGCTCCTGGGACTGGAGAGGGAGGAGAAGAGGAGTGGGGGAAGGGGAGAGGGGCGGGAGGAGGGGGAGGGAAATGGGAGGCGGGGAGGAGGCGGAAAATTTTTTTTTCAATAAAAAAAAAGATATCAGTAAAGGAGAGCAATAAATGAACTGAATTCAGTTTGATTACTTTATCCAAGCCTGAGCTTGCTTTTACTGGGTGGAATAAAATAGTTTGCTCTGTCACTGGTACTCAGAACCTGTGGCTAGGTAGGTCAATTATAGGCTCCAGAAGAGGACTTAACTACTATAACTCTGCTAAATTGACATGACATTAAACTGACTCCTAATGACTTGTTTGTATACCCATAGATAAATGCATCTTTCAACCCTCATCAGAAAATCTTCTTTTTGAGATAGATGATGATTAATACAAACAACCGTAACTTCTCCCAGGAAAAGAGTAAGATACTGAGGAGTTTTAATCCCTAAATAGGACATTATATATTCCCCCCCTCCTAAGGCTCAGGGATATTGGGGAAAAGGAATTGGAAAGATTGTAAGAGTCAGACGTGGTAGATGATCAGATCATGCTTCATGACTGAGATCCAATGCTACACGTATGAAAATGAAGGTAAGCAGGGGAAAATAACTGACTGTTGTTCTGTGGCTTTTGAGTCACTTTTCTACTGCTATGAAGAGATACCACAGCCAAGGCAACATATGAAAGAGAGTATTTATTTGGGCTTGCTTACTCTTTCAGAGGGTTAGTCTATGATCATCATGGTAGGGAACATGCTTTTGAAACCTCAAAGCTACCACCCATGACACTGCCTCTACAAGTCCATAACTCCTGATCCTTCCCAAATACTTCCACTAACTGCAGATCAAGTATTCAAGCAGAAAAGTCTCTTGGGGCCATTGTCATACAAACTACCATAGTGGAATTCATTCATTCGTTTGTTTGTTTGTTTTTTAAATCACTCTCACAGTCCTTGGTACATCACCTTGTCAATACCATTGCTACAGTGTATCATGCTATTGTATATGAATGTGCTTTTCTACTGAGTTAGAAGTGTTTTGTGGGGACTGTAACTACTATGTTTAGTTCGGCATGCCAAAAATAATAGTAGGTTGAATGAAGTGGATTAAAAAAAACAAATAAGTAACTCTAGAAACTGTAATATTTTTATTCTATTTTCAGTACTTTTTTTTCTGCTGTGTGATTTTTCTAAAAGTAGTTATATGTATCCTGTTCCTTGGGTCACTTAGTTTCTCATTAGAGGTATAATGTGTTTTATCACCCAATAGATTTTATACCCTAAGCTTCATCCAAGGGTTAGTCTGTTTTATCATTTCAATTCTAGGGCACTGACATAATTTTTTAGGAGAAATATCACTGAATTCAAACAACTCCAGTTAATATATAAAAGATGATATTAGTCACAGATCAGATTCTCTAAGATCTGCCTGTCATGTAGCAGCTTCGGAATGCCAGTGTTTTACGGTTACTACTTTCCCCCCACATTCATGTAGGTTTCATGTGGGTAGGTAGAAACGAGGTTCTCCTGTTCTAGACTAGTCTGGACAGTAACCCTTATTATGCTACACCCAGATATATCAAGCTTTTAACAATTCATTTGGTATGGCTTGCTCAAATTATCTTAAATAAATTGCTTGGGAAATGTTTGATTATGTATGAGTGTTGGGAATGAATTTGTTCATGAATCTCTTGGAATTTGGATTAATTTAGATGTAAGACATCAGATGTTATTCGTCCCAAATCTTCTTTTAAAAGATGTTTGTATATAAATCAAAAGTGGAACAGGATAACAGTATTGCCAGAGCAAATACCAAATCAAGCATTCGTGTTGCTTATTATGAAAGATTTTGCTTCCTCTTATGTAACAGAATGCGCTACAGGTATTATCTGCTCTTCTCAAAGTTCTACTGGTGCTAAGATATCAGGATTTGTAGATAAATTAAGTAAAGCAAAATAATCAGATTCTCTAACCTATGTGTTCTTTGTCTTTGACCCAAGAGTCTTAAGACTTTCACCAGTGTTCAAGAAATGACAGTAGGCTTACTTCTTAGACTCAAAGTTAGGGAAAATTGTAAAAGAAGCCCTTTTGCAGTTTCTCATAGATGGTCAGCTGACCCTCTTAGGCATATGGCTAAATTCTATTTCACAGCCCCTGTTGCAGTTTTGTGTGTCTCTTTGGCTAAGATCAGACTCTCAACTAGAGTGTAGACAGGTGGACCCGGATGGACATGCTGGTTTTTTCTTTTTCTGCGCCTTAGGGATGGAAGATTTACTGCAAAAACTGCAAGGTCAAGGTTATGGCAAAGTTATCTGGTAGGGAATATTTTAGATCCTGGTTGGAGCTAGAGATCTGTTGACCCTTAGTGGAAGATGAAGAGTCTGAAGGAAAAAGAAAACTATTAGGTTGTGGTTTTCAGACTTTTTTGGGTTACTTTTCTATAATGGTAAAATTTCTCACTCTACACTATGGGAAATTCACATTTAAAATACAATTATTGTTAAAATAAATGTAAAAGGTATTTATAAGCTTATTCTACTAGGTTGATTATAATTTTGACCTGTCTTTCAAAGGGAATTGGTTATTGTTCCCTTCCCAATTAAAACTAACTAGTTCCATTTCTCAGTCCTGGTGCTTCAATCATTTTCTTCTTCCTCCTCTTTTCCCTCATGTATTCCCTCCATTCTTTTCATCATTTTATATGTTCCTTCAGGGGATCATCTAATCATTGTTTTTGGAGCGATGAGGTGCAACCCGCTGCTCCAATTGGCAGAGCCTTAAATGTGTATTTTTCCTCTCATTCATACAGAATTTCCAGTTTTCCCCAAATATCTGCATGGTGTTAAAGTTGTATACAGTAGCATCAACACAAACATGGAAAAACATTTTCCTTTTTGACTATTTAATGAAGTTTTGGTCCTTTGTAGGTTTTTTTTTTTCTTAAATTGTATTTAACATATTCAGCTCCCTTGCTGAAGCCTTGTAAGGTATACATCTCCACAGAGGTGGCATAATCAGTAAGTAAATGAATGTACTGGTCTTGTCTTTAGTAAATGCCTACCCTTAGTTTTCATAGTTATAGGTTCTAGAATACAGAAAAAGATAACATGTTGGGAGTTTTAGACTTCATATTTTAAGTAAGGAAAGGTGTAATATGCAAATAAATTTCTAAGAATTCAGAGTATACTTTCTTCATAGGGAAATCATTTGAAAATGACAAGAGTTGTGGTATGTTGGAGAGATTGGGCTCTGGCCATAAACAAGGTGACCCCAGTTTCACAGAGAAGCTGACATGTGAGCAGAGTCTTCAAGAAGGGTAACAAATCAGTTGTGCCTATTTTGAAAACGTGTTATAGGCTTAGAGACAGCAAAATGCATTGACTTAGAGTACAATTATTTTATTCTATTTGTGGAGCATGAGAGATGCTCATGGAGCTAAAATGGGGGAGAATCAAAGGAGAAAGGGGGCAAGATTTCTTGAGTTGCCAACGGATTTGACAACTTTGCTTTTATTTATGGTTCTGCCTTTGACCCTGAGAAAATTGGGAAGTCACTGAAAGACAGTGCAGTGGTATCGTTTGTGCTTTAGCAGGACCAGATTTGTAGACAGAAGCAAAGGGAAAGCTGGAGAGACATTTGCAATTCTTTCAGTATTACTTGGAATTGGGCATTAAGAAGTGGAGACAGAGCCTGAATACAGGGCTTTGTGCTTGGTCTATGACAGTTTGATATGCCATGCTTTGCCAATGCTTATGGGAGGCCTGCCCCTTTCTAAGTGAATAGAGAGGGGTCATTGTGGGGAGCAGAGGAGACAGGGGTGGGAGTGGGAAAAGAGGAGGAGGTGGCTGCAATAGGGATGTAAATTAAATAAATAAATTTTTTAAAAAAGTGGAGATCCTCCAAACAACCCATGATGCTAAGATGCTAAGACATGGAGTTATTCTTCACAAACTGAGAGTAAGTCCCATTGCCAAGGAAAACACTCACAGAGCTGATTCAGTGTGAAGAGGTTGAACTGGTGTCTGCCTGATGTTTTTCCCCCATATGTTCTAGTCTCTTTGGTGTTGGAAGGTACCCTGTAGGCTATCAAAAAGAGAAACATGAATACTAACTCAGTCAGAAAACTTTTAATCTACAATGTGTCCTATGTGCAAGATGTGCTGGGGCAATGGTGGCACAGAAGTTATGGGAGTAGTCAACCAATGTGTGATTTAACTTAAGCTTCACTCCACCAAAGGGAATTCATAGCCAACATTGCTTGGATGGCCAGAGTTAGAAGACTGGATAGCCTAGAGATGAGAGTAGAAACAAACACAACTGGTCTGAGAAAATAACAACCTAAAATAATTCCTAATGATATTCTGCTCTACTCTGTTTGTTGCCTTGTCCAGTCCTCAGAAAGGCTTCTTCCAGCAGCAGTGGGAGTGGATGTGGGGACCCACAATCAGGTATTTTGTGTGAGAGAGACTAAATGTGGAGAAAGGGTCTTCCCTTTAGAACACTGGGAATCCCATGTAAGAGGGGGAAGAAAGCTTGTAGGAATCAAAGGGGATGAAGGACACCAGGAGAATAAGGTTCACTGAATTAGCCAAGCAGGGCTCACAGAGAAGTGGCAAGCATGGAGAATGTATGGGTCTGTCCTCTGCATACTGTTGTGGCTATTAGCTTGGTGTTTTGTGGATCTCCTAACTATAGGAACAGATTGACTCTTTTGTTTGCTCTTAGACACATTTTCTCCTTTTGGGTTGCCTTGTCCAGCCTTGGTGTGAGGGCTTTTGCCTTGCCTTATTGTATATTATTTATTGTGTTTAGTTGTTGTCTATTTTATGAATGGAGATGGCAAGAGAGTGGATTCAGAGGAGATGGAAGGTGTGTGTGTGTGTGTGTGTGTGTGTGTGTGTGTGTGTGTGTGCCAGAGTAGCTAGGAGGAGTGGATGGAGGGGAAACTCTGGTTAGGAGGTATTGTAAAAGAGAAAAATAAATAAGAAAAGGATAGGGTATTGTTGGGAGCAGTGAACCCCCAGATCCTGAATTTCTTGTAAACAACTTGTTTTCCCCTGATCTGAGTGCCTACAGCTGCTCTGAGCACGAGACCATCAGGAGTTCCTGATGGCAGGGGCAAGGCTATCCCTATATAAGCTGCCCCTCGACACAATAAAAGGGGGCATTCTTGAGGCATTCCTGATTGAAGTATTTTGACATCAAGGATCACCTGTGTCTCTGTCTGTGAGTCTTTATGTGTTTCAATCTCCAGCCCCTAGCCTGGCTTGCAAACTATGGCAGCACATGGAGTGCAGATGGCTGTGTTATGCCACAGGGTATGGTGTTGTGCATTTCATTTGTATTATAATTATTTTAATAAAAAATAGCTTGCCTGAAGATCGGAAAGTTACCACTGATCAGCCTTACAAGCCAGGCAGTGGTAGCACACACCTTTAATCTCAGTAGCCACAATAGTTGCCATAAACACCGGGTGGTGCATGCTTTTAATCCCAGTGGTTCATGCCTTTAATCTCAGTGGTTCATGCCTTTAATCCCAGAACTAGAGAGGATTATAAAATGGAAGGAGAGAGTTCTCAGTTTCAGTCTCATTTTGAGATTCTCGGAGGCAGGATCGACATTTTTGGACTGAGGTAGAGGTAAGAGCCAGTTGCTGGTGGCTTTGCTTTTCTGGTTTTCAGTTTGAACCCTAATATCTATGCCTGTGATGTGGGAGTCTTCTGTTTTGTGTTGATTTCATTGGTTAAATAAAGAAACTGCCTTGGCCCTTTGATAGGACAGAAAATTAGGTAGGCAGAGTAAACAGAAGAGAATGCTGGGAGGAAGAAGGCAGTGAACCAGATGCCATGCCTCTCCTCTCCAGGCAGACACCATGCCTCCCCTCTCCAGGGCAGATGGGATACAGTCAGCTGCCAGGTCAGACATGCTGAATCTTTCCCAGTAAGCCATACAAATTATTAGAGATGGGTTAATCAAGATATGAGAGTTAGCCAAGAAGAGGCTAGATATAATGGGCCAGGCAGTGTTTAAAAGAATATAGTTTGTGTGTTGTTATTTAGGGTGTAAAGCTAACCATGTGGGAGCCGGGCGGGATGAAAAGCAGGCCTGCCTGCAGCTCCTTCTACAAGCCTGAGTTTTTATTAATCATGCTTCAGTATGGTAATAAATGGTGTTATTTTGGTATATTTTAAAGTATTGGGTTTGCTGATTGGTTAGCTATGAAATATGAGAAAAAGTAAAAAAAAAAGCAAAGATGATTATAATGTGATGTTTTGAATATGGAGAAGAATGGGATTGCCTGAAGCTTCAATTTAAAAGACAGCAAGAAGGAGAATTCTGATTCTTTACTAATAAAGAGTCAGAACCTCGAGCGAACAGTCAGCTTTGTCTAGCTGGGAGGAAACCTCACTTCAAAGGAGGGATCTATTTCAGATGTAAAGAGGCAGATGGGGATAGTGAGGGCTGCATTCCAGGCAGTAGGAAAGGTTTGGTCAGCAAGAGACATAACGACAACAACAAAATTACAAGTACATGAGATACCTGTCTTGAGCTGCCTTCTTTACAACCCTGAAACCTGGACAAGGAAATGCTCCTCAGAACAGCGGCTGAATGTGTTTGAGTTGGCATGTGTCAGGAGGGTTCTAGGTGTCACATAAAGAGATAGGCTGTGCAATGATGATGTTAGCAAACATCCCCATTTTCTTAAGGAAGCAAACTACAGGTTACAGCAATAGAACCTGAGATACTTCAGCCATGAGAATGAATGACAGCAGATGTCGGAAGATAGCACTGGCAGGAGGCGTGCACTGGATAAGGCAAAGAGGAAAGCCCCTTCCCCCCCAAAAAATGCTGAATAGATTGCATAAAAGAAGACTGTGGAACCTTGGGCATAATGATAACCCAAGCATCTAGGACTACCCAGGATAGGAACAACTGCAGAACTTCCATAACCAGGCTGCCCGTGTATGCTTAAGCATTGCCGGGGCATAGATGATGATGACGATGAAGAAGAAGATACAAGTTTTGTATTTACCATCTGAAATTTGTGATAGTGAAGAGAAATGTATGTGACTACATCAAAAAACTGAGTAGATACGAGTATGAAATCGAGGGCATACCCTGTGGCTGAAAATGGAAGTTTCACCGTTATAAGTGCAAAGGTATGGTTGGAGCACAATGCTACATGAACATCCCAAAAAAGCAGGCATAGGTTACCAAGACAAGAGCCTCTCCAAGTCATGGTTCACATTAATAAGTCAGGGATATATGGAAGATCAATAAAAGTGGCTTAAAAATAGTGACCAGCACAGCAGAATAAGAGGGAGCTTTCACAAATATCAAGGGATTAAGCCAAGCATGTGAAAGAGATGTTAAAGGATTAGCTTTATCAAATGCTGCTGATTAAATAAACAAGACAAGGGCTGAACACTGACCTTTGAATTAGAAATGTGAGGGTCATTGATGGTAATGCAAGAAATTAAAAGGTTTATAATGACTTGGGGATAAAAGAAGAAATCAAGACAAACACATACACACACATACACACACACAAAAGAGAGCTGCAAAGTAGGACAGTAGTTAAACAACATGCAAAGTTACAGAAGGAATTTTTTAACCTCAAGTATTTTATATAAATATATATTTTGTGTATTTCATGAGGAGAAATAAGTAGATATTGGGGAGAAAGTAAAGAGTATTGATGAATAGTATACTTGATAATATTGAAGTAGCATGAATCAAATAGAAAATAATGGTGATACCATTGGAATGTGTACTAACAGTAATATATCCAAGTAGAGACAACAGTGAAGAAGTAGCCAACCAGATGGAAGATCAGAAAAGGTTTCTTGAAGAAGGTAGGTTGGAAGTGAACTTTGAAGGATGAGTAAGAATTTCCAATGGCGAGGCAGTTTAAGACCTGTGGGTAGAGATAGTATATATTCTGCATATCAGATATTTATATTATGATTCCTAACAGTAGCAAGATTACAGTTATGGAGCAGCAATAAAAACAATTTTATGATTGGGGCTCGTCACACAATGAGAAACCGTACTAAGGATTGCAGCATTAAGAAGGTTGAGAACACTGAGACAAGTAGTCTACTTTATGGTACGTGCTAGGAAGATGAGAAAGCATGGCTCCTTGAGAAATAGAAGATTAATCAATAGAACCAGATTATAATATACTTTAATGTTACAGAGTTGAAATTTTATGCTATGCTGTAATGGTTAATATTATCAACTTGACAGGATCTAAAATAACCCAAGAGAAAAATCTCTGGGAATGTTTGAGAAAGATTATGTATATTTGGTTAGCCTATGACCACCTTTGTGAGAGATTATATTGATTACACTGAATTGAGAACACCAGCTTTAAAAGTATGGCTGTAATTTTTTTGTTTGTTTTGTTTTGTTTGATAGTTTTGATAGAGAAAAGACATGAAATTAGGGAGATAGGGAGACTAAGGAGGACCTAGGAGGAATGGCAGAAGAGGAAATAATATTATAAAACTCTATCATATAAAAAATTAAAAATAATAATAAAAAGACAGGGAAAGCTCAAGAGGCAACAACCCCAGACACAAAATTACAGGCAATTAAGGAATGCTGAGAGCAGGAAAAATAGTCTTCTTAGGGAAGAGCAACCAATTGAAAAAGAGAAAGAACAAGAGCAATACTAAACGGTCACGTAAAAGCATGCAATATACATACAAATAACATCATACAGACTGGGTAGGCTGTACTTATATGCTTAGGAATATATATTATTATATAGTATCTGCATATATAATACATAAATACATATGTATATATTGTATTTGTGTATGGAATATATAATTATTATATATTACATAGCAGTAATTAATGAAAAAAGAAGTCATGGATTTGAAAGACAGCAAGGAAGGATAGATGTGAAGGATTGGAAGGAGGAAAGGGAACAATAAATGATGTAGTTATATTATAATCTCAGAAAAAATATTAAAAAATCTGAATTAAAAAATAAATAAAATTCAGGTGGCATCATTCCCCAAGATTAGGTCCTGAACTGTATGAAACAAAAGAATTCAGTTGAACATGGTCAACAATCATTTGCTCTCTCCTGACTATCTCCTGATACAACAGGATTAACTGCTATTTCAATCTCCTGCTTCCGTAACTTACCCATTGTGATTGACTATGGCCTCAAACTGAAGCCAACTTATACTCTGTCAGATAAGTTGTTTTTGTTAGGGTACATTATCACAGCAACAGCAAAAGTAAGTAATACAGAAGATTGGTACCAGGGAACGGAGCTGTTGCTGTAATAAAACAAGCGATGTACCTCTTTTGGAGCTTTATAGAAGGAATATGGGAGATTTTAGAACTTTGATCTACAGAAATCCTTGAATGGTGTTAATGGGCTGTGGGGTTTGAGAGAGAATGGCCCCCAAAGGGAGTGGCACTATTAGGAGGTATGTCTTTTGTCAGGATCCAGCCTTGACGGGGTTTTCACGTTTCAAGGTAGGGTTGTGTGGATCAGAAATATTAGACAAGAGGAACAGAGATATAAAAGAAATACAGAGACATAGGATGGAACTGGAATGGCAGTCCAGTGGATACTGATTATGCCCATGCCCATGTTTATTTTTCATGTTTATATACCCCAATCCAAAAAGGGGGAAGAAGGCAAAAGAGTGTTTTAACATGACACAAAGGAGAAGTAGAGCAATTACTTGCTTCAGTACTTGAAACATCAAGCAACTCTGTCCTAAGTTAAGCATTCTGTTGTTTAAGCAGGACATGCAACACCTACACCTTAGACTAATTATCCTGTAGGCAGCCACTCCCCAGGTCAAACCTCTTCATTTTCTTGAAAGAGCAGGGACAGACTTGAATTCTCTGACCTTTGGTCAGAGTGAACTAGATCCATCTCTGTGGGCCATCTCAATACCCAAAACACAAGGTAACCACTCCTGGATCAAGATATTCTGTTTGTAGAAACACCTTAAGTCATACCTCTTGTCAATAACATTGAAAGAGCAAGGATTGGCTTAAACTGTCTGATTTTCAGTCAAGGTGTAGTGGTCCCACTTCCGTGGACCCCTACATATTCAGTTAAGGTGGAGCGGGCCCATTGCTGTGGGCCTCCACGAGCTTTGTTAGAGTAGATATTACCTTGTTAAAGGAAGTGTTTCACTGTGGTGGTGGGCCTTGAAGTCTCCTATGCTCACGCTACTCACAGCGTCACAGTCTACTTCCTGTTGGGTGCATATCAAGATGTAGCTAGCACCATGTCTGCCTGCACACTGTCATGCTCCCCACCATGATGATAATGAACTGAACCGCTAAAAATGTAAGCCACCCTGATTAAATGATTTTCCTTTATAAAAGTTGCCATGGTCATGCTGTTTCTTTGCAGCAACAGAAACCCTAAAACTGAGCCATTACCATAGAACTTGGAAGACAGGAATACCAAGAGAAAGATAGGCAGTAGAATGAGGACAGGTCATGAGGTACCAAAGGGGTTCAAGTTCAAGTACTCTATGAGGAACTGAGCTAAGGGATATTTATATAATATTCTGGCAAAATATCATGAATTTCCATCATGTTCTGGGGACTTGAGTTGGATGAGGTTGAATTAAAGGTAGTAGACTAATATGCTCTGCAGGAAATTTTAAGATGAGGTAGTATACAGATTCTGGAATGACTACTGTTAACTGATTGAGAAAGCATACTGTAAAGCAGGAACATAAAAAAATGTCAAAGAAAACAGTGTGAACAAGTTTAACCTGACATTGGAGGCAGTTTGAGCACAGTTGTAACTGTTAAGGTGATTAACACCATTAAAAGCAAACCTGGTGCTTTGTACTGGGACAACAGGAAAGGTATCTTGGGAGTAAGACTCCACTCATCAAAGATTTTATTTTGTAAAAATTCAAACTCATTTTCAGTGGAAAGAAACTAAACAGAGTCCCCATGGAAAGGATTCCCTCCTCTGTAGTAATAACTGCCAAGAGAAGTGTTACTCCAGGGTCTGCAAATAGAAGCTAATGCAACCATGGTCCAAGATGGGCAGGCTCTATCTTAACTGGCACCAGAAATTGGCACCATTTTCTACATGCTACTAGTTTTATTCTCATTGTTGATAGGAGTCACAAAATCTTGCATTATGGTTCCAGAGAATCACAGAAGCAAAGCAATTTTGGAAGCTTCAGGGTTCCTGTAAGCCCTAGGAGGTCACTATGTAAATTTGTGAAAGTAAAGTCCATGTTACACATTGCAGAACCCAGCATGTTGTGAATGCCAGGGCTGTTGGCCATCCCCTGAAGAAAGCTTCAGGTAAGAAGTACAACTAGATTTAGAGAGAGGCTATGTGTCTGCAGGTGGTGTAGCTGGAGGAATGAAACTGCATAAGCCATTAGGATCACAGAAGATAACTTTACAAGCTCCAGGTGCCAGCCTCAGAGATGAGGATTTGGTGTTTCCTCTGCTAAGATTCAGCGTTTCTGTGGCTTGGTCTTGCTATGCTCAGATTATTCACTTTTGAAGTGGAAATATTTATTCTGTACTATTGCATATTGGGTATATGTAAATTGTGTTTTCATGTTGTAGGGACTCATAGTTAAAAGAAAGTCTCAAGTTTTAGGTGAGGTTTAGACTTCAGATTTCTAAATGGTGTATGGATTTTTAAACTATTGAGACATTTAAAATTAGACTGAACGCATAGCATTTTGTGCTACAAATTGGCCATGAGCCTATGGAAATGAGGGATGAAAGGTTATTGCCTATAATTGTGGTGTTCAACTTGATAGTATCTAGAATTACATATGACACAAGTCGTTGTGCTTACTTATGAAGCTAATTACTTAAGGAATTAGTTGATGTAAGAAGACTTACCCTAAAATTGAACAGTATTATTCACTAGGGTTGGATTCTGGGCTTCACAAAAAGGAGGATGCTAATGGAGCATGAGCAATCATCATTCTCTGATAGACGGCATGTGCACAATGATGTCTTATGCTTCTCTGTCAGGACTTCTCCATGATAATGGACTGTGCCCTCAAATTTGAGCCCAAATAAAAATCCTCTTCCTTAAGCTGATTTTCTCTTGGCACCTTATTCATACATGCACATGCACCCATGCACATGCACCCCTTTTTCTACACACACACACACACACACACACACACACACACACACTCACTGAAAGATTTTAAGAAGTACATTGACATTTTCCATTTGATCTTAGCATTACTGGGTTGGTTGCCTCATCCAGACTTGATATAAAGGTATGTGCCTAGTTTTATTGTAATTTGTTATGCCATGTTCAGTTGGTATCCCTGGGAGGCTTGCTTTTTTCTGAAGGGAAATGAGAGAAGGAGTAAATCTGGGATAGAGGAGAGGTATGCCTGTGGGAGAGACTGGAAGAAGTGGAGGGAGGAGAAACTGTGGTCAGGATGTATTACTCGGGAGAGTTGTCTATGTATACATATTTGCTCATAGCATGTTTCACTCAAGGGAAATAAAGAAAAAATGCACAGTGTATTAAAGAAAGCACCACACTGTCCTTCTTTGAGAGAATTACCTAGAAGCAGAGCCAGTTTCTCTCAGGTTGATGGGCACACTGTGGTGACAGCACTCCACAGCATTAGCATTGACTAGGTATACAAAGGGGCTTTGCAGACTTTAAGAAATGCCATTCATTTTGTGTTATTTGACTTCTTACTGTATCACAATTCTTCCCAATTTAGTGCCGTAGACCTATATTCCTCATGATGAGAGAAGTGACATATCTCACAGGCAACAAGGAAGCAGAGCTGCTGGGACACCTCTGCTGCTTCTTTCTGTCTTCTATTTCTGCGCCAGGCACTGCTGTGCCTTTCCAGAATCAGGATGGGGGCAACAAGGGAACGAGTGCCAAGATTAGTCCTGACACCTTGGGTCTAAGAATACTGTGCCATTTTTCTTTTTCTTTCAGGAAAGCTCACATTGTCAGAATGATATTCATCTTGGTCTTTGCTACACAGACTCAAAGCAGCTGATCTCAGAAAAATTGTGGGTTTGCATGACACGAATACAACACAGGCTGCAGCCATTTATTCTTAAGTGGCAAAGAGACAAACTCCCAGCCTAGTCTCAGCCTGTGTTCCTTCCTTTAGTTAGTTCTTCTCTTCTTTCCTCTCTTACTGGAGCACAGCAAATGAAAAATGCTGCTTAACCCCTTGGAGAACACAAGCCTGAGCCTGAAACTATTCTGCAGGACAGCGTCTTCACTCAGACTGCTGCCCTAACCTCTGTAAATCTTTTCTGGCTTCTTTATGGATGTCAACAGCAGGTTCAGATATGGAAATGGATACCAAATTGTTAGTTTATGGACAAAAGTTTTGTGCATTTAGCTGGTAATGTGACTCAGTTGCTAAGGCACTTGCCTAACTACTATGCTGGAAGCCCTGTGCTTGATCGCAGCATCACATGAACCCGGTATTGGAGTGCATTCTATGATCCCACAATGCAAGTTCTTTGGAGGTAGAGACGGGAGGATGAGCAGTTTGAGGCCAATCCTGACTACATAAGGAGTTTGAGACCAGCCTGAGCTGCATCAAAACAAACAAACAAATAAATCAGCAAAACAAAAAGTTTATAAAAATCTTCTGGAGTTTTTCTTTAAAAACACCAAGCATTTAGTTGTTATATAATGAAGTCAAAATTCTTAAGATCTAATTTGTAATAAGTGAACTTGTTAGGTCATATAGTCATTGCAGCTACACAGATCTAAAAGTTGACACTGATAGCTGTGCTGTATATATATTGGGGGAAATTTCAAATAATACATGTAAAGTCATGAAATTTCAAAAGAAAGCAATCTATAGCATTGTTGCTAGTAGAAGAGAACGAAAGCATCCAAAATGATGATCCAAAGTAGAGACTTTCTTTTTCTATACATGAAAGGGCATATTTTCTCTTTTTGTTACTACTCACAAAGTAAGAAACAATATATTAAAAATCTAACATGATAACCTTGCAACAAGGTCATGCCCAGATATTATGAAAGATGAAACACACACACACACACAATTCAGTGAGACCAAAATTACAAAGGGAATTTGTAAAAATTGCTGCAAAAATATAACTATTCATTTTGAAAATGAAATCATAAAACATTAAGCTATTAAAGTTAATGACTACCAGGAATAAAAAAAAATTAAGTTGTTTCTTTTTTTTCCTCCCAAACCCTGCCATATAATCTTTTTTCTCTTTATCAAAGTTATGACAATTTTCATTAATTATCGTTACATGCATACAAAACATTAAAAAACCTTTACATTTTAAATAATTTTCTGTATTTCATCATTCTATAACCACACTTTAAACTAGCTTTTTGTATATTTTCTCTGTACATTCTTTTGACTTGAGACAGAGTCTTACTCTGTAACCATGTTTGGCCCATAATTCGCTATACAGACGAGGCAGGCCTCAAACTCACAGAGATCTGCCTGCCTCTGCCTCCTATGTCCTGGAGCTGAAGGTGTGCATTACCACATCTGGACTGTCTGGGTAATTTCAAATCAACTCTTCCCATTTCTACAGTTTTGTAACATATATGTATGTAGAGATAATAGTTTCTGCTTATGTATTGATGGCAATTCCTTTTCATTGGTATTTGTTGCAAACAAATATCATGAAATACATAATGTGTTGCAGAAGACACAAGTCTTCATATACAAATGTTCATACTGTTTGCAGAGCTTTCATGGTTTTAGTACACTACAAACATATGGAATGTGCTTTAGTCTTTCATTGTGATTTCCATCAAAGAGCTGAGGGTGGATTTTAGATTGTATCCATTACATTATTATGATATACTATCCTGATAAAAGAATATTTGAAAGACATTAATTTTCATTAATATTTATGTTTATATTGAAAGGGAAGAATTATTTTTAGCCAGACTTCTGATTTTATAAATTTTAAACCATGTTATTTCTTTTCTACCAACATACATTTTATATCAGAAATGTCAGGACACGATCTTTGGATGATTCTATGTTTGGACTTGCATTGTGGGTGAGTTATCCAATTAGTTATAAAAAATGTTGGTGGGAAGATTCCTGGAAACATTTTATGTAGTAGTTAGAAAACAATGCAAATAGGCAAGGACCCCATAATATAATCCAATAGTCTCAAGAAAAATATCTTTATCTCAAGAATCCATTAGTCCCTGTCCAGAGACATTAAGCATCATGAAAGATGGGAAAATGAATGTGTAACTGAAGATAGAATGGGAACACACAGCAAGGTATCTAGCTACTTATGATTAAAATACCCCTTAAATAAGGTAAAATTGTATAAAAGAGTAAGTAAACTAGCACGTGGCTGTATCCTTCCCTGGCAAAGACTTTTATAGCTGAGAATCCTGAGGTTAAATATTTATGGCTTCTTGGTAATTTTGTGTATCTTAGACAGAGTCCTGTACTACCCAGCATGTATGTGCTTTCTAGGTGACAACATTTCATTGCAAACTTGGGCTGATGTGCTAGCATTTCACCAGCTCTGTGACTAAAAACCTTACAACTCTGCCATCAAGGTGTGGGCAGAATAACAAGGGACCACTTGATAACCAGAAATAAATAACAATTCAATTTCCTTAGTTATGTGTACAAAAATTCCTTGGCCAAATAAAGTTGCATTATTCTATTTATAAGTTATGGGAGTAGATATGGACATATTTTATAAAGGATCACTAGTCTGTCCCTATTTTCATTATTTTATGGTGAATATAGTATAAAAATCAAGAAGGAATAAAAGGTGCCCCAGAAAACTGAGTACATATTAGGAATGGATAATCCAGTTACAAAGGTGATAAGGATGGGGTCACTCAGTGAATTTGTAATGGTGTGTTTTCATTCAATAGATTGTGGTCATCCTTTGAAAACATTTGTCAGTAGGAGGTGCAAGTTCAGATGTGTTCTCAAATTGATGCTGTGGGGTAGCACTATCTGTCTGGTTACACAGAATCTCTGACTTAAGGCTACACTAAAACAAGTTTACGAGGCCTGCAGGTGAGCTCAACGGCAAGATTATAGTCAAATCCCGGGATATATTGCCAGGATGTGGATGTCCATGAAAAATCACAATTGCAGAATAGTGTGAGGATTGTGCATAGAAACATTCCCATCTGACACCCTCTGAGCAATTCATCTGCAGCATGATTGCACTGGATCAATCTCCACGGCCAGGTGGAAGGAAGACGAAGATTGCTTGTAGGCAGGAAGATAAAGAAGAATCAGCTCCTCTGTGCTAGGCTTTCGTTCACACTGGGCTAATTGGCAACCGTGGGTATCTCATTTTGGTAAAACATTTGTTCTAAAAATTCTTCCAGGTTTTAAAAGTTAAGATGCTTTGTTAATCATTGACTGGCTCTTTTCGCTGTAATAGCCAAGTTTCTAAATGTAAGCATGCTGTGCAAGCATTTGTAAGTTGTGTGCACAGAGAGCAAAATATGGTTGAATGGTTTTGAAACTCAGAACAGATAGGACTTTAATGTCAGTTGCTATTACTTTTTTTTCACCAGAGTCTTAATATTTTAAAAGATCATAAAGGTGGCATTAATCTCATTTGTGATAAGACCAATTTTACTCCTATCATTTAATTTGCATGTGTATTGTATGTATATGTATAGTGTATATGACTACATATGTGCACTTGGGTGTGTTTGTATGTGCACTTGTATGTTCATGTGTGGATACCAGAGAAAGATGTGGATTTCTTGCTCAATTTTTTTCTAACCTTATTCCTAAATTGTCAGGGTCTTTGTGAAACTGTAACTCAGTGTTTTGGTGGGATTGGCTGGCCAGTAAGTTTCAGAATGCATCTATCTCTGCCTGACCCTTTGCCCCAATAATGAGCTTAGGCAATTCCATGGTGCCGAGGATCCAAACTTGCTCAATTTCTCATGTTTGTGCAGCAAGGACTCTTCACTTAACCATCTCCCAGGCCCCTTTATTCCAATTAAAAAATTGTTTAGAGCTTGGGAAAAAGGGTTCTTAGAGAATTTATATTTTATATAGTTATCCATTCATCTTGACTCAAATATTTATGGAGCTCTTAATAGGCAAGGTATTTCATGAGCTTCATTTGGGTAAAAAAAAAAAAAGTTTAAATCCATGCCTACAGTACTGGATATTTTTCAGATGAAAAAAAAAATAACAAGACTTGTTGGACTTTATTCTTTAACTATTTGTTTTTTTTATTTCTCATTTAATTTTTAATCCAGTTTTATGTTATTTTGATGTGT
Organism: Chionomys nivalis; assembly: GCF_950005125.1. Classification (NCBI taxonomy): domain Eukaryota; kingdom Metazoa; phylum Chordata; class Mammalia; order Rodentia; family Cricetidae; genus Chionomys; species Chionomys nivalis. The sequence goes on from NC_080091.1 coordinate 78,535,049, forward strand.
GTATGTATGTGCCCTTGTGCACATGCCTCAATCAGAAGGCAGCTTGAATGAGGACAATGTTTCTTTTCTTTCCTTGTTCTGGGAGTCGAACTCAGTTCATTCAGCTTGGTGGCAAGTAACCTTTCCTGCTAATCTACCTCACCCAGCTTATTTAAATATTTATAAAATATCTAACTGTATATTCATATTATGTTTAGGATGCAACCAACTATGGTTTTAAAATCTTGTTTGCTATAGAAAGCAAGATGATTAAATTTAAGGTGTGCTTTGGCCAGTCCTGTCAGTGTTTGCACAGGGTGGCATGAAAGTACAGAGAGAGCATCAGCATGTGTACAGGTTGGAGGGTGGAGCGGATTGTAGGTAGTATATTAACAGCACAGCCTGAGAGTGCAGGGGGAGCATCAAGATCAGTTTTTGCATCATAGCTATCTTCTTGTAAGAGTTAACACTGAAGGTGAATTAGAATAATGAAGTTGATTTAGGTAACTGAAGGTGTTATTTAGTCTGAAAGCTCCCCAAAAGTTATTGGTGTTTGACATATACATGTTCAAGACTCTCAATGTAGGTGATTTCACAGTTAATACTTCCAGCACCTTTATATATAAATCTTATAAACTTGGTTCACTATATCTCAGACCTTAGATTTGCTGCTGAAATAATTGAGAGCTGAGAGAGATAGAGACAGGGTGGGGGAGAGGGAGGGAAAGAGAGAGAGAGAGAGACAGAGAGAGAGAGAGAGAGAGAGAGAGAGAGAGAGAGAGAGAGAGAGAGAGAGAGAGAGAGAATATTATGTGATTCGGTGGGATTATACATAGGAATTAGTTATGAAAGCTACCCACTTTAAAGCTTCACAATTTCTCTTTATTGTCCATAGTCAGAAAGTGTTGTTGGTGTGGCTGTACAATGAACTTTCAAAAAGATGCACACATCAGTGTACATAGCTCAATAAAATTGTCTGCTAAATGGGCAATGTTGGCCTAAAAACAAATAGAATGAATTTTCTTAATAGTGTTTTTCAGAGAAGCAAGTTTTTCTTGCCATCATTTTTAGAAATACATTTGGTGTGGTGGAAGGGAGGAATGAAATTGTATTGTGAACTTGGAATTGGAATGTGTAAAAAATAATCCCAGCCCTGAATGTGCAATGCACAAATATGAGAAAATACAATTGTAGAAAGATCATAACAGCATTTTTTCTGTAATACATGACACAGTATAATGGAGGAAATGAATAAATGACTCAGATGAATTAATTTTCAATATACATTTACATGCAATGACTCAATTGGACCCTGTCTGAGAACCCTGTCTAATAACTCCAATAGAGAAGTTTGGAACACAACTTTCGCAACTGTCATTTATGACCATTTACTTTGTGGGGCTTTAGGAAGGTGCAATAAATATAAAAGAAATTTCACCCTGCTATATAACCCAACAAAATTAGGTGCTTTAATAGGTTAAGTGAGTCAGTGCTAAATCAATACAAAAATAGATGATTTGGGTTCATAGGCTGGTCAGCCAAGTTTATTTCCCAGGCATAGTACTCCCCACAAAGAAAGCAATTAATATGCTTACTGAATCAGGAACATACCTTTATAGGCAAGGGGGAGCACAAAAATAGATCTCTGGGGTGGCAGATTTCATCCAATAGGTACCATTACCTGCATTTAAGACCCAATAAAATCCAAAGGATGTTTTGTTCAGCGCCGGGTAATGATGAGTTTCTTCTCATCACTGAACTGTAGGAATAACACAGAACTGTATTAAGACCATTGTAAAATTACAAGAGAGCTATAAAGGGATGCTGGCCTCAAATTTTTGCCAATAATAGTGTTATGTGGGGCTATTAAGACATATCCAATTTTGTAGGTCACGGATTTTTAAGGGATTCTGCCCTGTCTTAATTCAATTGTATTTTATGTTCTTCAGACCAAAATCAAGTTGTGTCTGGTCTAAAGCCTCTTGACACATGTAGATGACTGTCTTGTACTTCGAACATAATGATCACATAACAGTGGCCATGTCCTCACGGAGAATCCAAGTAATAAAGGACCACAGAGCTGACCACCCCTAATTACACTTAACTAATCATTAACAGCGGGTATGCTAAGAAACAAGAACAGCACATGGAAAGACCCCGGGAGAGGTAGGGTAAAGCTTGAGAAATGCTCAGGACTGGGATGCTTGACAGACTGTATTTCAAGTTTAAGTTTACATAATTTTTTGCCCTAAAGGTAGTGGATCCTTGAAGGACTTTGACTAGGAAGATGATCATAGAAATTATCTTGATCTAGAGCATCCACTGCCCTTGACATATCCAGAGTTAAGCCTTAGTAAGATGCATCTGACACACATGGCCAGCCACATACACCAAGGATATACCAAGGATACACACACACACACACACATAGGGAAAGACCTCTGCCAGGGTCTTTCCTTGTGCTGTTCTTGTTTCTTAGCATACCCCTGTTAATCATTAGTTAAGTGTACTTAGGGGTGGGTGGTCAGCTCTGTGGCCCTTTCTCTATTACTTGAATTCTCAGTGAGGACATGGCCACTGTCATATGATCATTATGTTCAAAGTACAAGGCAGTCATGTACATGTGTCAAGCGGCTTTAGACCAGACACAACTTGATTTTGGTCTGAAGAACATAAAATAAAATACAATTGAATTAAGACAGGGCAGAATCCCTTAAAAATCCGTGACCTACAAAATTGGATATGTCTTAATAGCCCCACATAACACTATTACTGGCAAAAATTTGGGGTCAACATCCATTTATGGCTCTCTTGTAATATATATTCAGTTTGTACAAAATTGTATTGATTTATTGATTTAATTACCAATTAGCTTACATTTCTCCATATTTCTCTCCTAACCTCTGAGGATAGAAGCATATGGGACTCCCCTTTTCCCAACCAAGAAATGTAAGTCAAAGAAGTTAATATTTAAGTATGAACTGTTAGAGGCAAAATAATGTAGCAAAGTTAGAAATCTGATCTTCGTTTAGTAACGCCATTTGGTGCCCATTCTCTGCATATCCTCCAAGCACTCTAGGTTATGGAGTGCTCAGCTGTGACCCTTCACACTACTCTGTATCCGAGGAGGAAACAGAACTGGGTAAACATTATTTGTTTTACATAATATCGCTAGAGAAGAAGACTATTATTTTAGAAGTTGAGTGGACTTTGCTAATAGTCCTATAATAAATAAATATTGCAGAAGATTATCCTCTTAAGAATTTAAATCTAAATGTTTACACAGAAAAGCAAACAGCCAAGAGTTGCTGGGGCAATGTTAAAGAAGAATCAGATCATCTTCCTAGAAAACTCCAACCACTTGTGAAGTATATAAATCATGCTTGCTTGAACCTGAGAAAGGTAAAACTCAGACCCTATTGCTCTGCATCACTTCCGGGCCCACAGACATGAATGACCTTGCCTTCAGATACCTGTTTGCATTGGAGGCTTTTTTTTTTTTCAAAATGGCAGCTCCACTGCCTTCCAAAACTTGTCTTCTCATGTGTTTCAGCTGCTGTCATAGTATGCACCAATTATTACTGTCATACAGTAAGGTTACTACTGCCTACATGTGTTATTGTACACCCACGTTCTAAAAGAGAACCTTAAGAAGAGCACACAGAATTTTTCATTTTGATTTCTAATTCAGTCCCAGTTCTCAGAAACACCCCAAGCCGGGCGGTGGTGGCGCACGCCTTTAATCCCAGCACTAGGGAGGCAGAGGCAGGCGGATCTCTGTGAGTTCGAGGCCAGCCTGGTCTACAAGAGCTAGTTCCAGGACAGGAACCAAAAGCTACGGGAAACCCTGTCTCGAAAAATCAAAAAATAAATAAATAAATAAAAAAGAAACACCCCAGTGTGTAGTATAAATAAAACCATACGACTGGATAAAAACAGGAACCCAAAAGACATTATCAGACAACAGGAATCAAGATCCTGCTAGCAGGTGATAGGGATAAAAAGCAGGGTCAAGAAAGAGAGTACCTGTAATGAAGACTTGAAAAACAGAGTGCTGTTGAAAATGACTGGGGTAACATGGACAATTCAAGCTGCTCTGTAATTTCTACAGTTAATTATAGGTGGACTAGATCACTTGATGCAAAATGAAAACCTTAAAACTTTTACTAAAAGTTGTTTTCATAACTCACTTAGGAAAATTGCTTTGAGGAAGACAAAAGAGCAAAAATAGCAGAGGAGGAAAAATAAAGATATGTTGGCACCATTAAATTAAACATGCCTTACATCGAAAAGCACCATAAATATAAATGAAATGACAAGCTACAGCTCTGAAGAGATATTTGCAGCACATAAGTGGCATGGAATTAGAATCCAGAGTAAAAATTTTAAAAACTACAGATCAAAGAAAAAATGACAACTTGATAGGAAAATGTGCTAACAGTAAAATATGTCAGAGAAGTGGGGAAATGGAGATACATGAAATATCAGCCATCCCTGCTATCAGCCATGGGGAGGCAAATTAAATCCACAACAGGATGCAACTTCATGCTCACACTACCAGGATCACGACAACAAAACTGTCCGACTATGTCAGTCTTTGACAGTCAGGCAAAGCCCAATTCACACTTCTTACTACATGGTTTGTTTAAATGAAAGTAGCATGTGGAGGAACTTTTAGAATTATTGAAAGAATTTTACATTAATTTCTATTAATTTTAAAAAGTTATAAAATATGATTAAAGGTACACGTCCAGTTCCTCAGGTCTGTCCAGTACAGAGGGGAAGAAATCATCGGCTGCCTTGATGCCGAGAGCCCGAAAGCCCTCATAGCCTCTGGAATGTGACAGGAATGACATATTTCAATTCCAAACCATGCATGTAAGAGTCACTATGCAAGACTCCACTCACCGTCTTACTCTGTTCCAGGGCTCTTTGGAGATTAGAGTGAGGGAAAGTCTGTGTAATCAAAACATTCTGAATGCTGCCCAGATAGCTACTCTCCAATATCACCTGTACTGTAAATGGTAGGTAAATCCTCGAGGGTATGCATTAAAAACACTGAGATTTTAGAATTATTTGTTGATACTGTAAAACTAACTTAGCTTGACCAACATTCTCTGTAATCTGGGAGGTATACGTCCTATGCATGTCCTCTAGGAAAATTAGCATACATGTATATAAGAAAACAATCATAAGGAAGCTTTAAACAATAAATTATTGTAAGGTGAAAAATTAAAAGGACCTCAAAGTCCACTGAAACAATAAGAGGTGCACTGTGCTCTAGTTAATGTGGTGGAATAGATCATTGGAAATGAATGGATCCATGTCATGTCTTTCAATTAGCATTAATTTTAAGAGTTTATTATTATTATTGACTAAAACAGTTAAGTAGAGGAAGGGGAAACTGAAATCGGATACATTATGTGAAAAAAAAATCAATTTTCAGTAGAAGTGAAAACATTAAAAGCCCCCAAACATTCAAAGATGTTAATAAAAACCTGATAAATAAAATCTAAAGTATAATTAAAGTACAATAGGTTTTAAAATAAAAATAAAAATTAATAAATTTTAGAAAAGACTATTACCACTAAGTCAGGCAGTTTGAATCTGAGCCCCAAGACTCACATAGTACAAGGAGGGAACAAACTCCCACAGGATCTCCTATGGTCTCAACACACACAGTGCAGCACATGTACACATTTGTACACACGCAAGCACACATACATACATACACACATATAAATAAAAATACAGATTAAATCATCACTAGAATAAAGATTGTCACTTGAGAATACTGAACTTGAAGTTAATTCAATTTTGACTAGTCTTTCTTGTGCTGATATCACTGCTCATGGAATTGTGTCCAAGAAATTTAGCTTGTTTGTATTAACCCTGCATAGCACAGACAGTACAAGAAAAACCAAGAAAAAACTGGTTTTCCCCAGAAATAACAGTCTTAGATATGCTTTTTTAATAACTCATAGTAACTCAAGCCTGCAGAGTTTGAAATTGTTTTCAAGTTCACCTGGCACTTCTTAGTGGTCATAAAAGACTGATAATACCCTATCAAATCATTTAAATAGAAATTATTGTGTTAGGATTTATCTAATAGCTTAATAGAGTTTTGCTTGAACCTTTTATGATGAAATGTTTAGAAGATTCTAATACAATTCAAAACCCAGTATTTACCCTGCTTGATACAGATAGGTTAGTACAACCATAGGCAACCCCACAACCTTACTTCAGATCTAATTGTTACTGTTTACTCACTATTCCAAATTCTCACTCATCTAATACTCGGCCACTGTGTAATCATGATGGATTGTGGCATAGAGTTGCTTGTGATGCAAGCTATGATCTGCTTTGATTTTTCTGAAAAATTATTATGATGAATCACACTTGTCAATGATTTTATAATAAGGCAAATCCAAAACTAATTTAGTATCTGCAATCCAGATGTAATTGGCTATGTATCATAAATCTTCCATGAAAATATTCTACAGTTCCATTTCTGTCAATAAGCAAAAGTGTTCTTCTTCATAGTTCATTCCCCAAGAAAAATAAAGGAATGTAATTAGAAGGGAAAGGAGGACGCACATATTTGATGTGAATCTAAGAAAACAAAAACGAAAAGACTCCAGAAAATTCCTGCATCAAATTGGCTGCACAAATGAATCTCTGCTGTCCTAAGGTGTGTAAATTGCATCTCTTCACTTTTCATCTAGGGGCTCAATACTTCGGAATAGCCATAAAATATTTTACCTTCACACTCAATTTGGCAATTAAACAATACAGTGGAGTGCTGCAGAAATTGAAGATTACTTACATCTTATTTGTCTCAAAGAAGCTGGAAATTCACTCATAAAATGCTGAAGGGGGAGAGTGATATTCATTATTATAGTACCATAAATGTATGACCTTTTTCTCTTTTTGTGTATTTACTGCTGAGAGGTTTGGGCAAGTATGAGCTAGTAGAAAACAAAATACAGTCTTTGACTTCAAATCAGTTGTGGAGTTGTGGGGCAGAAAGCCTTTCTCTAGAGCATATTAATTTCAGCTCTGATACTAGATAGATATGTGGAATGCATTAAAAGTGTGTGTGTGTGTGTGTGTGTGCGTGCGTGCATAAAATGGGTATATTGGTTTAAAAAGGAAAAGTAGATGAGGAATTCTGTTATCGAAATTTTGAATTATTTGATGTTTTCTTTGTCAGTGGCATGTCAGTGATATTTTCTTTTATATACAAGTGCAACACTATCCATTATGCAAAAATTTTTGTACGTGTATATTAATATATTCTAAGCATACAAATTAAGGCCTCCTAAGGCAATTAAGTTGCAGCAAGCATAATATACTTCTTCTCAGAAGAAAAGCAAATCTGTCTGGAATTAGATGGGTTAGCCACAAATCTCACTTCCTCCCAGTACATCCCCTTGTGTCATATTCTTCCTCTAATCCATGGCTCCAAAGGAACCTCAGACAATAGCACCATTAATAACACTCAGCACCTATATAGTGCATTCCGTCAGCATGGTACTGCAGTTCATGTTTGTTTATTTTAAATTTTTTATTGATTTTCATACCAACCACAGTTCCCCCTCCCTTACCTGCACATTCCTGTGTTACATAATCAATGCACATTTAAAGAAGTAAATAATACACAACTCAAATTCTTATGAGGATCAAGTATTTTATTATTATTTTTTGATGATATGGGTTAATTTGCTTTCAAGGGATATTTTTTCCACTGTCATATAAGAGGGATAATCTTCATGGTGAGAAAGTATATGACGCTATAACTGGTTTTTACAGATGATTAAATGCTCAGGTTGAAGCAGAGGCTTTTGATGACTACTGGAGCCATTTATGACCTCATATACTACTCTACTGAGGGACATTAGACCTTAAATAACACCGACCGTGTGCTTTTACTCAAAGGAGAAGAAAGAAAAATAAAATGCCCTTTCAGTTGTAAGAAAAAATACCCCATATATAGAGAACCCTATGGAAATGTTATAAACACGCAAGGGTGAGGTTATATAGACTGAAGACTCTGCAATAGATTTGGGACGTAGGGTATCATTTTATGGTTGTCTGGGTGGCCCTTGTACAGAAAAGTTATGAAGACATTCTTTTATCTACAGTCATAAAAAGAGCGTGGGGTTTGTAACAGGTCCTGGCATCAGTCACTGTTGTCTGGAGCCCTCAACATTTACACAAAGTGTCTATGCACGTGCATTGCTTATCTGATTACACCAAACATGAACATAGATTCTCTAGCTTTACAAACTGCCAAAACAGTTCTAAGAATGCCATTGGATAGCCAGTCTGAGGCTAGAATCTAAATAGTGAATGGGAATATGTAGCCAGGGAACTACACCACTCTGTGAATCTAGCAGAACACAGGCATTACTGCTTCTCAGGGTGCCACTTAAATATGTCCACAGGGTTTTTAGCTTTTCTATAATTTTACTGTTTTTTAAAGCACACACAATTCTCTGATTTAAAGAAAGATGTGAAAAGAAGGTGATCTTCAGACGTATATGAACAATAAACTTATAATAGGTGTAGGGGAAAGATAAGACAGGAATGGAGGTGTTGGCTTGGCTAAAGTTTATTTTCTGCATGTAATGGGATGCCATAGTGAAAATTTCTGCCTCTATAAAATATTATGTAATAAAATCATAATAAATAATATAAATTATTATGATACCAAAGTCCCTTTATGATAAGAAGAAAGCAGTAACTTATGTACCATTTCCTATTTATTCATAATATTTCTATCAAGAAAATTTGACTATTATTAATTTGTAAATTCAGAAACTGAGATGTTACAGGCCACAGCAAGTGTTGTGGTTTGACTAGGGAAAGTCCTTCACAGGTCTGTGTGTTGCTTGGTTCTATTTTGGGAGGTCCTGTAGATTTTAGAACCAGAGCCTAGCTGGACGAAGTCCAGTGCCAGCTGAAGGCTTTAGATGGCTATTTGTCTCCTTCCTGCTTTCTGTTTCCTGGTCACTGTGATGTGAGCTGCTTTGTTCTGCCACACCTGTTACTACAATGGACAGAATGTTTGACTGAATGATTGACAGAAGCCTCTGAAGGTTTGGTATTTTGTTCTGGTCAATAAACAGTAACTGATACAGTAAGCATCTGGGGAGCGGGGTGTCTGTATGGAAACCCAATAGGTCTGATCCCTGTTGTTTGACTTTCAATAAAATGACAGGTTTCAGAAATCATTGTTCTGTTCTCTGTAGGATCATCTGCCTTATTCACTTAGTTGTGTGGTAACTCGTTTAATCTTCATGACAATCCTGTCACACAGGTACAGCTACTCCCATTTTACATATGAGAAAACTGATGGGCAGAATTTACCTAATTCATTCAAGATTATCCCATAGGTTCTTAGGTGGAGTCACATCCAATTCAGAATTCACTCAAATATCAATGTGTCTCATACTGTCTCTTTAGTACATGGCTAGTGGCTTTAAATAAAAGGTGGAGTTTAATGTTAATAAATATTTCTCTAGTCCTGGTGGAATATATAAAATTCTAAAGCGTATATGGTGAAGAATGGTCTAAGGAACACTTTAGATGGTCTCTCAATGGGATCTTGGATTGCTCTCCATGTCTAATTTCATTGAAGGTGTTTGAAATGGTTTAATTTTTCTGAACTAAAAATAATGTGGCTGCCTAAAATAATATCGATTCATTCCATTATCTCTTTGTACGAAAGAACAAACATGCATGAAATGATTTCTTTTTCACTCATTTAAATTTTCTTGATACTGCTGAGGCCACTAATTTGGCTTCTGTGATGTAAATATTATGAGGAACAATATTGCATTATTATTAGTTATTAACATATATATATGTGTGTGTGTGTGTGTGTGTTATAGACTTATATAGCCAAAGTTACATATACAATTGACACCATTATCAGGTAGCAAAGAGTTTTATTTATGTAAGCCTCTTTATTTAAAAGTGCCTCTTTGGCTTCCTCTTTCAATCACTTTTTTGGTTATCATACAAATCCCACTCTCTAAAGCCCATTTAAGTGTGTGTATATCCATGTCCTCTTGTTTACATGCCTTCCACTCTTCTTCCTGTCCCGTTTCTTCCTCCAGTGTCCATGTTTCCCCCCATTCTTTCTTGTTTGCAAAAAGGGCATTCTGGCAGCAAGATGCTAAAGATGCAAATTTGATTCCACAGACAGATTTGCAAGCCCCACTGGCATTCCAGATAACATTAACTGCACACTACAGATAATTCGCTGGGTGGCTCTGCTTAGCAGTGCAAATGGCAGGCTTGTACAGATGTTCCCACTTCTCTGTGGCTGAATAGAAGGTGTGTGTGTGTGGGGGGGTGTGCGGTGTGCATATCTAAATATTCCACTCAGAATAGAAAGTTGCAGCTCCTTTTAAACAGGTGCTCAATGAATGCAGTGCAAAGGCTGCATTTTTAGAGAGAAAAGGTTAATTAACCCTTAGTGACCATCTCTAAAATAATGGTAGAAGTGGTGCTTTAAGAAAGTTTAACACACTAGGTATATTCTAGTATACAGGGATAGTAGTGATCATTTTGCCTATTTGTTTATTTTCTAGCAGTCTTGTATAGGTAATCACAGAAATTATGGTTTCATGAGTACAATAGCTAAGTTATGTCTAGGAGATAACACTCTTTCCTATACAAATGTTATTTAGGGCATAATATGTGGATCTTAGCTTATTCATTTATACTTATAAGTTCTTAGAACAATGAGCATAGACTCTTGAGGGCCTCAGAATTGTAAGTTTAAAAAGGTTTATTGTTTGAGGCCCCTACCAATTCTTTTGACTTGGCTCCATTATTAGGTTATAGGCTATTAGATGAATTAGTAAGGCTTCTCTGGTCAGCTTATCTTTTCTCCACAGGTTTGTATTTTCTTCAAGGCTCTGCTGGGCTTGTGATGATGCTGTAGCGGTGGTACAGAGTGGTAATAAGGGTCAACGCAGTTGCCTTGGAATCTTCTATGTATCTGTCTGCAATTGTTTTGATGGAATCTGGCCATTGAGGAACCATATTGTACTAATATATCGAGGCAATGTCCCTGAAAGCATTTGCCTTCAGATATCTTAGGGAACAAACCATCAAATCTCCCATTTCAAGTTCTCTAGCTCAGCTTCCAAAGATGATGGCATGGGGGGAAGCAAAGCCACTTTTCTCAGTCCAAACTCACAACTCAAAATCCATGAACATAGTCAATAGTTTGTTTTTGTGTCACTCATTTGATAAGAGAATAAGACCTTTCAAAGTTTTAAAAGGAAAATATGAGGCAGTCATTAGTCTCTATTAATTCTGAAAATCTTTCCAAAAGAAGTGACTGTCTAGTCTCTTTTCCTTGAAATACATTTAACTTAGGTTTGATTTCTTATGTTGAGATTGGCCAAACCAAATGAGACTAAGCTGATTCTACTTTCTAACTATGACTATTTGTTTTTGTTTTATTCTTTTGCTATCCGTTTTGATGTTGCTCATTTTGTAAACATTACTACCTTAAAAAACTCTGAGATTGCCGGGCGGTGGTGGCGCACGCCTTTAATCCCAGCACTTGGGAGGCAGAGGCAGGCGGATCTCTGTGAGTTCGAGACCAGCCTGGTCTACAGAGCTAGTTCCAGGACAGGCTCCAAAACCACAGAGAAACCCTGTCTCGAAAAAAAAAAAAAAAAAAAAAAACTCTGAGATTTAAGTTTATTACACATTCATATTCAAAACTACTTCTTAATTGTTTAGAAGACATGCCCACTTCTGGAATTATGATTTTTTGCAAATTAGAAAATGGGCTGCTATTAACAAAACCTAATATTATCATTCTAGGTATCCATTTATGTAGGTAAAGAAACCATTGAATTCTTCTGGAGGACTTCCATAAGGGCTAAGAACCTCTGGATTTAATCTGAGTCCTGAGAAAATGCATTGGAATGAGATTATTCTATCTGTGAAAACTTGGGAACATTCACTGTTCAGTGTATATTCTTTGTCATTTGAGCCACACCCTTTTAGCATAACAGATAAAGACAAGCATGGGAGACCTATTTTAACCTTTCCTGGAATCATTTTTGTTAGCATCTCTGTGAAGAAAGCAATACATGCTTGAACTCAGGTGTATCCACTACCCTCATGAATGTAACTGTTAAAGTTGTATGGAAAAACACATAGAACAAGGACAGAGCCCATCTCTGCAGCTCACCTACTTCAGATATCCTGTGCAAACATCTGTGCAGACATCCCACTTTAGAAACACAAGTGCTTATAACTTTTACACCTAGATGCTAACTAAAGTAAAATCTTCCTTTGCAAGAAAAGTCATCTCTATTGTTTCTGTCAATAGATCAGCCAACATCAAGACAGCATGGAAGGCATGTACTAAATTCTCTTATTTTCAGACACAGAAAGTTACCCATCTTTAGTCGGTTCCATTTGCCGACTGAAACATTGTTTAGTAGAAAAATTTGATTTAGTCCATTGAAAGGTTTCCTTATCTTTTACCAGCATAAACTGTTTTCTTATCCTTCACGTGTTTGAATGAGATATTACTAATTAGAGCAGAACGCAGGATAGTTTCAGCTCCATAAAATATTAAGCATATCTCCTTATAAAGAAGGGATGATTATCTTTGATCAATAAGAATTTTCCTTAAAAATCAACTCAATGTCATAGATAATATTTAGGTATAATAAAGATAGACTGGGATATATTACTTAGATACTTCTGAATGTATCATATAGGAAAACATACCCCTGACATAAAAGTCTATATTCTTTTCTTTGAATACTTAATGGTTGAAATTTATGAGCCCCTTTCAGCCTCTGTGGTCCTTTATTCCCCCAAGTGGTCACTAAAGATAAATTAATTAATATTAAAGGACAGAAATATAATACTTTTTGTGACTTTCAACCCTAAGAGCAAAACCCATTAGTAGCTATAGATTTTTCTTTGTGGCAATGAGATAGTGTATAATCAATTTGTGTTAGCCTAATAATATATTTTAAGATAGTCACCCTCTCTGTGTTTGTGTTCCTGTTTCCAATCAGAGTTTCTATCAGGCTGTCCATTAAGAGAGGGAGCATACATAAATGGAGTACCAAGAGTTATAAATCAATCCCTTGTGTCTGACCCTTCTCACATCATCTTCTTAATAACCCTTAAGCCATAAGCATTCATTTTAATCAACATCTTTGTTCTAGGTAGAACATCTTAATCACTGAGGCTTCTCCTTCTTTAAATGAATTAATGTTAGTAGCTGGAAAACATTTGCCTAATGTTTTTAGTTTTCTCTTTTTATCTATTTTTTTTTTGTGCGTGTATGTATGATATGTAATGTATGTGTGTGAAATCATAGTGTGAGTATGTGTCAAGGTTCATGTGTGGTGCCCAGAGGAAACCTTGGTCATAATTTCCTCATGCCTTGTTTGAGACGGAGTTCCTTTGTTGATGGTCACTGCATAACCCAGGCCAACCTGACAAGAGCTTCCAGGAACTCACCTGTCCCGGGCTCCCATCTCTGTATAGGATCACAGGGATGTCTATAACCACATCTGGATTTTATAAAGTTTCTGAAAATTTGACCTCAACTTTTCATTCTTCTGCAGCAGCCCTTTTCTTACTGAATCATTTCCATTATCCTTTTTTGTTATCTGCCATTTCTCTCTCTGTTTCTCTCTCTCTCTGTTGCTCTCTATCTCTCTGTTTCTCTCTATCTCTCTTGGTTTTTTCAAGCCAAGGTTTCTCTGTGTAATAGAGCTTTGGCTCTCTGGAACTCATTTTGTAGACAAGACTGGCCTCAAACTCATAGAGATTTGTCTGCCTCTGCCTCTGGAGTGCTGGGATTAAAGGCCTGCCCCACCACACCTGTCTATCCTTTGTTCTCTTGATAGCCCTTTTCTTTGTGATTTATTATCCTTTTTTTATCCTTTTTGTATTGTCAAAAATTATTTTCCTTTGGAGTTTAGAGAGTTTTATGTATTGAAAATGTTTAATGTAATCTTAACTAAGTGGAATTATTCTCCTGTAATATTTACACACTGTGAAATATAAGGCACAGAATGGGAATTACAAACCTACACTTGTCTATTTTGTTCATTGATAATTTTTTTTCTCATTTTCCCCCAAAATAGATTGTATGATACAGTTTTTAATGGCTACTACTCTATAAACCTTCTGCCATTTTGCAAGAACACAATTGTCTGTGGAGAGGAGGGAAGGGAAATTGTGGTTGGTATGTAAAATAAATTTTAAAATGTTATTAGAATAAAATAAAAATTAGTTATTGTTACTAGATTCCCTGTTGCCTTATGTTTAGCCTCAGATTCTTTATCTCTCAAGATTTAACAACAATCGCACTTCATTTCACTGATCCAACAAGGGTTCATGAAGATAAAGCTAGTCACTAATACAGACAGTCTTCTGTGTATTTTTTCTACAGATGTACACACTTGAGCTATAGAAAACAGGAACTATTTTCTTTATATAATCTCCCATTACAATACGTTGGGGGGTTTAGAAATCACTCCAAGCCCATCTTCTGGGTTGGTGTGCTAGGAAGTTTTATCTTCCTTTATCTGTCTTCATGCCATTTGCATTCTGCTCATGTGTGCATTCTAATATTTTGTAACAGTCAGTCATAATGGATTTGAGTCCACTCTAAAGACTTCATTTTAACTCATCTCTTGAAAAGTTTTATCTTCAAATGTGACTTTCGAGCATGACGGGAGTGAACATTTTAGCAAATGAGTCTGTGGGTGAGAGTATACAAAATTTCTCTGAACTTCTGAGTGTGTGTGTGTGTGCATGCGTGTGTGTTTGTGTGTGTGTGTGTGTGTGGTCTATAAAGTGTGGTGCATTCAGACAATACAATGTTGTTCAAGACTAAAGAAATAGGCAATCAAGCTATAAAAAGATAAGTAAAAATTGAAATGTATATTATTAAGTCAAAGAAGCCATTCTAAAAACTGTATGATTACAGACACATAACAGTCTAGGAAAGGAATGGTTATATAGCGTGAACAACAACATCCAAACCCTGACATCAAGGAGACAAATGCAGATGTGACCTGGCACACTGTGCTTCTAAGCAAGAAATGTGGCACAATATGCTCATGGGCATTCCCAGAGCTCAGAACACTGAATTCTAAAGCAGTATGAGTAGGTGGTAGCTGACCTTCTGACATGTCTACATTTTCCATGTTTCCTTTTACGTGCTTCTGCAAAGAGACCACATTGGTATGAACGATCACTATCCAGTCACAAGTAATGTACAGACCAATCACAGTCTGTAGGCTTCCACTATAATAAGTAGTTGCTCATGTGTTTCCTGAAACCATCTGTAGGTGGTTTATTTCCATGCCAATACTGACCCACAGGCATTCTAGTTCTGTTGGGGGATGCCCCAGTAAGGACTGCAGCAACAAGACGAACATTAGAGCAGTGAGATATCTTTGTATGAGGCTATAATGGTGTTCTAGTGCATTTGTTAAACTCCACAGAGCAAACAGGCTTGCATACTGCTGGGTTCAGGGTACATTGTAATCCATCTGTTTACTAGTGGGGAACATTGGAAGTTGAGAACGAATATTGTGTATTTGGGTGAAGATGTGTGTATAAGGGAAATCTCTGCGCTTTCTGTTCTTTATTTTGTAGGATTGCTATAGAAATAAAATACATTAAACAATAGTGACAATGCCAAATGGTGATAGACATGAGAAGGAAGTAGGTCCCTTATATATTACTGGTGGAAACAGAACCTGGAAACAACTAAATATACCATAGTTAATGAATGGATAAACAAGCTGTGGTATACGCATAGCATTCAATATTATGTACCGCTTTATATGTACAATAACTTGGACTGACTTCAAATGTATCGTGAAGGGAGGCAAAAGTCACACATGTGCAAATATTATTTGTAAAGTGAATTTATTAAAATTTAAACATAGTAATGTATATAGCTCCATTATTTACATATATGCAGTGTATTTGGCACAGGTATGCAGTATGGACTAATTATTGCCAAAGTTAAGGAAAAGGGAGTTAGGTAATATGACTAATGCTATCAGGGGTACCACGAGTGAGCAGAGTGAGCCTTGGAGCAATGAAACATCTCTGTGTCTTGATGGAGGCAATGGTATAGAAATCTACCCACTTGATTAAATGGAATAGAGCTATACATACACATGTATTGCACTACGGTGTTTTTCCTGGCTTAGTTACTAAGTAGTAACTCAGAAGCATTAAGTAGTACTCAATAGCTAAGTAAAGTGCAACACTGGGGGACAACTAGATGAAGGCGCATTAAACGACTGCATACTACTCTTTCACGACCTACAATAATTTCAAAATGAAAGTTAAGAGAATGCACTCTTAAAGTGCCCACTTAGACTTTCTAAAGCGATTAGAATCATAAAAACTCCATAAATATTAGGAGTAAATTCTAAAAATGGCCCCCAAATATTCCAGTATTATTGATAGACTTGTTTGTATAAAATGCAAGCATTTACTAGGGTATGTCTTATGTAGATAGGACTTCATTTGTATCACTTACTCTGATGTCCTCTCCCTCCCTCCTTCCTTCTATCACTTCTTCCTTTATATTTTCCTATTCCTTCCTCTCCCCTCTCATTTTTGCTTCTCTTTCCTTCCATTCTTCCTTCTTTCCTCCCTCCCTCCCCCTTTCTCTTCCTTCCTCCTTTCATGTTCCTCCTTCCTCTCTCTCTCTCTCAGTCCAAGTTAGTGCTAAAGAGAACTTGTTTGTATATTTTATATTAGTGATCTCACAAACCCACAGAAAGAAGCATACTTCTAATAATTTGTATGCTTGTTAGAATTAATTCAACTTCATTGAAGTTTTCTTTAGTTTTTTTTAATGTAATGATTCAGTGGTTACTTCATTCAGCAGCACCAGAGATTGATGCTATGGCCTTCTTTACCCATGCTTCTCAAATTTTCTACCATTGAGCTAAAACCAAATCCCTCTTTTTAAAAATTAGTTTGAGACATGGCTGCTCTATGTGACCAAGTTTGGCTTTGAGCTAGTGATACCCAGGGCCCTAACTTTCTGGGTTTATACTTGTGCACTGCTTTGTCTGATTTCTTTTCCATTCCTATTTATTGAAGTGATATATTAGATCTTTGATTAAAGGAGAAACAGGGAGCCATCTTTATTTACATTCTAGTTTCTCCCTATGTGTTGAATTCTCATGTTTTCAGCAATAAGACATTTGTGTGTTAGATGTGTGATGACTCTTATGATAATCACTGCATGCTCTACTTTGTTAAACTTCAAGCAGTCTAAATAAATCAATCCTTTATGTGAAATTATTTCTGTAAAATTTCCTGCCATTATTTTTATTTATTTCCTTTTTCCATGTACTTTAACAGCACTCTTATTTATTATTAGTTTGCTATGACTAATTAACATATTTGACATGTTTCTTTTTTCAGTAACTTATTAATTTTTGAAAATATAATGTAATCACATCATTTCCCCCTCCCCTTTCCTCCTTCCAACCTCTCCCATATTCCCTTCCTTATTCTCTTTCTAATGCATGACCTCTTTTTCATTAATTGTTGTTGCATATATACATGTATATGCATATACATATAATTTAAATACATAAATATAACCTGCTTAGTAGTTATGTTACTTGTATGTATTTTTCAGGGCTGACCATTTGGTTTTAGGTAGCCAGTTGGTGTACCCCTCTCTAGGGAAGGCTATTTCTCCCTTTCTTAGAATTTCTTAGTTGTGTGTGGATTTTTTTGTATAGATTTCAGGCTTCATTGGCTTCCCCTCTTCTATTTCAGCATGTCTATTATGTCTTTGTTCAGCTCATGTTTAGGCAGTTATTTTGGTGAGACCTCATGAGTAGAGTGTCCCCAATTCCTGGGAGATACAATTTTGTAGCATAAGAGCCTGAACCTCTGACTCCTACCATCTTTCTCCTCATCTTCTTCTGTGTTTCCTAAGCCTTAGGTATGGGGATTCTTTAGTAGATATACCCATTGAGACTAGACTTTAGATTCTATACTATGTTTGTGGTTTTCTGTCTTGGTCTCTGTCTTTTGCAAAGAAAAATCTCATTGATTCAGGGTGAGGACTGTATTTATTTGTGGCTATAAGAGAAAATATTTGTAATGTAGCTAGGGATTATACTTGTTCAGTAAAGGGATGGCTGTAGGTTCTTCTCCAAGATTCCTCACTCCACTAGCCCCGTATCATTGGCTACGTTTCTAGTACCAGTCATGTTTTCCCTTTTGTTGTTTATCATCAAGGTATTAGATGATAAACAACAATTAGAGAGCTGTTGTTTATCATCAAGGTATGAATGCAACTAATGCACACTTAGGGTTAGTGTGCCAGTTGGTCATTGTTTTGGTTCATAGGACATACAGCTGTGTAGGAGTGTTGACTGCTTCTCCCATTTAAAAGTTTGTATTGGGTCTCTTGATGTTTTATTTTTTAAAGAGCAATGTCATACATATGCATATAATTCACATACACTATCTTCAC
Source organism: Chionomys nivalis (assembly GCF_950005125.1). Taxonomy (NCBI): domain Eukaryota; kingdom Metazoa; phylum Chordata; class Mammalia; order Rodentia; family Cricetidae; genus Chionomys; species Chionomys nivalis. The sequence continues at coordinate 78,553,572 of NC_080091.1, forward strand.
AAATTTTATTAGTGGGAAAAATTAAAGGAAGGGGGAAGCTATCAGTTCCAGTTCCTCAGCTTTTCTAATTTTTATTTCTTCTTATAATAAATAAAGAGAAAACAATTATTCTGACATCATATGAGTGATTATTACAGGCCATTTTATCAATGCTAAATGAATACTCAAAAACATTAAATAAATCTTTGCTCAGTACTATGACAATTATTTTAATTTAAGGATGCATATTAATTTTAATTACTTGCTCAAATATTGCTAATTTTCACCGGAGAATTCTTATTCCTTGAGTAACAGCATTGCATTCTTATTCCTAGAGTAACAGCATTGTCACCTTTGCACATTTCTTGAACGCTTTATATATTTTTCATAAGTGATATGATCACTTCAAAAAATTAAAAATTAAATTTTAATATCAAAACATGCCATTTTTAATCTTTGTGGCAACCGAGATCACCATGGAATGCTTGACTTGCTCAACAGTTCCTGTTACAACACTGGGAGGTAAGACTTGGTGTGAGTCATGATTCCTTGAAGAAACAGAATTCAGACAATATGCTTATGGTTGTATTTATTATAAGGAGTTGGTTTAGAAAGCCCTGACCCCCAAAAGAAGATGTTAAAGCTCAAGTCTATTTGAGGGCAAAGGCAAGAGAAAGCAGATAGAAAAATCTGCTCAGGCTATCAGGTAGAAATGCCTTAAGTTGACTATAAACAACATTATTCATAAAGATCAAAGCATTTTACTTTACTCATTTCATCACTTTAAATACTAATTCTGTCCAAAAGTATATGTCTGAAAAGACATATATCCAGATATAATGATAGGCACTCCAGGACTTGTTTGACACAAAATTACTACTAATGACAAACATCACAGACTTATTCTGAAAAATAAAATCACCAGATTAGTGCCTTTACCTTTTTTCTCTTCTCTTTTTCTTTTTAATGAAAATGGAGTATGGATTATGATGAACAGTAGAATTAGAAAGAAAACCTCTCATTTTCATACATATTAATAAAATTCTTTCTTTATTATCTTAAATATTAAGGAGATTATAAAAATTACATAATTTCTGTTGTGTGTGTTACCTAATTAATATCTACAGTCAATATACTGCAAAATAAGGAAACAGAAAGATGAATAAAATACTTTGTTCTTGCATTTGTTGGAATGGAAACACATGAAAACAACTAGAAATAGAATTTAAATTTAAATACCCATGTGCTTTCTCCAATATGAAGAATGATTTGAACAATGATTGGTTTGAATAATTCTTGGAAGTGCAGAAAGAACAAACTTTAATGATCTAAAAATTACTGCAGCATTATAGCCATAGAGTTTTAGAAAGTAATTGTAACTTATTACTGAGAAAAAAACAAAGAAAACTATCATGAAAAAAAATGACTTAATATCCAGGGGAATTCCAGAAATGAGACTGAAGGGAACTAGAGCAGATGATTTTAGAAAACAGGTAATTGGGATGAGACTGGCATCTACCTGTCAGAAATACAATACTTGACTGAGCTTAGATTATAAAACAATGGTAACCTGATGCTTAGTCAAAAAATGTGATAAACTATGGTTGATCTTAAACATCAGCCGTTTTGATTAATTTTTTGGGCTTGGTTCTGAGCATTCTGCTGAATCTACAACTGGATGAATAATGCTGAATCATCTTACAGTGTAGGTCTTAGAGTGGTTAGATTCCTGAGCTGTGAGAAACTCAGAATATGTATCTTTCTATAAAAAGGTTTTCTTCATTGTTAGAAAATCAAGCACACAGGTTTTCTAGCTAAAGCAGCTATGTCAAACACTTTGTGTTATTAGATGCACAATACTGGGTATGACTTTAACTTCTTGTTGTTATTTTCTTTATTATTCAGTGTATCACAGTAGACCTATTACATGGATGGTTTTCATAAAAAGTTCTACCCATTTTGGTGCATTTAGCCTTACACATTGATCTTCGAAACATCCAAGTAGCATGATTCCATCAATGGGGTAATTTAAGCATAATGGTTAATAAGTGTTTCATTTGTCAGTTGTTAAGAAACCATTCCAAAAATTAGTGACTTAAAATGAATGTGTAGTTCTATGAGACTGGAAGTGGATTTTATTCAGATGGTCTATTCAGTGGTTCTGTGCTGGTCTGGCTCAGAGTAGCTTATGGAGATAAACTCATTTGGTAGCTTGATTTGGGAGCTGAGATGTTTAGGAGTTCTCAGCCAAAGCTTTGAGGTTATATCCTGATGCAGGTTGTACAGAAAGTTTCCTCACATGGTAATATAAGTCTCCAAGAGGATAATCAGGATCAATAAAGACCCTTCATATACTATATCAATCAAATCATGTCACAATACTGCCCAGATCCAGGGGAATTCTACATATATTGCAAAGAAGCATTTGCAAAGCAATCAAAATCCCTTTGGGGACTTCATTATAAACAATTGCTTGTAAAAATGAAGAAAAACACTTGTATTTTGTATTTGGCACTCCTGTTACTTTCACTGACTTGCTTTTTAGCATTTTTCTGCAACTTTTGTGCAAATACTGAGATATATGGATCACAGCTACATCTCCCATAATTTCTATACTACATTGGGCATATATCTGCTCACCTCCAGATATAAGTGAGCCCACAGAATAAACTGGGTAACACTGCCTTGAGAGGATAATATGAATATACCTAGTCAAGATCTCAGAGTCACTCAACTAACCCAAATATCCATGAGAAATAATAAATATTTGTTTAAAGTCATTAAGGTTTAGATTACTTTAATAACTTCAGCTATGAATAATAAGCTGGATTCTCAGAGGAGTTTAATCATTATTGGTCTAAGTGAGTTTGATATTTTTGCTTGGGTGGGTATCAAGGAAATAGATGAATGAGGATTGGTAGCAGACATGACGGTAGAAATATCTGCACAATGGACCATGATAGATGTTAATAAGAGGTATCAGAGATCTTCAGATAATTTTTGCAGAATCTGTAGAAGTGAGACTTTATGTAAATCTTAACCCTGGATAATTACAGACATGTTAAATTATAAAATAATGAATTTAGTTTCACAGATTAGCCAGGTACTTGAGGCAAAATTGATAACCAGGTAACTTTACAACATAATAAATGAGTGTCTGTGGGGAAGCCAGAAGAGCATTGCCTTTTTCAAGTATGCTGTGGCATGGTTCATCAACTGACATATTCAATGTTAGTAAGATTGATTTTAAATAATCAGAAGAATATGAATCAAAAAATAAATGAGTTTAGTTCAATTCTGTTTATGATTAATGCATAAATTCCTGTTGATACATTTTAGAATAAGATGGTTTTTTTTTTTTCATTTTAAAACTTTGTCAAGAAAGCTTGGATTTTACAATATAGGAACATATTAGACTCTTTCTTACAAACGATTGCTACCAAGTGATATCTGAGTAGATAGCATTTCCTCTGGGTGGATTGAATTCTAAACATGTGTTTTCAAACATACTTTGTGTAAAGGGCAATTTTCAAGCCTAAGCCAGTATAATTTTTCATGTTTTGCCCATTGTGTACTTAGGGAAATAATCTTCAAACATCTTTTATACTGTTATAAAAATAGATAAATAAAAATAAAAGAGTACATTAACAAATCAAATCAAAATCCAAAGCAATGAAAAAACTTCATTTTAAAGCTTGATTTTTCTGATTCTATTCATGTAATGGTGACTGCTTAAAATTCTGAAATTTTGTCAATTTTTCAAAGAACAAAAAAATAGAGAAGGGACTAGAGGATAGGACAAAGAGAAAGAGGGGAAAAAGGGGGGGAGAATAAAGAGAGAAAGCACTAGCGAGAATAAAAAGACCTTTTCTGCCCAGGCATTTAATCATTGGCATGTGCTTCAGTACATCACTCCAGTAACAACAGAATACAGCTATTAGTGTGGTATTATGAGAGGTATATCTTTAGTGGAGAAAGGAAAGTAGATTGCTAACCCCAAGTAATAAAAGAACGAATAGGTTTTAGTGACTAAGTTCCAGGAATTCCTAATGCCAAGCTCTGCTCTAAGATGATGGAAGATTATTCATTTTGTCTGGATCCCCAACAAATAGAGGACTGGCTGTTGCGGGAGGTCCTTCCGCTCCTCCAGCCAATAGCCGCTGAGATACCAGCCCATTGAGGAGTGGTCTCTTTCCCTTTAAAAAAGCGGCTACTTCCCTCCTCCCTCTCTTTACTTCCTGCTCCGGTTCTGGCGACTAGACTTCTTCCTAATTGTGCAGAAGGCTGTTGTCTGGGACGGTGATCTGTAAGTTTTTTCCCCTTTAAATAAATACCACCCTATTAATCATAATTCCAAACTGGTGTGGGATTGTTTATGACTTACGCCATCAACTGGCAATTGCTGATGTTGTAGGCAGAATCCAGATCCTTACAGTTTCATAGAATTTATTTCTGGCATGTTTTGCGTAATAAATAGATAGTGCTATTGCTAATGAAGTGACATAAAGAAAAAATATGCTTTCAAACAATCCATCTCAAGCAGAATAGCACTCATAGTCTAGCATGAGATCTGTATTTGCTGCTTCCTGTTGGTGAAGGAAGAACAGAGGCAAGAATTGATTGGATTCAGTTTCCAACCCATTCCCATGACAACCAAGCCAGCATTTATCTTTGGACAATTGTCCAAACCTTTCTGAATATTAATTTTTACGATCTAGCCTATTTCATTAAAGTATATTGAAAAAATAAAGCAACAAACAAACAACTTTGAATTTCAAACATTCTACAGATAAGGTTGCAGGATAAGGTTCTATTTTGCAATTATACTGAAATAATACTTTGGACTTTTGAAACAAAGTATGTAAGAAGCATATTCTATGAGGGCCTACATAAATATCATGACATACTTCATTGTTATTCTTCAGATTGTTTATACCATGGCTTTCATATGAATATAAATATTATATTTCACCATAGTTATTTGTATTGGGTTCTGAATATTAAAAGTTTGTTTCAAGCTGAATATTTTCAGTATTATTTTGATTTTTCTGATAAACTGACCATAAGAGAATTTATGTGGCTTGCCCAAAACTCTCTAGCAGTATATAACTCCTGTAAGCAAAGAGCACAGGCCTGAGCAGGAGAGAAAAGTACATGGACCTGTTATTGAAGTTTAGGAGGGAGAGTAATAAATGCCGTAAGAGCAAGCAGAAAAAAGTGACAAGGTATCAGATATAATAAAGATGAATTCTACTCTTAGAAATCACAAAGGAGCTAATATTTGAGAAGAGTTTTGAAAGGGGCTTGGAATATGAAAATGTAGAGGTAGAAAGAAACCAATTTTACTAGCAGGGCTTTAATAATAAATTTGTGGAGAATTGAGATAGGTGATATCTGTGAAATTCTGAACGTGAATATTTTTCTTTTGTTTTATTTTGAAGATAAGACCTTTGTCCTGTCTGTCCTGGGGTACTCACCCACAAAGACTGGCAATGAGACTTGCCATCATGGTATAGAAAATTCAGAACTAAAGCAAAATTTAACTTTTAATGTTCAGAAAGAAATAACTTTTGGGAAAGTCAGTGTTGTTTGAAAACAAAACAAGTTTTCAACTCATTTGTCATCTTTAGGCTGCTTACAGGGATTTTCATCCTTGGAGCTTGTTCTTCCCTTCAAAGATGTCCAGTTTTCCTAGTACAGCCCAAGCTACCAGGATTTTTTCTGTAAAGGAAGAAGTAAGTATTGGTTATACGTAAGGAAGAGAAAACCATTTATTGTGATTGAGGTAAGTCTCCAGAAGTGGTATAGATCTCTTTTGTATGGTTACCTTATGAGAGTCTCTTATCCCAGACGAGTCACAGTGATTTATCAAAATGATTGATAATCCAGAAGGATTTAGTGGAGGAAGGTTTAGTTATTCAAGGTATTCTATCTGTAGTGGATGTTTTCAGGTACCTAAGGATCACAATCCTATAGATGAGAAATAACTGGCAATCCTGAATCAAACCTCTAATACAGTGATGTTGTTTAAGACCGATCTTTCCTTCCTCACCCAGGATGATCCTGAGAAATATACAAGAAGACCATGTACTACAGATAATAAAGAACAATTACTAGGAAATATACATTGTGGTGAGGAAATATGTCTTTTATCAGATAAACAATAAGGTGACTTTGTCATAGTATGACAACCAAGAAATATGCCTGAAACACAGATCCAACTTAAGTCTATATTTAAATGCAGAGGCAGAACATATGGTTTGTTTAACTACTGTATATTATTCCATGCAGGCAATATCTATCATACATAATACATAATAAAAATATTAAGATATAAAATCAGTATAGTTATAGTAATCTTGTCACATTTCATATGATTAATATTTGAATTTTCAATAATATGAAGATACTCTACATTTTTCTGGTACCACAAACATGTGCATAGTAATATACACAGTATATATATGTGTGTGTGTGTGTGTGTGTGTGTGTGTGTATCTATGGTTGGGGGCTATCAGTTCCTCTAGATCTAGGTAGGATAAGATCTCAGAGTTTTTGTTTGTTTGTTTGTTTCTTTTTAAATCTTAATTATGACTTTTTCTACCAAAGTACTTAGTTTCAGTCAAATGGCACAGGAAAGAAAAATTCAGGATCAAGAAGACAAAAAGTACTGTGGACACCTTCCCCATGTCTGATCAGCTACAAACCAGAGCAGAGTTGGCAGAATGTCTCAACTAGGATTTCTATTGCTGTGAAGAGACACCATGACCATGACAGCTCTTATAAAGGACAACATTTAATGGGGTGACTTGCAGTTTCAGAGGTTTAGCCCATGATCATCATGGTAGGAAACATGGTGCCATGCAGGCAGACATGGTGCTGGAGTTGACAGTCCCTAAAACATTTGATCAGCAGATAAAAGGAGGTGAGCTGTCTCCCACACTGGGTGTAGCTTAAGCATATGAGACCTCAAAGCCCAGCCCCACAGTGACATACCTCCTCCAGCAAGACCTTATCTCTGAATAGTGCTACTCTCTCTAGGCCAAGCATTCAAACACATGAGTCTTTGGGGGTCATATCTCTTTAAACCACCACACACAGAGTCATGTATACATAAATATTTCATTGAAAAGGCCAATATATACTTTTGGTTTTATATACTTCCTCCTTTTTCTTTATATTGCAAACATGTCTTATCCATACAATATATCATGATTATGGTTTCCCCTCTCCAACTGCTCCCAGTCCCCCCCCACCTTCCTTCCTATACTGATCCACACCCGTGCTGTCTCTCCTTGGAAAACAAACAAGGCATAATAATAAAATAAAATAAGATGAAACCAAAGTAGACCAAAGAAACAGTGAATTGCGTAATCATTCGTGCATGAAAATGTGTAAGAACTAAAACATCCAGATGAGAGATTCTAGCAACTGAGCAGAAAACAAAAATAAGAAAATTCCCATTGAAGAAAGCAGGATGGGCAGTTTTAGATCATCTAGCTACCTTCTGAAGACTGCAGGGCATTGCATGCAGAGATAGCCTCTCTGTGTGGAGAAACAGAGTGCAACTTTCTGCAGACCATATAACCAAGCCTGCTCCAGGTCTAGTTTGTGTGTAGCCCCAGATTTCAGGTCCTGCTCTATAGCCCCAGGCTTCATACTGTCCTGCTACACCCATCTGTAATCTCCGTAATAGATAGACTGGAAGGGTTTTCCTCTTTAAACCTTTCTATAGACTAGAAGAGGTTCTTACTTCTCTAAATCTAGGTATCAATCAAGACTATGGGATTCATGGATGACCATATGGATAATAAAGGGTTAAAATTACAGACCCTGTCTCGAAAAACCAAAAAAAAAAAAAAAAAAATTACAGCACCAGTAATTGACATAGAAAAGTGGAGATTTAAAACTTCCTGAGAAAGAATTCGCTATGGTCATATTAAAGAACTTCTGTGAGTTACAAGAGAACACCAGCAACAACAGAAGGTCGACGGGTAATGCAGTAACATTGAAACAAGCCCAGTGCAAGTCAAAAGTATGTAAGCAATAGTAGAAGATGGATATTATTAAAGCATACTATACACATATAAAAGATACCATAATAGAACCCATCAATGTGTAAACATGCATTAATAATTATCGCAAAAATAAAAAGAAAATGTATTTAATATACATTTTGCCTACCATATATGACAGCTTAGGAACACAGAGTAGTGTAGAATATTGCTTATTTAGCCATATGGTTTTGTAACTGGCTAGGAGATATGATTTCAACCATTATAATGTGTCACAAGGGACTGTGCTACATATATAGCTAAGCCAGGAAAAGAACAAAGTTCAAATCAAGAACCTATTTCTATGGGATGTCAACTATTTAAAAGTAAAAACGACATAAGCATTACCATTTCAGGGACTGTTTATAAGTACAGAAGGCAATCAATAATTATACAAAATTAGAAATTCAGGAAAGGTTTGACTGCCTGTCTCTTGGAGGCCTTCTGAAGAGGTCTGTGGGAGATGGGAAGTGGGAGGGAGCCGGGAGGAGTGGAGAGGAGAAACTGTGGTTGGGATGTATTGTATGAGAGAAGGAACTATTTTCAATAAAAACTAGTTATTAAAAAAGAAACCATACAAAAGAACCACACATAATTCTGGAGCTGCAAACACAATGACTGACCTAAAAATATTTCAGAGTATTTCAATAGTAGTCTGGAACAAGTAGAAGAAAGAGTCAGTGAGTTTAAAGATAGGTTGTTCCAAATTTCCCAGAGGGGGGAAATACAAAAAAAATTTTAAAAAAGAGAAGGAAGGAAGGAAATTAAAAGAATATTATGTCTGGTGCTTTTAGCACACTATCAAATAAAATACTATACATACTTGTGTCTAAATATGCTAAGATTAAAGAGGGGAATAGCTAAAGAATCACAAAAATCTGGAGTTATACAAACAAATACTTAGATTTATACAATAAAAACCTCAGATGAATGAAACATAAAGACATATAAAAGCATAATATACCATACTTATTATTAAAAGCTGAAGGCAAAGGTAATGTTCAAGGCAGGAGAAAAAGAACTTCCTTTAACATTATTGGTGGATTTAGAGACAGAAATCTTGTAAGGGTAGGAGGGAGTTGGATATTATACTCAAAATGATAAAAGAAATGAAATGAGTATATGAAAAATCTGAAGAGAAATACTTAAACTCTCAAGAAATCTATACTTGTCAAAGCGCTCTGTCTGTCTGTCTGTCTGTCTGTCTGTCTGTCTCTCTCTCTCTCTCTCTCTGTGTGTGTGTGTGAGAGAGAGAGAGAGAGAGTTGACTTCAGAGAAATTTCATAAACTATTGTTATTACATAGCTGCATTCACCACATAGGATGGAGAAATGGGCCATGGGTAAGATCTATACCCTGTAAGCAAGATCAATGTTTCTATTATAAGTAATCTCTGGTCATAAGAATACTGAAAACTAATGTCTATGGATTTCAGTGATGGGTTGTTGTTTTCTGAGAAAGACCCCTTGATAAACACTGACTGACTTTGCTCTCATGTCGTTCCATTCAAATTCAATTTGCAGACACCTATTATGTAAATGGAAGATTGGTTATTTAGGACATGCCTGCCTCTCATATTCTCAGAGGGAAATAGCAAAACTGTTCAAAATACTATTAAAAATGTGCCACAAATAATAGTTCATTTCCTTTCCCATTTTCTAGAAGAAAATACAAGTTATTTGATGATAGATTTCATTTTTGGTAGACTTGTATCACAGGTTTCAGAGATTTCTTTGAATCACCTCTTTTCGGTGATATAAAAACTCAGGTTAGCTAAAGCTGTAAGTTTGTTCTAGTGACTTTCCCACAGGATGGGATGAAATAAGGAGGTTTCTCACCTGCAAGGAACAGGGACCAATACCGTTGTACACCTCTCTTCTGAGAGACCAGGAACTGTGTCTTTGGCCTCAAACTTGATTGTAATTTTATTATATTCACAGACTGTTTCAACAGGGCAGTGTTGAGACCTCAAAGAGCAGAACAGGAGCTAAATATGAACAGGGAAGCTTTGCTTCTTAGTGGATGTCTTGGGTATATGGCAAAGGCCACGAGCGTGAAATAATAGGTGGCAGTCATTAACTCAGCATAATATTCTGAAAGTTTCTCTTTTTTCTTGTTTTCCTTTCCCCAAAGGAAAATAACATACAGAGAAAGAAAAGTCAGAATTCCATCGAGCCTTGTCCTTTAGCCGTTTTCTTCACGTGGCTTTGTAAGGAGCCATCCTTCACTACAGTACTATTTTGAATTCATAAAATGGATTATTATCACCCTGCAGCAGCATAGCAGTAAGGAACTAAAAATGTATGTATTAGCTAAGTGACTAATGGTTGCTGTACTAGCTCCTTTTCTACTGCTGTGATAAAAAACAATGGGTAGCAGACACAGTGGCTACAGTGGCTACCCCAGAGCTTAAGACCCAAACCACAAGCACAAAACCGAGAGAGCAATTGAAAAGTGTACCAGTTTTCAGATGCTCAAAGCCTATTTCCGGTGACACACATCTTTCATCAAGACCTCTCCAATCTCCAACTGGGGACCAAGCATTCAAATACATGCTCCTGTAAGGGCTGTTTCCATAGTTGTTTTCCTGAAAAAAATATATATATATTTCCTGTTTTATATATATATATATATATATATATATATATATATATATATATATATATGATTTCCTGTTATCATTCCAAAATACTTCATTTTGACATCATTTATTTATGTTATTTTTACCAATTCATCTTACTTAATTATATCCATAGGATTTTGATGAATAAGTTTTGTTCAAATTCAGAAACTTTATACAAGTTTACTGATTTGGTTATAGTACACAATATTTGGTATACTATTACCCTTAATCCACCTGTTCTTGAGAAAAACTACCTGTCCTTCAGAACCTCCTTGTTCTGGAATTAACTCTGCTGGTATATAAGCACACTTCACAGAAGTATCTGATGGAAAGTTGATTTTTAAAGAATAGATAATTAAAATAATTTTTATTGTTACACAAGTTTTAATACTCACTTGAGAATCACAAAATATATTTATCAACCACAGTATTTTCCAGTTAATGTGTTCCCAGAATACATAAAGGTTAACTGGTAAGAGGTAAGAGAAGGTACTGACTGTACCTGTTCAAACAGAGTTGGTTGGGGGAGGGCAAGAAGGAATGAGGAAGTATTCAGTAGTCGCGGTGATAGAAGGCAATAGAAGGCAATTGCTACTGCATTATCTTCTGGGAAGGACAAAGAGTTTATCCTCAGAGTCCAGGGGGTAGTTGTGAGTGTGTTTGATCAGTTTTTTTTTTTTGAAAGTTAAACCACTTTATTTAACAGGACATCGGAAACCCTGCCATTTTTGCTGGCGAAGCGGCTGCAGCAGCCTCCAGATCCGGTGGAACCTGAGGGATAGAGCGGCGCGACACACTCGTAAGCACTACGGGGCTTGATCAGTATTTTTAGCCAATGCTATGGTTATGGACACATACAGAGGACACAGATACTATCAGAATGATGGTTTGGGAGAATGGGAAGTAAGTTATGGTGAAATCTAGTGTTTGATAACTTTTGTGCACTCACCCTGATCTGGTAGAATTTTCTAGTGCTTCAATTCATCAAGATGCTAAAGGAAAAGACATTCAGAGCAGAATTATTTTGGGACAAAGCTCTGTGTGTACTTCACATAAAGCATCAACTATTAATAATCCTTAATAGAAAGGAGAAAGATAGCAATTAATATAACTGATATCACTGATCAATTAGAATTTGTTGTTTCTTGGTATTTATTTTCCTCCTTTAAAGAGTTCAGCTCTGTATTGTAAATGGACCTTGGCCTCAATTTTCCCCTTCTCTGCTTTTAAATCGCTGTTACTATGAGTCACATGCCTTGCTCATTGTGTTTACTTTTACATATGATTAAAAGGCTTCATTTACATGTGTTGTTAAAATTATACTCTTTCTTTACAACTTTTCCTTTATCCCCTTCCTTATTCAGCTAAGGATATTTTTCTCTGTATGAAATTACACAAATCTTATGGATCTAGAATGAATTCCATAAAGGCACTTTCTTGATCACACTGCTTCAGTTTCTTATTGCCCAATGATATAAAAGCTGTGTCAAATGACATGCTGAGTTTCCAGGAATTTAAATTTCTCTTTGAGACAACCGACGGAAACAACAAAAATTAGCTTTAGCAATCGTTTGGATTTCTTAAAACACTTCATTGATGCATTTCTTTGCTTACTGGTTCATCACAATTGAGAATGAAAGTTAACCGATGGTCAGTCAGAATCTCTCTCTCTCTCTCTCTCTCTCTCTCTCTCTCTCTCTCTCTCTCTCTCTCTCTCTCTTTTTAAGCTATACATTTTTCTCTGATCCTCTCCTTCCCTTCCCTTCCCCTCAACCCTCTCCCAAGGTTTCCATGTTCCCAATTTACTCAGGAGATCTTGTATTTTTCTACTTCCCATGTAGATTATGTCTCTCTTAAGGTTCTCATTGTTGTCTAGGTTCTCTGGGATTGTGATTTGTGGGCTGATTTTCTTTACTTTATGTTTAAAGAAACCACTTATGAGTGAGTATGTGTGATAATTGTCTTATACTTTAATGGAGTCAAGGTTTTGCTCATTAACAGATCACTTATTATTTGAATATTTACTTTGCAAACTCAATAAAACTGCATCGAGTGTCCAAAGAAGGGTATTCCCCTATGCATGCCTTATGCAAGGCTCACAAATTCTACATACTGCCATCTCCTTTGCTGACAGAGTTTGTGTTATTGTTTTGAGACAGAGTTGCAGATGTAGTCTAGACTGCTTGCAAACTTGCAACCTTCCTTTCTGAGCCTCCTGAAACCTAGGACAGTGGGCGCTGCCTTGCCACCCTTTGTTATGCATCTGGTGGACTGGCATCAAAACTTCATCAGTGGATGCCGATGCCTTTTCTTCATTGGATCAGTGAATCTTTGGCGGCTGAGGTGGTTTGAATGAGTATGGTTCCCATAGGCTCATGTGTTTGAGTGGTTGGTCCTAGTCAGTGGGACTGTTTGGGAAGGATTAGGAGGTTTAGAGCACTGGAGGAGGTGTGTCACTGAGAGTGGGTTTTGGAGTTCCAAATGTCTTTGCCAGTGTCTCTCCCTCTGCCCCATCTGTCTACCTTTCTCCCTTGCTGTTTCCCTCTCTGCCTGCTGCCTGTGGATCAGGATGTAAAACTCCCAGCTACTGCTCCAGAGCCTTGCTTCTCACTGTGTTGGTCATGTATAACCCTCTTAACCTGTAAGAATTGCCTTAGTTATGGTGTCTCTTCACAACGACAGGAAAGCCACTAGAGTACTAGAGTACCTAATTTACTATTTTGTTTATCATTTGTCGTCTGAATTGATGCGATGAGCAGAGGAGAATACCTTTAGTGAAGCCCATTGTTATATTCTCTTCACTATGAAGTGGGACTCCTTAGCAAAGATGAATTAGGAGGTTACTAATCTGGGTGAAAAAGACATCATTAATCCCTGAATTGCAGTGCTAATAGAGTTTCTAGACATAATGTCTAATAGATATGCACTAGTACTATAAATCTTTTCTCAGAAGAAACATCTGTGTGACAAAATTGGCTCAAAGAAATCAGTAACCATTTGCCTGGTTCCCTGGGATATAGTCTTGGGGTTGTTATTCATTTCTTTTGCTGACATGTTGCTTATTCTACAGCTAAAGTAGTGGAAGAAAATGTCCTCTTTAGCTTACGCCTAGCCTTCCATTCCTATTGCTATGGACGCTTTAGAAATAGGCTCATCAGCTGTGATATTTCGTGACCAAGACTAGAAGCCAACTTATGCCCACATGCTAATATATTTCGTGAGAATCTGCACTTAAGCAGAGAGAATGTATGTGGCCTGTGAATATCATATTCTGAGCAGTCTGAACAATGTGACAAACACATTGGTCTTCCATCTTCCGAATGTGTTTCTTATGATATTGTCCTGAAGTTACCGCATTAAGCAACTTTGCTATTATTTTAAATACCCAGGTATATTTGGTTAAGTTTCCCAATCCCAAGTTAAAATAGTTCTACTTGTTGTTTTCAAGTGGCTAATTGTATTGTTAATTTAGCACCACATCTTTCTATTTCCTGTAATTGTAATTTAATTGTAATTGTACTTGACCACAACTATGCCTTCATTCTAGCCATGAAAGAAAAGGTATGTAGGAGTTTGTTTGCATATTAAAAATGATTGCAGACTTTGAATCACCCCTCTCTGTGTTTGCATATGTCCATGTGAGTCAGATGAGCAAAACTATTTAGCTACTCAACGCTATAGCAAATTGATTTTCTGAAACTACCTTCTACCAAAAAAACATTTCCTAAACCACCAATGCTAATTGCAGGGATGTTGGTGCCACTATAGCCATGGATACAAGTGTTCTACAGCCCATAGTGAGGAAGTCACCTGTGTGTTTGACAGATATATGACACATCAAGTCTGAAATCCAAGTGTGAGAAGCTATATAGATGGAGCATCCCATTTATTCTCTAGGGAGGTCATAACAAACTGTCACACACTGGATAAGAGAAGCCATGGGATTTATTGTCTTACCATTCTGAAGATCAGGTGTCTGGGACCAAGGTGTTTGTATGGTTGCTTCCTTTTTGAGGTGCCTTTTCCTAACTACTAAGGATTCTCTGAAACTGTTTGATATTCCTTAGGACTAAGGTTCTTTTATCCTTTCTATCTCCTAATCTTCCCCTCTTATTTCTTCTCTCTGCCTCTTGTCTTTCCCCCTGTGTATGTGTGCAGATTTTCCTTCTTATAAAGACACAGGTCTTCATGAGGGCTCCCTTTACTTCACCATGACATCAAAATTGAACCAACTAAACAAATTATACATGTAATGTCCCTATGTCTATATAAGGTCAAATTCTGTTGTTCTGGGGTTTGAACTGAAGCACAGCATTTGAGCTTTTCAGAAAGAAAAAAAAATTAACCCTCAAATTGTCTTACTGATTAATATAATTTATGGCTTAAGAGTTACATAGTGAGTATTAATTCATACATGAAATAGTGATAATAATGCATTCATTCATTCAGTGTTGGTCTGTTGGACTATAACGTATTTGCTAACATCAGATTCCTCTGAAAACTATTACTTTAAGAAATATGCTAGTTCCAGACAGAATATTCTATTGGTCCCTAACGATTAATTAGTTATATAAGAAGTATTCCTCACCGGGCAGTGGTGGCACACGCCTTTAATCCCAGCACTCGGGAGGCAGAGGCAGGTGGATCTCTGAGTTCGAGGCCAGCCTGGTCTACAAGAGCTAGTTCCAGGACAGGAACCAAAAGCTACGGAGAAACCCTGTCTCGAAAAATCAAAAAAAAAAAAAAGTCTTCCTCATTGTGTGATAAATCCATTGACTTAAGTTCTAGTTGTAGTGGAGCATGCTCAGCTACTTCAGAGACAGGAAATCCTCAAGCCTGTAAATGTCATTCTGACCTCTGAATGATCAGTTTTCTTCCTGCATCATGAGGTTTGGTTAAAAAATCATTGCCTGAGCTGGTTACCTGTAAGTGCTTTTGAAGCTCGTAAAGTAATCCAATCACTTTGGAATCTAATTTTGATATTTATCCCAATGATAAGCTGTTCGTAAAATAATTAAGGTAATTTCTGCCAATACCCTGTGAGACATTTATTCAAATTAATTGTTTTCGGCATCCTGTTGCCTGTTTGCTACCTTGTCCTTTTAAATCTAACTTTGTTTCTAAAATCCTCAGGCATATTTTATTTTCCAATAAACACTATTCAACACTTCAAATGTGAAAGAAAATAATTCTGGAAATTTTAGTTTTATTTTTCTTGTGTCAAGTCTTGAAAAGTGGTAATGTCTTTACAACTTTGTTGCAGGTGCCCTGTGTCAGACAGGTTCTGTTGCTGAGAAAAGCCCTGAGAATGTACCTTGTGAGAAGAAAGGTCTGTTTGGACTCAAGGTCTCAGAAGTGTCAGACTGTGGTCACTAGGTCCTCTCGTTTCTAAGATTGTTTGTTTCAAAGCAGAGAGAGAGCATCATGGCAAAAAGGATGGAGTGGAAGGTTATGGTGTAAAGAAGCATAGAGAACGAGAGAGGAAGGACATGTCAATCAGTTATATCAGTCGAAAGCAAGCCCCAGTGACTTACTTCCTCCAACCAGACTCCAACTCTTAATTTCTATAACCTCTTGTATCAAGTCATTATAAACTCTACTGTGCATTAATCCATGGGTGATACTAGAATCCTAAGGGTCCAGTTGTTTCCTCAGAGCCCATCACTTGCAACTGAACTTTTACTATTTGAGCTTCTAAAGAGTATTTTTAACCTTTTTGGGGTGTAGAGATTTTTGCATAAACCAAGACAAACTGATATCATCTTTCAATACAGGTTTGTATAGTAATCAGTAGAACTGGAAGCCAGTTCAATTAGGAACTGAGTTAAGAATTTGCAAATTGAATAAGATAAAGTTGTATATTATATATATTCAGCATTGGATATTATTTTATGTAATTGATTAGCCATTACCTGATCCTTTTATTCCCCCCTGCCACCAAATAACCTCAGAAACATGGGTGTACATCTTTAAAGTATGTAGTAAGGAGGCTGCTAGTTTGTTCCCAGCCACTTAGACCCAAAATAATCACACAGAAGTCATATTAATTAAAACAATGCTTGGCCCATTAGCTCTAGCTTCTTACTGGCTAACTCTTACATGTTAATTTAACCCATCACCATTAAACTGTTCATGGCCACATGTTAGTGGCTTATCAGGTAAAGTTCTGTCTGGGTCCCGACTCCACCTCCTCTCTCCCAGAATTCAGTTTAGTTTTCCCCACCTAGCTCTGTTCCCCTATAGCTCTGCTATAGGCCCAAAGCAGTTCCTTTATTTATCAGTGGTAATCACAGCATACAGAGGGAAATCCCACATTAAAAGTATTTACATTTAGTGAAAACTTGGAGTTATAAAATCTAAATAACACAGATTAAAAATGTCAGACTGTAGAATAAATCAAGCATATCTCTATTCATCCTTCTTCCCCAGAAACTGGCATTGTTGCATTATTTCTATTTAGCAAAAGTGTGATCTAATTTAGGAATCTTTTATTTTCATGTAATTTTAAACTCTGTGACATCTTACAGGACAGTATTGACAAAGTTATCAAATCCTGAAAGTGTACCAACAATTTTGTTTTTACCACTGTTCATGACAGTGAGAATTCTTGATACTGTGCACTTGTTCATAATTCTAGTGTCATGATTTGGGAAGGGTTAGTTGTCACCTTAGCTGCCAAAGACATGTCAGAAGTCACCTGGTCCTTTATGATTTACTACAATCCTAATCAAAACTTTATTTACAGATGGGTCGATTTTTTAAAGATTATCGTACCCCCAAACATTTTTATAACATGGTATGAAGTTCTGCTTAAGGACACAGATATACATCTGTCTGCCTCCAGATTCCATCACATTTCACACCATCACCTAACATGAAGGAGAAATTCAATCAAGTGAATAGGATATATTCCTTCAGATTGTAGCTACTTTCTTTGACTTGCATATTTTCTGGACAAGATATTGCATCCATCTTTTGGGATCTTGCTTTGGCATGAAACATGTAGATGTATCATTTTGGTCACCTTTGCCATTTTTCCTTGGTGGAATTTATTTCTTGGTCAACATTCTTCACTTGTAATGATATTTTATTTGTATTTTAATAAATAAATCTTGCCTGAAGATCAAATGCAAAACTAAACCACTAGAGGCCAGGGAGTGGTGACACACACCTTTAATTATAGGACTCAGGGGACAGAGGCAGATGGAGCTTTGTGAGTTCAAAGCTACCCGGGGGGGAGGGGGAGGGATATGCAAGATCTATCCATAAATAGATCCAGGTGGTAATGGCTCACACCTTTAATCACAGTGTTTGGAGGTCACATGCTTTTAATCCCAGCTCTAGGGAGGTGGAGACAGGAGCATTATGTCTGAGTAAAGAGAGAAATATAAAGGGGAAGAGAAAGGAAATCAACGGAGTGTGGAGTCTTGGGATTTTTGTAGACAGTATCTCTCCTACATGGTTGAAGAGCTGTAAGAGGAAAAAGGGCTCTCTAAGTGGTTGACTGCTTTGCTTTTCTGATCTTCAGCTTGAACCCCAAAATCTGTCTCTGGGTTTATATTATTTGTGCTACATTCCCAACATGATTTAACACTTTTGAAGGAAGATTGTCTTTGAATGCTCATCATCTTCTATCCAGGAAACAATATAGCTCTTGAGTGTGTTCTGTACATTAATATTCTGTACAGAGAAGCAGAAATTCACATGTCACCACTTAGTTCAGAGCCCAGGAGACAAAGATACTCCAACAGACCTCTGTACTATTAGTTCACCAATAATTATGCACAATAGTCAAAGTGTATAAAAGACCTGTGCCTTTCCAAAAATTCTGAGAATCTATGCAAGAAATAATAACACATTCCTGTTTTAGACTCTGTATAATATTCCAATACACATGCATAACATATAATAATCTTTTCTACAAAGTTGTAATAAATAGATGCATTTGATTAAAATAAGAATTTATACTTCAAAAAGCACTAGCTTGGGGTACTAGTTCCCATTTTAACTGGGATTCTTATTGCTCACAGCGTATGCTCTTAGACACATTGACGCTACAGTTTTGAATCTTCCACTTCAAAGACCATAGTTTACTTATTAGATCAGAGCTATTTAAAATGCACCTTAATAAGCTTTCAAGGCAGGTGTGAAGCACACATAAGGAAGAAAATGGTTTTCACTTAAGTATATCAAAGAATTGGTTCATATCAGGGCGCTTAAACAAAATGCATTAATGCTGAATGCCTTTTATTATTAAAAACCCACACATGGTAGCTCTGCAAATTTCAGTTCACCAGCATCTGATTAAGTGGTTATTAAATCTTAATGAACATAGGGGTCATTTCCAGCACTGTTTCTGGGTAATGCAGTGGTAGTATTCCTGAGAACAGCACTTCTTTAAGAGTTTCTCATTGGATTAGATATTTGTATGCTTTTGGAAATGCCAGGCTTCTCAGTGATGAGCTATTAGAAACCCTGCTGTGATTCATACATGAACCACTTGTTTGTCAAGTTCTTATAGACTCATTTTCATGTGTACGTTATGTGGCTGATTCTATGTATGTGACCATGCGTGTGTAGGGGTAATGGAAGTTAGAAGAAGATGTTGGATCTCCTAGAATTGGAGTTACAGGTGTTTATTAGCCACTGTGAGGATGTTAGGAAACAAACTTGGCTCCTCTGATAACAGCAAATCCTCTTAACTGGTGAGCTGTGAGAGCCAAAGTTAAACTATAAGTTTTAATTACTATGCCTAAGAGATTCATGAAACAAAAATGCCTCTGACCTGTAAGCCCCTTGCCCGACCAAGGACATATAGTTCCTGAAATGCTGGAGGATATTGTTTACGGGAGATGACAAGCCACGTGATTTCCTTCCCCCCCAAGCAAGTTTGTTTGACTTATCTGCACCAATGTGATTGATTACGTGTGGGCGGGAGGTTCACCAGCTGGAGGTATGTCATGAAAAATGCTTGGCCCTGATTGGGTCTGGTGAGAAATGCAATGAACTGATTGTTTTCCTACTTAAGTTGCTACAAACTCTGATTCTGGGCCATTTCCCTTGAACCTGGGTAAGGACCTGATCAGAGCCCATCCACTT
This sequence comes from Chionomys nivalis, assembly GCF_950005125.1. Taxonomy (NCBI): domain Eukaryota; kingdom Metazoa; phylum Chordata; class Mammalia; order Rodentia; family Cricetidae; genus Chionomys; species Chionomys nivalis. The sequence continues at coordinate 78,573,327 of NC_080091.1, forward strand.
GAGCAGTATTTAATTAAAACCTGTTTCAGATTTGGTTTTAACTGTGGTAGTGGTCTAGTTCAAAACTGGTATTAACAGAGCCATCTCCCCAGATCCCAAAGACCACTTCTTTTTTTCTAAAGTTTTGGAGATTGTGTTCAATTATAGCATTTCCTTCTTCCCTTTCTTCCCTCCAAATTCTTTCATATGCCTCTCTCCAACCTCCCTCAAATTGATAGCCACATTTTTTTATCTATTGTTATTAGTTGCATACATACACATATTTGTACATATACATGCATTATATAATTTCATAATGACATAGTGGTAACTTAGTGATGTTAGCTGTTTCATGTAGCAGTCACTCAAACTTCCATTATTTTTTTTATTTGTTTTCTCAAACAAACTGAAGAAGCCTAAAGTATTTCAACCATCTTCTATTTAAATAAAATGGGGTGTAAAGATAGGTTATAATTCTCAAGTTGAAATAAATAGTTGGGCACTATTATTATATGCTTAAATTTTTGTACTTAACTATATTTCAAAGTGTAGTTGGAGTCCTTGACAAACTTACTTTGTTATACATGCTTCTTCCAGATATGTGTAATCTTTTAAAAACAGATTAAAGATGCATGACCAGAAAATTGAACTAAAATGTACATTAAAAATGTGTAATTTTCAAATCTCAATTTTACTATTCCTTAACATAAATCTTATATTACTTTCAAAGTCTCCCTTACTCAGATGCCATACAATGCTTCACTTGACAGGCTAACTTTTGGAACAATGTGTAGGAGTATTTTACTTACAGCTATTAAATTTGCAAAAATACCGGGAACTTCACAGGCTTGAATCACAAAGAAAAGTGGGTGTGGGGAGGGAGAACTTTGATTCATTGTGAATGCCTTTTCTCTCCTTGTACCAGCTAGATTTAACCTTACAATCATTTGCCTCATCCTAGCTATATTTACACAAGTTGGAAGCTCAGTGAACAGTTTCTCTTTATAGCAATCTAAAAAGTGTTTGATAGAAATATTAACAGTGACAGAAAAGCAGCTCAAAGTGATGTTTGCAATGTTAGAGTGACAATGCAGTCATAGACAACATGTAGGCTGCAGGTCACAAACAGATCCCATGATGTAGAGAAGTTGAGTTTAGATTATTCTCAGTTGAAAATAAACACAACATTTTATTGTCAGGTTTTTTTTTTTTCTAAAGTAGGCAAAGTGGCTTATGCCAATAATTCCAGTCCTCATGAGGCAGAGACTGGCGGATTGCTCTAAGTTTTAGTCCAGCCTGGCTTGAATCGAAAGTGCAGAAGAGAGGATAGAATGTAAGAAAAGGAAAATGGGGAAGAGAGCTCTCAAGTGCGGTCTTCTCGATGTGATGTGACTCATTGCACTCGTGAACTCACATCAGGTACACAAGATCTACACAAGACCCACACAAAATCAGGGCAGTCCACATTCCATTCCAGCATTGGTGGGATTGGGGTTCCCAAGAGTCTCCATTCCTTGTTGAGTTTGGCAATTGAAGGGTTCTGGGTGAGGCAGACCATGTCTCTTAACGAATGTTGCCACTGGCAGGTTGTCGGCGAGCCAATGGATAACCTTTAAATTCATCAGAATTGGTTGGTACCGTATGAGTGAGCACAAAGTTACACTAAAGTCAAATCAGGTCAGCTAGGCCCAAAAGCTTATCAAACACCAGACTGAAGGGTATGACATCTTCACTTGGACATCATAATCAAGACACCTGATACTCTGATTGCAACAACCCCCACCAACCTGTCGTCTGAACTATTTGGGGTACACATCAAGGAGCTTACAAAGAGACAACTCCTGCTGATCCTAGGGCGCTCAGTTTGGTTGTCATCCACGGTTGGAGTCTTGTGCTCACCCTTTACAAGATCGAGGGTCCTGAAGACTTGCGTCTGCAGCTCAACTCAGCCACAAGGCTCAGCTAAACTCTGACCCTGGGACTTAACCTGCAGCAGAGACTTCCAGCAGAGTTTGTTACCTAATTTCTATATTCTTCCCTGCGTTCTTATTAGCCAACTGCTTTTCCTTAGGACTCCTTGAAACCTTTTGAGCCTTGCTGTGACCTCCTTAACCCTTTGCAGCTAACCCTAAAATGTTAAATGCAGGTAGGTAGATTTACTGTGTGATGTGTAGTATGTGACCTGAGAGTTAATATTAGTAATTAAGACAGGAATAAAAAAAATACTTGTGTTTATCTTGCCTGGCTATCAAGGGAAATCAAGACCAGTTGAAAAATTGTTCTCAGTGAATCTGATATAGTTTGTGAATTTATTATTAATAAATAAATTCTGACATTGTAGAAAGACTCAAACATATTGATCTATTTTTCTGACAGTACCTTGTGATACTAATATTTTACATTTCCTATTTTAATCCAACCTGCAGTTTTTTCCCCCTTAGTTTTGAATCATTTGCCACGAAATAGATATGGCACATAATGGCAACATAAAGCACACAAAGTAGGAAATAAGCTCACTATTCCGTGTCCTTTAATAATTTTGAATTAAATATTTGAAGTTTCATAAACTTTCCAGTGCTCATAAACATTTATATTATTCAAAACTATATTATTGGGACAAAACACAAACTCAAATGTCACAAGCTAAGTGAGACAGGTATAAACTGACAAGGTCTTAGACAGCTGCATTGCAAATCATCTTTGAGTTTACATTCATGATTACCCCTAAAGTTACTGTTCAGAAGTCCCAAATAACTCATGCTTCATAAAAAGTAGTTTGATAACAAATATGTGCAAGTTAAAGCAAACTGTTTAGATATGTACATATATATATATATGTACATATGGGCACACATATATGTCTGTATGCATGTATATGATTTTGCCCAAGAGCAGAGTGCGAACTGAAGCTGGAGACTAGACACATTTTCACATCTGTGAAGGAATCAAGATTTATTATGTCTTGAATGTCAAGATTGATCTCTCAAATGTCAAATGTCTCAGAAAGGAGTCTCAGTTGTGATAGAATCAAATTTATCATTTCTTCTCATGAAGCTGTCATTGGATTCCAGGGCTCTCCCAGCTTAAATTTAAATTTAACCTTCAGTATCCTTAATTTTTCTTTACTATGCATTAATTTTTCTTTACTATAGGGTATATTCTATACTCTAGAATAGCAGAACTTCACAATAAGTGTCACAGGGTAAAACTTCTTAGGTATTTATTTCTATTTTCTTTCCTCCGTGATCAGAAATTTATCCATGTAGCGAGTAAAGACACAAACACACACACACATCACAAACACAAACTTTGTGAAACTTTATAAAATTTATGGGGTTTGTGGTAATAACTTTGAAGAATGAGAGAGTATGTATTGAAATGTGCATTTATTTTTCTCTACCTAAATGGTAGAAGATAAGAATTTATGTTCAAGCAAAAATCATGAAATAATCAAACTTAAAAGTCAAGTTTATATTAAAAGAAGCAACCATAGGAGGAAGGTAAATACTGCAAAGGTGAAGACATGTCACATTCTAGGCACGATGGAGCATCAGTCTTAATGATGAGATCCGCTTTGAAAGCATGCGGATTTGGACACAATATCAAAATGAAAAGCATGTATAGTTTAACCAGAGGTGGTAAATAACATCAAAGAATCAGTGTTTTCCACACAGGACAGGGCAGATGCACATGCAAACTCACACAGATTATAGCCCCATACATAACACCCACACAGGTTCAAGCCAGAGAAAATTAAGGAATGGTGGAGAGGAGTACAGTTGTTTTACAGAACTGAGGAATTATAGACATTGGATAACTGCTGGGAGAGGGAGAGTCAATTGTTTTTCCAATGGAGTGGTACCTGGTGTATTGACCACACTCCAGGGCAGGCATTGTGTCCAGGACTAATTGGTCAACACAAACCAGACTAGATGTCTTACTTTTCTTGTATGAGCTAGAGCAAAAGCAATGAGTGAGAAAATGAAGCCATGGAATTGGGTGGGTAGGAAGGTTTAGAAGGATCTGAGAGAAGTCAGGAGAGGGAGATGAATATGACTAAAAAGCATTATACGAAATTCTCAAGAAAAAATAAAAACATTATTTTTTAAAAGTATATGTATGGGTTGGAAAGGTTAGTTCAGTTGAAAGTCTTACCACTGACAAATGTTTGCATTATCTTCCCAAATGTCTGGGACTTTTTTCACCTTTTTTAGTCTTCTTGGTTGCTGTAGATTCCTGTTTGGCATATCTCTGAAGTTAAAATGAACCATTAAAATGTATTATTCTTGAGATAATTAGGCTTTCAAAACACAAAATGAAACATTTTAGCAAATTATTGACAGATGAAAAGAAAAGAAATTGCAAAAAAGAATGTCAGAACTTCTTTGTAAAGAATCATAATGAGATAAAGTAATGATCATAATAATTAACAACAAAACAATAATAATACAGAGAAATCATCAAAGAACAGGATCAGGGCAGAACAGAGCAACACAAATCCGATGTGTGTGCATGATTATTTGAAGATTTCTTTTTGTGTAGCTTTCAGAAAAGATTATTGAGTAGTTAAGAAAATTCACCACACTATTTCAATTACTGAGATGAGATGCCAAAGGTGAACTCCAGAATGAACAAAGGATCATTTGAAAGGCTTTGGCATGAACTGAAGAAGACAAAGAGATGATAATACAATAACAATCAAGAAACCAGCTAAATAAATTTGTACATATTGAAAAAAGAGAGCATTGGAAAGTGGCAAGCATCTTGTTAAACATGATTGAATAAAGGTTCCCTTTCCCCCAGAACTACACAGCAAGGTATTTATAGGTCCAAAGCAAGCACAAAGATGCAGACAAGTTTAGAGAAATTATCAATATCGGGTACTAGAAGCTGAAATGAGTTTATGCAAAGGAGGCTAATAAATTGCAATGATGGATGCATGAAGTGAATTAGCATTTTTAGGACATGAATCGGATCAAATGACCGTGGATCTGGTACAATTCTAACCAGCAAGGCAGCTTGCAATGCAAAATTTTTAGGTGAACAGTTTCATAGTTTTAGATGGGAGCAAGAATATTAGGTGCGAGCAATTGTCCAGTTGTTTTACAGAACTCAATAAACTGAAATGTTAGTTTTCTTTTGAAGCCTTGTTTGGCTTCTATTCTGACCACTTGATCTCAGATGTTTCAATTCCGAATGAAAACTCATAAGAGGAGGTTGCAATCACTTCTCAGCATTGTCTTCATCTGTGATTTGTTTTTTGGATGTTCAACGGTTCTATTGATCCAAGATTTTCTCTTGGGCATAAATATAAGTTTGTTATTGTTGTTGTGTTTCATCATTATTTCTAGAGAACCAAAACATTGGGAAGATGCAGAAATGAACTCAACATGTAATAAGAAACCATATCCTTAATCTAAATGTTAAGAATTTGGTTGGTTAGTTGACTTTAGAAAACTAAATGGTATCTTTTCTATTTTATCATATGGTAATATGTCTGTGGCAATGATAACAACTATATTATAAAAACCCAAAGATATGCTTAACAATAGCTAAGATAATCAGAACATAAAATGTAAAATAGAAGACCTTGATAGAACTAGAATACCTAAAATGAAATTGATTAATAATATTCATTTTTTTGTAAGATTAAAGAGCAGCTGCAACTTTTACATATTTCTAAGGTAATTCAGGATGTCACAAACATTGTTCTCAATGCCCAGATATTCTAAACTTTTACTCTGAAAAAATATGGAAGATTTTACATTGTACAAACAGGACCCTCATACTGGAAGCAATCTCATCTACCACCCAATTAATGGATGAAAAAATGTTGGCACAACTATATAATAAAATATCACTTAGCAATATAAAAGAATAATTTCCTGAATTTCTGTCTGTTTTTGCTCTGACTCATCATATAGTCTTCACAAGCATTATTTTTGCTATTTACCGTCAGTGATGAGATTAACAATTGAGAAAAATTATACTATATGCTTATTCCTTTGGCTACCACTTTGGTGCTCATCATCCAAGTTTCTCGCTAGTGTTATACATCTTTTATGAATTCTCATATTGTCATATTAGGGATGGGTTCTGTTGGCTCATTTGGGCTGTAAAAGTCATTATTTTGTTCTCACCTTTAGAACATACTTAATCTGGAGATAAAATCATCATTGGTAATTTTTTCTTTTTAACAATGCTTATAAATATATCAATATATTGTACCTTTGTCACAATAAAACAACAGCAGCAGGGGAGAAAGAAAGTGGTGTGGGAAACATGCTGTGGTGTTGGTTTAAGATTTTTCTCTTTCTTCCTCAGGCTTTCTGTCAGCCTCTTCAATCTCCAGGATTATAGTTTTCATTGGATTTGATATTGCAGAAGTTATTTCTTCAACAACTTTTTTTCTTTACTCACACTCTTGTTTTCTAAGACTCCATCCAATCACATGTTGCATTAATACTGTACCACAGGAGACAGGTAAACTGGTCGTGGGCTCAGTTTTTAGGTTAGAACTGCCATTATTTCGTTCAATATATTTTTAATCCCTCAGTTTCTATTTGAATCTTTTCAATAGCTTGCTTTACTGTGTCATATCCTATCTACATTTTCTTTCCCATCCTTATTTGTATAAGGTTCATACTCCATGGTTTAGATACCTTTGTCTGCTGCTCCTATTAATTCTATGATCCTATTCATTAACTATCTACTGCTCACAGGTCATGGCTTCCTGCTTCTTCATGCAACCTGTAACTTTTGCTGGATTATAGTATATTACATGTACTGCAAATTTTATGGTATCTTGTAGCTTTCAGTTAGGTCTAATTTATACACATATTTTAGCCAGCATCTTTCAGAAGACATGATAATTGCCAGAAAATTTGATTTGTCTCTGTTTTAGGTGATGAAAGTGGGAGCTATTCCAACCACCAAGCATCAGAGGTTATGTGACTTGATTGCTATTCTCTTTTAACTACCTAGTCCTTAGAAATCAAACCACCAGAGTCCATTGATACTGTCTCTAAGTAACAACTCTTTTCCGGTACTCTGCCTTAGAAATTCTGCTTGTCTGTACATCCAAGAATCCTTTTCACTGTCCCCCATTCTGGGAGGCCTCTGGGTTCAACTCGTGCCATTCTAGACTTATGCTCAGGAAAGATCAGCTGGTGACTTGGCTTCAGCAATTAGAGGAGGCGCCTCATTCTTTGTCCTTTATCAGATAATCAGACAGCTATTGCCTTTTGTCCCTATGGTAGTAAAGTATACACACACACACACACACACACACACACACTTTTCCGAATAATTTAGTTTTTATTTTATGATGGGGAAAAACCTTTGTGGCAGTTCCTTGGTGGGAGCAGGGATTCTTTCGAGGAGTTTCATAAGCATCTACCATTTATTATTCTTATTGCTATGACAAAAGAAAATGATTCCCAACAGAGTAGGTTAAAAAACCACATTACTGTGCTCGTAATTTTATATGTCAGAAATTTGGAAAGGTATGGGCGTCTAGTTTCTGCTTGGAGTCTCCTGTATGGATCCAGTGAGATGTCCTGAAGGCGTAAATAGGCTAGATATCCCTGGTGGCTCACTTATATGGTCCACAGTTGATATTGCTTGTCAGCCGGCTTTGCTAGTATGGCGCTCTTGGCAAGGTTAATGATTTTACATTGCACCTGGTTTCCCTAATGGGGAAAATCCCAAGTAAAAAGAATGTAAGCATGAATTTCTGTGATCTGGATTTGGGAGCTGTAAAAGACCCCTTGTTATGTTATATTGTTGAGGGAGATGCAAGACAATCCAGTTCAAGGGAGGGGTATACTGGTCCCACTAGTCTAATTGCTATTAAATTGATTCTTGCTTGACATATGTAAAGTGTGTTATTTGCTTGACTAACATTCTAAGCCAGAAAGTGTTGTGATAATCTGGAGGCTTCCATCACAACAGAACTAAAATAACCATGCTGACTTTGCAAATGAGCGCAAGCAACAATGAAAACTATTGTAGCCAGAAGACTGTAGAGCCCATTTATAAGATGGTGATATTATTACTCATGTCTTGGCTGGAAAACTCTTCTAAAGGGGAGTTTATAAGACAGTGACAGTGTGGTGGTTTCTGTGGTTAAAGGCAGGTTATCTCAGGCAGGAATTGACTGGTTTTCAGGCAACGATCACAAGCACTAAAAAATGTCAAACTGAAGTGCATTACAGAATTGGAAGAAGAGAGTGCCTCGGAACCAAATACCAAATTTTTAAAAGCCTTAAGTAACCCAAATCCAGTAAGACTGTGGAAGAGAGAAAATCAACTACCCTGCTAAGAATTTTTCCTTCCCATTTTCACTACTGCAGTGAGCCTGAATGTCATCACTCTTTAGAAAGAGGGAAGGATAGCTTGAGGGATGAATGGCGTAGACACACTTTAAAGCTCAGCTTCACAAACAGTTTAAAATATCTTTTAAATGTATTCATCTCTCATATATTACATCCTGACTGTAGTTTCCCCTCCTTCCTCTCTTCCCCACCCACACACACCTCCCTTCTCCCTCAGATCTACTCTTTCTCTGTGTCTCTTCAAGGAAAGACCAGGACTCCCAGGGATATCAACTAAACATTGCATAGCAAGTTATCGTAAGACTAGGCATAAATCCTCATATCAAAGCTGAACAAGGCAACCCAGTAGGAAGAAAATGATCCCAAGAACAGGCAAAAGAGTCAGAAACAAACGCTACTCCCACTGTTAGGAGTCACAAGAAAACCAAGCCACACAACTATAAGGTATATGCAGAGGACCTAGTTCATGCCCACATAGGCTTTGTGATTTTTCATTTCAGTCTCTCTGAGTCCCTAGAGTCATGCTTAGTTGATATGGTAGGCTTTATTCTCCCGGTGTATTGTACCCCAGTCTGCTCCTACAATCTGCCACCATGCCCAAACCTCTTCTGTAGGGTGCCTGAGCTACTATGCTGAATGTTTGTAGGTCTCTGCAACTGTTCCTTCCTATCAGTTGCTAGATGATGATTGTTTTAGGCACCGATCTATGAGTATAGTAGAATATCATTAAGAATCCTTTCATTGACTTATTCTTTCTCGCGAGTCATATTTGGGTCTATCCTAGGTCTTTGAGCTATCCAGCCTCTGGTTAATGGTGATCCAGGAAGTGTCAGGAAGAGGCTCCGTCTTCTTGGACCAGTCATCGGTTGGTCACTTCCATGTGTTCTGTGCCACCATTACCAAAGCACATCTTGTAGGCAGGACAAACTGTTAGTTGAAGATTTTGTGGCTACAGAAAAATAGTGGAAAAAAAAAACAAACACAAAGGACTAAATTTGCAAGGAAATGATAGTTAAAAAATAAGTTTAAGGAAAAAGATGACTGCAAGATTTATTCAGTTTCTCAGGAGGATATATGTGTCTCATAGTTGGTTAGATGCTAGAATAAGGAAGTATTTCAGATGAACAGAAATGAGTTTCTCAGATATCAATCCTTTTGATAAATATTTGGGTTAAGTTTAAGAATATTTCCCTGTCATCAGAATATGGGCAGGCCCCTCAGCTGTACATTGGCAGGATTTAATTATTTCTGTGAGCTGGTAACTGCTTAGTGGCATTCATTACCTTCTTTATATTTTATTTATTTATTTTTGCAACAGAAGAAATGGTATTTTAGGAATGGGAAAAAAATAACCCACCTTTTATTGAAGGGTGGTATCTGAACCCAAGGACAAGCATTGCAGCTCCATTGCTTTTGCAATACAGAACAGGATGTAATGGGGGTATATTAAGTAGTAATTTGTTACTTGTTTGAAATCCAAACTTAAATGTATTTTATAACACTAAATCCCAAGTCTGGCTACTTCACTGTGAATAAGTCACGTATTTCCACAACAAAGGAAAGTCCTAGTGCTATTGGTTTTTAGTTTCTTTCTGTCTCTTATGAATTTAGTTCATATCTTTATCATTGCTCAAGCTGTGACAGACCTGCTTGTTTTGATTTCATCTCTGAAGTCAAATCAAACACCAAGAACAGAAAAGTCTCACTGGAACAGCCAGTGTACCCTGTATCCCTCTGCTCAGAGAGCAACCCAGATTATTCTTGGCTTCAGAAGTCCCTTGCCAAGCTCTACGCTCAGGATTCAAAGCAACCTTTCATGCTTCATGCTCTGCTCCTTCAACACAGGTAAGTGAATGACCTAAGCCAACTAGAAATGTTTCCTTTCCTGATGCTGGTTTCAAACTCCTCGGAACCCAGCCAACTCTGAGACTTGAAGTCCGTTATCACCGGCCAGTTTCTTCGTCATTGAAACAATAGACAGTAACCCCCTGTGAAAGAGTACAATTAGGCAATATATATTTGTACTAACTTTACTTCTTCTTTTCCCAAATGGAAAATATCCTCTTTCCTTGCAGTCACTGTGAAATTTTGAAATGGTTTAAAATATGCATGAGAATTAGTATGTGCTAGAACTCGTGTGAAGACACTGAAATCTTCAGAGAAAGCACATACAGCTGTACACACTTAGCTAATTATCAAATAGTCAAAGCAATGCACAAGCAATTTCAAGTCCTAGATCCATATTAGAGATAAAAGTTCTCAGAAACAGAGAAATCAGGTAGCTTGCTCAAGGTCACCTGTGTATTGATCAGGCAGTGGGTCTATTCTATTAGGCCTAGAAATTCCCTTTGTTTAAATAAAAGATTTGTCATCCTGATTTAGGAAATAAAAGCAATGAGACAACATTCTTTTTTTAATTCAGTGATTTTTTTTCAAATCTACTTGTCAAACTGAAATAGCTATTATAACTAATGTGAAGAATGTCTTTTCTACATCTTTATCTTTTATTTTGTGTCTCTAGGTATGTCCTTATGGACATTAATTCCTTTTTATGGATATGTTTTCTATGAATACATGTATATGTGTATATGTACATTTATATATCACTTCATTAAGTTTTATGGTACATACATTTTTGGGGATATACCTATTCAACATGATATATAGAGAGGAAGGGCATTTTAAAATTGAAAATAATGTAGAATTTCTAAATTCAATTCTAAAGTATTTAATCTCAGTCATATACCCAATAGCAGTGTGTGCTTTTAACTATTTGAGTTATTAATAATAAATATTGCCAAACTTTTAAAATTTGATGCATAAAATTTTTACGTCATTCAGTTTCCTAAGGTTTAGTAAAATTGTATGGCCTCATGGGCCAAAGCTTAATTCTTCATTTTATTTTTCTCTTTGCTGGTTGCTGTTTTTTCTTATCTTTTTTATTTAGTTTTTTTTCATTTTACATACCAATCCCAGTTCCCCCTCCCTCCTTTTCTCTTACCTTTTCCATGTCCCCCCACATCTACTCCTCAGAAGGGCTAAGGTATCTTTTGGGGAGTCAAAATAGTCTGACATACCAAGTTGAGGCAGGGCTAAGTCCATCCTCCTGTATTAAAGTTGAGCAAGGTTTCAGAAAGCCAGTTCACACGTCCTGGATAAATTCTGGTCCCCCTGCCAGAGACTCCCACCCAACAGATTAGACCACAAAGCTGTCATCCACGTTCATAGGGTCTAGTTTAGTCATGTGCTGGTTCCCTACCTGTCTCTCAGTCCAGAGTCAGTGAGCTCCCACTAGTCCTAGTCAGCTGTTTCTGTGGTTTTCCCCCTCATGATCTTGACCCCGCCCCCCCTTGATCATGTGATACTTCCTTCTTCTCTTCAACTGAGTTCCAGGAGCTCAATCCAGTGCTTGGCTGTGGGCCACTGCATCTGCTTCCCTCAGTTACTGATTGTAGGTTCCAGGATGACATTAGGGTTGTCATTAATTTGAATACATGTCTCTGTGGTGTAATCGGTTGGTGAATTTGGCTATTAACAGAGTCTTTTCTTATTTTCTTTAGGTTAGTTAGTTTTTCCTGGTGAATCTAGAACATTTGTGGCAATGGTCATAACTTTTTTTAATATTATAGGATATTCTTTCTTTCTTTATTATTTTATTGAAAAAAATTTTCGCCTCCTCCCAGCCTCCCATTTCCCTCCCCCTCCCCCCACTCCTCTCCCCTTCCCTCCACTCCTCTCCCCCTCCCTCTCCAGTCCAAACAGCTGTCAGGGTTTCCTGCCCTGTGGGAAGTCCAAGGTCCTCCCACCCTCGATCCAGGTCTAGGAAGGTGAGCATTCAGACTGGTTAGGCTCCCACAAAGCCAGTACGTGCAGTAGGATCAAAACCCAGTACGTGCAGTAGGATCAAAACCCAGTGCCATTGTCCTTGGCTTCTCATCAGTCCTCATTGTCTGCCGTGTTCAGAGAGTCCGGTTTTATCCCATGGTTTTTCAGTCCCAGTCCAGCTGGCCTTGGAGAGCTCCCAATAGATCAGCCCCACTGCCTCAGTGGGTAGGTGCACCCCTCGCTGTCCTGACTTCCATGCTCATGTTCTCCCTCCTTCTGCTCCTCATTTGGACCTTGGGAGCTCAGTCCGATGCTCCAATGTGGGTCTCTGTCTCTATCTCCATCCATCGCCAGATGAAGTTTCTATGGTGATATGCAAGATATTCATCAGTATGGGTATAGGATAGGGCCATTTCAGGTTCCCTCTTTTCAGCTGCCCAAGGAACTAACTGGGGACATCTCACTGGACACCTGGGAGCCCCTCTAGGGTCAAGCCTCTTGCCAACCCTAAGATGGCTCCCATAATTAAGATATATACTTCCCTGTTCCCATATCCACCTTTTCTATATCCCAACCATCCCATTCCCCCAAGTTCCCCCTGTCCTCCCCTTCTCACTTTTCTCTCCCCATCTCCCCTAACCCCCATCTCACCCCATCCCCAAGTTCCCAATTTTTGCCTGGTAATCTTTTCTACTTCATAACTCTTTTATACAGGTTATAAATATTTGTTCAGTTTCCTTTTAAATTTTAAGTTTGTTTGCTAAACAAAGCGTTTTTATTACTTATAATGTCTTTTGATTTTGATTACTTATAATGTCTTTTTACTTTTGATTACTTACAATGTCTTTCAATTTTAAAGATTTCTTTTTTATTTCTGTAAAATTTATTGACCCCACCCTTGCGATCCATTCTATAGAGGTTGTGCCCAAAATGGTCCTCCAGAAATAATGACCAGATCCCATCACTTGTCATTTTGAATCACTTAGTTATCTTTCCATTACCAACATTTTGCTGTGACCTGTTCTATTTTGTCTCTCCTTGGGCATCCCATGCCCTTGGCTCTTTCTATGTCTTTATTTTCTAGTCATAGAAAAAATATACTTGCTGACCCTGTAATAATTCTTTCTTCACAGAGGTGAAGCCCATGAGGTGCTCCATGCTGGCTCTTCCTTCTACAGGGAATACCCTTCTTCATCCCCTGTAATGGCGGATACTATTAGTTGATTAGTCCTCCAAAATATGTTAAAGTTTCAAGCCCCAATAACATAGAGTGTGAGCTTATTTTGAAGTAAGATCTGCAAAGGTCATTAGGATAGGCTCTAATTCATTATATTCTTATAAAAGACATAGGCTTCTGTTGCTGAATTTGTGAAAGGCATGTAGGGAGAAGACTGCTATGTGACTGACATTATGTGTCCATATCCCAAGGATTACCAAGTACTGTTGCCAAACTGTAAGCTGGAAGTAAGAAGTCTTCTTACCGAGACTGGCTACATAACTTTCTCAACACCTAGAGTTCAGATTCAGCCTCTGGAATTTAAAAATTACACATCCTTTGTCATAAACAACTTCCAGTTTGGTGCTTTGTTCTGGAAACCTGAAGCCTCTAGCATAACTGGCTTCTCCCCACCCTTAAATCTTAGTGGAGAGGCCTCTCTCCTCCTCATCCCCACTGCTCAACACTGTTTTATCTTTGGAGAAGACACAGCCTCCAGCCATTCTGAATCACTGAATATTCTTTTTCAGCATATATCAGTTATAATTATCCCAGGAAGATAGAAATTGTCAAATATATTTTAAGATGAAAAGAATTTAATAAAGACTTATGCACAAAGTCTTGGGAGGGAAGAGGTATAAAGATCAGAGAATGACATTGTTTGTCTGAGAAGTCAGAGATTTCAGAAAATCAATGCTAATTATTACAATTACCTTTAGTGAGAGGATTAATGATTGGCACAAAAAAATTATAAAACTTCACATCTGCTGCCAGACAGAAACCATCTGCCTGTGAGGGACTGGAAAGAATTCCCCTTCTCCCTCTGAAGGTTTGAGTCTCCTTAAGAAAGTGTCAATGAGTTAATAGGAGAAGGGGCATAAATATTCATTCATGGGAATTAGCAGAAGAGACTCAGTAGAAGCAATGCCCATCATCCAGAGGTACACTTCTTTTTAGGGGAGAGGGAAACAGGACGGCCAGGCAATTCCAAGAATGGATAAAATATTTTCAGTTAGAGGAAGCTGGACCATGGCATCAACGACAGTTTGTGTGTGACAAGCTTTGTCTGGGCCCTGGGATTAGTTTGGGTGGAGGCTATCTTAAACATATTATCTCCTAATTAATCTACATAGCTTCCTTGGGAGAACAAATGAAAAATTTGTCTGAACTGGTGATGATTTTCCATCTCTACTCAGCTCTAATGATTAATATTTTTAGCTATTTGATGACATTTCTAGAGAAGTAGTTAAAGACCAGTGTATTCTGGGATGGAATTTCTTTATTGGGTAAGAGAATTTTAGAGAGTCTCCTCCGTGCTTTTGGAGACAATATCATAGATAGGCAGAGACAAGAGGGTGATGAGGAAATCAATGAACTTCAGTTCTGATGTTTTAACAACCTCAACATACGAAAGCACCTGGTGTTTCTACAAAGCAAAAAAGGGGGGAAACAAAGCCAAACACACCAACAAACAAAAACCAACTAATCAAACAAAAACACCAAAAGCTGAAAAAAATAACTGAGTTGAAAGACCAACAAGGCCAGTAACTACTTTGTTTCTATTTATCTGTATGGGAATTTCCATCACCATTTAATGTTTAAGCAGTAACTGTGATTCCATGTAATGAGAAAGTATGCTTCATAGAAAGTTGCATTGAGAATATCCACTATTTCTGCACATTACATTCTATGTTGCTGCATAACCTTCACTCCCTTTCTGATTCAGTCATATCCTATCAAATCTTTCCGATATATTGCTTATTAGTAGTTCAGTTGTATATTTACATCTTACTATTGTATTTGATGTGTAATGATCAGCAAAAGATAAGGATACAGAAAAAAATTACATATATATATATACACACACACACACAGAGTAAAGCAAAGAGATATATGGCCATCTACTACTGAGTTGCCCCATTTCTGTGGCTGAGCAGAAAGTCTCTGATGTTCATTATGCCTTTTAACTAGTATACTCACATTCCATTGTCTCTTTCTTTTCTGTTGTTTGCATTTCAGTACTTGTTAAGGTATGGAAATTATTATACATGAGCCATCTAGCTATTACTAGCCATGTACAACTATAATTGTCTTACTTCTGCAACTTTTTGGACCACAAATATAAGGAAGACTAGAATCTTGTGAGAGATTAGCATGAAGAAGGAAAGGCTTTGATGTTCACGCTTAGGGATTCAAACTTTATGTTTCCGTATCAAAGAAGAGTCTTTGATGTTTTCAGAGTCAGGGATCTGGTGCATTTGCTAGCTTAGCTTGACTTTTACACTCCTGATTTACAAGGCTGACTTAAAGGGAAACATCTGAAGCCAGAAGGTGAGTTGTGGCTATAACAAGGTTCTACAGCAGGTGATGAGGACACAAATCAGTAAACAGAGAAATAGAACCAGTTCTGCCACTTGAGGTTTGATTGAATTTGAAGTCTAGAGAGTAGGAAGAAACCTGCTTTGTAATGAGTGTTAGCAGGTGGGTGGTGGATGGGAATCAGCCCTGACACAGAAACACAGTGGCACTTCGAGTATAATGGTGGAAAACAGAGGCAATGAGCACTATCATTTGGCATCCAAGGGTTATCAGAATATCGTAGGGCTAATGATTGAATTGGAGAACTTATTTTCTGGAGAGGAAAAAATCTTTTTGAAAGCCCCCTTCCCTGTATCCTAAGGATTTATAGAAAAGAGTCACGAGAATAATTGAAAATCCTTTATATTATTTGTTTACAGTGAGTTTATCCTCCATGTTTTAATATTTATGGTATAAGCCATTGTGCTATATCAGGTTGATTGGAAATAGTAAAATTTATCTTAAGAAGCTTGAAGTTTTGTCAGTTAAGGAGACATGCCAGGTGGCAGTCATGGGCTCAGGGCAACTCTGCATGATGCTTAGTACTGTGCTGTCATTAATACTTCACAGTGGAAGGATCCAGTGAGTACTGTTTCTGACCTTCATTCCTGACAGTGACCTTAGATACTGTGCAGAGAAAACATTCTGGTTAACAGGACTGACTACAGAACTAGAACAAAGGTAAAAACTGCAGCTACACATTTTTGACATGACTTCCAATATTGAGTGACCTTCTGGAAAACCTTCCGTCCTTTATCCTAGAGCTGTCGGAAGGGCTAACCCATGATCGAGCAAGTAGAAGAGTAGATTCAATGGGAGAGGAGAGAGGGTGAAGAAAAACACCTGGATTTATTGACAATGAATTTAGGAGTTGACTTTAGAATGACTGAGTGTGGCGGTTTGAAAGAACATGCCCTCTGAAGGGAACAGCACTGTTAGGAGGTATGGCCTTGTTGGAGTAGGTTCTTGTTGGAGGAAATGAATCACTGTGGAGATGGGCTTTGAGGTCTCATATATGCTCAAGCCACATCTATTGAGACAGACTGCTTCCTGTTGCCTGTGAGTCAAGATGTAAGAACTCTGTTTCTTCTCTAGTCTGGCTCCATGCTGCTTTGCTTCCCATCATCATGATAATGGACTAAACCTCTGAATTGAAAGAGAGCCACCACAATGAAATGTTTTCCTCTGTAAGAGTTGACATGTTTTGGCAATGACTTCTCTGTTTCTATATTGTGAAATACATTAAGGAGTATAGGTATTAGGTCTTCTTGGAAGTTCTGGTAGAATTCTGCATTGAAGCCGTCTGGACCTGGGCTTTTTTTGGTGGGGAGGTTTTTTATAACAACTTCTAATTCTTTGCGACTAACAGGTCTATTTAGATTGTTCACCTGGTCCTGGTTTAACTTTGGTATATGGTACTTATCTAAAAAAGTGTCCATTTCTTTTACATTTTCCAATTTTGTGGCATACAGGCTTTTGTAGTAAGATCTAATGATTCTCTGAATTGAATATCTTACATATCACCTTATAACCTTCATCTGGCGATGGATCAAGATAGAGACAGAGACTCAATTTGGAGCAACGGTCTGAGCTCTTAAGGTCCAAATGAGGAGCAGAAGGAGGGAGAATATGAGCAAGGAAGTCAGGATCATGAGGGGTGCACCCACCCACTGTGACAGTGGAACTGATCTATTGGGAGCCCACCAAGGCCAGCTGGACTGGGACTGAATAAGCATGGGTTGAAACTGGACTCTCTGAACATGGCAGACAATGGGGGCTGATGAGAAGCCAAGGACAATGGCACTAGGTTTCGATCCTAATACATGAACTGGCTTTGTGGGAGCTTAGCCTATTTGGACGCTCACCTTCCTGGACCTAGATAGAAGTGGGAGGACCTTGTTCTTCCCGCAGGGCAGGGAATTTGGACTGCTCTTCAGTATCGAGAGGGAGGGGGAATGGAGTGGGGGGAGGAGAAGAGGACTGGGGATAGGGGAAGGGGAGTGGGGGGAGGGGGCAATATTTGGGAGGAGGGGGAGGGAAATGGGAAACGGGGAGCAGGTGGAAATTTTAATTAAAAAAGAATAAAAATAAAAAAAAGAAGAGTTGACATGTTCACGGTGTCTCTTCACAGCAATAGAAAACCCCAAATAAAAACCAAGACTCTTCAACTTTCTCATTTCTCCCTTCCACTGAGTAAACTTCAGACAGGCTTTTTCCTAATTGTGACTTGATCCATCCTAAAAAAGTTATATTAGACTATTTCCATGTATATATTCTTGACTTGCTTCTTTAAAATGTGGCAACTTTTTAGCTTACAGCCAGTTCTAGCATCCTGTCAGTACCTTTCTCTCTTTGAAATGTAAACGTGGAAGGAGAAAGCCCCTGTTCCCTTGTATGTGTGAGTATAGGAACCTAATTTCTGGGAATTGGTTAGCAAAGAGAGAATTATTAATTAGAAAGAAACACGTGCACACTCATGAATACATCAGTGATGGACACATACTCTCTAGTACCTTCCCCAGATCACTCTTGGACTTTTTGATTGTTTTGAATGAAGCTCACCTTCCTCACCTAGTGCAGTAGAATTGGGTAATGTCTTCCTTGCTTGCACAGTCTATTGTGACATTTCCTTTGACAAAATGGTTACTGGAAAGATAGTAGTGAGAGAGATTTGCATCAGAAGCAAGCTGTGCCCTTGAGATCTCCACGTGTTCCAAGAGTTTCATCTATAGAGAAGCGACTATATACTAGAAGAAAAGGGAAGTTGAAGAGTGAAATCAAGTAGGATATATAGAAGACTTAAGAGTGTTTCACGTGAAGGAGCCTTTGTAACGGCATTGTATGCTTGCTGCATCAGTCAAGTATCTTGGATAAGAGAAAAATCTTTAAACAGTTTGGTTAAAAAGTGTTTTGTTCCTATCTAACAATGGGAATAAGAAGCTCATCTTATTCTTTATAAGACAAGGAATGTGAATACGAAGGGTTTGTCTCTGGCTTTGCCATAGGTAGAGAAGGGGCTTGTCCAAGAATCCTAACTAGGTCCTTGGTCAGTTGTAGAAGGGCATAGATTTGTTTTGCATAGAATTCATTCTGGGATATCAGGTATATATACATTATGGGTGGATTAATATTAAACAAGTGTTTACTGAGGACATAAGACACAGATAGAATTGAAAACTCTCAGAAACTAGAGACCTGATTTGCCATTATACCTCCAGGGAAAGTCGGCAGGTTAGCAGGAGGACACAAGAGCTGTGGTGACCACTGATGCTCTGCAATGAACTTCAGAAGATAATGGCTGCTATCTCATTTTCACCCTCCAAGCCTGACTAAGTTTGTTTTATGGCAAACCCCAATGGAATCATACATACAGTGAGAGGATTTATGGAAACCAGTTTCAGCTTGGCTATGTTGATGCCGTGCAATGGCAACCCGTGAATGAACTAAAAAGAAAGTGAAGCATTGTGATTCAGAAGCACTTGAGCCATGAGAATAAATCCAGCAGAGTGAAGACACCCCACTCTATGAGGATAGAAGCAGTAACAGTGAGAGTGACAGGGTGTTATATGGATAAGTTATCGATTGGGTGAGCAACTCTGCCCTTGCTAGTATGATGTATCTGTAGACCCCTGTGCGATCTCAGTAAGATCGCTGCGTTCTATCTTAATCACTCATTTTTCCTGTGTAGGAATTTCAGAGTATGAGGTCAAGAACTGTTTAAACGTCTTCTGATTGCTACTATATAACACTGTGTCTGGCTGATATAACACTCTCATTACAGACTTGCTAAAAGATGGTTGAATGAGACAGTGATTTCTCTTGAATGGTGCATGTGAATGCAAGACTCTAACAAAGGAAAGAAACATTATATGCATAACACTTATTTTATAAACCATCTTATCATAGAGTTCTTTTCACACAAAACATTCAAATAAACAAAATTAAAATCAGCAACAGTAGTAACAGCAAAAAGCTTATACCAACATTTTGAATCTGACAATAAGAAGTTACAACTTTATCGGCTATCAGAGAACATTTGAAGGGAGATGATAAGAAAAGTCTAGGATTTATTGTCAAGACAAAATTCTTTTAAAATGAATTTTTGTCGTCTTTTAATTTTAGAAAAGACTACTAATGTATAAATGTTGTTCACACATATTCTCTATTTGGAGATATTATAAAAGTAGAATAATATGTATACACTCTAATACATGTTGAGAAGGGGAATTAGATGAGCTCTCTGGGGTAAACTGGGGGTGAGGAGGCAGTAAAGGGGAGGAAGTGGGAGATGAGAATATTAGAAAATGGGATGTTTGAGTGGGAGAGCAATGAAAGAGAGATCTTGATATAGAGCCACTATGGGGTTTGGGAGCAACCTGGTGCTAGGGAAGTTTCCATGAATCCAGAAGGATGACTTCAGCTAAGACTCCTAGCTACATTTGAGAGGGTGCCCGAACTGGCCTATCCCTTTATCAGATTGGTGAGTACCTCAACTATCGTAACAGTACCTTCATCCAGTAACTGATGGAACCAGATGCAGAAATACACAAAAGCAACAGGCTGAGTTCTAGAAATTCAAAGAGAGGGATGAGGGAATACATGAGCAAGGGAGGTCAAGATCATGATGGAGAAATCTACAGAGACAGCTGAACCAAGCTTGTGGAAACTCATGAACTCTGGACGGCCAGCAGTTTAGTCCCCATGGGCGTGAACTCCATATGTGGGAGACAGTGGTGAAGCTTGGACTGTCTGAGGGGCCCCTGGCAGAGGGACCAGGGTCTTGCATGGGCTGGCTTTTTTTGGAGCCTATTACCTATTATGCTATGTTCAACTTTGATACTGCGGGGAAAATCTTGGACCTGTGCTAACTTAATGTGCCAGGCTTTGTTGACTCCCCATGGGAGCCCTTTCCCATTGGGAAGAGTGGATAGAAGGTGGGTTGGAGGTAGGTGAGTGGAGGCAGTAGGAGGGGTGGGAGGAAAAACTGTGGTTAGAATGCAAAATGAGATTTAGAAAAATGAATAAATAAAAATTATAAAAACAAAACTAAATCCCTCGCCTAATTCACCTGATTTTTCCCCATCCAATGGTTCTATTCTCTCCACTGTCTTTTTTTAAATGTTTCCTGGATATGTCCCACATCTTGTAATAGAATCAGCTCTCTCGTACTCTTATTGGAATTTTAAATTTCCTTTTAAGAGATACATAAATATTAATAGGGTGCCAAGAGAAGGTTTGACATGTGTAGATATTGTACAATGTTTAAATCAGGTTAAACATGTCTGTTTTCACAAACATTTGTCATTTATGGTGAAAACTTTCAAAATTCATTTTTTGAGTCTTTTGTCATAGACAGCGTGTACAGTACATTATTGTCTGCAATGACTTTGCTCTGCAGAAGTGTACTTGAATGTCCTGCTTCTTACTACACACACTGAAAAGCCCTCACCTTCTCTTAATGTCTTAACTGAAAATAACAGGAAAGCAACCCAGGCAGGCCTTGAAAACACACACACACACACACACACACACACACACACACACACACACAGGTTTGGATGATTTTTGTCTCACTGTACTTTGGACATTCTCTCTCTCTCTCTCTCTCTCTCTCTCTCTCTCTCTCTCTCTCTCTCTCTCTTACCTTATAGGCCATTTGCTCATACATTATGGTTTCCGATTATGTGTTTTCATAAGATTTCTGTGTGTGAGCTGTGTAGCTGAGTGTGTCTCTGCATCTCTGAGTATTACTGTATGTGATTTTCTATGGGTCTTTTGTTTCTGCTCATTTGTTTTGTGCTATTCTGGTTTATGTATTTGTTTTCATTGCCTGTTTGATTTCTAATGACAGTTAAAGTGAAACATTGTAGATTTGGTTTGATGTGGGGGTGGAAATAACCTGGGAAAGCTTAGGTGAGGGAAAACATGATCAGAGTATAGTATAAGAAAAAGAATCTATTTTCAATGAAAATATTTTAAATGTGTTTTATCTTCAAGCCCCTCCACTGCTCTGCACCAAATCTGTTTCTCCTCTATTTAGCTTGTTTCTGAATTTATATATGTTTAATCCAGTGTTTCTTAGTCATTGTGCCAGCAGTTCTGCATGATAAAAAGTACTTGCCATCTATTTTATTTAACAATTTTTAATAATGAATACAAGCACATTTTTTAAAGGATGGGTCACATGAAGATAAGATTGTGAGAGCTGCTGTTTTGTCCCCATTTTACAGATGAGAAGATAAACGCTTAAACAATTTACTTAATTTCTACAATTTATACAAATAAATGGAAACCAAGGATTCCATCTGAGAAGTCTGGTTTCAGAGACCAAACCCTTTACCTCTGTAGTAATGCTTCTCTCCAAGAAGGAACGAGCTGGAGAGTATAAACAAACAAACAGAAACATTGAAGCAGATCAAACTTAAAAGACAGATTGAGAATTTGACCTACAAAGGTGAACAATGGCAGAGAATTATTGGAGAAGAATATACGGAAGATAGGAGCGAAGAATAATGGAGATGAATAAAGTCAGGGAAACAGAAGCAGAGAAGTGGCCAGACAGGACATGAGTACAGGAGTCCAACATTTAAATTAGAGAAACCAGTCAATATATCACCACAATGTAGCATGAATTTATCTCCCTTGTGTTCTTTTTGTCATTCATTAAGAGCTAAGGCTGAAATGTTTCAAAAGAGATGAAGGAGTTTGCATTGAGGCAAAGCTGATCTGTGAATGGAGATGGCAAGGGATAATTGAGAAGAGACCACAAGAAAAAGTGTGGTAAGACAAGCGGCTTGCACCAGAGAAGGACAGTGACACATTTAGGAAATAATTGGCAGAATTAGGGGTTTGCTGGGGGGACATTGGAATTTAGAGTGCTGAGGAAATGCATGTTTTTTTTTTGTTTTTTTGTTTTTTTTTTGTACTGTGGGTGCTTGTATGCTAACAAGATTTTTTTTTCTTTTAAATTTGGGGCTCTGTGAGCTACAGTCTCTAAATTGCCTGCAGTAATTCTGGAGATGCCCTCTATGTGCTAATATTATCCTAGAGAGACACAGTGTGACATTCTTTCAACTCACGGTGTTTACAGACACAGGAGGGAATGGGCCAGTCGAAAGCCTTATGGCAAAGAATCGACAGAGAAAATCTTCTCCCTCGTCCCACGTATAAATGGCATTGGGAGACAGGCTCCGTGTGTCTGAGAGTCATCTACTGTTTCCCCTCAGGCTCCATTTCTGACGGGTGAAGTTTATAATAAAGATTTGATGTGACTGCACTGTCAGTGTGTACTGCTACCAGTAGTGAGACGGGGAGTTTGTCCTCCAGATGGCACGAGAGCAACGTCTAGAGGAGACTGTCTCCTCTTCCAGAGTTGGAGAACTCCGGAACAACTATTGAAGGGAATTTTCCCTTGACAGATGTTGATGTTCATTCATTCATTCATTCATATGAGAAGAGGGACAGTGATTTTCTTCACAACTGTATTGAGTCATGAAGTCATTTTCTTTGCTGGACTGTGTTTATGGCTGTTCTTGTTAGTGCTTTTGCATCCATTTGAGAAAATGAAAAAAACAGACAAACACGTTGTTCTGCTCTGCGATCTTAGTTCTGACATTGGAAACAAGCGCCCTTCGACGCCATGTTCCCCACATCTTTTTTCTTTTTGTCGATTATCCAGTATTGGAATCTGATCTTTGTGTTGCTTTGTGGAGAAAATGTGTATTTGGGAAGCTCCACTCAGGCATGGGTTCCATCTAATACGTAGAGCTGGGAGTTCAGTTCTAATGAGTCAATAATATGCACATGTAGAACAGAAAAGGAAACCTACAGATTTTTATGTAAGGCAGTTTTAAGATGTAATCCAGTAACATTTACAGAAGAAACTAAAGAACATAAAGAACAATTAGGTATATTTATGGATTAATGAAAGGGCAGCTCACTTGGATGAAAAGGCATAATAAGTAGCCTTATCTTGAAATTAAAAGGTAAGAAATGCAGATGTGTTAGTCAAGGTCAAGCAGATGTCCAGCCTTCCTTGTTCAGTCCTGCCTCAGCTGACAACTCCAAAAGGTAGTAGCATCATGGGATAATTGTGGTGTTAAATCTCTTGGGAATTTCCAGATCAGGATGTTACAGCAGGGTATTCCTAACACCTCCCAAATGCTGGGTGGGAAAAGGTGAAGTGGAAGAGCAGGTTTTCACTAATGAGAACTGGTTTAGTTGTAAGGTCATTGCCAATTTACACAAAGGACATTTTAGTTGGAGAAAGTCAGAGGTTCATGGGGAGCTATTTATTTAGCAAGAACAATAATTGACTATTCTTGAATTCAGTGTTTGCAAAGACTTTACATATGGTAACTATGGTGAATAAAGAAAGTTAAATGCTTTCTTTAGGCATGAAAGTATATATAATATATTTTTTCAAGAAATCTACTTCCTCAAGGTGAACATTTTTATTGTGAGCAATATTTTCTTATTCTCACGGGCAATGCATCCTTTCATCTGTCTCTACCATCAGGCAATTACTCAAGTTGTGAAATTTGTGTTTTCAGGTCTGGGTTGCCTCACTCAGAATGATTTGTTTCAGGCTCTATTCATTTACCTTTGGATTTCACAATTTTATTTTTTTAATTTGAATAAAATCCATTGTATAAATATTTTTTGTTGATATTTCATTTTTTGGTGGACATCTAGGTTTGATGTGGGATTTCCCTCTGTATGCTGTGATTACCATTAATGAATAAAGAAAACTGGCTTGGCCTGATTGTGTAGAACAGAGCTAGTTGGGGAAAACTAAACTGAAAGCTAAGAGAAAGAAGGGCAGAGTCAGGGAGGAGCCATGGAGCTAACTGCTCAAGATAGACACCGGAACCTTGCCAGTAGGCCACAAGCCTTGTGGTAAAATATAAAATAGTGAAAATGGGTTAAATTAAGATGTAAAAGCTAGTCAATAATAAGCCAAGTGGCGATTTAATTAATACAGTTTCTGTGTGATTATTTTGGGGCTGAACAGCCAGGAACAAAGAAGCAGGCCTCCTCACAACATAGGTTGCTTCCATATAACAGAGATAAGCATGTATTTCTATATTTAGATATAGAATCTTTTGGGTATATGGCCAAGAATGATGTATCTGAGTCATATGGTAGAGATCTAGCTCCAGCTTTTTAAAAATTAAATCATAAAGACTTGATGTGATGCTGCATTTCCCAGTAAAGACAAAAATGATTGAATAATTGTGATTATTGTCATTTAAAATGCAACCCATGTTTTCTTTGCATCCTAAATAGGACTTGTTAGATAAATGAGTTTTATAGTGCTAAATCATGTATAATACAATACTTATGCCATTTCTGTTACTGTTTGCATTTAAATATATTTAAATGCATTGGGATATTAGATGTTTCTGTTAATGTAAAAGTCTAAAGAATAAAATTTTAAACTAAACAAGAATAGATAATGGCCAAAATATTATTTTCACACTAAGACAGTCAATGAGCATTTTATCAGAACTTTGTTAGCACAGAATTTACCTTCAGCTGTAAAGAGAACAATACTCTTAAAATTGTATGATGCCTCTTATTTGGATTCATTATGGGATCTGCTGTGGGGTGCTCGTTCTAGTCACAACATGGAGATAGAAATGTGGCTTACTTCACTTGTCTAAATAACCACATTGTTGGCACATACTCCCGTTTGCAGCTTACAAGTCTTAAAGGAAGTCATTTACTTGGAAACAGAAATAATATCTCAAAATTAACAGTAACAACTCATCGGGTCTTTTAACACTGTGTGGCCCCTTCATACCCTTGAATTTGCCCAGAAGCTTAATGAAACCCTACATACAAAGCACACTCCGTAGCTCTGCACTTTGTCACCTATTCTCATCGCTCTCCTCACAGCGCACATACTTCTATTAGCAGGAAGACTTCATAGATTCTTTTTGTCAAGAGCTTATTGGAAACAGAAGTCTCTGTCGGCTAAGTGTGAGGAACTGAGACTCACGTTCTGGCATAGGGAAACTGTCAACACAATCTAATGATTGGGCTGATGTCCAATTTTCTAATATTGACCTGGTCCCTAAGAATCCCGATAAAGTAATGTAGCAATGGCAGCCACAGCAAAATGCATGACTTTCGACAGCTTCATAGTTCGTGGAAAGCTCTGTCAGTTTCTTATGGCAGCACATAATATCTGCTTTATTACCTGTGATGTGCTAGCACTGAACTCCCAACGACGAGTAGCAGACCCCCAGACCTGAGGCATTGCATAGCTGTGGAAATCAGGAACCCCGATGCCACACTCAGAGCTGGTGTTCTCCAGTTTAACGAAAAGTCCAAAGGTTTACGGAGCCAGTGAAAAACATACTTCAAATGATAATTTTCAGAAAACTGTTTTGTCTAAAGTTGATTTTTTTTTTTAGTAATTTGCTGGTGGGAAAGGAAAGCAAATAGTTGTATTTTAGTGAACTCTCCCCCTCAGGCCATGGCAACTTTACAGGAAATACGAAAGCTTTGAATTGTCTGACCAGGCCTCCTGAAATTTACATTGCCTATGCTTGAAGAGGAATTTCTGTTATTTTTCTTTCCTTATGTATAGATACAAGCTGAATGCACTGAGTTTGCTTGGACTGAAATTAAAATGTGTTAATGACGCTCCTTGGTGGGCTAATATGATATTTTAATGCATGTACAGACAAAGCAACATTCAAATCAGGTTAAACATGTCTCTTCTCAGACATTTACCATCTCCTATGGAGGGAACGTTCAAAATGTCTTTCTTCGTCTAGATTTTTGCTGTGTGTAGTATATTATATGCCGGCAAAAGTCCTGCTTCTAGTGACCTTTACCTTAGTACCCATTGATCAACTTTCAAAATCACGCTGTCACCTACACTTCCTCGTCACCTTCAAAGGGATGGTTGGTTTTGAGTCAACTATTTTTTTTTCTTTTTAAGACTGCACACGGGAAGGGGATCATGTGATCCAGACCTCTCAGTACATGCCATGCAAATTGCCCCTAGATATACCCAGGTTTCTCAAGTATGTTTCCTTCTGGCTTCTTCCTTGCAATGAGCTCTTATTTCCACTTTTAGTCTGTTTTGTCCTCTTTACACTGAACTAGACTAATACATGATACATTCCCCTCTATATTTTCAAAAGTCTCTTCCAAAAAAACAGTGTATGTAATGTGCTTTCCTGGAATTTTGGGATGATGGTGGGACTTACTCTAGAAAGTCTCTTCGGCTTTGCAAGGAGGACTTGCCATTGACTGATGCTGTTGGCCTCCATCCAGTCTTTTTGCTTGACTGGTCACTTCCCCTCCTGCCTCTTTTTATGACATTTTTTGTTTTCATTTTTGCAGAATTACTCAAAACTGTGTCTCTTTCTCTCTCCATTCTTCAGCTTGCTGAGCCTTTTTTTCCCTGGAATTATATTCCTGTACTCAACTGACGAAAGCAGGAGATCCGCTTATGTATGACTGACTTCTTGCTGCTAAAATACTGTATTGCAAGATAAAATGAAGTAGAATTAAGAGAGAAGGGAGAGTGAACAAACTAGAGATAAGAAACAGAAAATACGGGCAAAGAGTCAGCAAGCCACACAGAATGAACATGACATTGAACATGTTGAACAAAGTAACAACATGTGGTCTGGGAGTCCTTTAATATGTATCCTAAGATAGGGAGAGATGGCCAGGTAAGGAATTTCATGACTTGGTTCACATAGTAGTGGGGCCATAAAATGTTGATTTCATATCAGCTAGACACAATCTTTTTCTGACTGCTATTTCAGAGTTATTTTAACAATAGCAAAGAGAGTTTTTTTTTCTTTTTTGATAATGCCCTGCAGAATCTAAGAGATACATAAGAGGTGTTATTATTATGTTTGTTTCCCAAACCCAAGATGATGATGTGATTGATAGCTTAGACTTTTTCTTAGGGCACATCTTAAGGGAACCCAGATGTTCTCTTCATGTACAGTACTTCTTTTATGTGACTTCTCCCCCTCTGAATTGAAACGCTCTCCTAAAAGGAGGCGGGGGCTCATAAGACTCAGGAGGCTAGTGAAACCCCAAGGCACATGAGGTTCTGAAAGTTACAAGATTTCCAAGGCCCCTTTACAAGGTTCTATCAGTATGAACCAATTGCTGGGAGTACGGAAACAGCAGTGGAACCAACCGCACGTTGTACAGGGAGCGCTAGGAACGCAGCATTTGTGACCTGTCATCTATGCAGGGGTGTTTTGTTCATGATGAAGCTGTCTTTTAGTCACCGAAATCCTGAAATAATTCCTTCCCCTTCCTTCTCTATATAACATCAATAAAATAATTGATTCTCAAGACAGACAAATGTAGCACAATTTTCTTTGTTTTCAGTGTCCTGTTTAGGGCAAATAGAAGTTTGTTCATTTGTCACCCCAAGAGTCACAAAATAGCTTTAACCTCTGGTAGGCACACTGTAACCCAGACTGAAAGAAAATGCCCATAGTATTGGCCCGCATATCCTAAGAATGCAGAGTGATTAGAATTCATTAGATTAGAATTTATTTCTGAGCCCCTGAAGGTTTTCCTTTTATTTGAAGACCATCATTCTTTTTACCTGTTCTAATTTTCTTCCTGTGTTAGAAACATGCCCAGGGAGGAATAAAATAATCCTTCTATGTAACACAACACAGTGGGAAACCAGTGGTCCTATCAGTCCGTGCTTTAAAATCTTTTCTCTGCCATTCGTTTTTTCCCCTGCTTAAAGTACCACAATTTTTATAGTGTGTTCTTTTGCTTCTCACTTCACTGGGTGTCATCATGTGTATCTGAATTACTATATTTTGATATGTGAAATTCATTAAACTTCGATTAAATATTTAAAATAGTTGAAAATATAATTGACATATATGCGCATGTGCTTTGTACTTTAGAATAGGAATATGTAAGAGGCAAAGCATAAGAGTGAATTGGGATTCTGTTTCCTCTAATGGCTTAGCATTTTCTCAGTGGACTGACCATGGAATAAACAAAAATAACAAACACTTCCAAATTTTATAAACAGTACTTCAAATCCACTTATATGGATAATTTGCAGTGAAGTTGCCTTGAATCCTTATTTATGTGTTTGTTTCATTTTGCTTAGCCATTAAGAAACCTGCTTTAAGTATATATTATTAAAAATATAGACCCAAACTAGAAATCAATGAAAATCATAAAACACTCTGTAAGTTACTTAATGGACTGGAGATGTTTTATAGCCATTAATAGATAAGCTGTTTTTCTTCAAGTAATAAATTATCTTTTAATATTCCATTTCAATAGGAAAGATAATTTGTGTCATTCATAAAGCACAGTAATTAGAATTTTCTAGATTATTGTGCCTCTCGGCACATATTAACAAAATGTGGTTTCTTTTTTATTTAATAGGGATGAGAAGGCTGGAAAGATTCTTCTTTTTAATCATATAGGAAAATGCTCTAAACAATTGCCTAGTGTTATAGCTGAAATAGACCATGCTTCCTTCAATGATTTTCTAAAAGACACAACCTCAGAAGTAGGTCATTTAGAAATTTGTTTTACGATCACTTATCAAAACACAGAAATGAAAGTTTCACTAGACAGTTTTTTAATAGGTTCTTCCATAAGAAAATAACATTTTTGTTCTTGTACATGAACTTTGAAGAAGCTGCTGTGGTACTGAGAAGCACACCAATGAGGTAGCTCAAAATAACTTTAGGAAACTTGAATGAGTTTGTTAGAAGAACATTAACAGATTACATATTTCACTGCAGTTTTCAAGAGGAACAAATAAAAACGTTGTATACAAAATTTGCATGTGACTCAGTGGTATAGAATAAATATTATTGAACAATAGTAGGGAGCAGTCTCATTTCTAAAGATGACTTAATACATATTTGGGTTTTGATTTAAGAAAGCTTTACATGCAGGCACACACACAGACATGCACATGAACACACATACACATGCATGCACATGCACACACACATTTGAATGCTCCCATTGCTTCATCTCTTTGTGTTACAGTGTCTCTATTCTAAATCTTTTTTCCCTTGCCTGTTGCAGACCTGAGCTCTACATAGGGAAAATTCCTTCCTAGACCTTGATCTGTGATTCTGTTTCTATTTTGCACATGTCCACTATATTTATGCCGAGCCAGCAGAGACAAAGATGTTCACTTAGCTTCCATTTCTATTTAGTTTCCTGCCTTGCTGCAGTTCAAGACTATCTACCAAAAATATAAAGGTTGAGATGAGAAAGATAGTACAAAATAACATTTATGTAATCATTCATTCATTCATTCACCTTGAATGTTTGCTTCCTATTTACCAAGAATTGCACTGGTAGAATAGACATGAATAAGACTTGGCTTCACTTTAATTCACATCATATTAATTCAGTTCAATTGTATAAGCTCCAGAAGCTCTTCGTGGAGAGGGAGAGGAAAGAGACATAAGCATGTGTAAATGTGATATAGTGCTGTCCTGTACATACATGTAAGTCACAGAAATAGGATGGTTTTATTGTAGTCTGGCTGCTAGGAAGGTGATGCATGGGCTCAGTACTGAAAAGGGAAGGTAGTTTTGACAAGTGCTGGGAATGTCATTCTAAGAGAAGGGAGAAGTGAGAGGAACAGACATATGTGTTTATTACTAAAGCATAAATTATTGCAAAGCCTCCTACTCAGAAGAGGGTGAACCCCATCATTCAGAATACAAGACTATGTCATGAGTACAGTAGGGAATCACTTAACGAATCACATCAGAATGTTCTAGAATGAGATTTCTGTTTACGTTAATTTTCTCTAACCTTTAGTTTTCTTTCCTTACTACTGTACTTCATAATATAATAATTTAGTTGATAGGTTTATATTTAATCACATGGATGGTTTATAATCAAACTATTAAACTATTTTGAGACTATCAATAAACAGCTGTTTTACTCTTAATGGTTGCTGCCTCTTTATTCACATAACCTTTCTATTGGTTTTTCCTTTCTCTTTTCCTTTTTTGCACATAAACATTCACATGGATTTTTTATAACAAGAACTTTTACAGCTACAAGTGTTACAGAATCTTGCTTTTATTCCTCTAAAACAAATACTTATCTTTAACAATTGCCTAACAATTCATTTTAATGATATTTGAAAATATCTTTACGAACAAATTTTACATAAGATGAAAGATTTAAGATATTGGCATAACTTTCTTGTCCATATCCACAGACTCAAATATGTATTAGTGTATAGTAGGTTTTAGTTTTTTACCAAAGTTCTGGGGCAATAATCAGATTGTTCTAAATTATGATAGTGTGGGAACAGCCATCATGACACTGTCTATTCAGAATTGTTCTTGCTAGCATGTTTTCATGGAAGACCAAATAATTTTAGAATTGAAAGCCTCCTCCTCTTGCATTCTTTGGGGTTTTCATTTATTTATCTTTGTCATTTTTTTCCTTTTTTTGTTGAAATTTTTGAGCTCTATATTTTTCTTTGCTCCCCTACCTGCCTCTCCCCTCCCCTTCAAACCTCTCCCAAGGTCCCAATACTCCCAATTCACTCAGGAGATCTTGCTTTTCTACTACTCATGTAGATTATATCACGTATGTCTCTCCTAGGGTCCACATTGTTGTCTTGGTTCTCTGGGATTGTGATTTGTGGGCTGGTTTTCTTTGCTTTATGTTTAAAAACTACTTATGACTGAGTACATGTGAAAATTGTTTTTTTTTTTTTTGTATCTGGGTTACCTTACTGAAAATGATGTTTTCTAGCTCCATCCATTTGCCTGCAAAATTCAAGATGCCATTATTTTTCTGCTGTGTAGTACTCCATTGTGTAAATGTACCGCATTTTCCTTATCCATTCTTTGATCGAAGGGCATTTAGGTTGTTTCCAGGTTCTGGCTATGACAAACAATGCTGCTATGAACATAGTTGAGCACATGTCCTAATGGCACGGTTAAGCATCCTTTGAATATATACCCAAAAGTGGTATTACTGGGTCTTGAGGAAGGTTGTTTCCTAATTTTCTGAGAAATCACCACACTGACATCCAATGGGGCTGTCTCACCTTGCATTCCCAACAGCAATACAGGAGTATTCCCTTTACCCACAACCTCTCCAGCATAAGTTGTCATCAGTGTTTTTGATCTTGGCCATTCTTACAAGTGTAAAATGGAATCTCAGAGTTGTTTTGATTTGCATTTCTCTGATGACTAAGAATGTTGAACATTTCCTTAAGTGTCTTTCAGCCATTTTAGATTCCTCTGTTAAGAGTTCTCTGTTTAGGTCTGTACTCCAGTTTTTTACTGGATGATATCCTTGTCATATATATATATATATATATATATATGTGTGTGTGTGTGTGTGTGTGTGTGTGTGTGTGGTGTGTGTGTGTATACATATATATACTTTTGAAGACATTTTTTCTCATTGGGACAATTTGTACACATAAACTATAACATAGAAAACAGAATTATGATTTGGTAAAGATATTATTCAATAATTCTTTATTCTACCTAGACATTATGAGAAAAATGATAAAGATCAATTACTTATAAAAATTAAATTAACCAGCCGGGCGGTGGTGGCGCACGCCTTTAATCCCAGCACTTGGGAGGCAGAGGCAGGTGGATCTCTGTGAGTTCGAGACCAGCCTGGTCTACAAGAGCTAGTGCCAGGAAAGGCTCCAAAACCACAGAGAAACCCTGTCTCGAAAAACCAAAAAAAAAAAAAAAAAAAAAAAAAAAAAAAAAAAAATTAAATTAACCATTTATAGCAAATATCATAAAGAATTTGATTATATAATACATTGTAATTTCAGAAAGGATTTTAACTTGTTTAGTTTTATAAAAACACAGTTTGAAAATAGTATATTTTAACTGGGTCACTAGTACAGAGAAAAGCATAAACCAAGTGCTTCAATTCATTCTTTTATATTGAAAATAGAACATGTTTTGCACAGATTATGATCTGATTATGCTCTCCCCTCCCCAAAGTCCTCCAAGATTCTCCTCCTTCTTCATCTCACCTGCAAATCCACACTTTCTTTCTCTAGTCCAAGTGCATCAAAGACCTCAGTGTAAATCCTGTTACACTGAACATGATAGACGGCAAAGTGGGAAGTAGCCTTGAACACATTGGCACAGGAGACAACTTCCTTAATGGATCACCACTAGCACAGACACTGAGATCTACACTTAATAAATGGAATCTCATGAAACTGAAAAGCTTCTGAAAGGCAAGGACACTGTCAATAGCACAAAATGGCAATCTATAGAATGGGAAAAGGTCTTCACCAAACCCAGATCTGATGGATGCCTGATCTCCAAAGTATATAAAAATCTCAAGAAACTAGACATCAAAAAACCAAATAGTTCAATATAAAAATGGGGCTATGGATCTAAACAGAATACTCAACAAAAGAATCTCAAGTGGCTGACATACACTTAAAGAATTGTTCAATACCGGTGAAAGGAAGTCAGAATAAACATGAGATTCCATCTTACACTAGTCAGAATGAATAAGAGCAAAAACACTAATGATAGCTTATGCTATAGAGGCTGTGGAGCAAAGGGTACGCCCTTCCTCTCCTGGTGAAAGCACAAATTTGTACAGCCACTTTGAAAACCAATATAGTAGTTTCTCAGGAAATTGGGAATAAATCTTTGTCAAGTCCCAGCTATACCACTCTTGGGCATATACCCAAAGGATGCTCAATCACACCACAAGGACACTCATTCTCTCCCTCATTTCATTTTCTTCCCCTTCTTCATTTAATTATCCTGTTTTATCTCCCCATCCATGCACATATTCTACTCTGTTTCTCCTCCATAGATTGATCCAACCCTCCCCTGTACTAGTAGTCCCTTATTCTCTACTTAATCTCTGTGGTTGCATGTATTGTAGCCAGCTTATTGAAGACTTAACAGATAATGCCCACATATAAATGAATACATAGTATATTTGTATTTTGGGCTCTGGGTTACCTCCCTCAGTATATTCTTTTCCACATCCACCCATTTACCTATGAATTTTATTATTTAACTATTTTAAACAGCTGAATAGTACTTCATTTTGTAACTGTACCAGATTAACTTTGTCTATCTTATTTATTGATCGCCATTGAACCAATTTGCAACTTCTATTATAACTAAAACAGCAATGGACAAGGTTCAGTAAGAATCTCTGTACTAGAATGGAGCATCCTTTGGGTATATGCCAAAGAGTGTGGTACAGCTGCGTTTTGAGGTAGACAGATTCTCAGGTTCCTGAAGACTTCAAAACTAATTTCCATAGTAGCTGTACATGTTTTAATTCCCATCAACACAGGATGAATGTTTTCCTTACTTCACATAGTTGTCTGCAAGAGCTGTCAGTTGTTTTTATTGATCTTAGCTATTCTGGTTGGTGTAAAATGAAATATTAAAATATTTTGATTTGCATTTCCCTGGTGACTAAAGATATTGAACCTTACTTTAAGTGTTTCTCAGTCAATTGTATTTCTTCTTCTGAGAACACACTGATTTTTATCCCATTTTTAACTAGATTATTTGTTCTCTTGATATCCAGTTAGCTTAGTTCCTTGTATATTTGAGATATTAGCCCTCTATTGTGAATGTAGTCAGTAAAATTATTTTTTTTATTCTGTAGGCTGCCATATTGACTGAATAATGGTGTCCTTGGGCATATGAAAGCTTTTAAGTTTCATGGTTTCCCACTTATTAATGGTTTATCTTAGTGCTGGTGCTATCGGTGTTCTGTTCAGAAAGTTCTGTGTCAATAGGTTCAATATTATTAGACACTTTTCTCCTATCAGAATTAGTGTATCTGACCTTATAGTGAGATCTTGAATCTATCTGGAGTTGAGTTTTGTGTAGGGTATAAAGTATAAACCTATTTGCAATCTTTTACATGCAGCCATCCAAGTTGACCTGCACCTTTCATTGAGGATGCTGTCTTTTTTCCAGTGTGTATTTCTGCTCCCCCTTTTAAGAGCCACAACAAAACAAACAACAAGCAAAATATTGTCCTCTAGCTTTCTTTGCTTGTAATTTTCCTTTAAAGTTTTGGTGGCCTGGTCATTTGATCAAATTCATTTTAATAATGTTTAAAAATGTTTAGAAGGTTCTTGATGATTTTACTTTCTGGAACATCTTATGTAGACTAGGCACATTTCTTATTTAAATATCTCATATAATTTTTTATGGATGTTATCTCTGATAATATTGCTTTTTTATAAAAGTATTAACTTTAAATTTTAATTAATTTAATAGGTATAACTTTATTTCATCTACACTGAATTTATGGTCATCAAACTATTTATATAGCTTTATTTGCCTTTTACTATCTAAACCATCTATGATACTATTTTTTTTCAGTTCTGATTACAATTTCAGTCTTTTTTTTTTTTTTTATTTTCCTTTCTCAGTTATGCCAGTCAGGGTTTCTACTGACCAAAGCTACTTGAGTAAGAAAGGGTTTATTTCCCCTTAACTGTTCCATACCCCAGTCTATCATCAAGTAATCCAGGGAAGAAATTCAAGGCAGGAATCTGGAATCAGGAACTGAATCAGGACATGGAGAAATTCTGCTTTCTGTCTTGCTCCTTATGACTTGCTCAGTTTGTTTTCTTATACACCTGGACGTTACATACCACATACCCACGGATGGCATCGCCCTCAATTGGTTTGACCCTTATATATTTCAAGCAAGCTTCAGAAAAAAAAATACTTCACAGGCTTTTTACAGACCATTCATATTGAGGAATTTTTTTCAGTTATGGTGTTATCTTTCTAGATGACCTGAGATTGTTTACAAAACAAACACATACAGGAAAAACGCAAGCAAAAATCCTAACCAGGACCTTAGTGTATTAGTTAACTTTCTTGCTGTCGTGAAAAGAAGAATAAATTTTCTCTTAGGGTAGGAAAAATTATTAGACTCCTGGCTTAGATGATAGGCCCCATTGTAACAGAGAAGGCAAACATTAGCAGCAGGATTTATAGGCTTGTGGATCAAGAAGCAGAAGGAAACCACCCTCATTCAACTGGCTGTTTCTTTTTCCCTTCATCATTTATTCTGGGATCACTGCACATGAGATGATATTCCTGCTTGTATTCAACATGAGTCTTCCCTCTGTAGTTATGCCTCTCTGGATACACTCTCACAGACACACCAAAAATGTGCCTCCTTAATGCCCTAGGTTTTTCTTCATCAGATCATGTTGGCCACCTCAATTAATCACTAGAGTATATCTGGTTAGATATTTATGAATTTGCTCGTTAACAGAAGTTATAATTTTTTCTTATCAGTTTATCTGTTGTTTTCCTTTCTTACTCGTGACTCATATCTATTATTTTCTTTTTTATTTTGTTTATGTTTAAAGTATTGTTAGATTACATTAGCTAAGATTTTATTTTGCAACTATTCATTCATAATACTGCTATTCCACAATTTTAAAAGTGCTAATTAACTCATATCCTCAAAGTGTCTGCATGGTGTTCTTCTATTTTCTCAGTAAGAAAGAAGTTTTAAAGAATATGATTTTAATTAAGTATTTTAATTTATTTCAGCCTTTTATAAGAATGAGACATCACCATTTGTGACATTGCAGTGAGTGAAATATGACGAAACACAGGAGCACAAACGTAATACTGTTACATCTATATGTGAATACCAAACAAAAACAACTGATAAAAAACCCAACAAACTCAACTCATAAACGACTAGACTCAACAAGTGAATCAACTAAACCTGTGAAAACTTATCTCATGAAAATAGAATATAGAATTTTGGCAAAGTCTGGATGACTGAAGAACAAAAATTTGCAGTATTGTAAAATCTATTATGCACAATGTAGAGTCTATCATGCATACCATTTTAATCCTCATGGAAAATTTGTTAAGAGATTATATTTTGTTATAGATACATATATGATAGCTAAGACAGTCTGAAATGGAATGACTATACTAATTATTTAAATTTATCGAAACAACTCTTGTGTTATCCTGAGAAACACTTAGAAGAGCTGAATAGTTATAATTATTTAGCACAATGAGCCCTTTACCTTACACATTACATACACTTCTTTACTTTGTGAGATTATAATGCAATTACATTGTTTTATCCGCTTTCCTTTCTCCAAGCCCTCCTGTATACCTCCTGTATACCCTCTTTTCTTTTTTCAAATCCATATCCTCTTTGTATTGTTATTATATGCATATAAGCATATGTATATTCATATATATTCCTAAATATAATATTCTCAGTCTCTATAATGCTTCTTATCTGTATGCTTTCTGGGCTGAATGTCACTGGACAATCAGTTGGCATATTATTCCCTGGGGAAGACTTTTTTCCTACCAAAAAATATGTCTACTCAACTTTCCTTAGTTTCCTGCAATTATTTGTGTAGGATTGCAGCCTTGTGGAGTTTCCTCATATGCTGTGGCATGTCTATTGGTATCTCCCTTGCACAGCTCATGTTTAGGCAATTATCTTTAAAGTAGAGATAGATTTAGCGTATCTCTTTAGTGGCTACCTAGCTGTGGCATCAGCTACGTTTGCTGAGTGTCTTTGTTACTGGACTTACTTGAATCATTTAACTGCAGAATGGATGTCATATAAAAACTGGATGCGTAGGCCGGGCGGTGGTGGTGCACGCCTTTAATCCCAGCACTTGGGAGGCAGAGGCAGGCGGATCTCTGTGAGTTCGAGACCAGCCTGGTCTACAAGAGCTAGTTCCAGGATAGGCTCCAAAACCACAGAGAAACCCTGTCTCGAAAAACCAAAAAAAAAAAAAAAAAAAAAAAAAAAAAAAAAAAAAAAACTGGATGCGCTTATATAAAAGACTGATCCTGCCAGCCATAAAAGTGCCCAAGATGATTAGCTTGTTTTGGTCAGTCTTCTCGATTTGTCCTCAGGGCTGATATTTCAAACTGGAAATGGCATGTATGAATGGCACCCACTTCTGCACAGAGACCAGGGGCAGCTCCCACTCACCACATTTCCCACATTATCCTAGGCAGAAAGCACATTTCAGTATGTAAAACTTTATACAAATATTTCTTAAAATATATTTTGAGCTTTTTACTTTTGTATGTAATAACCATATCAAACCCTGCTACCTGCAGTCCTTTTTTAATCCCTCTACACTAGTTCTTTATCATCTGGGGAAAATTATAGCATATCAGTATGCCTCACTGGTAGTGAAGAGAAAATGTTTCTTATTTCACATATTTGTAACTTTCAACCTGATTATATAAAATTGAATTGCTTACCACTTTCCAGGTTTCCAGAAATGTTGATATGAATTGCTGTTTTGTACAAAAGTAGACTAGTGTGTCATTTCTAAATCATATGCTGGGATGTCATAATTATACGCCATTGAATCCATCTCTTTATTGGAAATGTAAAAGTTCAACACTGAGTAATAAATGTGAGCTTGAAAGTAAGTCATTCATCTAAGAATCATTACTTCTTAACCCCCAAAGAAAAAAAGCTATTATAAACTGCTTAAATATTTATTTGACATTATTATCTGAGATGCATAGCTGCATGGTGCTAACTATGTGTTTGCAAAGTCTTACAGAAGAACAGCATACCAGGGAACGCTTTGATCACATCTAGAAACTAAAATCAGCAAGATTCTATAAACTTAAAGGTTTCTTTTCCTAATATTTTAGAAGTTTCAGTGAGATCCAATAATCTTACAAAATCTAATTAAAATGCTTAACATACCATATAAGCTTATCAGCATAGTATTTCATGTGGTGTTAGAAATCCTCCCAAAGTACTCACTAGAAGGTGGTAAGTGGTTCAAACAAAGATGATAATTATTTTTCTTAATTATTTTGTAATTTAACTCAAAGGTATTATTAAAGATATTGGAAAATATATTTTGTTTCTATCTTAGGCACTTTGACTTGGTTTTACAGAGAAAGAAATCAAATTTAAATCTTGGGACACTGAAATCTTTTGCTAGAATTGATTGATTTTGTTATATGATTTTATGACCCCAATTTAGAGATTTTTTTTAAAATAGGCATCATTTATTATATTATTAGTCTGAAGATTAGAATCTAATTCTACCTAGCTGTTGTCTGGTGATGTGAGTCTGAAACTTTCAGAAGTCTGTGATGCAAGTATTGGTCAGAGTGACAAGTTTGTTGACAGGATTCATTTCCTCATGGGACTGTCAGACTAGACATCAATTTCTTGCTGCTGTTCAATGGAATGCTGAGAACTTCTTGCATTCTATTGGGGCTTAAAGACAGATCTTTGTGCGCTCTAGGGAAGTGTCCTACCACCTGGATATTACAACTTTTCTTTACTTTTATTTTTGAATTAGTGTCTTATTTGATTTTCCAGAATGACTCTGAACTTGCTTTGTGACCCAAATTAGTCCCAAATTTCCTACCTCAGCCCCCTCATCCTCCCACTAGTAGCTGGAACTGCGTGCATACACTATCAGACCC
Organism: Chionomys nivalis; assembly: GCF_950005125.1. Classification (NCBI taxonomy): domain Eukaryota; kingdom Metazoa; phylum Chordata; class Mammalia; order Rodentia; family Cricetidae; genus Chionomys; species Chionomys nivalis. The sequence goes on from NC_080091.1 coordinate 78,612,518, forward strand.
AACTTGTATTATCTCTTGTTTAATTAGGTATTTGCTGATTGTGTTAGTTATTTTGTTGCTGTAACCAAATGCCCAAAATAAAACCACTTAAGGGAGGGAAGGTTTGTACTGGCACATGGTTCAGGGAAGAGAGGGGACTTCTATAGTGAGCAAGGCACACCAGGGGAGGTGGGTTACACCTGTGAGCTGTGTGAACTCTCTCACATGTAGGTGGACCAGGAAGCAAAGAGGAAGATGTTCATACTCAGTTGGTTTTGTTCTTTCTCCTTCTTCATTCAGTCTTAGATTTTTGTTCGTGAGACAGTGCAGAACGCATTCAGGGTGAGTATTCCATTTTCAGCTGACATCCCAGGAACTGCACTCAAAGGCATGCACCGAACTGGGTCTAGGTGATTCTAATTCTAGAAAGAAAAGTTGGCAACAAAGACTAACTGTCACATGAATGGAAACTTCTGTGAATGGTCCTTATGGCAAAATTTGGAAGTTTTAGTTATTTTGTAGTGTTTTTAGAGGTGAGATTTGATGATTGTTTTTGGTTTGACTTTTAGGAAAGTATTTACATATTTTTATTTTTTTATTTTTTTTATTTTTTTTTTTCTTGCTGATTTTTTTTATTAATTAATTAATTTAATTATTAAAGATTTCTGCCTCTTCCCCGCCACCACCTCCCGTTCCCTCCCCCTCCCCCAATCAAGTCTTCCTTCCTCCTCAGCCCAAAGAGCAAGCAGGTTTCTCTGCCCTGTGGGAGGTCCAAGGACCACCCACCTCCATCCAGGTCTATTAAGGTGAGCATCCAAACTACCTGGGCTCCCACAAAGCCATTACATGCAATAGGATCAAGAACCCATTGCCATTGTTCTTCAGTTCTCAGTAGTCCTCATTGTCCATTATGTTCAGCGAGACCGGTTTTGTCCCATGCTTTTTCAGTCCCCGGCCAGCTGGCCTTGGTGAGTTCCCGATAGATCATCCCCATTGCCTCAGTGTGTGGGTGCACCCCTCGCCGTCCTGAGTTCCTTGCTCGTGCTCACTCTCCTTCTGCTCCTCCTTTGGATCGTGAGACTTCAGTCCAGTGCTCCAATGTTGGTCTCTGTCTCTGTCTTCTTTCATCGCCTGATGAAGGTTAATATTCAGGGGGATGCTTATATATTTTTATTTTATATTAATGAGTGACTGCATGCGTCTGCGTATCACATGCATGCTGTGACTGCAGAGACCAGAGTCCCTGGATCCCCTGGAACAGGAGTTACAGACTGTTGGTGGTGGACATGTGAGTCCTGATGCTCAAACGTGGGTCTTCTCCAAGAACAGCCGGTGCTCTTTACACCTGAGCCATCTTTTCACTGCAGAAAAATTGCTAAATCTCACCCGAATTAATCAGAGGGGATTATCAAAGAACATGAATATCAAAAGGTGAGGATTATTAGAAACATATTAAAATCTGTTACTTGTGCTTGTTGAAGATATTTCTTTGAATTGCAATGACATAGAGAAAGAAGGAACAAGTTAAAATGGACCTACCTCTGGTGAGGTCAATAAATGATGTCGAAGTAGATAATCATAAAGGGACAATCTTTTGTTTCTTGTTTCAGAACATATATTTGTTAAATTTGCTTAAAGCAGATATCTATCTATTCCTCTAAATCTCTGCTATCTTTTTTCTTTTGAAATTAATTTTGGGAATGGATACTCAGGGGGAATATTTGACTTTAATGTTCGTTCCCTGTTCTTAAAGTGTGGTGCTTGATCTTCTGAGATTAAATTAGACATCATATCCATGTGTCAGAAACTTGAAGACATATTCAAGATCTAGTAACAGAACTGTGTTGGAGTTTCTCAGTGAACAACTAAACATCTTTTACTTTTCTAAGATGCAGAAGGCTGTATCAGGGTCTAGAACCATCTTCAGATACACTATGGATACATTTTCTTTGATACAGGATAAGAAAAAATATATTTGTCTTTATTGACTTAAATTAATCTCAGCCTTCTAGATAAATATTTGCAATTTATATACACAGAGTAGACACAAGCTAGAAGCACATCGTATATACAGCTAGAAACCGAGTGATTTTTTTTATAATTTTTTTATGTTTTTTTTTATATTTTTCGAGACAGGGTTTCTCCGTAGCTTTTTGGTTTCTGTCCTAGAACTAGCTTTTGTAGACCAGGCTGGCCTCAAACTCACAGAGATCCGCCTGCCTCTGCCTCCCGAGTGCTGGGATTAAAGGCATGCGCCACCACCGCCCGGCTACCAAGTGATTTTTTAAAAAAATTTATTTGATTTCACTTTGTCAGCCAGAATTATTTCTTCTTACTGAATGGTAGTAATACCTTTCATCCTGTCTTTTAGATACAGTCTTACTGTTATGGCAAGAAATCCTATGTGTGAGACAGTTAAGTATAAAATAAGCTTCATTAGATTTAGTATCTGTGTCAAGGTACGGTAATTTGAACACAAAAGCTCCCAGATAATGCAGCCTGTGAATCCATTCCACTAAAAGCTTGTTGGTGCACCTTAATGTGCCTGAGGTACGTGTAATGGCCTAGATTTATGTTTCTGATGAATCTTGCAGAAGCCCCATGACTTGTTTCATTATCCACCACTTCTTTCTTCTTATTAGTACAATTAATAGCTGTTTCATCCCAGGTGATGAGTGTACTTTCCATTCCAATAGTCAATAAAATATGATTGTTTGCCTTTGACAGAGATTCAAGGATTCTCTTTTGCCCATTATATTTTGGGTGATCATTTAAAATTTTCTGTAAAGAACTGAAACAATTAGGTTTTCTTATAAATCAGAGCAGAGTATGCATAAAATAATTTTGAGAAAAAAAAGCACCTTTCACATCTTACTATGAAGTAGATTTTACATAAGCGATTCATTCTTTTTTATTCTTTATTTAGATATTAAAAATTATTTTATAAGTATTTTTAAAGAGAGGTCATGATCAGTTTTTTTGTTGTTACTTTTCTTTTTTCTTCTTCTCTTATTAAAATAGGATATTACCATGCAGCCTTGGAATACCTCACAGAGGTCTGTTTGTCTCCTAGGAGCTAGGATTATAGGTTTGTACTCCCGACCACCCTTGGCCCATGGTCAAATTTTCTTGCTGATATTCAAATGGATTCAAAATTAGCAATTCAATAATAAAGAAACATGAGTTTGTGATATATCCAATAGTGTTTTGTGTAGTTTGTTGATTTCTCCCCTCAAATTAAAAAAAAAAATTATTTTCCAGAAGATGTAACTTACAGTAAGTTTGTACTTTATTACCCCTTTTAATCCTGATATTTAAAATTATTATTTGATGATCAAAAGAATGAAGCACAAAAATTTTAAGAGTAAGGAATATTTTACTATTATTATTGTTACTATTATAAATATTATTATTTGGTAGGGTAAATAGAGCAAATTGACAGAGCTAAAAGGCTGAGCACTTGGGACAGGGATTAATAAATAATATTACAGCGTCGGTGGCAACAAGGGCTACTCTACTGGGGATGTCAGGACATGAATTGCTGATGATGATAGCCAGAAGTAGGGAAATCAGGGATACGATACATATTGATATTGAAGTGATTCACAGGCTATTAAGAACAACAGGAGAAAACAGTGAAATAGGTATGATAGACATGAAGTAATGTGATTACCAGCTAAGAGATGTGAATCATGCCAACAGGGAAAAATCAGTGTCTTAGTGTGGGTTTCTTTTTTTTTTAAATTAATTAATTTATTTATTCCTATTTATTTTATTCTTTTTTAATTAAAATTTCCGCCTCCTCCCCGTTTCCCATTTCCCTCCCCCTCCTCCCACACATTCCCCCTCCCCCCACTCTTCTCCCCCTCTCCCCACTCCTCTCTCCCTCCCCCCCACTCCATTCCCCCTCCCTCTTGATACTGAAGAGCAGTACAAATTCCCTGCCCTGTGGGAAGACCAAGGTCCTCCCACTTCTATCTAGGTCCAGGAAGGTGAGCATCCAAACAGGCTAAGCTCCCACAAAGCCAGTTCATGTATTAGGATCAAAACCTAGTGCCATTGTCCTTGGTTTCTCATCAGCCTTCATTGTCCGCCATGTTCAGAGAGTCCGGTTTCATCCCATGGTTATTCAGTCCCAGTTCAGCTGGCCTTGGTGAGCTCCCAATAGATCAGTTCCACTGTCACAGTGGGTGGGTGCATCCCTCGTGGTCCTGACTTCCTTGCCCGTGTTCTCCCTCCTTCTGCTCCTCATTTGGACCTTAAGAGCTCAGACCGTTGCTCCAAATTGGGTCTCTGTCTCTATCTCGATCCATTGCCAGATGAAGGTTCTCAGATGATATGCAAGATATTCATCAGTATAGGATAGGGTCATTTCAGGCTCTCTCTCCTCAGTTGCCCAAGGTACTAGCTGGGGACATCTTCCTGGACACCTGCGAGCCCCTCTAGAGTCAAGTCTCTTGCCAACCCCAAGATGGCTCCCTTAATTAGGACATATATTTCTCTGCTCCTGTATCCACCCTTCCTATAACCATCCTCTCCTTCGCACGTTTCTCACCCCATTTCCCCCTAGCCCCATGCCACCTCACCCGCAAGTTCCCAGTTTTTGCCCGGCTTTTTCTCCCCTATTCAGGCGGATGACTATACGTTTTTCTTTGGGTTCACCTTCTTATTTAGCTTCTCTAGGATCATGAATTATAGTCTCAATGTCCTTTATTTATGGCTAGAAACCAATTATGAGTGAGTACATCCCATGTTCCTCTTTTTGGGTCTGGGATACCTCACTCAGGATAGTGTTTTCTATTTCCATCCATTTGCGTGCAAAATTCAATGGGGCACTGAACTGAACAGAGAATTCTCAACAAGAGAAATTCAAATGGCCAAAAGACACTTAAGGTCATGCTCAACCTCTTTAGCGATCAGGGAAATGCATATTAAAACAACTTTGAGATACCCTCTTACACCTGTCAGAATGGCTAAAATCAAAAACACCAATGATAGCCTTTGCTGGAGAGGTTGTAGAGTAAGGGGTACACTCATCCATTCCTGGTGGGAATACAAACTTCTGCAACCACTTTGGAAATCAGTGTGGCGATTTCTCAGGAAATTTTGGATCAACCTACCCCAAGATGCAGTAATACCACTCTTGGGAATATACCCAAGAGATGCCCTATCATATGACAAAAGGATTTGTTCAACTATGTTCATAACAGCATTGTTTGTAATAGCCAGAACCTGGAAACAACCTAGATGCCCTTCAATGGAAGAATGGATGAAGTGTGGAATATATACATATTAGAGTACTACTCAGCGGTAAAAAAAAAGACATCATGAATTTTGCATGCAAATGGATGGAATTAGTGTGGGCTTCTATCACTGTGAAGAGACACCATGACCACAACAACCTTTATAAAGAAAAAACCATCTCATTGGGATGCCTTGCATTTTCAGAGGTTTAGTCCATTATCACCACGGTGAGACATGGCGGTGTACAGGGAGACAGCTCCAGAGAAGAAGCAGAGAATCATACTTATTGACATGCAGGCAAAAGGAATTTGTCTGAAACACTGAGAATGTTTTGAGAATATACAAGACCTCCAAGTCCACCTCCACAGTGACACACTTCCTCCAACAAGGCCACATCTCCTACTAATACCATTCCCTTTGGGGTCCATTTTCTTTCAAACTACCACATTCCTCTCTCTGGCATGCAAAAATGCACTCAATCCAATTTCAAAAGTCCCCATAGACTGAAACAGTTTCAAACTTATTTAAAAGTCTAAAGTTCAATGTCTCTTCTAAGATTTATTCAAACTCTTAACTGTAATCTCCTATAAAACCAAAATAAAAAAAAGATCACATACTTTTAACATGTAATGGCACTGGACATATATTATTGTTCCAAAACAAAGGAAAGATCATAGTGAGAAAATATTTCACCAAACCAAGACTGAAAACAAACCGGCAAACTTGAAAATCCACATCTCCATGTCTGATGTCAAAATGCTCTGTAGATCCCCAACTCCTTTCGTCTTTATTGACTGCACCACACTTCTTTTCTTTGGGTTGTTTCCACTCCCCGTTAGCAGCTTTCCTCAGCAGGTACCCCATGACTGTGGCATTTCCATCATTTGGGGGTCTCCATAGCAATCCAGGCTTGAACTTCACAGCTTGCTACATTAGCCTCTCTTAGGCCTTGATTCAGAGACATCCCGACACATGCCTAGTCTCAGTGGCTTTCTGTAGCCTTAGAGGAAGGTTTCATAATGCGTTTCTTCTATCCTTGCCAGAACCAATGTGTTCAAAGCTGCCAAGTTCTGCTGCTTACTGGAACTGGAGCATGGTGTCCTCGTTCAATTACAGTTTCACCAGCTTCCTCTTTTCAATAGTTTCCTTCATGGCTCAGCTTGGACATCCTGAAACTTGCACTGTCAACTGGGCTGGTTGTGAATTCTGAGAGCTTTAAATTACACCAACTTTCTGATTTCAATGGTTACCTTCATTGACTATGCTTGGCTGTTCTGGACCTTGCTCTGTAGACCAGACTGGCTTTAAATGCAGAGATCTAACTGCCTCTACCTTCTGAGCCGTACTGGGATTAGAGGCATGCACCTCCACATAGGGCTCTAAGTTTTTCTTAACTCCTCACAAATTGGAAACTTGTCTGGGTGGGATCTTGCCCAGTGGACACCACTCTCTTTATTCCATTTCTTAATCTGTTTATCTCCTTGAATACAGGACTTAAATCTTTTCCACTTCCTAGTGCCCCTTTTTTCTGTTGTGCAAGTTTATACTTTTATTGGTTAGCTTGCTCCTTTTCGATACAAACTTTCATCAGAGTCAACACTAATAACCACATGACAGGGTTTATACTAGGCTGTTTTGAGATTCCCTCTGCCATCAGAATTAATCCCAAACACTTCACCTTAGTCTCAGGTAGACTTTTCAGCAAGGGAAAAAAAGCAAAATATCACCAGATAGGTCTCTGGCCACATACTAACATTCTTCTCCTCTGAAACCTCTTGATTCAGACACTCAGAGTTCAAATCACACTTAGCACCACTGTCTTCCATGGTCCTACTAGTTTGGCCCATTAAGCAGCACCTGAAGCTTTCAACTGCTTTTTAAATCTACAATCTAAAGGTCCATATTCCTCCAAGCAGAAACATGGTCGGGCCTGTCATGACAGTACCCCAGTCCCTGTTACCAATTTCTGTCTTACTTTGGGCTTCTATTACTATGAAGAGATACCATGACCATGATAACCCTTATAATGGAAAAACATTTAATTGAGGTAGCTTATGTTTTTAGAGATTTTTCCATTATCATCATGGTGAGACATGGCTATGTATAGTCAGACATGGTGCTGGAGCTGAGAGTCTTTACAGGCAGCAGGAAGTGGCCTGTCCCACTGGGTGTGGCTTGACCATAAATGGGACCTAAATGTCTACCTCTACACTGACACACTTTCTCCAACCAAACCATTCCTCCTTCAACAAAACCAGACCTCCTTTAGTGCTGCTCCCTTTGCGGGCCGTTTTCTTTCAAGCCACCACAATGAGTATGATTTGGTGAAACAGGACAAGAGTTATAGGTTATTTTCTGCTGAAATCTCTCCAGGACAGAAATCATCAGTTTTTTTAGTTATTGTTCTAGGAGGCATTTTTATTTCATTGCGCTGTAGCACTAGGTTTTATTTTTTGATTTCTATCTTCACATTTAGTGTGAGACCACACCAGGGCTTCAGAAGAAGAAAACTGGGGCAAAAATGTTTTCATAACAATAAGAGTCTATCAGGCTTTGTTAATATACTAGCAAATTAAATCTTTGTAATTATAGTGTTTTGATATCTAATTAACCTTGGACTCCTAAATGTTTCTATCTTCTGATACCTTTCCACTTAATGTCCCAGACTTAGCAGCCTAATTCAGCTCATTGTAGATTGTAAGCATTACAGGAAACTCAGTGACATATACTCTGCCACTTACATCTTTTCATCAGCCTTGCAACGCTATTCGATTGGAGTCAAATCCCTTTGTAAATAAGACTCCTGGAGGTTTCTCACAGAACATCACAACAATTTCACATTTAACTGTTTGTAAGTGTGTACAAAACAGGTTGCAAAGCACATTATCTGGCAAAAGAAAAGAAGTCAGGTAGATGTGTTCAGGTTTCTGCGGTCTGCAATTTACTTTTAAATAGGTGTAAATGACATGTTTACAAGGGTCAATAGTCTTTACAAAAACAACCACAAAAACAAACAAATATGGTGTGGGAGTCCTTCTATATATGTGTTGTTTTTATTGGTTAATAAAGAAGTTGCTTTTGGCCAGTGGCTTAACAGAATATAGCCAGACTAGAAGATATATATATATATATATATATATATATATATATATATATATATATAGATATAGAGATATAGATATATATCAAGAGAGAGAATAGGTGGAGGGTGGAGTCAGTTAGCCATTCATAGGAGACAGATTCACCAGAACCTTGTCAGTAAGCCACAGTACTTAAGCTATTGGTCAAACAGTATTGCAATTAATACAGATTTCTTTGTGATTATTTCAGGAGTCTGAGTGGTTCAGAAAAGAACAAGCAGTCTTCCCCAACAAATATTGTCTATTCAAAAAGGTAATGAAAAAAACAGTTATTGATGACACAAACTCACACATTGGCAGATACAACCTAGTTTTCAAAAGTTAAAAAAAAATGAAACAGGAAAAATGCCTGATATTTGAAACTAAATTTTCATATTCACAGAATAATTAATTCATGAATTAAGACATTTATGCAACAAAAAACTTTGGAAGAAATTATATTTTTCATTTATAAGTGATTAACTGATTTATTGTATACATTTTGCCTGAATGTCTTGTTTGATATGATTTTCTAGTTTTTTTTTCCTAAGTATTGTAGGGTGTGCCAGACATAGGAACACCAGAGGGATGGCTCAAGGACCACAATATTTTTGCATATAGTCAGTCATTATTTAAAACAGGCATTCTCTGGGAATGCCATCAGCTGTTTTGTTGTGTAAACATCACAGAGTGTACTTACACAAACCTCGGAGACATAATCTACTTTACTACTTCACACTTAAACACACAGCCGCACTGTCTGTGGCTGTGCATTTTGTGTGTGTACATATATATATATATATATATATACATACATACACACACATATATATACATATTTATATGTGTACACAATATACATTTATATACACTGAGAACCTTCTGTATTATGACTAAAAACAACATCATATTAAATAAGGCATGTAGATAAAGACATAAAACAGAGACATAGTAAAAAAGAGATGAAGATTCTGAAAGCATGGGACATTGTGTGTATATATATACATATATGTTTTTCTAACTTAGTATATATATAGTGATATATATTTACAAAAGTATATGACTTTCTGTATATATACTAACTCTGTATATATTTTATGTGGTATAAATACTAACTATATATAAACAGTATATATAGTGTATAATTTACTTTCTTATATAAACAGTAAGACATACTCTAGTACATATATAAACTAATAACAGCCATTGATGAGCATTATTAAGAGTGTACTGTCTGACCATGGTTGTTTCTGCCATACTTTTATTTATCTGCAAGCCCACTGGACATGTTACCCCAGCACCACCACAAACATGAGTAATGTGTTGTTCTATATCATTAGATGGGCACTTTTGTTCCATTGTAGTTTTACTAGACCATCAGAGTTTATGCTGCACAGTTGATGTGACCATGGTCTGAGCGTTTGGTTGTATATGAAAACAGATCTCGAGTTCAGTATGGCTGGAGCTGAGCAAGGAGAAGAAAGTGGGAGAAAAATAAATAGGTACATGTGGTGAGAGAGTATATAAAATGGGCAGTGGAATGCTTCCGCACTGAATTTTCAAAGTAATGTTAATGAAGCAAACCAAGCTGTAATTACAGGATTCAGCTAATTTCTGCTCACTTTTGCAAGTAAAATGAGAATTTGCACATTTGCATGTTGACAATTTTTTAACAGATGGTTTTTGTGTTAACCTGAAACTCAGTATCCAGATGCTTTATTTTAAATAGACAGGAAGGTGCTATTTGAGCAAAACCTTTGAGCTCCAGTCTTTCTGATGAGGCAAGGTGAGCCAGAGTTTATGTTTGAGGCCAAACCCATTCTCTTGGAGGGTGAGAGTGCCGTTCTCAATCTGTACAATTTTCTGGACGTGGCTGAAATGGGATGAAGCAAGAATGTACTTCAGTAAGGAGAGTCAATTCTCTGAATAAAATCAATGCTTTACAGTCACTATTAGATGAAGATTTATTTTCAACCTGGTTATTGATTTAGAACCTTTAATATTTATTCAGGGTATTACACTGTCAAGTGGTTATTCCTGATTAACATAACGTTAAAAAATCAGTAAGCATTTTTAGTGAGTATTTGAATTATTTATTATTATAATATATTTAGAATTAAAATGTCATTGAAAACAAGCCGGGATGCTATTTCAACAGTAAATTTGAAGCAAGATGACAGCACAATGGAAGCACTCTTGAGAGGGATAAACACATGATTTTTTTAAACAATTTTCTATGAAACTGTTAAATTGTTACATATTCAGTGGGTCAGAAACAAAAAAAAAGTCATGAATATGGGAAAGAGAGTTGTAGGGAAGAAAGGTGGTTGGCATAGGTGGGAGGAATATAATGGAGGTTAGAAAGGTGGATAAAAAGATTAAATACATGTGTCAAATTTGTTTAAGCAATTTTACTAATAAAATGGATTTGTTAAAATAGCCAGAAGAATGTCTTATGAAAAATTTCACTATGGCTAATTTAAATTATTAGAGAATATGTTTAGCATAATGTTAGACAAAAGACTTGAGATTACGAACTAAGTTCTTTTTTTTTTTTCTGTTGATTTTGGATGAATAAATTAGGGATAAACATAGTACCAAGCTGAGGAAGAAGACAAGGTGCTCACTCTGAAATATGTCTCAAATTCAGTTTTGATCTTTGATCATACCATGAAATTATTAAATAATATTCAAATTCACAGTCATATTTTTGAATGCATTTTATTCATTCCATCTATCATTCATTTCTAATTACAAAATTTGTCTTCCAAATTCTCCAAATGTGCACATTCCAGTGTGGTTCCAGAATAAATTCTAAACTCAGTTATTAAAATTCGGGTCCTTGTAATATGGTATAATCTCCTTTATCAAACAAGTTTCTTCTTGATTAGTTCTCAACAACAGTCCCTGTCCTGATGTAGTTCTGACTATTTCTGGCACCCTGTTAGAATATAGTTTTTCTATACTCAATACCAGATATATAATTTATAGGGTTAAGTAAAAATATTACAAATATAAGGACCATTGTTTGAAGATATTACAAGAAGTAAACTCAGTGTAAGGATCTTTTTGAAGCACAGCTCTGTCAACTATATATATTGCATGCATTTGAAGACATCCTATTCTGTACCTCTTCCTAACTAGAATTTAGTGTTCCAAGATACATATTGAAGGGTTGTTTGTATAGACAAATTCTCCCAAGCTCTTTAAGTTAACACAATCGCTGTCTCCTAATTAACTATAGCTATAACCTATGATCTATTTTTATGTACTTGGTACCCACGGTATTAAGAAGATTTCAAAAAGAGTGACTGAAATGCCTTCATTCTCCATCCCTTCTTTCTTCCTAAACTGATGCATGATGCACCCTGATGCCACAAACTATGATTTTGTAGAGTGTAAGATGAGAATGTTCATCCACCTTTATCGGACGCCTCCAGAAATGTTTGATTCTATTTAAGCTTTCCAATGCTGTCATTCTAAGAAGCCTATACTTTTCAAAAAGTAGTGTGTATTCTTAATTTTTTTCTTCTTGTTCTCATTGGTAAGAATAGTTAAAAATGGAAGTATTTTATGTGAGATGAGATTTTATATACAGGAGTAACAACTATGGTAAGGAACTGTGTTTCATTTTACAAAATGAGCAAAATATATCCATAACTTTGTATTCTTGTAAATAAAAGGCTTCATATAGCCGTTCTTTCTTTCTTCAAAAAGTTAACATGTGAATTATTTAGATGACACCATTAGATCTTTATGAGGATCCAAGTAGTGTTATACGAGCTTAAATTATAATGAGAATTGGAAGACGACTAGTGCCTAAAAAGTGTGGTGTAAACAGGAATAAATTCTGCAGGAGCAATCCATCAGCAGAGATGACTAGGAGGAGTCAGAAGAAACCATGTTCCTGTTCACAAAATGACCTTGAAAGTTCATTGCTTGACCTTGCTAGATACATCAAAAACTCCTGCTGCATCTGGAGAGATCGCAAAGGAAATGAGGCATTACCAGAATGCTGGCAATGTTTACAGGATCTGCAACAGCAAAACGGATGTTTTCATTGTGTCGCGTCTGTGTTGTGCCATGGTGTAATTAGGTTCAGTGTGATTTCATTTTCAATTAACGTTATCAGCTTAATTCACTTTTCTTTCAGTTACTAACAAGGTAACTTTGAAAATATTTCAGGCTTATTAAAAGTGTGTGTCTGTTGTGTTTTGTTCTTTAAGATATCACTTTATTTCTCCTAGTTTCCCAATGGGAATAAAGTTCTTGCTTTTTTGGAGGAAAGCCTCCAATTTTAAGAAGGCCAACTTTTATTAAGGGCTTAATACTCATTAGGGAAAGAGAAAAAGACAGGGGAAGGCATGTGGAATAGAGTGTTGGGTTTGTACTCTGAAGCTCCCAAGGACAGTATCATAATATGTTTTAGGATTACAAAAGCTGAGGTGATTTAGGACCATCAGAAAAAGGATGTGATAAGTAAATATTCAGGTGGGTGTTAAGCTGTATACTTTATCTTTCTCATGGCTGTGACAAAGTATTTGACCAGCAACAAAAGAAAGATTTATTCAGCTTGTGTTTTGATAGGATTCAGTCTGTTTTAGTGGGAAAGGCATTCTGGAATTCACGGTACTTGGAATATATGGCAGGGACTTCTTATATCTCCATGAACCTGGAAAGCAAACTGTTCAGTCTAGAAGCAGGGATGGGCTGTATATTTCAGGGCCTTTTTTTAGTACCGACTTCCTCCAGTCAACACCTGACTCATAAAAGTCATATAATCTCACTAAACAAAAATCTCTATCAGCCAGGGATCAAGTATTTGCTCATATGAGCCCGGTGGGGAAATTATACTCAAAACCATAACAATGAGCTCTCCAGAAAAAAAAATGTTTTTAAAGATTTATTTTACTTTCATTTATGTGTGTGTGTGTGTTTATGGGGGTGATAGGCACACTTGTGTGGATGCTGGTAGAGGCATCAGATGCCTAGGAGGAGGTGCTAAAGGCAACTGTGAACTGTTTAATATGGATACTGGGAGCTAAGTTGTCCTATTAAGGTAGGGAAGTACTCTTAATGACTCAGGGGTCTGTACCTAGAAACACAATTTTTAAAAACACGTTCTATTGGTAATATATAAAATAAAATTTTTCTATCCCCATGAAATCCTTATTATTTGAAAGAAAATAATTTAATCATACATCTATGATGTCTTTCCTTACTTTGCCGAGTAGGCAATGGATGATAGGTGATGTGGGATTCCCCTCTGTATACCATTGGCTTAATAAGCTGCTTTTGGCCAATGGCTTAACAGAATATAGTCAGACTGGAAAAGGTATATATAGAGAGAAAGAAGGTGGACTCAGGGAGAAATCAGGTAGCCTTGCCAGAGACAGATGCTGAACCAACTTCACCTGTAAGCCACAGCCATGTGGTGATACACAGATTAATAGAAATGGTTAATTTAAGATGTAAGAGCTAGGCAATAAGAAGCTAGAGCTAATAGGCCAAGCAGTGTTTTAATTAATACAGTTTCTCTGTGGTTATTTCGAGTCTGGGTGACTGAGAACAAATGAGCTGCCTCTACCAACAGACAGGCTCTCTGGAAGGGTGGGATAAGAAAATCAAGATTAAAAATAAGATTAAGTCTGACTTCCATATTTCAATGAACTAAAGGACCAAGTAGTCAAATGTTTTTTTGCTAGCAGGAGTACCATCTAGAATATCCTTAATGAATGTATCTAATTATCTAGAATTGCTTAGGGCAGCCATGCCTAGAATCTGTGGACTAATGGGGCAAGGATTTATGGTTAGTATACCAAGCAGAGACTATCAAAATCCAAATATTTTCCTCACTGTGGAAGTGAGGTGATTACATAGCTAAAGAAGAAACTTCCCTGTTAACTTGGGCTACAACATGCTTGGTGCTGGGGGGAGTAGCTAGGATGGAGTCCTAAGAATTTTTTTCTGTTTCATCGGTACCCTGTGATTTCTTGAAAATATTAGTAAGTTGTAACAGGTAAGGTCTCAAATTCTTGTGAATTGTTCCTATATTATGCGCCCTTGAATTTTCAGAAAAAATAAATCTTCAGACAATGTAAACCTTTCGATTTATTATAGCGCTAGGGTTGGAGAAACTCTGATAGCTCCAACCAAACTGTCATTGTCACTCTCCAACAGTACCTTATAATTATTCTCTCTTCAGCTGTGTGTGGCAGCAAGGGTGAGGTCAGTAGGAGTTGTGTTTTAAGGTGTGTCATCAGCCTGGGAAAGTCGCTGTATGTGGCAGCAGGAGAATTGTCTAGCTGAGATGGGGATGAGCATTGGGATGTGAGAGAAATAAGGCAGTGTTTAAGTTGAGCAGTGCAGAGCGTATCCAGTTCTCAGGTATATTTAGAGAACCTGATTGTTGGGGCTGAAATACTCTCCACCAACCACCGAAGCTGCCAGCGATGGTCACCTGCAGAAAACGAAATTGAGCTCTCCCAGAGCTAAAGCTGAAAGGAAAAATCCATTATCTTAAAAGTCCAGTATGAAAGTAATGTATCCACTCATACGCAGAAAGCAAAGTTTGAGTCTGGGTAGATTTCTTGTTCAAAAATGAGGGGGGAAAAAGGGAAAAGGGAGAAAAATCTGTATGCAATAGAAAAGATATTAAATAACTTAAAGAAACCACGTATTTTCAAGAAAGATATGTCTAAAAATTTCTTCAGAACATTGCTTTCTGGAGGAATACTTGTTCTTTAAGTATAACTTAACAGGACACAATCTACGGAGACTAGAAAAGGTGGATTTAGTATATAATAGATAAGTGTAATGCCTACATAGGAAATACAAATAAAATGCATAGAGCTGACAAAATGTTATGGATAACGTTTCCAGAGACACGAAATTCAAATAACTGATTCGACAATGGCACTAAAGTGGGACTCGAATAACTACACCAAAAGGCAAGGCCGAAAAAGCCCTCATATGTGTAGCAAGCAGTGAAAGTGGCAGAGAAAAAAAGTGATTGGAAAGACTAAGACATGCAGCATTTATTTTATGTGATGAAAGAAGTAACTTCCAAAAAGAGAAGAATTAAGAAGCAACTGTTCTTACACCAAAAGGAAGCCCGAGAAAGCATATACTAGAGATGGTTGCAATCAAGCCACAGATTCAATCCAGGTGGCTGTCAGTGGCTGAATGGATAAAGACCATGTTTTTAGCAATTAAGGATGAATCCATGTTGTTTTCAGGAAATGTATATGGAGATCCTCATGATAAGCAAAAGACGTACGAGAAATACTGCTATCATATGTTTCCTTCCATATGTGAGGTCTTTTAAAAAGCACGAGGAGCTAGGAATAGAGAGTTGGCTCAGTGGCTGAATGCTTTCTGCCCTTGTATAAATTCCAGGTTAGGTCCTCAGAACCCACACGGCAGCTCAGAACTAACTGTAACTCCACTTTTGGGTGTTCTGATGCTCTTTTATGGCTACAGTGGGCACTGCTTACACAGGACATACAGGCAGACAGAACACTCAGACACATAAAAATCCACACAAATCTTTAAAACAAACAAGGACTATTAGAGCATAACAGTGTGACTACTAGCAGGGGGGAAAAAAGAAGGAAGCAGGGAAGGAAGTTAAAAAAATCTAAATATCTTACATCAATTACCAAAATGTTATAATGAAATCATATTTTGTACAATTAATATACACTAATAAAAATTAAATCTTCTAGACATTCTGATACGGAGAATAGTTTTCTCTAATCTATTGCATTTTAATAAACTGAATAAAATTTTACATAGTTCCTAATTTTTGTTTCGTTTTGTTTTTCAAAATAGGGTTTCTCTGTGTAACAGCCCTGGCTGTCCTGGAACTCACTCTGTAGACCATACTGGTCAGACATCCATCTGCCTTTGCCTCCCAGGTGCTGAGATTAAAGGCCTGCGCCACCACTACCTGGCCTTTTGTCTTTTTTTATTTGTTTGTTTGTTTGTTGCTTTATAGTTTCTAATTTTAAAGAGATCCTCATCAGAATAAATTTTCTATAGCAAACATATGTAAGTGTTTAGGTTTATATATTTTAGATATTCTAAGTTAAAGAGGAACAGAATGAATATTTAATTTTAGAAATTAGGAAAGGACTTGGTATGTGTATGTGTACAAACAGATACAAATATTTTTAAGAGAAAGAAAATTAATATAAAGCAGACATTATTAACATAAATCTAGCTAACAACCCATCAACATAATTTTTAAAAGTTTATTTCACGTTGAAACTGAGACATGAGTTCTGTCCTGTGGAACAGGAATCAAACTGAATCAGAAAGAAGTTGTTATCCCTGTTGCCATAATGCTATTATTGCTCCTGTGGGTACATCTTGCTTGGCAGGTTGCTTTAGCACACAGAGTATAGAACTAAGATCACTGATTGCCTTTTCTTTCCTAGCAGTCTGTATTGCAGTTTTCCAGCACTAGGAAAGCTAACTATCATGGCAACAGTTTCCTGACATGTATTTTTTAAAAGATTTATTCGTTTGTTATGTATACAGTGTTTTTGTCTGATGGAGGCCTGCATGCCAGAAGAGGGCACCGGATCTCATTTGCATGGTTGTAAGCCACCTTGTGGTTGCTAGAAATTAATCTCAGAACTGCCAGTGTTCTTCATCTCTGAGCCATCTCTCCAGCTCCCTGAAAAGTTTGTTTAAACTCTGTGTGTTCTACAAAGTATGTGGTATCTACAGCAATAGGGTCTTATGCTAGAGTTAAGGTGGACTTACCAGGAGCAAATGCAGTAGTTCTTTTGGAGGTCGCAGGTGCTTCTCTGATCAATCACTCACACTGAAATTTTTTAAATGGTCCATATTTCCTAAGAGCAACATTGTCTATCTATGCAAGGTACTGTTATTCAAATTCCCTTTTCTTTTCTTTTTAAAAATTTAATTAGTAGGTAAACTGCTAAATTGTCTTTAGCCTTCCTCATCCTCTATTAGTTTGGTTTCTCTGCTCCATATCCACTCTTTCTCCTCATCCTCTTGCTTCCATTTCTTCTTAATCCTTTAATTTCCAGCATTAATATTGTTTTCACTTGGTCTTACTGTTTTCAAGAAGAACATTAACTAAAACTTGAGTAATTTGCTGTAGAAAGAGGAGACAGCTAGATAGATAGGTACTAGACACATAGGCCTGTTGATTGGCTGGGTCTCCCCTACATAGGCCTAATGCTGGCATTTTAATTTTTCTCATTTGGGAAACAATGAAAAAACCTAAGAATTACATGAATTCTTGTTCTGTTTACCTGTTCCCCACTCCATTTCCAAACATGTATTCTGTGTTTCTGTTTTCATATTTCAAGATATGAACCTTTTTATTCTTCTTAAAATATGCATTTAAAGGCACTTCCTTAAATTTCTTGGGCAACATTTAATTGAGTTCTATTGCCAGGGTAATTATGAAAGCTTATTCAATTTTAGAGTTCCAATTCATATCTCCAGAAGCTATATCTTAATTTTGTTCTGGTTTGGTTTATTAGTCTACTTTTAAACTTGAGTGTGCTGTAGGGAACAGAGTAAGGGATAAAGAAGTATTGGGTGAATGTATATTGTTTGACATAGGCATGGCCATGTTCATGTACATGGCATTAGACCCAAGCCTTCTTCAGAGTGATGGCAGAGTATTTCTCTATTCAGATGCAAATGTTGACAGTGCATGCAACAGTATGAATCACACATAAAATTTTGACCCAAGACATGCAATAACTGCAACTTCCTCCTCTGGGATGTTTATAGTCAAAGATTCTCAATTACAGAGACTTTCTCAACCTCTTTCTTTTGTACTGTATGTAACAAATGAGCTGAGGTTCCTGGTTGTGGTGTAAGAAATAAGTAGGCGCAGCTCCATAGAATTGTGCCCAGCCTACCTGCCTCCAGCTTTTCTGTTTCCCTGCTGTTTCTTTACCATCTGTCCTTCTTTTATTTCATTATTGCCTCTACTCAGGTTTCTGGGACCAAGACATGTTAGGTTTCTCAGCTTAGCTGATCAGAAATGCTGTTTTATAAGATTAAGGTCATTTAATTTATCATTCTGTACTTAGAATCGAGAACCACATCATTTGGGGAGGTTATTAATAATTACATCATTTCCCCTTCCATTTCCTTCCTCCAAACTCTCCCATACACTCCCCTCATGCTCTTTCAAATAAATCCATGACCTCTTTTCACACTAATTGTTTTTTCATGCATATATGAAAATGCATATATAGCCACATTCTTGAACATAATCTGTTCAGTTCATATTATGTTACTTGTATGTACATTAGTGAAGCCATGGTTATTGGAGGAGAATCTACAACAACTGAATTATGAAATTTGCACAATCTCTAAAAATAATCTCTAAACATTTATCCTTACACTTACAGATGAGTGTGTTCTTCACCTCATATTAAGGAAACTTCTCTTTGCTAAAGGCAGAGACCACTACAGAAAACCGCAACTAATCAAAATGCAGAGCTGTGGAGCCCAGTCCCAATGGATACACCTACAAAACACGCTGACATTAAGGCTCATTTTGCAGAAGAAGAGGTGGAAAGATTGTACAAACCAAAGGATCAGGGATGCTGGGAGATAGTGTCTCTGAGTAACATCAGAAGCTGCACCTGTAAAATCTCATTGACATGACCGCCCAAATGCGAGCTGAACAAGGACACCAGTGGACATGCCGACATGCCATACTGGTCAAGGAAAACTCCACAAGACGTCAATCATATATATATGATTACTATAGGCAACTGATGAAAGGTGGGAGTAAGAGATATGGTCTCCAGAGAAGAAAGATTGGTTATCCATTGCCAAATGGTCAGCCCTGAAAACATACATACGTAAATACACATTGTATTTTCTATAAAATTACTTTCTCAATAGTCTTAATATTACTGTTTTGATGAATTTACTGGTTTGATCTAATACATATGTATCTTTTATTGATCTCATCAATTTGGAGATCCCATAGAATGAGATTCTCTGAAACTTCATTTCAGATATTCCCCAGAGTTTGCACTGTCACATCGGAAAAGCTGTGTTACTTGTATTGTCCTGAGAGTATTTCCTTAAGCGCATGTGCAGCATAAGTCTCCTTATGACTTGTTTCAACTTGAATTAATTTATGTGAAATGTTAATAACCTGAATTGCTTATTCTCTAATACTCTGAGTGTAACATGAGTACTTAAAACTTAAAAGCACAGAATATTAGTTTTAGCAGAATTACAGTATTTGGCTTGTACGGTTCTGAAATTTCCATCTCCAGTAAAAGAATTGATAGTATAGGATTAGACTATCCCAAAATAATCAACATTCAATATCCACCTCTCAAAGGTATTATTATAGATAAAAGACCTGAACTTTCCAATTAGGACTGATCAGTCTTGTCTGAAACAATGGGGCGTTCTTTTGGTCTAGAATGGCAAGGTTAACCTTATTTTTTTTTTTATATAACAAAACCAAGGATTTCAGGGAGAAAATGAAATACCATTGTTATTTTGACTGTGTTAATAGATGCAATCAAAGATTTTCACTGATTACATATAATCTATGGACAGAAGACATTAAATAGTAAGACCACTCCTTATATTGTTTGTAACATTTGGGGATCATAACAGTTATTTGACAGAAAAAAAATAAAAACGTAAGTGATCATTTCTCTGGCAGTGGAAGGGTTTTATATACAACATCTATGTTTTTTCTTATTCTTGATATTGTCTAATGTTTTATTTTGTGTATATACAACTACTCACCTTCCAAAAGTTCTTTTATTTACTATCCATTGAAATAACAGGGCATCAGCTTAAAGAGATTTTGGTAGTTTGAAAGCACTTTAGAATGTATTTTAATGAGCCAGTACCTTGGGACTGATCATTGGATACAAGTTAATTCATAAATTCAAAAATTTACTATGCACTGATACACATAGTAACACTTAAGAGGAGAGGACTGGTAAACTTATTATTTTTACAATAAGCATAAGAAATAAAGTATTTAAAATAGAAGAACTAATTGCATCTGCATTGCTTATTATCATTAAATGTGTTACTCATGACTATCTATAGCTTTTATTATATTTTACCTTATTACCTTAAGTTTTCAACTTCTGCTCATATCTCCTGTGTTTTAACTTAGTTGCGCTATTTTTAAATTCACTCCCTGCTTTGATGTCTACAACTTTTATTTTTGTTTCTGTGAGTTTGCTGAAAAATAGAACAAAAATAAAAAATAAACCTCTTATCTCTGCATCCAAATGTCGCTTCATGCCTAGAGGAGTTGCCAATTGAATCTACAACTCAGCACAGTGCAAAGGGCAGTTACATTTAAGGATGACCAGAGTTTGCAAATAAATGTTTTAATTTTCAGATAATAAGTATTCTCTTTCAAAAGTATTTGTGGGGAAGGTGGTGTAAGAGACGTGCTGGGGTACTTGTATTAATTTGGATTAACAGCAAGTTGTTGATGTGGGTCAACACTTTAGTGATGCAGATTTGGGGTCTTAGTTATAGATCTATAGACTGAATTTTTCAGGCAACATGGAGATAATTATATGCTCTATAAATCACTGGAGCCTAGTATATACTCCATAATGCAAAATGGTTCCTTTTGTTAGAGAAATTTCTCTCTAGTACAAGATGATTGTTTATCTTGCTGTCTTTTATCTTTCTATGATAGGAATTGAGCCTAAGGCCTCACACACTGATTTTTTTTTGATATAAATGTTTACAGACATTTAAGTTCAGGAATTATAATATTGTTTGATGACAAGTTAGGGAAGTCCATAGTCTAGGGTAATATTTCTAGGCTAAAAAAGAGTCTGAAAAACTTTTGCACCTAAGCAGAATGGATTTCTCTGATGGATGGATTATTAATGCCTGCCAGCATGTGCATTTCCAGGACATTCCTGAATGTTGATGAACATAGGTTATCAAAACCTGGTTTTGAATACACTTTTTCCATATTCCATTTTTAAATATTACCCTTGTGTTATTTTAGCCTTTTCTCCGTGATAAAGTGCTCACTAATAGAGTTGAATGGTAATCCACGAGAAAAGCTTTCCTTCCTCTTGTAATCTATTTTGAATCAATTAATGTAGTCTTTCTCCCCCTCCTCTCTCTCTGAGTGTAGCATGCATGTGTGCTATCAAGAATCAAAGCTGGCCTCAAATATTAATGTTACAGGTTACTACTGAGTGATACTCTTAGTCAAAAGAGGATAAAATTCATTTAGTTGTCATTTGCTTTTTGGTTATATGCTCCTGGGTTAGCTTACTGTATTCTTCACACACCTTTTGAAAAAAAAAAACAAGATCTAGGATTTATCCCTAGTACTTGTACTGACTTTTTGAAACCCATTATTTTTGAAGCTTTACCTTGCTCAGGCTAGATATAGTGGGGAGGGCGTTAGTCCTGCCTCAAAGCAATGTGCCTTACCCTCTCTGAGGAGTGGATGGACATGGGATGTGGGGGAAGTTGGAGGGTTCAGGAGCGGGGGAGGGAGTGGGAACTGGGATTGGTATGTAAAATGAGAAAAAATAGTTTGCCTTAAAAATAAATTTAAAAAAATAGAAAAAGGATGTTTGAGGAAATATTTAAAATAAAGGAAAATTCACAGAAAAAGAGTACTGTGGTGTGACAACTGAGGACTGTCAAGAAAATAAGAACCAAACAACTAACGAAGAGAAACAAGGTTAAGATTCGTTATGACAAACATCATTTAAAGTGGTGGACAATTGTGAATTAAAAAAAAAAACTATAGGTACTTTGGGATTGGCAAGAGAAAGCAAACAGTAGATTGTATGGTTAGAATTGAAGGTTTTCAAAAGTAGCATTGAAAGAATTTAAATCTTCTATGTGTGTACTTTTCATTCTTGGCAGGAAAATGAAGTTCAGACAGTGATACAGGCTCAAGAAAAGCCAGACTGTTGTAACCAGATAAATTTTATTATTAAATTACAATTAAACCTGGAAAAACATATATAGACCCACCTGGAAATTGGAAACAGACAAGATTGCCAGACAAAATTGGGAGCATGGGGGTGGGGATAATAGGAAGGGGAGGGGGCAAGGTTGAGGAGAACTTGAGGGAGTGGGATAGTCAAGATGGAGAAAGAACAGATATCAGAGCAATGAAAGAGATATCTTGATTGAGGGAGCCATTATGGGGTTAATAAGAAACCTGGCTCTAGAAAAATTCCCAGGAATCCACAAGGGTGACCCAAGCTAAGACTCTAAGGTACCTGAACTGGCCTTGTCCTGTATTCAGACTGATGATTATCTTAAATATCACCATAGAACCTTCATCCAAAAACAGTTGAAAACAGAGGCAGAGACCCACATTGGAGCACTGGACTGAGCTCCCAAGGTCCAGTTGAAGAGTGGAAGGAGTGAGAGTATGAGCAAGGAGGTCAAGACCATGAGGGGTTCATCCACTAAGACAGTTTGCCAGAGCTAATGGGAGCTCACCAACTCAACTGGACGCGGAGTGAATGAGCATGGGATGAAACTAGTCCCTCTGAATGTGATTGACAGATGGAGTAGACTGAGGGGCCACTGACTGTGGCACTGGGATTTGTCTCTACTGCATGTACTGGCTTTTTTGGATCCTATTCTCTTTGGATATATACCTTGCTCAACCTAGATGTAGTAAGGAGGGCCTTGGACTTTCCACAGGGCAGGGTGCCTTGCCCTCTCTTAGGATTGGAGGGGATGGGGTGGAAGAGTGTGTGGAGGGAGTGGGAGGTGGGGAGGGAGTGGGAATTTGAGTTTGTATTTTTTTAAAGTCAATAAAATAAAATAAAATAATAAAATAATAAAAAATAAAAAAGGAACTTACAAATGGAGAAAAAATTTTAAAAAATCTTGGTCCTTAGTTGCAAATTTGGTGAAACCATTCCTTATACAGTAATATTATTGTAAAAAAATAAAATAAAAACCAAAACCCAAACAAGCAAACAAACAAACAAAAAACAGCCAACCAACAAAGAAAAAACCTTAGCTGACATATAGTTTAATAGAGTGCAGGAATGCATTTGGCTATGCTTGTTCAGTTAGTTCTGCTTCTGAAATTGCTCCAACTTGCTTCAGAAAAAGACATGCAAGTTCAGTCAATACTCCGAGCCTTCAAGTAACAGCCACAGATCTATGGAATTCAGAAGATATAGTTTTTTGGGCCTCTGGTACCCACAGCCAGGTCACCTAAAGGCCAGTGATGCTACCCAGATCTAGCACTTGATTCCCAGGCTCAGTCTTTTAGAATGCAACATGTCATGATGTTTTTCCCTTTGTATCATATAACGAATACAAGTTTTCACATTAGATATGGCAACACATGAAAGTTACCAGTTAAAGAAACAATATTTTCCATCCTGTGCAAAACTGCTGGTGGAGGAGCCTGCTGGGGGACCAAGTCTTGCAGGGCTAAAACTCAATTCAAGCACTTAATTAATCACCATTTCTGGACATGTAAGGAAGCTTAGATGGGAATCGATACAAAAGACATCTAAAAGAACTAAAAAGTCAGACAAATGTGGTAAAAATGATGTCTTAAACTTTATTAGTTTTCAGGCATCATAAAGGAAGCCGTTATTGGGAAACAGATTAAAAGCCAGGAAACCAGATACACGTGACCTTGGAGCTCTATCTTCTTGTCATTTGCAGCACCTGTTTTGAAATTGGTAGCTTCCCTCTGGGTTTTCTTTTTCAAGTTGTGACTTAATGATCTAGTCCTCTTACCACTCTGACAAAAGTAAGCAAGAATGAAGCTTCCACTGTTTGATTTATTTTTTTATTTTTTTCACTGTTTTATTTTAAAATGCCTTTTAGTCTTACAATGAGAAGATGTGGAGGGAGACGTACTTACTAATTCCTTCTTACATATTTTACCTTGGGCAATCATCCTCTCTAGCACAACCAGATTTAGTATAATCCCTAGTTTAAAGATAACACTGTAGAGGCCCCAAGAAAGCAAGGGGACTCTACAAGGTCATTGTTTTGCAAGCTAGAGAGATGTAATTAGAACCAGTCAAGCTTTAAAATTTGCTCTTGTTGTATGAACTTTATTCTACTATGTTACTAGAGTCATGGACTCTAGTACTGCAATTTGTTTATACAGATACACTTTTCAAATAAGTTATAGGAATACCAGGCAAATTTTCATACAGTGCAGACACAAGGATTCTCTTATTTGGCCATGTTAGAAATGGAGCCAACTCCAGAGCATTGTGCGCTCAGCATGTTGTCTGTCATTCATGAAGAAGCCTGTTGGTGCTAGGCCAACTATGTGTCAACATAGCTCCACTTTCAAATCTGGGAATTTAAGTGTTACATCCCGAAAACATGTACATGCTTTATCTAAGAAAAACACAAAGGCATCTTGCTCTTGAAACAGATGCAGTGTCAACGCAAAAACAGTGTACCAGAGATGGCTTATAAATCAATTTCCCATATAAATACTTTCATATTAAGCATGATAAAATGGAGAAAAAACAATGTTCACTTAATAAGATGGTGAGGAAACATGAGACAAAAAGCATCTGCTAATCTGTCAAATCAAATGAAGGATACATTATCTAAAAGATAATCAGCATTACAAGACAGGTGGAAAACATGAAAAATAAAAAGTGCCTGGAAATGCAAGCAGGTTCTGTGACTGCAGCTCACCACACAAAGGGGTCTGGAAAATTTGACCCATTTAAAAGCATATTTTTGCTATATAGTTATTAAGCTTTATGTATCCATAATTGTTGGTGGAGACTGCTTGTTTGTTTCCTGCCCCCCCCAGACCCAAAATAAACACAAAGAAACTATTAATTGCAATACAATCTGGCCAATAGCTTAAGCCTCTTATTAACTAACTCTTAGATCTTAAATTACCCCATTTCTATTATTCTGTGTATCACCACAAGGCTGTGGCTTACCAGGTAAAGTTCTGGCATCTTTCTCCTTCAGCAGCTACGTGGCATCTCCCTGACTCTGCCTTCTTTCCTCCTGCTTGGAATTCCCACCTTGCTCTGTTCTGCATGTCACTGACAGAAACAGTTTTTTTATTAAGCAATGGCAATAAAAATATTCACAGCATACAGAGGGAGAATCCTACATCACATTGTATAAAAGCAATTTACATTTCCTTATAAAAACTATTTTCAAAATAGAAAACTATCAATCTTATCCAAATCTTATGCTGTCACTAATTCTCCAGAAAAACAAAAGATGACTCAGTAAGCTGAGATGAAGTATCAACATGATTTTAATTTGCTTCTTATATCATGTTTATAATAAATATTATTTCTTGGTTTGAAAAAGAGAGAGTTTAGGAATAAAAATTACGCAATTTGAGTTATCAACTGTGCTCAGAATTTTCTTAATATAGCTAACATAAGATTAGAAAATTATTCATTTGACTATGTTCTCAGAGGAAGGTGAAGTTCTCAGATTGCTTTCTTTTGTAAAGTAAGCATATAAGAATTTTCATTTAAGATGTTTGTCTGCCTAGAAATCTGGAGCTTTGTAGCATAAGCAAGAATCCCAATGCTATATCTCCATGACTTAATTTTTCTAGTTCAATTATAATGCCTTAGTCCAGGAAATTATAAAATAAAGCCCCTTGTGAAATCAGACTAACATTCCCATATTTATTAATATCATAATTAATTTTAACAACTCATAAAAGATTTTGATAGAGTTTGTGCTATATTGTCTCACATCCATGTTTACGAGGCCAGGTCAGCAAGGGAGAAAGCTGTAGCTTCACAAAAACAATACTACTGATCAGTGTCTACATCGACTAATTTAAATTCTTGAAGATTGCTCAATTTAGGGTCTATAGTTGATATCTCACAAAGGCTAAGAACTGACTCAAATACAGGACAGACTCTAGGTCAGTGTCAGGAAGCCCCCGAGGATGACAGGGTAGACCCTAGCTAGGTACCCATTGTCGGGAAGCCTCCGAGGATGACAGGAGAGACCCTAGGTACCCACTCTCAGGAAGTCTCCTGAGGATGACAGGAAAGACCCTAGGTACCCACTGTCAGAAAGCCCCTGAGGATGACAGGATAGACACTAGGAACCCACTGTCAGGAAGTCCCTGAGGATGACAGGGTAGACCCTAGGTACCCACTGTCAGTAAGTCTCCTGAGGATGAGAGGGTAGACCCTAGGTGCCCACTGTCAGGAAGTCTCCTGAGGAAGACAGGAAAGACCCTAGGTACCCACTGTCAGGAAGTCTCCTGAGGAAGACAGGAAAGATCCTAGGTACCCACTGTCAGGAAGTGTCCTGAGGATAACAGGAAAGACCCTAAGTATCCACTGTCAGGAAGCAGCTGAGGATGACAGGCTAGACCCTAGGTACCCACTGTCAGGAAGTCTCCTGAGGATGACTCCTCCATAGCAATATCTTCTGTAATTCATCTGTCACCTGACCTAGCCTTGGAAGAATATAATTTAGCCACTTGGAAAGCAAAATAAATTATATTTTTGATCATATAAATAACTCAGGTTAAAAATAGGAATCCGTGGTTCATGTTTTCAACTATAGCATTACTTTTGATGTTTGAGTATTCCTAAGGCAATTAAAGATGTCATTATTAGGAGTATAGATTAGTTAGGAAATATAATTCACATGCTTTCCTGGGTCTCAAAGCAGCTTTGTGTACCTCTTAAATTTGAGCCATTGCAAGCACATATTACAATTGTATGTTTTGACATCATTACAGAATTACTGGATTGGTCTGAAATGTGGGGTTTCTAAAATCCTTACCAAACAATTCTTTTTTTCTTTTTTTATGATTTAATTTTTTAAAAAGTTTTATTTTACATTCCAACCACATTTCTCCCTTTCACCCCACCCCTCATTCACTCCTTCCAAAAGGTAAGGGCTCCCATGTGGAGTCAACAAAACCTGGCCCATTATGTTGAAGGAGGGCCAAGCCTCTGGCCCTGTATTAAGACTGAACATGACATCCCAACAAAAGGAATGAGCTTCAAAAAGCTAACTCATGCACCAGGGATAGCTCCTGGTCCTGCATGCAGATGCCCCTCAGACAGACCAAGCCACACAACTGTCTCCCACATGCAGAGGGCCTTGTTCGGTCTTTTATCATCATAGACTCTTCATCCAGTGATTGATGGGACCAGACACACAGATTCAAAACCAATCAACAGGTCAAGCTCCAGGAATCCAGTCAAAGTGAAGGAGGAGGAAATAAATGAACAAGGGAGGTCAAGATTATGAAGGGAAAATGTACAGAGACTGCTGAACCAAACTCGTGAGAACTCATGAACTCTAGAACAACATTAGCTGTGGAGCCTCTAAATATTTTTGTTTTAAGTTTGATTTGTATTTTAATTAGTGTGTATAAATGTATCTGTGTGTAGGTTTGTCCACATGCATTCACTGGCTGCTGAGGCCAGAAGAAGGTTTAATTGTAGCTGAAGATGTAGATAGATGTGAACGAACAGAAGTAGGTGCTAGGAATTGAATTACAGCACCCTAGAACAGTAGTGTGTACTGACCACTAAACCGTCTTTTCAGCCTTGCCTGTTCGTTCCCCTAAGTGTGCAGGCAGCCTTTGATTCAAAAGGTAGTGACAGCATACATTGAAGTGGGTTAGCAACAGAGTTTCTTTCTTTTAATGACCTTAAGTTTTGTTAGAAATTTGGCTGGGGTGGGAATGTGTAAAAATACTATGGAATTGGAGGCAAGCATTGGCCTTCGAGCAAGCAAAAGAAAGGTCAAAGCCTTAGAGATGCTTAGTTTCTGGGTTTTAAGGAAAGATTTTATAACCATACTATTATAGCTATATAAATCATTTCACTTAATGGATATTGTGTATGGGCAAAAATTTTTTTTCTTACTTTTAGGTTTCCTTATCCATAAATTCTTTTTCTAGTTTTATTCAAAAGCAGATATGATACAACTATTATTGATATTTTGATTTTGTTTTCTAGGCTTTCCTTTTCAAAAAATTTTAATTTAAAATAGATTATTCTCTCATACAACACATTCTGACCAGTTTTCCCTCCCTCCAGTCCTCCCAGCTCTTTCCCTACCTTTTCTCTCCCCCAGAAACACTCCCCCAATTTCCTCTTCAGAAAAGAGCAGGCCTCCAAGAGAGGACAGCCAAACAGGAACTCTCATATATCAGAAATGTTGTATGACATTTTAATAGATACTTCTTATTATCATTTTATAGACAAATGAACATAGCTTCAACAAAGTTAATTAAATTTACCAAAATCATGAAGCAAACTAAATGGTGAAGTCAACACACATTCCAGGCTATTTGCCTTTGTGTCCAAGGAACTTTCTATACTCTTAAGCTACTCATTTAGAAAGTGTGTTTTCTTTGTTCTCTTTGAAAAGCATGTTCTTGTACTATGTCCTTGTATTTAAGCATCACTACATTCTTTAAAACTCTTGGGTCAAGTGTTTTTCATGACAATTTACATTTCTTTAGAAATATGAAAAGCCACAAAGTGGGATTGTTGTTTGTATGTATGTATGTGTGTGTGTATATGTGTGTGTGTTCATGTGTGAGTGACACAGAGAGGTAGAGATAGAGCGGGAGAGAGATTTTCTGTGTAATGAAGTGAATGTGGAAAGCAATATCCATCTAAATAATTTTCCTTAATGTCACTCAAAAGCTCTTCCCTAGTAATGTCTATGTTTTGTACTGTGTAATTTCCCAAATGGAAAGTATGGGATATTAGGTTAGTTCTACAAACAAGTATTTTTCATTTGAAAAGCATATGTGAAACTTTATAAGTAATCAGACACAAACTACTAAAAAAAGCTTTCAGAATTGGGCCTTTTGTGCTACCCCAATTAAGGGGGATTTTTTCCACTCTGGGAATTGCATTGTATAACTGATTACCAAGCACATCATGTAAACGGCTCTTAGAAACTGCAAACAGCCCATTATGGAGAATGCACCTTATTAACAAAGGTCATTTTAGAATCTCACCCTGGTAACTAATCGCGTCAAATGTACAGTACATCAATAGGTGCGTAGACCAGGAAGCAGCGTTTTCCAATTAAGTGAATCAGTTTGACCTTCTGAACTATAAATAACTGCAGCCACAGCTCCTGATTAGGCTTAAGGATTCTGACTTCCATCGCAAACAAATGCCTCAGAATTAAAGCATACTTAGAATCTTAATCCTGTAAAGAGTCAATGAACAGATTTAGTTTCAGCATTAATGCCTTGGACCTGAGTTTCCTGGAATTTTGCAGTGAAGGCAGAATGGGAAGGACCACTTTGAATAGATAAACAAGCTCTGGGTTAGATTTCTTCCTCCCTTAGGATAACTAATTTAACAAGAGCAAACTCACTTTCAAAACAGAGCGAAATATGTGCTTCTCTGAATAATTACAGGGCTTGGTTGCTTTACCACTCCTACATGAATACACATAATTAACTCTACTCAGTGGAAGCTTGTACCACTCATTAAGAACAGATTTTGACTCCTGGTTTGCTTCTGTTTGATGTCTATTCTAGAACTGCTGCAAACCGCACTCACTCACTTTAGATCGGAAATTAAAATCCATCCAGTCCTTTTAATCCAATCACCTCATGCTCCATATGCAAATCTGATGTTGCTGATACACCTTCAAGGAACTAACTACACAGGTGAGTAGTTGTCTAGACTTCATAATGGCTTTTCATAGATCACAGGCTTTTCATGTATGATATTATGTTTCTGAACTAATAAATAAAGTTAAAACATTTTTATAACTCTAAAATTTCCTGGACTCGAGAAGTTTGTAACTACAAAGGTCCAGGGATTGTTTAATCAGCCCAGGCAGAATGGTTTTCAGCAATGTCCAAGGCTACTCTTTCGAGAGTTCATAGAGAGATGAGGCAAAGAGTGAAACCGGGTTAACTACAGTCAATGTACTTTCCCATGAACAGGAAACACATCCAGTAGTTAGGGAAAGAAGAGCCCTACATGGAAGTCATTTTCAAAATGTCTGTGAAAGTGAACCCAAAGAAAATCATATAGTCATCTGCATGGAGAGGGGGAAGTAGACAAGATTGCAGGGCAAAAACTGGGAACTTGCGGGTGAGGTGGCATGGGGCAAAGGGGAAATGGGATGAGAAACATGAGAAGGGGAGGATGGGAGGAGCTCGGGGGATTGGGATGGTTGGGATATAGGAAGGGAGGATACGGGAGCAGCGAAGTGTATATCCTATCTAAGGGAGCCATCTTAGGGTTGGCAAGAGACTTGACTCTAGAGGGGTTCACAGGTGTCCAGGGAGATGTCCCCAGCTGGTACCTTGGGCAACTGAGGAGAGGGAACCTGAAATGACCCTGTCCTATACTGATGAATGTCTTACCTATCACCTTAGAACCTTCATCTGGCGATGGATCGAGGTAGAGACAGAGACTCAATTTGGAGCAACGGTCTGAGCTCTTAAGGTCCAAATGAGGAGCAGAAGGAGGGAGAACATGAGCAAAAAATCAGGACCACGAGGGATGCACCCACCCACTGTGACAGTGGAACTGATTTATTGGGAGCCCACCAAGGCCAGCTGGTCTGGGACTGAATAAGCATGGGTTGATTCCGGACTCTCTGAGCATGGCGGACAATGAAGGCAGATGAGAAGCCAAGGACAATGGCACTAGGTTTCGATCCTAATACATGAACCGGCTTTGTGGGAGCTTAGCCTGTTTAGACGCTCACCTTCCTGGAAGTAGATAGAAGACCTTCATCTTCCCGCAGGGCAGAGAATTTGGACTGCTCTTCAGTATCAAGAGGGAGGGGGGATGGTGTGGGGGGAGGAGAAGAGGAGTGGGGATAGGGGGAGGGAAGTGGGGGGAGGGGGCAATATTTGGGAGGAGGGGAGGGAAATGGGAAACGGGGAGCAGGTGGAAATTTTAATTAAAAAAGAATAAAAAAAAAAAATGTCTGTGAATACCATTGTAGACTTGGTTTGTATGGAAATGCTGGCCTTGGCATGACAGGACTGGTAAGGACTTGGTTCCTTCAAATGTACACAGGAACACTGGAATTTACACACTGTGGTTACAAATATCTCACCTGAAATTTTATGTGACCTCAAGAGTGAATGGCTTCCATCTCTTCATCAATGTTAGGGCAGTGTGTGTGTGTGTGTGGTGTGTATGTGTGTGTGGTTTATTTCCTTGAGCCATGATGACAGAGTCATGCATATTTAAATTGGAGAAGTTATGGTGAATTTAAGACTATAAAATAGTGAATTTTAAGAATAATTAAAAATTATATTAATTTAAAAACCAAATGCTTGACTAGATTAGTAGTGGCAAGATTAAGCATATACCATTCTGGGCAAAAACATGGTATCTCATGCAACATTTTCCTCAACCTGTGCAAATAAGAGTGAGAAGTATGTGGCATAACTAATTCACAGAATCTTGAAGGAAAATTTTGCTCCAGGAGTCACCTTTGTCCACCTTTTATTTATTTGTTTTTCTGTGCTTCTGGAGTCATTTCATTCTCTATTATCATAAAATTTCCAAGAGCATATAATGGGTAGATCCACACAGAATCTCTTGCAACTTAATATGTCATACTTTCCAGAAGAATTAGTATTATTTAAAGCGAGAAGGGGGATTTAATTAAAATCCATGCATGGACTATTTCTACTTAGAACATTTTCCCAGACGCCTTTCTCATTCTCTAAAACAGAGGGGTGGCTATTGTTGTCTCTTCACAGTGTGAGAAGGCACTGAGCCAATTCATGGTTTGTGAAGATTTGTTTCTTTTTCTTTTTACCGAACGCATAGCTTTTCCTCAGTACCTAGACAGATGCCGGATGCTGAGTAAGCATTCAATATGTTCTAAGTTCATGAACCCCCTGTCTCTCACTAACAAATCTGTATGTGTAAAAATAGGAGGACTATAAAGATACGCCCTAGCAGAACTTAATTGTTTATTAAATTTAACTTGGATAAGAATTCATCAGGGAGCCAGGTGGTGGTGGTGCACACTTTTAATCCCAGCACTTGAGATTCAGAGACAGGCAGATCTCTGTGAGTTCGAGGCCAGCCTGGTCTGCAAGAGCCAGTTCCAGGACAGGCTCCAAAACTACAGAGAAACCTTGTCTCAAATGAACCAAAAAAAAATTGAGAAGAATACATCAGGGAGAAGTAATGATAGTAGGACAATAGAAAAAGGATAACGAAACGGAAATATGGTTGCAAACCATACTATAGTAACTAAACATATTCATGGAACAGTTAACATTTGTTTCCATAGTAGTTAATTATTAATCACTAAAGACTAAAATCACAATAGGTTTGTAAGACGAAAACGCAATCAGCATAACAACAAAAACCAGATCCATGTAAAGGGAACGTGATAATGATACGCTGGCATATGTCTTAAAACATTAAAAATCCTAATGTCTGTTTCTCAATAAAAGGAATAAAACAGCAGGTTAAAATGTAAAACCTACTTGGACATCACCACATAAAAATCACTTTTTTGTTTTGTGTTTTCCTTAATCCTTGCAGTTTTAGCAATATGGGTTAAAAAGCTTCATTGCTCCAGCAGATGCAGAATGAATCAGATCCTTGGATACCAGGCTAGTGCTTTTGAATCACAAGAAGTTTTGGTGAGATCGACACTGTCTCTACATATTTGGGGTTATATTCAGTAAGTAACTATACTTGAATCAGAATATGAAACACAAGAGATTGTCCTATCAGGACTAACCAAGGACACAAACTACTTCTGAGTTTAATGTTCTCTTGTTATAGCTGGAAGATTTAGCTTTGTCTTGGTATTTTTTTTTCAGAGTTTCAGGATTCTGAATAGCAAGTTTCCTGAAACAGAGGAAAAAATTGTTTTTTTTTTTTCCAATTTTGTTAGTCATCAGCTAACTCTGTCTCACAGCAATGTCCATTGAAGAACACTAATTCGTCTGGGGACATTAAAATGTGGCCATGTCCTAGCTCCACTATGCATGACTAAAACTTCCATTCTAATCAGGAGAAACAAAGCGCAGCACACACTTATTTTTCTCCAAAGTCCAATCGTTTTGATATGTACACTGTTTTAGAATTTCCACTTGTGGCTGCACATCTAATGTTATCTTAGAAAATGTGCTAACAAGCTTGAACACGTTGTGGCTTTTTATCACGACGCAGGATTTTGAAAAATGAAATCTGATGTCTCTTTCTCAGAGCATAATGAGAAAGCAAAACAGTGCAGAAGAAATGGCAGCAGAATTTATGCAGTATGGTGAGACTGTCTTAATTTATTGTCTACATAAAACACTTCTTCTTTCACTGTGACATAACTATTCTTATATTCTAACACATTTTTTTACGTAAGAATTTTCAGATTTTCATGTTTTAAAAGATCTTCTATACTCAAACAGATCTCTTGGGAGAAAGGCTTAGATGGCTCATTAACAATGTGTGAAGACTTCTGACATTGCCTTCCAAAGTGTAGCACATCATTAGGAATAATATTGAGGTGAATGCAATAAAGTTCTAAGGAAATATTGGAGCTCTGGGGAGAATTGGTGAATTGGAAATTAACTTACTATTCAGATATTTAAGAGTCTGATAAAAGGTGGGCTTCTTGCAGAACTTTGACAATATTTATCATGATGAGTTCTTTATTCATAAAACTTCATAACTTTGGAAATGAGGAGTATGGAATACACTACTTGAAGACTGTATGGCTGAGCTACTAGATGACCCCTTGCGTTAGATACATTCCTGAATTCCACTGAGACCTATTGCTATACATTAAAACATATAGTCTGAATCAGCCTTGTGCCTTTTAGAAACTTAAACCCAAGAAGTCACTAGGGTTTTGTGTAGGAAAAATCTGTGGTCATCTAGTTGAGTACTAGGATCTAACTTGAATGCCAACTTGCTAAAGATATCCATACAATTCTTGTGAATCTCATGCCTCCAATAATCTGAAGAAAGAAAAAAAATTAAATACATCTGATGGTTTTCTCCTCAATTTAGGATATAAGAATTTATTATCAAGGCATAGAGAGTGTCCATTTCTTAAATTTAATTATTATTTTTACTCAGTCAGATCAAAGTTTCTCCTTCCTCCCAATTCATTTCCTCCCAGTCCCAACAATAACCTCTCTTCTTCCTGCCCCCATCCACTCCTCTTCCTCTTGCTTTGCAAAAGGGTAGGCCTCCCATGTACATCAGCCAGTTGCACATCAAGTTGCAGCATGGTGAGTTTAAATGTCATTTCATCTAACAACTGGTGATCTCAGCGACAATGAAGGAAACAAATCACTACCAGCAACACTTGAAGTGATTTCTGTTGCTGGCGGCAGGAAGGTGGAGGTAGGGATAATGTGTGCATACTTAAACAGGGACTCTTGTTAAGTTTATCCACATGTGGTTTCCATAGTGTATAATATTGGAATATACTGGAATATATATACAGGGATGTATTGGAATCAATCTGGGTAGGACTCGGTGGAAGAGAGCAGTAATAGAAGGAGGGATTGATTATAGCTCTAGCTGTGGTTTAAAGAGGCAGTTCTGGTAACAATGGTTGTAGTACAGCTGTAGCAGTTCTGTAAGACTGACAGGAACAGGAAGTAACCCCAGAACTATATATAACCTACCTAGTCCATTTAGCTTCATTACTGTGTGTTTAAGGCTGACCATTTGGGGACTGTGTAATTTAACAGGGACTTGTTCCTAAGGAAATTGGCTCTCCTACTGTTGGCATCCACCAATGTCCTGTAGCTTTTGTTTGTTGCAAAATTGATGAACAATTCTCTTTTGGATTATAAAGGATAATTTCTTTTGATAATCAAGCTTATTGATCAAATAAAATTTAAACTACGTGTGTTTCTATAGATTTTTTATTTTTATTATCTTGAAATTAAATATAAGAATTATTTATTGTGCATAAAAACAGAGAAGTCGACCAATGGAATCGAATAGATGACCCTGACTTTAACCCACAAACCTACGAACACCTGATTTTCGATAAAGGAGATAAAAGTATACAATGGAAAAAAGAGAGCATCTTCAACAAATTGTGCTGGCAAAACTGGATGTCAATCTGTAGAAGAATGAAAATAGATCCATATCTATCACCATGCACAAAACTCAAGTCCAAATGGATTAAAGACCTCAATATCAGCATGAACACACTGAACCTGATAGAAGAGAAAGTGGGAAGTACTCTTCAACACATGGGCACAGGAGACCACTTCCTTCGTATAACCCTAGCAGCACAAACACTAAGGACATCATTGAATAAATGGGACCTCCGGAGACTGAGAAGCTTCTGTAAAGCAAAGGACGTTGTCACTAAGACAGAAAGGCAACCCACTGACTGGGAGAAGATCTTCACCAAGCCCACAACTTACAAAGGTCTGATCTCCAAAATATATAAAGAACTCAAGAAACTAGACCGTAAAAGGTTAATCAATCCAATTATAAAATGGGGCACCGAGCTGAACAGAGAATTCTCAACAGAAGAAGTTCAAATGGCCAAAAGACACTTAAGATCATGCTCAACTTCCTTAGCGATAAGGGAAATGCAAATCAAGACAACATTAAGATACCATCTTACACCTGTCAGAATGGCTAAAATCAAAAACACCAATGATAACCTCTGCTGGTGAAGTTGTGGAGAAAGGGGTACACTCATCCATTGCTGGTTGGAATGCAAACTTGTGCAACCACTTTGGAAAGCAGTGTGGTGGTTTCTCAGGAAAGTCAGGATCAACCTACCCCTGGACCCAGCAATAGCACTCTTGGGAATATACCCAAGAGATGCCCTATCATACAACAAAAGTATATGCTCAACTATGTTCATAGCAGCATTGTTTGTAATAGCCAGAACCTGGAAACAACCTAGATGCCCTTCAATGGAAGAATGGATGAAGAAAGTGTGGAATATATTAGAGTACTACTCAGCAGTAAAAAACAATGACTTCTTGAATTTTGCATACAAATGGACGGAAATAGAAAACACTATCCTGAGTGAGGTAAGCCAGACCCAAAAAGAGGAACATGGGATGTACTCACTCATATTTGGTTTCTAGCCATAAATAAAGGACATTGAGACTATAATTCGTGATCCTAGAGAAGCTAAATAAGAAGGTGTACCCAAAGAAAAACATATAAGCATCCTCCTGGATATTAACCTTCATCAGGCGATGAAAGAAGACAGAGACAGAGACCCACATTGGAGCATCGGGCTGAAGTCTCACGATCCAAAGGAGGAGCAGAAGGAGAGAGAGCACGAGCAAGGAACTCAGGACCGCGAGGGGTGCACCCACACACTGAGACAATGGGGATGTTCTATCGGGAACTCACCAAGGCCAGCTGACCGGGGTCTGAAAAAGCATGGGACAAAACCGGACTCGCTGAACATAGCATACAATGAGGACTACTGAGAACTCATGAACAATGGCAATGGGTTTTTGATCCTATTGCACGTACTGGCTTTGTGGGAGCCTAGGCAGTTTGGATGCTCACCTTACTAGACCTGGATGGAGGTGGGTGGTCCTTGGACCTCCCACAGGGCAGGAAACCCTGATTGCTCTTTGGGCTGGGGAGGGAGGAAGACTTGATTGGGGGAGGGGGAGGGAAATGGGAGGCGGTGGTGGGGAAGAGGCAGAAATCTTTAAGAAATAAATAAAGAAAGAAAGAATTATTTATTGTGAATTGAATAATTATTGTAACATTCAATGTCACTTACATTTTCTGTAATTAAATTAATAAGGCCAATAGTGTAGTTTGTTAACAATGTAATAGTCACACTATAATGGGCATGATTTTTACTATTAGGTGAATCCCTATAAAATCCAATTACCAATAATAACAGCATAAGCATCATATATAAATTATTTTAATTTTCAAAATTTATAGAATTATTCTGGTTAATTATTTGCTAAGAATTTTGGGAGCATTATATATATTTTGCCAGTACAGAAGTTATTTATTGTTAAATTTGATGGGTTTACCAGGCCTTATTCTTTGACATTCTGGCATATAAAAAGCTTCTAAGATAATGTATATTATTTTCACCATATTTCAGGACAAGAATATGACTTTCAGAAAGTAAAATGGAAAACCACAAGAGAAGTATATGAAAGATTTTCTTCCATAACTTGAATATAGTTTTGAGGAAATTACAAAATACTATAAAAATGAGAGTTCATAGCTCTTATTTTAAGTAGAATATGGGACTGATAAATGAAGAAAGATGTGAATTGAACATTTACCACAGTGTCAGGTGTAAATGATAAATTTTAAAACCAGACAAATTGGGTGAAAATTCTTTAATCAAGACTGTTTTCAAAGCTGTAGATATTTAGTACTTCAACTTTAATATTAAAATTCAGAAAATGTTACCAAATCTAATGATAAAAGAAGAGTCATTACAAATATTAATAAATTATTCAAAATCATTAAAAATATAATAGTTCCCAACTGCTATAAAGCAAAATATGCATTGTTTTTCTATATTGCAAATGGAGGGGGTAGAATATGATCATCTGAAAAGTGAGAATGCAAAAACATGGCTGCATTTTTCAAACAGTCTTGGCAACAAGACAAGCATGAAAATCATGTTAAGTATCCCGTGCCAAAGTCTGAGAAGCCAAAGAGGCATTTTGAGCAGTGAGAATGAGAATACTGGCCAAGACATGCTGAGTAGATTGTATGTATAGCTTATCTTTTGCCAAGGAAATGACTGGTATTTAGAAACTAATCCAGAAGCCCTATATCTCATTTACTTCATAAAAAAAGGAGCATGCCAAGTTATTTCATCCAGTGTTTCACTTGGCACTGTGATGTATTATAGAAGGATCACACCTTGTTATCAAAGTGCTTAAAGAAACACAAAATCAACTTCCATCTAAGCATAAACCATATGAGAGATGAGAGATACAAGGATGTTGCCAATGTTATTGAAGAGAGATGAACATGAAGCCTTCAAAATACTTTAAATCATTTTACACAGTTTTCCTACACATTCCCTAAGTTTAGTTTTAAGCTATAAGGCAAAAAGATTTGTTGATCCAATATGTTTTTAATGTTTTATCTTGAGCAGATAAAGTACACTAAAATCTATTTAACAGCATAAAATGGGAACCACTATCAAAACAAGAATGAGAAGTCCAATCGTTAAAATAATTGTTAAGAAATATTACCCTAATGCTCCTAGAAATTGGTGAATATTTCTAGAAATCTGGATTCTTTAGTGAATAACAACTACTTAAAATATATGCCTTTGACATTTCTTCATCTTTATTAATTACTTTAATAAAATAAATTGGGAATAAAATTCAATTAAATAGGACACTGCAAAATCATTTTAGAGATTTTAAAAATCTTTGAAAACAATGTATGACCTTTATGAACATATTATTGAGCTCTACATAGGTTATTATCAGAAATAATTTACAACTTATTAGAAACAAATTTTGACTATCACGCTCAGGAATCTGTTGTTGAAAGGTAACTACAAGTCACGTTTCCTAACCAAGTGCAATCATTTTATTAAAAGTCACTATGTTAAAAGCAAGATTTATGTGACTTAAATTATTAATGTAACTCTGTGAAAACTGCCAGTGATAAGACGTCTAGTCTTAAAGAAGTAAAATGGCCTAATTTTATAAAAATTCGTTGTCTCATATTTTTTTTGCAATATATTCAGAAAAAAGTTCTGTCCACATTTTAAAAGCACTTTTGTTACCTTCTAATTATACTATTAGGGAAGGAAGGAAAGAGACTCATAACTATGTATTAACGAGGATGACCTCAAGAAACAGGAATTTTCTTTTTGCCACTAGTCACTGTCAAAGCAAATTATGTCTGAAAGTGAAGAGGAAAGAGTGTCCCCAAAGATGAAAGGCATGGTTGGATTCTAAAAGTGAGATTTATATTACTATTGATCAGTGATTAAATTATTTTCTTTGGGACAACTTGCAGATGGAATATTAGGTAGTTTGTAGGAACTATACAGACTAAGATAAATGCCAGAAGGGGGATAGGAGATTGTAATTCCAATTTCCACCATGGTAATTTGGTTCTATAGAAAACAACATTACCAGATAGATTTATAACCAATTGCTAGTGTCCAAACATTAATGATGGATGGCTTGATTTCCAACTGGAGGGAGAATTTTAGCACCAAAACAAAGAGCTCACCTCTCACATTTTATAATAAATGGTCTATGTTTCATAGCAATGACTGCATTGAGAGAGAGCAGAGTTGTCCGAATCTGCAAATTACACAAAACCAAGAAGGAAACTAAAATGTTGCACAGTGAAAACTAAGTGTCAATATTCATAAATAAATACCAACATAAAATTTAAATCCCTTTTTAAAAAAAACAGAAAGACTGTCTCAAATATAGATTTCAGATGCCTTGGAACTCAATCTATATGATTTTTATGTGGCTTTTCATGATTCTACCTGGACCCTAAAGGCACATTATCTCATATTAGGTTATGTCCTGTCTAGCTCCATACACCTTACTTTCATAAAAACTGAGTAGAAAAGGGTAGGGTTGGGGATAGGAATTTGGAGAAAGTGACCATCCAGAGTAAGAAAAAGATGAATGTTTACAAACCATGCCACATTCAGACCGACCTCTTATATTTAAGATACCTTAGGACGAAAACTCAACACTCTTACTTAGTAGTCACAGTCATTCTATGGAAATATTGTTAATTGATAGAATTGTGCAACAACTGTTTTCTAATTTAATAAATATTAACATGTTTCTTAACCATAAGTACGCAAATAGAAGACTTCTCATCAAGCAAAGTCTTCATTGCAAATAAGTTTGATAACTAATGAGAAAAGTGTATGCTGCTGTTGTGTTAGTGCTACTTGCCCAAACAATGCTTGCCACACATCAGCTACCACCTACTTTTATTGAAAATGTGATTGTATATAAATAAAATACTTATCAACATATAGGGACCCTCTTTATTTGCCAAGCACGCCAATTACCCCAAACTTGATGCTATTTTCCTTTCATAAGAGAAATGAACCCCACGAAGATAAGAGCACTTCCTTGCCTGTCAGTATTGAAGTGGAGAAAAGATTCCAGGTATCATGTAGCTATCTCCTGAGTTAGCATCAAACACTAACATTTACATAATGAGAAACTCACCAAGGTGCCTACACCAAATATTATATTTTTATGCTAATGCGTCAGTTAAATAAAATATTTGAAATGTATAAGCTAGCTGGAAAAGCAAATTGAAATAATATTTTAAAATATTTTAATATCTATACTGTTAATATTTTATTATGAAGATATGGTACATCTCTAAATATATTACATCAGAATATATATGTCATATATAAACTATAAGAATGCCCTATGACTTTACAACTAGAAGCATAGTTTGTAAAGTACTTATTGAAGATGAGTACAGCATGATATTCAAAAGCCTTAAAAAAATAAAAACAAAAGCATTCTTTTAGAAGCTATTGTGTTTTCAACATTTTTGTTTATTTTCAGGTTGAAAACATTACACCAGACTGAAATATTATGCATAAATTTCCTTTGCAGCAGTAGTGGCTATGAAATAGGAATAATAATGTTTTCTCTTCTCCTACCTTGATGGGTTGTTTATGAGGATCAAATGAGAATGTAGAAGCACTTTGGAACTGTAAAAATAACTTTGGAAATCCAGGGAAATTCTAAAATGAATAATGAACATGTGAACTCGATCATGAAAGTATTTTCATTTTCTTTAATGACATCATCTAAAGCTTTAATAAGATATGGAAACTCAGGCTATCTTTTAGGACACAGAGAGTCATATTTTGGAGTCATTATCTTGAAATAGATGGTAAGTCTAAGTAAAATATTCAAATATTAAAACACTTACAATAAATATGCTGAATAAATTTCAGTATACATTCAACTGGACCTTGGGAGTTCAGTCAGTTGCTCTGATGAGGGTCTCTGTCTCTAACTCCATCCATTGCCGAACTAAGATTCTATGGTGATATTTGAGATAATCATCAGCGTGATAGTAGGGTAAGGACAGTTCAGGCACCCTCTCCGCTGCTGTCCAAGGACCTAGCTGGGGACATCCCGTGGACACCTGGGATCCCCTCTAGAGCCAAGTCTCTTGCCAAACCTAAAATGGATCCCTTAATGTAGGTATCTTCTTCCCTGCTCCTATATCCGCTTTTCCTCCATCTCCACTCCCACTCCCCCAAGCTCTTGCCAGACCTTCCCTTCTCCCTTCCCTCTCTCCCTCTCGCCTTACCCCAAACTCACCCCCACCTCTGGCCTCACCCCCATGCTCACAGCTTTTGCCCTGCAATCTTGTTTG
Source organism: Chionomys nivalis (assembly GCF_950005125.1). NCBI lineage: Eukaryota > Metazoa > Chordata > Mammalia > Rodentia > Cricetidae > Chionomys > Chionomys nivalis. The sequence continues at coordinate 78,654,186 of NC_080091.1, forward strand.
CTTCCAATTTCCAGGAGGATCTATATATGGTTTTCGTTGGGTTCACCTTGTTATTTGACTTCTCTGGACTTGTGAACTATGGGCTTAATGACCTTGGTTTATGGCTAGAGTACACAAATGAGTGAATACATACCAAATTCACCTTTTTGGGTCTGGGTTATCTCATTCAGGATAGTGTTTTGTATTTCCATCCATTTGCATGCAAAATTCAAGATGTCATTGTTTTTTACCGCTGAGTAGTACTCTAATGCATATATATTCCACACTTTCTTTATCCATTCTTCCATTGAGAAGCATCTAGGTTGTTTCCAGGTTCTTGCTATTACAAATAATGCTGCTATGAGCATAGTTGAACAAATGCTTTTGTAGTATGATTGGGCATCTCTTGGGTATATTCCCAAGAGTGCTATTGCTGGATCCTGAGGTAGATTGATTCCGAATTTCCTGAGAAACCACCACACTGATTTCCAAAGTGGTTGCACAAGTTTGCATTCCAACCAGCAATGGATGAGTGTTCCCCTTACTCAACATCTTCTCTAACAAAGGCTATCACTGGTGTTTTTGATTTTAGCCATTCTGACATGTGTAAGATGGTATCCCAAAGTTGTTTTGATTTGCATTTCCCTGATTGCAAAGGACGTTGAACATGACCTTAAGTGTCTCTTGGCCATTTGGACTTCTTCTGTTGAGGATTCTCTGTTCAGTTCAGTGCCCCATTTTTTAATTGGGTTAATTAGAATTTTAAAGTCTAGTTTCTTGAGTTCTTTATATATTTTGGAAATCAGACCTTTGTCTGGCAGAAGGAGGGAGAAGAGGAGCAAGGAAGTCAGGATCGCGAGGGGTTGGTCCACCAACTGAGGCAGTGTGCCTGTTCTAATGGGAGCTCACCAAATCTAGCTGGACTGGGTTTGAATGAGCATGTGAGCAAACCGCACTCTCTGATTGTGGCTGACAATAGGGCTGACTGAGAAGCCATTGATAAAGGCACTGGGATTTGTTTTTACAGCATGTTCTGGCTTTTTGGGACCCTAGTCTATATGGATGCACAGTTCCCTAGGCCTAGATGTAGGTGGGAGGGACTTGGACTTCCCACAAGGCAGGATTCCTGGTCCTCTCTCAAGAAGGGTGGGAGAAGGAGAAGGAGGTGTGGGGGAGCCGGAGGGGATTGGGAGGAGGGAAGGACGTGTAAATAATTGAATGGAAATATAAAAATTAAAAAAAATACAAAAAATTTTCAATATACTGATTATTTACCCCCTAAATCATAATAATATCTAAAAGCATAGCCATCAGGATACAGTGTCAATTGCTTGTTAAGATTTTAGATATCATGTGTACCCATGTCTTTTGGATTCAAATCACAGTTGTAAAACATACATAGTCCATAAATTTGAACCAGTTACTTGAACTTTCTAAGCAATTTAATTTATTATTCATAAAATATATAAATATTTGTTTCTCAGGGTTGTTGAAAAAATCATATGGCTGGTAGAAGATATGAGTAGCACAGTGACTTATGAACATGAAATTCTCAAAAACTGAAGAACACACATACATACACACACAACACACACATATACACACACACACATGAACAGCATAGGGGATAAGAAAAGCAGGCACACACACACACACCAGAGAAAAAGAGAGAGAGAGAGAGCCTTTACTTATGATTCTATTCCAAGCAGATTCTCTTGATTATGTCATTATACTCTCCTTTGTTCAAGAAAGAGGTTGTCTTTTTGTTTAAAAATCAATATCTTTTTTCTTTTATTCTATTTATTCTTTTAAAAATGGGTAAAAATACAACCTGGCTTCAAATGCAAGCTCCTCAAGTCTTCCATCGTTGCCCCCCAAGCTAAAATTATAGGAGTATCCTGTCAGATAGCACTTCCTTTTATTATTTATTATACAAACCTTTGATATATACATTTTTTCTGCTTACAATTTGTGTCAAAACTTTAACTACAGCCATATAACATACCATTAAATTGAAATTGATTGAACTAAAGACTACTTTCTCTCTCTCTCTCTCTCTCTCTCTTTCTTTTCTTCCCTTCCTTCCTTCCTTCCTTCCTTCCTTCCTTCCTTCCTTCCTTCCTTCCTTCTTTTCTTCCTTCCTTTCTTTCTGAAATGAGCACCAGGATTAGCATATTCCAGAGATAAGCATTCTGGATTGCAGTGTTGAACGTTTATGTTTTCTATTTGTCATCTGCCTCTGGAAGAAGGGATGAATTCAGAATCCCAGTCTGTCACGTTGAACTACTTAGACAAATGACAGAATGTTGTGGGTAAACTTTTTGTACACTATGAAGACGTGTCTCTTCCAAAGACTTGTGGTTGGTTTAATAAAGACCTCAATGATCAATAGCCAGGCTAGAGATAATAGGTGGAACCTCCAGGGAAAGAGAGAAACTTTGGGAAGAAGGGATGGGCGGTTATGTGCTAAGACACAGAGCAAGGAGGAAGTAAAGAATGGAGGAGAGATAAAGAGTCATGTGACAGAACTAGATTAATGTGAGTTAATTTAATTTATGGGAGCTAGTTGGGAATAAATATAAGCTAAGGCCAAACTTTCATGATTAATATGAAATTTCTGTGTCATTATTTGGGAACTGGCGGTCCAAAAAAAAGTGTGACTCTAATAGCATATGAAAGAATCACTGCAAAGAAGATAATGTAATTTAAAATTTTTTTATATAAAACTGAAGAACTGGATACAGGAGCAACTACTTGGAAAGCTCTTCCCCTAACAACCCTGCTTTTAAAATGATCTCTACTGCAAGTTGATTTTGATGTTGGCCATGATAACATTGAATGCCACCCATGAGGACAGCCAAAGTGTTAGGACCATATAAAATGAGCCTCTTTAGGGAAACACAGGACTGACTCCCATACAGTTAAAATTGTCTCGCAAAGTGATAGTTATGTTGGCAAACTGGATGGGAGTCCCTAGTCCTTAATATGGCTTGAACTTCCTCCTAGAATAAAGGTAATGCATGACACTTGCTCGGAGCTTGTCCAAATAATGGCAGAAGAAAATGTGAGGTAAAGTATAAAAATTCTTTACACTCAAACAACAAAGAAACTTGGACTTCAGCCAAGGGCTTTGTTACTAAACTGTCAATACAAGTGTGATGGTGTTGGTTACTGCCCAAAAGACTTTCTTTTCCTCTTCCTTGTTGAGAAACTGGCCATCTAAAATGAAATTCTTATACGTGATGCAGATCTGACAGAGAGTCTGAGGGAGAGCCAAGAGAAATGGTTTTACTCTCTATTAAAAGGAACCACATGAAAGCTAAATGGGCCATTTCCTTAATATCAGGATATTTGTGATTCAAAACCATAATGGAATAAAGTAATGAATTGATGAGTGACTTAGGAACATGTCAGTATGAATCTAAAATGCCGTGTGTGTTCCAAAAATACCATGACATCTTTAGATAAAAAGTACAAAAAATATTGCTGACTTCAGTAAGAACTATTTTGTTAAAAACACTGGCTATCTCCTTGTAACCAAAAGTTCTAATTGTTTTTAACAAACCTTGGTAGATTAAAATGAGTTAATTGCTGAATATTAGTCGCTATAAATTTTGGACTAGATACAACACCTCAAATATTGGGCATGATCATTTTGGATACACTGATGTAAACTTATATTCCTTCGCTCTTGTGTGAACATTTGTATGTGCTGGTATGACTGGGGCTGAAGCTCAGTGGTATAGTGTTTATCTAGTGTTTCCTTAGCCCTTGGGTTGTACTTGAGAGAAGCAAATGACTACTTAAAAGTTCTATGTCAAGTACCCCAGAACTATGAGTATATTACATCACAGGCTACAGAAACTTCTCAACCCATGAGAATAAGAGAGGTTTGGTGGTAAGCCCTATATACTTCAGTATTGCCCTTTGTTTGAATTCCCAATCAGTATGCTCATGATCTTAACTCCCAAACCACAAATAAATAAAAACATACAAAGTTGACCTAATATTTTATTGCCAGTCTTGAGGGAGCACCATGGAGTTATACATTTTGAAGGTCTGGCAGTATTCCGACCAAGTGTTACCATCTACACTCACCAGAATGCTCAGTGGCAGTACAGCTTATTAGTGGAGGATCATTGCATTCACAGATCTTCACAACAGCTATCAATTCCCCATGCACACAGTGTGGATCATCAGAGACTATTTTAGAGAACTGAGGAAAAAAAACCACTAGTATCCTTTTCTATGATAGCCCCAATAATGTCAAAAATTATCCATCCTTTATGTTATTTTCATGACCCTATTGTAAACATTTATTTATTTTTCTTTCTATTTGTAAATGAAAAACTTGGACCATGAACAAAATGTTTAGATTTTAAGACTTGTAAATATTCTTCATGTGTTAAAATTCTCACTTTTCCATCCATGATCAAGACTCTCTTTTTTATTTTTCACATTAATATTTTATTTTGTTTTTCTGTATGACATTTGGGTAAGAAATGGTAAGAGCTGAAGTGTTGTCTTACATAAAGGCTTTGAAAATGCAATGGCATAATGCTAATAAAATTATAACATAACATCATATACTCTAAGGTTTTATTTCTGGTTAATTGACCAGATAACTTAAGGCATCCTACAGAGGTTCTTTTGATTCAATGACATGAGGAGATACGACTTGAACTATTCACTTTTTGCTTATTTATATTTCTCTATTTCTCAGAGTAGAGGGCAAACTTTATGTAATAAATGCTTGGGAAACTCCATGCTTCCTTTCAAGTGGATAAATGAAGCTGATTCAGGTTTTCCTGATGAATCTTAATTGTTTCAGAACCCAGTTCTCACCTTGTATCCATCATTTTATGTGTTTAGTCAGCCATGTGTAATAGAAACATTACCAGATTAAATGGGCTTTTTGGACATACAGCTTTTGGTGGCAATCTGGTATAGCCCCTTTGTATATCAGCGTAGCAATTTCTCAGAAAATTAGGAAACAACTTTCCTTGAGAACCAGTAATACCACTTTGGGTATTCAAGGGATGCTGAATTGTACCACGAGGACATGTGCTCAACTATGCTTTTAGCAGCATTGTTTGTCATAGCCAGAGCCTGCAAACAAACTAAATGCCCCTTGACCGAAGAATGGATAAGGAAAATGTGTACATTTACACAATGGAGTACTATAAAGCAGAAAAAAATAACATCTTGAATTTTGCAGGTAAATGGATAGAACTAGATGGTGTGGGAGAATTGTCTGTAATCTGTCAATCATGTTTTAAATAAATGCTGATTGGCCAGGCAGGAAGTATAGGAAGGAAAACCAGACAGGAAGTAAAGGTGATGCAATGTGAACAGGAAAATTCTGGGAAGGAGGAAGTTGGATTCCTCCCAGTCCTGTGAAGACCACTGAAGAAGCAAGATGTGAGCTGCCCTGCTGAAAAAGGTACCAAGTCATATGGCAAGAATAGATCAGAATAATGGGTTAATATAAGCTATAAGAGCTAATAAGTATCCTGAGCTAATGGGCCAATCAGCTTTATAACTTACAGAGATCTCTGTGTGATTTTCTTCAGGGCTGAACAGCCGTGGGGTACTAGGTGGGACAGAAACTCCAATAAGTGGACCCTCATGTTACAACCAGAAAACATCATTTTGAGTGAGGTAACCCAGACACAGAAAGACAACACTCATAAGTGGTTTTTAAACATAAAGCAAAGAAAATGAGCCCACAAATCACAGTCCCAGAGAACCTAGACAACGAGGACCCTAAGTTATATGTAGCTCTAATCTACATGGGAAGTAAAAATAGACAAGATCTCCTGAGTAAATTAGGAGCATAGGGACCATGGGACAGACTTGAAGGGGAAGGGAAAGATAGGGAAGGGAGCAGAGAAAAATTTAGAGTTCAATAAAAATCAATAAAAAAGAAACAACATAAACATTATAACTGCTGTTTACTATTTTGAATATAACCTCCAACCAGATTTTACTTCTGTTTTGATTCCTGAGGGTATTTCTTTGGATTCTACATATTTTACTCTTATAAATTGTCCTACAGGAAATATTTGCACTATTTAAGAAGGCATCAAAAATAACATCGTGAATTTAATGAGTGACAGTAATAACTGTTTGCACTTGCCTTGTCCTTAGATTTCAAATGTTACTCATTTGCAAGGACTGTGATAAACTGATAATTTTATGGGATAAATGGGCTTTATAAACATCCCTACACTTACATTTGCTCCTAACATGCTTCTCTTCCTGGGTGAACTCATTTCTATTTACTAGCTCAGATACCATGACTTTCCAGGCAGTTTCTGGATCCATTTCTGTTGTGTGCTCTTCTTTGAAATTTGAATTTTCAAGTGCCCACTGATGATCTTTATTTTACTATACCTGGTTCTTGTGTTGGTCTGTTGTACAACTGAAAAGAAAATTCACAGTTTCTGAAATACCAAAATGTGGACGCCTCATTTGCTTGGTGTATGGTGAGGATCCCATGGCTGATGGTGGCATGGTAGGACCCTGAGTGACAGACTCTCTGGGAGTGATATATAAAGCCAGAGTAAAGAGATTAGCCAGACTTAACTTTTTTATAATAATTTTGTCTCCTGAGAATCAATATAGGATTCCATAAGAACTGAATAACCCCCTTCATTCAAAGAGCAGCAGCCCCAATAATTATTAACTTTTCCCTAAGCCCCACTACTTAAATTAGGTTTATTACCTTCTAATGGCACTTCGGACAGAAGCACTCTTCCAATATATGGACTGCTGATAATCAACTTCCTTAGACTTAATGCACTAGAAATCAAATAAGGATTTTTAAAAACGAATCGCATTTTTGTTCCTTATAAAATATTTTGCTCTTTTTAGTGGTCATTATTCTAGCTAGCCATGGCACAAATCTTGTCATATAATACACAAAAATTAAGTTTTTTCCCTGTCTGCAAAACAGATTAGTCAGCAAGCCTTCTTGATTTTACCTCATTAGTTTTTGTTTCTTATAGTCTGTCATCATTCCTCTATTTCAATTGGTCTTTAGCTTCTGCTTTTAATTATTGATGTTTCACTCTCCAGGAATATATTTCCCCCCAGGGAAAACATTGATTCATACATTGATTCATTACAATCTTTCCTTAAAAAATACAGCAAATGGTGGAAGCCAAATTGTGAGCTTGAGGCCAACCTGGGACATATTGCAAGGGCCTGTCAACATCTGAAACAATAACCACATAGTTTTCTACTCCCTGTAGAAAAAACTCAATGGCATTCCAAATCCCAGTGAGTTCAGTTGGTCCACATCTCTAGGATTTGGTGTTTTATGTGTCTCCCTCCAGGAGCACTTTCCTTTTTTTAGTAATTTTCTGTGTTTGCCATTATTTTCCTAGTTTCCATGAGATACTGCCTTATTCTTGTATTTGTGGGTCTCATGCCTGAGAAATATAGGACTTTGACTTGTATCACTATTTCACTTTGGTTTCATTGACTACACTGTAGTTCTACCACAGATCTGTTTGATAAACCCAGACCAACTGCATATGCACAAAAAGCCTTGACTGTATAGTTTTAGTTGGTGTATATTTGAGATACACATAGAAAAATTGAATTCCATATTCATTGAAGATCTCACAGTCTTTGCATAGTTGTATATTGCTGCATGTTTAGATATTTCTCTAGTCGGAAAGTTGTATCAATCTCCTACCATTTTAGCAATCTTATGCCAATTTAAAAAAGGTTCTCTTTATGAGTCTTTTCTTCTGCAGCTGTACCAGAGTAATTGAGAGATGTGTTTGTTTCTGTGGCATCTTCCCAAGAAAAGCTAGTTATTTTTATTAATATTTATTTACTTATTTATTTGAGTGCTTTCCTGCTTATATGCATTTTCATTGCATTCCTGCCTCGTGCATGTATCAGCCACAAGAGGGTATTGGATTCTCTGAAGCTTGAATCGCTGACAATTGTGAGGCACAATGTGGGTGTTGGCAATCGAATCTCGTCTGGTCCTCTGCAAAGCAAGAAATGAACATAACCCCTGAGTCATCTCTCTAGCCTAAGATAGATATTCTCTCTCTCTCTTTTTCTCTCTCTTATGTGTTTCTCTCTCATGCATGTGTGAATTTTAATGTAAAGCTGGAAGGACACAGTGGGAAAAATGCTTATCATCTCAGCACCCAGGAAGTTGAGACAGGAGAATCACATGTTTGAGGCCAGTTTGTGCAACATAGTAAGTTCACTGAGGAAACTAGCAATTGCCTTGCTCAAAGTAGAAATAAAACAACAACAAAGTACACTGGCATATGGCGCAGTGCTAGAGAGCTTCTTTCCTTGCTTGGCCTGGATAAATCTGTGGCTTTGATATGGGGTACTGAGCAGAAAAAAGCCAGTTTGCAAATCTTTGTGTTTGTAACTTCTAATTTTAGGATTAGCAGCTCCCTCTGGAAGCAGAGATTCTTTTATATTTTCTTGCATACCATAATGTTCTGTTCATCATTTGATACATGATCTCTCACTTGAATTTATTTAACTTTTTATAACCAGAATTGACCTTATATAGATGCCAGCAGTCTTAGGCAGTTTTCTCATTCTTCCGATTGACTGCATTTGTGACCTGATAGCTATTCAGCATGTCGTATTCCTTATCACTCTGTTGTCAGCTCAAAGATTTAGCAGGAAACCTTTACTAAACATTTATTTTTATACAACAGCAGACTGAGGAACCATCTTACTCTCTTAAAAAAGTAAATAAAATGCTGGGCCTGCCTGATTGGATTTGTTTGATATTCAAGGAGAAAGTTCATGTGAGCGCTTGGAAGAATAAGAAAGCTGAAGCAAGGGTGTCAGAGCTGTGGTGAATTGGCCTAGTGTGGGTTCAAACTAAAACATCATTGGAAACTGGGTATTAAAGGAGCACTTAGCTTTTTATTCTGATGAAAGAAAAGCATGGCTTATTGTACTTACAAGGAAATACACGTACATACCTTTCTTCAGTAACAGCAAAATCTCCTTCTCTGTGATGTTCTGACATTTTATTACTTTTGCAGGAAAAGAAAACAGAATCGTCTGTAAGTAGCAGCATTTCAGTGTGACACTTTGGAGCCACTCTGAAGATTTCGTCTTTGATGTGATGCTTTTCATAAAATGACTCGTGTAAGGCTGTACTCACTCCCATCACCATTGGCAAACTGACGGATGTAAGCTGTGTCCACTCTTCTCTCCAGCTTTGATCTTCACTACAGCAGTCAGAATCAGGACTCGCATCATTGTCACCATTAAGCACTGCAAGAGCTTCCTGCTGAGTGCTTTAAATAGCCACAATATTTTTCATTTTAAGATAATCATAAAGGAATTTGTACTTCCCTTTTTTATTTCTTTTTTTGAGTGTTTTTGGAGTTACAGGATGGATATATATATATATATATATATTACCATGACAATATTCAGTTTTGAACTATGGTTAAATTAACATTTTGTTTTTCATCGTGTGTGTGTGTGTATACGTGTGTGTGTATTTTTTTTGGACATAGATGAAGATCCTTAATTTAGGAACAAGGTTGAATGTTCTATTTCAATGGTCATGTATCAGTAAGATTTAAAAATTTTTTATTGATATACAAGTGCTATGGGATAATAGTCTTTTAACCTGTCACTTGTATTATTTTTAATAAAATGTTGATTGGTCAGTAGCCACCTTTAATCCCAACATGTGGGAGGCAGAGGCAGGCCTATCTCTGTGACTTCAAGGACAGCCTGGTTTACAGAGTGAATTCTCCAGGACAGCCAAAGATATACAGAAAAACCCTGTCTCAAAAAGCCAAAAGTTAAAGATAAAAAATAAAAGAAATAAAGGTTAAAATAAAGGCATGTAAAATGAAAAATACACTGAGAGTCTGGATACTATATGTTAGTATATTCTCTTCGAATTGTTTAAATACTGAGGAAGGAGCAACAGCTGTTAAAAAATATTTGTTTATAAATGGTGCTAAATTAATCCAAGATAGGTATTTTGAAAATACCCTGACTTCAAAATTTAAATAAAAAAGTATGATACTTTGAAGAAGAGGATTTGCTTTTGTTTTCACGGGAAATGAGAGGATGTGGATTCATTTCAAGTTAAGAAAAATCAGGTTTGATCAAGAAAGACCTCCTAAAAAATCTCCGATAGGAGTGGATGGCCCAGATGTCTGAGTTCTACATCCAGAACAGATGCTGCCTGAGATGATCAAGCCTCGCAGGATACTCAAATCACAACCTGATGAAAATTCTAAATTTTCTTTAGGTCCCCATAAGATTATCAGTGCCCCCAATCAGCAAGAAGTATTCTGAAAACTATGCTCACATTCCCAAAAAATGGACTATGGATATTTTTCTTTGTTTAAAATTTTGATTACAAGTTGTTATGGATAATGGCCAGAAAAAAAGCTAAACAAATGACATTAAATTCAGAGTTCTTGGGTTTTTGTGTTTTTTTTAAAGGACAGAAGTGCTAAGGGACAATGGTCTTTTATCCTGTCACTTGTATTATTTTTAATAAAATGTTGATTGGCCAGTAGGAAGTAGAGGCAGGGCAACAAAATTTCTGGGAAGAAGGAAGTTTCAGTCTACAGTCATAACCCAGCCACAGAGGAAGCAAAATGTGATTGCCTCACCGAAAAAGGTACCAAGCCACGTGGCTAACATAGACAAGAATAAAGGGCCAATTTAAGATGTAAAAATTAGTTAAGAAGAAGCCTGGGCTAATGGGCCAATCATTTTATAACTATCGCATTTCTTTGGGGCTGAACAGTTGCAGGACTGGGAAGGACAGAAAACCCAGTCAATATACAAGCATAGTAACTAATAGAAAAGTAGGCACAAACTGGAAATTTATTGACTTTAGAGTGAAGCTTGGTATCCTATTTTATTACATAATTTCTATTCCAACTAAGTTGTTGAGAACACAGTTTTATTAGTTATGAAAAATATTTGGTTTTCTTATTGGCAGAGATTTTTGTATTATTTTAACATAAAAATTATCAAATTATTTTCTCCACACAAAATAGATATCCTGTGTTTGTCTCAATGTCAGAGAAATCTTGCTGGTGTTTCGACTATGCTAGAGTGACAATGACTGAATAATTCATTGATTGCCGAAAGGTCAGATTGACTATTTCAACAAACATTTGAGAAAGCCATATGACTTCAGCCACAGAGGACTTTCTGCAAAGCTTTGGTATTTATCTCTCATCATCCTCAGAAGCTGTAAAAATGTGATTGGGGAAATTGAAGTATATTGGTATAGATGAAAACTGTGGTTAAACCAGTTTTCCAAAGTTACATCCAAGGTCACAGATAGAGTAGAAACTGGAACATACCTAAACCCCTGTGTATTCTTTTGTTGTTCAATCGAAGGAGGTAGATAATTTCTTAGTTGTGGTATGATTGCAATTTTGCAGTTTGGGACCAAATGGTATTCTATATTTATATAGCACCATTAAATTTCATCTAATCCAATCATCTAACAAATAGCTCTTCAGTGCACGGTATGTGAACAGTCTTATGAGAAAACCAATTTTTTTTTTTGCTATTCTCAAAGAATTTCTTGTGTACATTATATTCTTACATAAGGAACAGAATTGGAAAACATATAATAACTGTTGGAAGATAGCACTAGAGAAAAAAGCAAAGGGAATAAGTTGACTTATCTGTCAAGCACTCCTTAAATACTTTTCTACTTCCTCAAATTTAGATCTTACCAAATGGGTAAAATGCCCATTTGTGTTGCCAAATAATTGGTAAGCATTTTTAAAGTCTTTTTTAGATTACAATAAATTGCCTCATTTCTTCCTTTTTCTGCCCCCAAACACCCTCCTATATATTGCATCCCTGGCTGTCGTTTGAGATGATGTTCTTTTTTTACTTTTTAGTGTCTGTGTGTATGTATGTATGTGTGTGTACATATGTGTGTGTTCCTAAATAGGTAAATACAACCTGTTCAGTTTGTATAATGTTATTTTTGTGTATATGTTTTCAGGACTTACCATATGGTATAGGATATATAGTTGCTCTTTCTTCGTATGGTAGTTTGAAAGAAAATTGTCCCTCAAACGAGGGGCACTTATTTTTAGGTAGGTAGGGTCATTCGGGATGAAGTGTCTCACTGTGGAGGTGGGATTTGAGGTCTTATATATGCTCGAACCATGCCCAGTCTCTCAGATCACTTCCTGTTGCCTGTGGGTCAAGATGTAAGGACTCTCAGCTCAAGCACCATGTCTGCCTGTATACTGCCAGATCCTATCATGATGATAGTGGACAAAACTTCTGAAACTGTAAGCTAACACATTATATGTTTTTCTTTACAGAAGTTGCCATGGTCATGGTGTTTCTTCACAGTAATAGAAACTCTAAGACTCTAACTAAGATTCCTGGAGAAAACTTTGTCTCCAGCTCTCAGCATTCCTTATTTTTCTGTAGTTCTGAACTCAGGGTGGAGGCCTCACGAGCTTTCCTTCATCTACATTAGCAAGTCTACTGGCATCCTCCTTTCCAGATCAGGTTTACGATTCATGTTGGTGAGACTTTATGCATATAGTTTCAAACATTTCTGGGAGACACAGTCTCACAGGAAACCTCATTCATCTGGTTCTTGCAATCTTTCTGCACCCTTTTCTTTTATAATTTTTCGAGCCTTGTGTGAGCAAATTGTGCTGTGGATGTATCAGTTAGGACTGGGTTTCACAACCATGCATTTTTCCTGGTTATCGTTAATTTTTAATGCTCATCATCTGTTTCAAAAATTTTTTCCTTGATGAGTGGTGAAGATTATATCTATATTCAAAATATAGTCAAGTGTTATTCTAGTTTAGTAAAGTGGTGGTCCTTTAAGATCCATGATTTCATGTATCTGTGTAGTTGGCTAGGTTTCTAGTATCAAACATGATTTCTCTCTTGTTGAGTGGCTATTAAGTGCATGAGAGAACTGTTGCTTATGGCCCATGTTTGTGTGCCACGACTGTACCTTAGGCTCATGGTGTCATGCTGATCTTCATTATAGTTCATAGGCCTAATAGCTGGGTTGTACTGTCAGTTCTTTCCTTCTAATTAGATAATCTCTTTTTAAAATTTATATATTTTGTAACCCGATCACAATTTTATCTCCTTCTCTCCTCCTATTCCCTCTCCAACCTCCTCTTTGCCCTATCCATTTTTCCTCTGTTTCTGTTCAGAAAGGGAGAGGTCTTTCATGGGTATCAACAAAGAATGGCATATCAAGTTGTGTTAAGACTAAGCACCTCCCATTTTATTAAGGCTGGGCAGGCAATCCAGTATGAGAAATGGGTTTCCATGAGACAGTCAAAGTAGGACAGCACCCTGTTCCCATTATTTGGAGTCCCACAAGTAGACCAAGCTACACAACTGTCATAGATAGGTAGAGGGCCTATGTTGATCCCATGCAGGCTCCATGGTTGTTGGTTCAGGTTGTTGAGTATCTGTGAGCCCACATTATTCTTTTTGTGGGTTTCCTTTTGATGTCCTTGACACTTCATGCCTCTCTCTCCAGCAACAATTGGTGTTCTTGCATGGAAGTTGTCTTTTATGTCAATGTGTTCAAAGTTAACTCCCACCTTCTCTTCTATTGGGTACAGTATATTTGGATTTATGTTCAATTCTTAGACTCATTTGGAGTTGTGTTTTCTGCAGGGTGATAGATACAGATCTATTTACATTCTTCTACATGCCGACATCCAGTTAGACCCGCACTGTTTGTTGAACATGCTTTTTTCCCCATTGTATAATTTTGGCTTCTTTGTCAAAAGTTAGGTGTCCATAGGTATGTGGATATATCTGTGTTTTGTTGATTTCATTGATCCACATATCTATTTTTATGCCACTACCAAGCTGTTTGTATTACTATAGTTCTGTAGTATAGCTTGAAATCAGAGATGATACCTTCAAGAAGTTCCTTATTGTGCATGTTTATTTTAGCTATCCTGCTATTTTTTCCCATATGATATTGAGTGCTATTCTTTCAGTGTCTATAAAGAATCATGTCAGAATTATGATGAAGATTGCATTGAATCTGTAGAGTACTTTTGGTAAGATTACTATTTTTTACCTGTTTTATTTGTTAATCCAATAAATCTGTGAGCATGGGAGATATTTCTATTATTTTAATATATTCTCCAATTTCTTTCCTCAAAGATAATTTTATTTTCATGTTCACAAAACTGATCATAATTTTGTGTCACTTTCCTATTTGATACTTTGAATTAAATATATAAGTGATGGAAGTGGGATGACGATAAATTCCTTTCGTAAATATCTATTTTCTTTACCATAATCCCTCAAATAAACATATGTCAGTATCTTATTTAACATTCATATAATCATTTAAAAAGTGTCCAGGTTTGTTTTAGAGGACCACACAATTCCTTTCTTTTCGAATCTAAGATATTTTGCAGGCTGTGCTTAATTCTTTGGTTTTGTAATTTAATGATTGTTGATTGTGATGATGGCTCAAATTTTAAGGGCTGCTGTTTTAACTTATTGTCAGATCCAGTTTGAATATTGAAGTTAAACATAGAAATGATAAAACAAAAAGTGAAAAAGAAACCCTTCAGTAAACTGATATGGTTGTTTCTACAATTTCTTTGCTCTTTTATTTAGATAGCATGATCAGTGTGCACTTGGCCACCTTGGTCATTGTGTTAGAAATCCTCATAAATAATTTGCTGTCTCTGACATCATCTTTCCAGTTCAGCTCAATAACTGTTTTAACTTTCTGACTACTGGCACTCCAGGTACTGTTTGAGTGATCTATCCTGTAATCTGACTTTGGTCTACCTGTACACCATGCTTGTACCTCTGAAATAACTTTCTAACCTGCTTTCATTGGTCCTGCCTCATTCAGTTTAGCAATGATCTACCCAGGGGTTACACTGCATTTGATCCAAATCTAATTAGGTTTCCCACTTGCTTGAAATCTTGGTAACTCACTAGACTCTGTATCAGTGAACTGCAATACATCCACTGCTTAGACACTGATTGAAGATTTCTGGTGGGACTGGAAAGTGCCCGTGGGGGTTAATAATTTCCATTTGTATAAAAAAGAACATTGAGAAATTATACCTGACAGAATTCAGAATTGTTCAAGACAGTCAGGTCAAGTTGCTATATATAAAATTGCCTTGCTTATCTTTCTATTATTATGGACTCTCTGCTCAAGTCATGCTTGATTACATGTATTTTCCTCTTTCTTTTATGCCTTCCTGCTATTTCACAAGCTGTTCCTTCAGTCTTGAACAGCCATTCTTATCTGTTAAACAGACTAATTCCTACCTGCTTGGTAAGAGGCAGGAGGGGACAGTTTTTCATCTATGAAATCATCCCTGACTCCCTGTCTCCCACTGAGAGACATTCTCACTCTTCTAGGTGACCCTATCACACTTAGTAAATACATCATCACTCCAAGAAAGTGCGCACGTTAAATCTACTGAGCAGCTGTGAGTATGGCAGCCAAAGACAGTACATGAGTTAGTTCACCTAGATACATGAACTTGACACATTTTCTGCTTTCTATATATGGCTGTTGTTACTTCAGTAACTGTTGTATTGAAGATACTCAGTAATATTTAGAATAATATATTTAAAAATGTGTGACAGAAACTTTAATAGTTTTTTTTCTTTTACTTAAGAGCCAGAAATTCAAATTAGTCTAAATCAGAAGAAAATGTCAATAAAATTATAGTATTTCATGCACAGGTTATATTTCTTTTAACAGGACCAACTAACCATAAATCTTGCCATAATACTTGTGATATTATTTTCTTTACAATACATCCAGAAAAAGGTAGAAGGCAAGAAATAAAAGGAATATCATCAGAGTCACTGGCTTCAGAAAATTTGCATGATAGACAGTGAGGTACTATACCACTATCCAGGTGACCACTGGGTACTGTTTTTTTTTTATATTTATTTATTTATTTATTTATTTATTTATTTATTTATTATGTATACAATATTCTGTCTGTGTGTATGTCTGCAGGCCAGATGAGGGCACCAGACCTCATTAAAATGGTTGTGAGCCACCATGTGGTTTCTGGTAATTGAACTCAAAACCTTTGGAAAAGCAGGCAATGATCTTAACCACTGAGCCATCTCTCCAGCCCCCTGGGTACTGTTTTTTTAAGTCAAATGATGGAGATGTCTTCAAAACAGTGGCACATCTGTATTATAGTGAGAGGATGGTCTGTATCACCTCCTTTTGAATATACACTATGCAATTATTACCATGTTTCTCCTTTTCTGAGAAGAGGATTAGAAAGAAGGAACAGAGAAGAGTGGAACAGGTGAAAAGCAATCTATCACGCTCATTCTCACATCCTTGTTTTGCACATCCTTGTCAAGTGCACACTGTCTAAGAAGGTAAGTAAGTTTCTGCCATCCATATGGGAAATAGCTCAGGAGAGGAGATAGCCAAAGAAGATGGAGTTATAGAAAATAGGCTCCTCAATGTAGAAGCTGAGAAGAACACAATGCAGGGGATTGGCTTGAACTCCCATCTCCTGGTATAATGTAGTCTAAGAGTTGAGCAGAGTGTGTGTGAGACTGAAGTGCCTCATTAGAGAGGTGCACTAGCATGTGGAATCCATCCATCCATGGTTGGAAAGGAACACCAGCCACCACAAAAAAAACTGAGGTGGACCTCGTTAATGCACCACTGCTCATCATGTTCACTGCCCGTCACTTCATGCTCATTATTGTCATAGCTACTGTCTAAAGGATGGAAGAAAAGAAAGCACTGAGAGAGAAAAATATATTCATTTTCCAATTAATTCCCCAAATTTGCAATGAGAGCCAACAATGGGGAAGAGTTAACCTTCACACAAATCGGCACGTGGAATCTTGGGCTGTCCTGAAGTATGAATACTGGTGTCCAGATAGAGACCCTTTCTCTAATGCTCATTAAAAATGTCTATCTTCTGTAGGGACTAGAAACTCAACAGAACATGTTGGTTGGGAACGATTAAAGGAAAATAATTTATTTCATATTTTATAACATTACCTTGGCCTTACCTCTGGAGAACCAGCTTACTTGAATGAAAGGAATGAATGCTAGGAGGCAACGGGAGTTCACTAAGGGCTCATTATAAGACTGTGATACCATTTTACTTTCTGAAAGTGTTCCTACATGTGCAGAAATACCCAGATCTGATCACAATGAACAAAGAGGATTCAAGGATAAGATTGGAGATAGAAGGTTGGAGACAAACTTGCATTTGTACAAGAGTCTAGGGGAATAAAAGTGTCAACCAGAGTGGAGTGAGGTTTATATTAAGTTAGAAAAAGGAAGCAGAGATAAATGAAAGCCAGCTTTCACTTGGTTTTCTGTATCCTGGAAAGGTGTTACTGTGACAGAGGGTATGAGCATCATGTTAAAGAGTCTCTAGTTTGGTCTGGATGTCAAACATGCTTCCCATCCTGTCAGTGAGAGCAGCTCTCTTTGGTAATTGCTAATGGTTGCTGTGTCTCTCATTCTGAGCTACAGATCAGATTTTGTGAATGTACATGCATTCATTACGTGCCACCTGACTCAGAGTGGAACCTAATAAATGTTTCTTTTTCCCCCCAGGAGAAGTACTTGAATGAAGTAATGAAGAAGATATTAGTTTCACAAAGTTTATGAAATCAGTTGAGACATTGTTCAAACTTGTCATTCAACAACACTTTAGAATGTCCTACCATACTATTAAAGAATAAACCAGAACTCTGTGGATTTACAATGAGATTTGTTTGGAGACTCCAGTATGGTAGCTTGAGAAAACCCAGAACTCTATGCTGAGCTTATGAATTATTATCTCTATGTCTGGTTCTTCACACCCTGGTTTGATTCTTTATTGACTGATTGGATTTTGGTAAAATGATAAATTATGTCTTCTGGATTAGCAAACTTAAAGGTCGGTTCTTGGAAAACAGTGACCTCTTGAAGAAGTGGCATGCTACAATATAGGGACAAGGAAGTCTTCATACCTCACATTGCTTAATGTTGTACGGACTCATTCTTAGAGTTTATCATACTTCACCTTTAGATTAGGTCACAGATGACAGCTACTGGCTTTTTGAGAAAATGTGTCTTTTATTTTCAGTGGTGTAACAATTCAAATAAGTTTCAATACTCTAGTAGGTATTCCCACACCCATTTTCATGTAGGCATCATGGGATCTGTGTTCTTAAGAAACGAGGACAGTAAGCAGAAAGGGAAGTAGTGGCAGTGTCTGGATGAAGTGGGGGAGGTGTTTGTGTTGGATGGGCCCAAGACTCATGAAAGAAAATAATGGATAAGTTTTGCTTCTTGGTTGTGTCTTGACCTTCTTGGCCTGCAGCTTTTACACAGGCACATACAAAACAGCGAGCTCATCACACAGCCACAGTTAGGTAGCTCGAACAGCAGGTGTACTCTGCTCCTCAGTGCAGAAAATGACATGAAACCTCACGCAGGCATTAAGGGAGAAGGTTCAAAGTGTTAAAAATTGTTAGCCACCTGCCAGTACAGCACAACAGCAGGTGCATATGTTAAATATCTACAAAGTCCAAATGACTTTAAAGCTTTTGCGTGGTTTTAATGTCACTCTTTGCCCTTCAAAAACCTCACAGCAAATAAAACAATGCACGGTGCATTCTATGCTGTATAACTTTGTCTTCAGAAGAAACTAAAATTTTACTTCTTAAAATGGTTAAACTGAACATAAGTTGTAAAAAATATAGTTCTCAAATAAATCCAAGTGCATATATCTTTTACAGTAAAATTTAAAATTTTAACTCCTTTATCTGGCATAACATTCTAAGACTTAGAGAAGTCACTGGCAAGTTTATTGTTAATTTCCTCACATTTTTGTAAAATCCAGAGCCAATTATGACTATCAAGATAGATACTAAAAATACTCCTTGTGTTTGTTGAGTGAGAAACATTATAAATATTGCCTGTAAAATGGTTTTCAGTAATTATGAAATAAATTTTTATGTGTTTTTCTAGATTTGATTTTCATTTAAAAATTATTATGTTTCAGTAATAAGTAATATCTTTCATTCAATCATAAATTAAATTTTACTGTTTGGTATGTTATGTGCAAACACTGTGACTTGAAAAAAATTTTAGGATGACTGATGTTTGTTGAAGATTAAAAACATCTATTTCATTTTCTTGAATAACAATATCAGTAACACAAGAGTAAAAATGAAATGACACACACACACACATATATATATATATATATTACATTATCCATTAAAGGAAAAGATCAAACTATTTCCCCATAATGTATAATTTTCTGTTGAATAGGTATTTCCCATCATGTAACTCAGTGTCCATTTAAATCATTTAAAATATATTTTTACATATTTGTGAATGATAGCTTTTCATTCTGGGCTTTAGTGCAGATTTGCATCTGTTGTAGAATACAGACTGAAGTGTCAATCAAAAATATTCTTAGCCACTGTCAGTAAAATAATCTTTTATCAAAAATACTCTTCTCTATTTAGAGCTAACATGAGTTACAGGATATATTCAGTGTTACAAAAGAAGATCATCTGTGGAGAATATTTACCTAGTAATCCATTTGTTTCTTATGTTTTCCAGTCAAGTGGAACTATGTGACCAACACAGGCAAAAAGGCTGACAGAAACAATACCCGCGTTTCATTTTCAAGCTGAAACAGTTCAGGCTGAAATAATCCAACACATGATGTGATTGCAAGCTGATTCTAGAGGCCATGTATTGAGAATGTAGTGACTGAGTGGCTTCCTGTGTCACCTCTGGGAGAAGTGCTTCTTTCATCTTCAATCTTACTAAGGAAAAAAAGCTAAACTAAATTAAGCTAAACAAAACAAAATTAAAACTTGACCTTGTCTCATTTGCAGGCACGGGGATTTCAAAGCTTATCTGGCAGTGCTTTGCTGTGTTCATGGTAGTTTGTTTGCCTTTTGGATTTTCATAACTATACGTATCTTTCTATTTACAAATATCACCAGTCAGACACACTACTAACACAATTGTAGGGGAGAGAGGCCAGTGAGAAACTTGTGTTTGGAGGTTAACACAGGTTTTGGGTCTGGAAGCTTCCACTTCAAGTTGACTTAAACTGTTTCTTTTTTTCCATCATAACTGTTGTTCTCTGAAACTAAACCAGAATTGGATCTATAATGTGAAATTTCAAGTGTCAAACTAGTCCACAAATAATAATATTAGATGTGACAACGCTATAGGAAAGGAAAATAAATGCATCAATTGTTTTAAAAATTTCCTGGTGATTCTTAAAGACTCTCTGTGCTGATGAGTGCTCTAGTGTGTGGAAACAGTATACAACTTGTGTTTTTACTGAGTGGTTAGCTAATAAGTTGTCACATAAATAAAATTAATAGCTTGAGAGAAATCTGTGATTTGAAAACAAAAAAGAAAAATTAACTGGAAGTTTTACTGTAGCTTATGAAACATGGATAGAGTCCCATTAAAATTTCTTCAATACCTATCCAGCACGCTGGATCATGGTTTATTCAATTTATACCTACTATTGACTATTAATGGGTATTAACAATTCTATGTTGTAGGTACATTTATGTCCATTTTATAGATGAAAAAATTGCATAAGATGCCAGTCACTGTTTATAATTCCCCCAGTTAACTCCTATTATAAGCCAGAATTCGAACTAATTTAAGATTTCAAATTATTCATCTCATTTTGCTGTGTGATCTAGATGAAGTCCATGAGTCTTAGTGGATGACCGGCTACATTAAGTCACATTTAAAATAAAAATCTCTTCAAAAGTGAAGAACTGGATAGAAGGAATAGCTAGTATATAGACTCAAGTCCTGGAACGAATTTGGGATATTTAACAAACAATGATGGTGCTGTTGTAGTACACACGCATTTACCCAGACAAAGTAATTCTCAGCCTCCCTTGCAGCTTTGAGTGGTTATGTGAGTAGATGAGCTAAAGCCATGGAGTGGTAAAAGCTCTCCATCTAGAGCTGGTCTGTAGGCTTTCATTCCCCCTTCTTCCAATCCTTTCTTCTCATAGAAAATTACTGCTTCATGAACATCTGGAGGATAGATGCTATGCTCATAAAATGTCTGAGGGGTAGAGTGGGACAGAGATGACATGTTCATTTCCAGTTTCATGATCAAATTCAATTTTATTCTTATGTAAATCATTTTCCTAATAAAGTCAAACTCCGTCCCTTAATTAAAAATAGAGTTAAAGTAGTGAGTTGTAAAAATACTACAAACAGGAAGAGGCTGTGGTTTGGCACAGTGATGTGTAGGAAGATGGTCTATAAAAATAATCCTGGCTTGGAGAACATATTCTATATACATATATTTGAAATAAACAGTGAATAATAATATTAATAAATAATAATATTTAAAGTAAAGTTAATTAAAACACTATAAAATTCAATATTATATCCATTCATATATATATGAATATAATTAATACATGAAATGGTAGTTAGGCCATTTCTGTAGGAATATTTCTTTTTTAATTAAGATATTTTAAACAAGAAAACATGTAATTTAGCATTTTGCAGTGTCA
Source organism: Chionomys nivalis (assembly GCF_950005125.1). Taxonomy (NCBI): domain Eukaryota; kingdom Metazoa; phylum Chordata; class Mammalia; order Rodentia; family Cricetidae; genus Chionomys; species Chionomys nivalis. The sequence goes on from NC_080091.1 coordinate 78,675,732, forward strand.
CCAAATCACAGCTTGACTATAAGGTAAAAGTTAAATTCCCCTAAGTTTTCCCTATGCAGCACCCTAAAGACAGATTGACATTTAAATTCAATCAGATGGGAGAAACAGTTCCCTTTTTGAACTCTAAGGAGACACAGCCCTTAATCTTTTCTCTCAATCTTTATTGCTTTACATATGCCACATTTGCTAGAGTGAAACTTTTGGTTGGCACATTAAGAACTTTGTAATCCCCCCCTGTTTGTGAGATCAGTGTAATCTGCCTCTCCTGCCTGTTTTATCCATGAGGGGATTCTCTGAAGCAAGCGGAACTCAATAGCAGTGGTGGCTGACTCGCAGGATAATTTAAAGATGCAGCCTTCTGACAGCTGATTCTTCAGTGACTCCACGTCTACTGACAGAGGTAAAAGAAAATGCTGAAGTTGTCAGTCGGCTTCTATTTTTTATGAGCAAATTTTGTACTTTTTGGAGCGATGGGATGGAGGTGCGTTGCGGGAATGAACTTCATGTGCCAATCTGCAAAGCAATCCTTGCTCTCCCTTGTGCAGGACTAGGACTGGTGGGGCATTTTTCACCTGAGGCTGGCAGAGTGCCTCATTAAAATGGATTTATTAAGCCTACAGGGCCCCGTGTAGAAGAAGAATGGTCAGTTGCTAGTTCATCAAGATGGGAAAACTGGGTAGAAAGTCCAAACGACTAGGTTATAGGATACTAAATTGGCACATTTTATACACTTTCTGCCCTGGTTTTATAAGTGAGGCCAGTTTAGTCATGCAACATGTTGATTCTTTAAGCCCAATAATTGTATAAATTTAAAGCACGTCTTTGCAAAGTCAGCTTGTCTGACATTTTGGGCCATTCTTCACTGTAAGATGGTCTGAGCTGTCTTAGGTATTAAAGCATGGCCAACACGCTTTGCTGGTCTCTACTCACAAACACGAGAGTGATGCCTCCATTCTGATTACCAAAAATATCTCCAGATTTGTTAAATATCCTTTGGGGAAAAATAACTTGCCCTCCAACAGAATTATTGTCACTTAATATAAACTGAAAGAGTCATACAACACACTTGAATTGTAGATCTGGACCATTACATAAGAACATGATTTCAAAACAAGAAAGTTGAAAGCCACATTTAAATACAAGCTTGACTTAAGGTAGAAGGGGAAGGAGAGGAAGAGAGGGGAGTGGAGAAAAATGTATAGTTCAATAAAAACAATTAAAAAAAGAAAAATTGTAAGACGACACGAAGATTCAGTACTCAAGATACCTCTGGGTAAGAGTATAATTAACACAATCAGTACAGGCAATGTGATTTAATGTGTGGGACCCATACCTTTAGCCAGTAAGGAAGAAAGTTGGCAAGAGGCAGATGCCATCTCAGAGCCTCATTGAGCTAACAGGACAGTGTGTTAGGGCAGACTGTAGCCTAAATCACATAATAGACTCACACACAGCCTGCATCAGATGACGACTTGGACTGAGTATACTTTATATAAATTATGTTTGGAAGAAAGTGGTAGTGAGTCTGCTGAGGAAAGACATCAATAATTATTGAAAGCAGCTTTGAGAGCTGAAGCCATTCAGGAGGACCTCACCTTTTCATATATCACCTATGTGTTGCCACATGCTAATTTATCCCCTGAGACTACATTAAATCAATTCCTAAGCTATAATTACTACTAGAAGTAGTAATTTCACATATTTAAATATCATTTAGCAATTTCCCAGTGCTCTTGCTAATGGTAAGAGCACTACTATCATTGATCTTGTCACCTAGTTTCTGAAAGAAAGACGTCCTCTTTGGAACTGAGAATTCTTTCCATTCTCTGTAATTAATTTTGATTTCCCTTTGCAAGGCACTGAAATTATTTTCTCTAGAGTAAAACATGTTCAAGCCACCTCAGGCTAATTATACAATAGCCTCTCGTTCATTATTCCATCAAGTTACTCATATAACCAGTGAATCTACAAGCATCCTTTGAACACATACTGATGTTAAGCGCATATATAAATAAGGGACTGCAAATAGTCATAAAAGTGATCCCTCTTCTCAAGTAGATTTTAGCAAATTAATGCATTTTCATAACTGTTGTAATCAGAACACAGGAAGACCGTTGTCATGAACAGTGGTAGCTAAAGTCTGCACAAGTAGCAGGGTAGGATTTGGAGTAACTTCTTTGAACACTCTAGAGTCAAAAATTTCAGAAGAATATCTTTAAAGCAGATGAGTGCCTTGGCTGGATACATATTGTGAAGTGCTTACTCTGATTGTGTTGTGGGCGATGAATTAGACTTGAGAGAGAAGGGTGGCAATGTGATCAAGAGAGAATGATAATCAGGCTACACTGGTAATATCACATGTGACAAATGGTGAAGGATATTGATGTGGATTTGTCTATGGCAGGTGTAGGTGGTAAAGTGAATAGATAATTATAGTTATTGTTTATAATGATGCTGGGCATGAGGAACCAAAGTCTAATACTAAGTCTACCTTGGGTCAACATGATCTGCTTGAGAGGACTTTGGTGGTATCATAGGCCATGGGCATGCTTGTGTCAAACCCAGCAATCATCATGGACCTTCTGTATAGTTTTCTGACTGATCTACTAAACTGTATATTTTTTGTATTTTCATGACTATTCAATCCTACTCCTACCCCAAATTTCAATGCACATGTATACCTTTGCTTTCTTACTTTTCAGTGTTAATATTCTTTATGCTTTTATCGGGCTCTTACTTCTTTTCCCTTTGCTTATGTTCTCTCTAGAACCACTAACTTTTCCCAAATCCTTGTACTTAAACTCTAAGCACACACACACACACACACAATGTATACATACACAAAATATCTTGATAAGCATTGAATAAATTGATTGAGGAATAGCTTTTAACTGAATGCCTAGTTGTAAACATCTGGTACAACTTACAACTTATTCTGAGAACTCAAGTATCATTATTAGACAAAAATGCAAAATTGAGCAGTCTTATATTTCCCTTGAAGTCATGAGACTAGGTAAAAGCATTTTCAAGAAAATGTATGTTGAAAGAGAAAGTTAGGTGTATTTCAGTGCTACAGTGCCATCCTAGCAACAAGGGCCTGGTTTTGATCCCTAGACTCCTCCCCCTCTGACACTCCCTGTAGGAGAATTCATTCCTATTTTCTCTCTCACTCCTGATTCCTAGCTCTAAGCCTTCGGATGTGAAGGTCAACGTGGAGCAATAAAGAAGTCAGGCATGGTGGGGGCTTTAGAGAGGAAAATAACAATACAAAGGATATGAAGTGGGAAACAGGAAAATGTGGAAAGATTACAACTGGGGAAGAGGAGAGAAATCAATACCGAGGAGAATGAAGGGGGAGGACAAGAAACAGCAGGTTTGTCTGATAAAGTTTCAAAGAACTTACTATCTTGTAAACATATGTAATATAATACATATTTTTTCTACACATATATTTATATTTTATATATCATATATTATATATATATATATCTACAATTGTATATAATCTCTAGGATATATAAGTTTTAAAGGAAAAAAGCAACTTGGGGTAACAATGCTTCTCAACAAAAAATACAAACCGGAAACTAACAAAACTGAAATACCAGGCATGATGGAGGGATTTAGGAGGGGCTGGGGGAGGAAAGGGAAAGTAAGCAATAGTGTGATTTTATTTTATTTAAAATGTGTAACTAAGAAGATATTAGAAAACAAAGAATTCGAAGACTGTGAAAACAATGAGAAAATAAGAAAATAAAAGAATTTACTGGTAAAACTAAGAAGAAAGGTATACACTCAGGTCATAAGGGGAAAACATCCTTAGAAGTTAATAGTTGGATCTAGGAATGATGGCATGTCCCTGAAATTCTACTTAATTAGGAGGCTGAGGCTGAAGTTAGAGGGTAGAAAGATTGAATATCACCTCAAGAATATAGCAAGTTCAAGGAGACCACACTAGACCACTTAGTGAGATCCTGTGTCATAAGGAGAACAACAAAGTAGTCAAGGTTAGTGATACAATTTACAGTAGTGTGCTTACCTGGCTCTTGGTTAAAGTGATGAAACACTCTTAGAAGTAACTTTGAAAGAAGAAACAGAGCAATGAATTTAAAAGCTGTTTGGTTTAACTTGAGGCCCATACCAGGAGAAGGATACCATCCCCTACACTGCTTGAATGGCTGAAAAGTAGATACTGGATAGCCCAGAGACCTAGGGTAGAACCAAACACAACTGACAAAAACAAACAAGGAAACAAACAACAACAAAATCAATATGATTCCATGATATTCTGCTCTATTCATAGATCAGTGTCTTGTCCAGTTGTCATCAGAGACTCACAGTCCAGACATTACACAGAGTCTAAACTGGAGGTATCATATCACAAATATGAGAACCCTGCAGAAGAGAGATTGTTTAAGTCATAAGATATGGAGGACACCAGGAGCACATTATCCACTGGATCAAGTAAGCAGGGCTCATATGTTCTCACAGAGACTGAAGTGGCAGTCACTGGGCCTCCATGGGTCTGAACCAGGTTCTCTGTATCTATCTTATTGCTGTTAACTTGGTGTTCTTAAGAGATTCCTAACAGATGGAGAAGGTGTGTCTCTGACTGTTTTGCCTGCACTTGAGACTCTTTTCCTTTTGTTGGGCGCTTTGTCCAGCCTGGATGTGAGGACTTTTGCTTTGTCTTACTGTATCTTGTTTTGTACTATTTGTATACTGACTCGAGGTCCTGCTCTTTTTTTGAAGAGGAAACAAACTGGGAGTGGATCTGGGGGAAAGCAGAGTTTGGAGGTAGGTGGGAAGAATGGAGTGGGGGAATTGTGGTGGGATCTGTATTGCAGGAGGGAAGAACTAAATTCCAAAAAATATAAAGATAAACTTTCACCATGAGATTTTGAAAGAAGTGATCAGATATAATAATGCTTATTATTTTATTAAGTAAAAATGGTGTATCTCTCGGTTAAGTAGGGGATGCTAACTGAGAAAATGAAGACAATAAAGTGCAATAAAGAGTGAATTGCAGAGTTATTCATTTGGTGATGAATGTGAATATATAATATGCTGTGGAGAAAAGCCTGAAATCTATAAAGAAGGCAAGATACATTGTCCTCATAGATGGAGCTATAAATCTTGGGCAAATATGGGGCATGTCTTCTTTTCAATGCAAAAGACAGGATGCTGTAGTAAAGGTAGGTTTATATATAGTATGGGAATATATGAGTGGAGATTGTAAGAAAAAATGAAAGACATGTTTTGTATACTTTAGGTCCTCAGAGAATTGCAAAAGAAGACAATTTACTAAAATTGGGATGTAAAATAAATGCTTAGACTAAAATAAAGAATGCTTCCATATTTATCATTAAACGTCTTCAGAGGAAGACACTATTTCCACCTTATTAGAAAACTAAAATCGAGGAATCACAGTGTTTCAGAGAAGGTTGTAAGTTCTAAAGAGCAGAAATAAGACTTCTAACCTCTACATGTCTTATTTTATACCTAGCGCTTTTTTTGTCAGATTATTTTAGTGAAAACTAGCAGTTCCTTAAAGTCACTGGCAAGCAGGTCCAGGTGGAGTGAAGAAAGTAGGTGGAACACTGATAGGACCTTCTGAAAGAAGAAAGCAGGCAAGAGTCAAGGCAAAGAGCAATTAGAGCTCACTGGAGTGCGACTGGTACATGTGGAGTACAGCCAGAGGTAATGTGAAGGGATAGACGTCTGTGGCCAAATTTGGGAACTGGGAGGGTGAGACTGCAAAGGTAAAAGGCATGTAAGTGATGGCGAGCTCTGATGTGGAATCCTGAGAGTCCTTTTTCAATTAAAAGTGAGTTGTATTGATTTCAAAATAAAGAACCATAATATTGCAATATCAAATTGAGCCCATCAGGTAAACATGTGAAAACTGGAAGTGGAATTTACAGCAGACAAAGTTGGCAAAGAAGGATCTGACTTACATAAGAGAGACCAGAGAAAAAGGGGCACAAATCTATGATGTGTTTTTGGTCTTTGGAATATTTTAAGTGAAATGATATTCATTTTTATAATAGAACTTGTTAGATAACAAACTTTTGCTTTTAAAATGCTATACTTCAAATGTTTGCTTAATTAGTATTTTGCTATGCAGAAAGTTGAGGTAAAAATGATGTGAAATTTTAAAACAAAACATCTTGAGGGAGACTTATAGGAAGTTGCATAACAATTTAGTCCCTTTATGAAAATATATTAATTCATACTTTTGATGTGACTATTATGAAATCATCATCTGTAATTTATTGAGATCATGTATATGTCTCTAAAATTACTGTTATAATAAAGCTATGTAACTAAGGGAAACTGTATTATTGAAACAAAATGTATACAGTGTGCTTTTAGCAGAATGCTTAGTTTCAGTCAGAGAACAGCAGGGGCCTGATCCCACTATATAGATCATGGGGTTTTGAACTCACAGAGATCCACCTCTGCCACTGGAGTGCTGAGATTAAAGATGTGCACCGCCATGCCTATGGTCTTCAGAAATTTAATCTTCTTCTCAAAGCATTGAAAGATGAAAGGCTCAAGAAGAGTTCAGAAGATGGAGCTCTTTTTTCAATTTGCAACCATTTTACTTTTGATAAATTTTCTGCTCTTTGTTACTCATTTATTAATTTGTTACAAAGTTAAGCATTTTGTAACCCTCTCGGTCTTGTTGGAAACTTCTTTGATGTAGAGTGACTTGTAAATCTCTTTATTCAGTTTTAGTGGTAGTGATTAGCACCAATGCTCACTCCACTGGAAAATTGGAAATGGTGCTCAGCTGTCTCATCCATTGGCCCCCCTCCAGTGATTGTGAAGAACAGAATAATAGAATAATAGATTAATACCACACAATGTGTAGTGTTGTATTATTTACCAAAGGATCCTCTTGTATGTCAGTTAGAATCAGGTCTCAGCATACTATAGACAAATGATCTTAGAGGGAACTTATGCCATGTCAAATTCCTGGGAAAGTTTAGTCTCTACTCTTGTAATCACAGCTCTTTCTGTTCCTAGAAGACGATTCCTCTACTGAGTGCCAAAGAACTAAAACACACCTTTATTTTTAACAGATTTTTTAAACAAAAAATATTCAATAACAACAGTATGTAAGAGGCTTTAAATAAAACTTGCCAAGTGTGTTCATTGTAGCCTGTAGCCACAGGTCAGGGAGACACGCCCACATGCTGTACTATCTCAGAGTGTAACTTTATCACAGTTATATTTTCCTTATCACTTGCTAGTCCCTTCTGGAAGTCGGATCTTGTCAGAAGAACTAATATTAGCACTGATAATGTGAAATAGGGCTTCACAAATTCGTTTGGCAAAGGGCACTTGTAACAGGAGCAAAGCTTTGCCTTTTACAACCAGAGGATAAATCCATAACATCTTTCCTAAGGCAGAAAGGACACTTTTAATCTCCAGTCTCTTAATAGTTTTGATACATGCCCTTCAGTTCGTTTTGTATGTTAGATTATGTCAATGCTGTTTTGATTTATAGATTGAAAAAAATATTTTTAACTAGTATGCTTTTCAAGGTTGTTATCGTGGACCATTTATGCCATAATTCTTGGGAATACTGTTTGTTCATGTTATGTTTGATTCCTTCTGTGTAATTAGTGACTGAGCTCAATGAAAATAAAGCTATTTGCTGAGTTAATAATCATAAGGTTAAATTTAGAGATTTGAAGCTTTCTTATTTTATTATAAAATTGAAGGGGGTAAAAGCCAAGAATTGGAGTTGATAAATATGTAAAACAAAATTTTAATTTGGAAACTGTTGTATTCTGGAGTTTGAATGATTTCCAAAGATACAAGAATTAGTGCTTGGGAAGTAGGAGACCAGCTGGATGTTTGTAGTGCATGGTTTAGGTATCCTGGAAGAGTTATGAAACCCTTATGTCTTCCTATTTATATTTTGCTTTCTGGTTCAAGAAACAAGTGTATTTGCCTACTACGTACTTGATTCCCTGTCTATGTCATTCACTCCAGTGTATGGGCCAAAGCAATTGGACCACTCATTCATGAACTGTAGACCTTAAAACTGTGAGTGGAGTAAGCTCTTTTACAGGTTAATTACCTTAGGTATTCTGTTACAGTGACAGGAAGCTGATAGAATGCACACATCCTTATTAAAAGGATAAAAAAGAAGACGGTGTTAGTAGTTGAGCCAAGACTCTAGAATGCATCCAGGATGGTCTCTTCAAACCAAATGCATGTTCACCCTGATTTTGTTCCTCCAAACTACTTCATATTACTTTATAGTTATTTATGAAATGTTTTCTTGTTTTTTTGTAAATGGTGTGTTGAAGACAACTTGAATATGCTGCTCTTTTCTCTGCCTGCCTTTCTTTTTCCAATAGTGATTCATAATATATTTAATAAATCTTTACTTAAGAGGTGATGAATGTTTGATGTGGTTTCCATCATCATCTACGAAAACACAACTAATAAGGCAAACAATTTTTTTTAGTTTCACATAGAGGAGAATCTACTAACATCTGACTTATTTCTTTGGTACGACCATTATTTAAAAACTGATGTTACATCCATCAAATTAGTTCTAATTTTTCAAAAAGCAGGTACACTTAAAAATAGAATTTTCTAGCCAAGCGGTGGTGGCACACCCTTCAGGAGGCAGAGGAAGTTTGAGGCCAGCCTGGTCTACAAGAACTAGGTCCAGGACAGGCTTCAAAGCAACAAAGAAACTCTGTCTTGAAAAACAAACAAACAAATAAGTAAATAATAAAAAATTAGTGTTACCTATCTTCTGTAGTCTGTAGATAGAGCTATGTTTCACTGCTGTTTATCCATAAAGTCCATACGATCTTATCTCAATCTACTGATTTACACAAAATATGTAGAATTACATAGGATTTTTATGTAACCGTAACCTATGAATCATTTTCAGGTTTTTCTGTAGGTTGTAACATCAATTTTTCAAAACAGTTATAAGTGAAGAAATAATTTGCTGCACACCACGGCCCACATCTGTGCTCTTTGCTCTAGATCCCAGTTCATGAGCTTCGGGCAAGGGGCTGGAGATTGAGAATACACACGCAGAGACAGACTGACACACAGACCTTCAAACACTGGTAACCAATGTGCCTTGCCCTCTATGGGGAGTAGATGAGGGTAGAGTGGGGTGGGAGAGAATGTGGGGGGAATGGGAGGAGGGGAGGATGTGGGAACTGGGATTGATATGTAAAATGAAAAAAAGGTTGTTTTCTTTTTTAAAAAAATAAAATAAAATAAAGTGAGAAAAAAATAAACACTGGTACCAAAAGCCCCTCTTTAATAGCACCATGGATACTTTAATACCCTGCAGTCAATGGCCAACACGTGAAAATCCCATCCTCTGATCCTCTAGGCAAAGCACAGCTTTTAGTAACTTCCATTAGAACGCTCTAGACAGGGAAGAGCAGCTGAAGGCCAGGAGTCAATTAATCCCAACAATAATTAATTTTTAATTACTGAAACTAGCTATATAGAACTCTAGAATTTTGGGGAAAATTTTACTTAACTATTACTTAGGTTAATTAGATCACTTCAGATAAACCATATACTATTCCAAAATTAAAAATTACTTTTCCTAAGTAGTTTTGTGTAGAAGATGAAATATCATTAAACATGATTTAAGATGCTTACACTTGAATCCTACTCTCTTAGGATTTTAAAAATCATAGACATTTCTTTTTGTTTGTTTTGCTTTTTAGACAGGGTTTCTCTGTGTAATCCTGGCTCTGCTGGAACTCGATCTATAGACCAGGCTGGCCTTGAACTCAGAAATCCACCTGTCCCTACTTCCCTAATGCTGGGACTAAAGGCATGTGCCACCACCACATGGCTAATCATAGACATCTTAAAACAGTTATAGAACCACTCAAGAAAAAAAGCTAACCATCCAAACAAACAAACAAAAACCAATATATAATGCATATACGTAAGCAGAAACTGCTCATTCATTTCCTGGTCGCCCAGACCCGAATAATAACACATAAACTATATTAATTATAACACTGTTTATACAATGACTCAGGCGTATTTCTATCTAGCTCTTAAATCTTGAATTAACCCATTTCTATTAATCTATGTATAGGCACGAGGCTGGGACATTCTGGTAAGGATCCTGTGTCTGTCTCCTTCAGTAGTTATATGACATCTGTCTGACTCTGCCTACTTTCTCTATATATCTCTGTTTGGATTTCCTGTCTGGTTTTACTCTACTAAGCCATTGGCTGAAACAGTTTCTTTACTAACCAATGGTAATAAAACATTTATAGCATACAGAGGGGAATCCCACATATACATAGACACAAGAAATCAAAACTAAAACTAAACTCAAACCCACCATTTCCTGCTAAGAAAGCAAGCTAATGAATGACTACTGAATAGGCTTTTGGCAGGGTTTGCCCCTATTGGCTTCCACAGGAAGGGAAGGCATCTCTAGAAAAATCAAAGGTTAGATGCAAGCCATGGGGAACAAGACTGACAGCCGAACTCCTTTGCAGAGTCTGAAACCAATACTTCATCAGTTGACAATGCGATGCTGTGTATTTGCTTTCCTTAGGAGCTGGTCCAGCATGTTTGACTTGCCTTTCATTTTTCCTTGTTTTGCAATTTTCCAAATTTTCTCAATTTTCCAAAATTGTTTTGCACATTGATTATCTGCAAACTTATCACCCCATTGCCGTAACTTAAACACAAGTCATTTTGGTCAGTACTGACTCGGTGGTCTCAGTGTGTTGCGTCTTTGCTGATCTTACCTTACAGGTTGTTGTGGGATTGTGTGATGAGTCCCATGTGATTTAGTCTCCACCATGTTGCATTCATAAAGAGATGCTTTGTAAGAAGCAAATCCTTTTCTAACATTCCTGAAAATACATTAACAAGGCGTTGACTTTGATCAAATTGACTGTCATCTGGGAGATCAAATGTGCTTGCCTGAATTTTAGGGTCAGACACTACAGCTGCTACCATGAGTGACACCAACTGTTTGAAATCAATGATTCAGATCTAAAGTTGTGAATAGTGGCTGTTTATCAAAGGGTTGTTCTGCATTTCAGGAACAACTCTGCCTATGCTCATGCTACCGTAACTTTTCAGGGTCTATCAGGACCATACCTGCTATAGCTTATTATTCAAGGATTTAAATAAACAGATATCAGAGTATTGACTGCAATTTTCTTCACTGATTGGTTATCATCTTGTGCTTTGTTTGAGACTCTTGCATGCTTCCTCCAACAATCTCTGCTGAAGCTGTTAAACATTCCTCAGTTTTGAATTCTCCTTAGTACCATGAATGTAGAATTGTCACAAAAAATATATGATAAAATAGATGAAAAGGTCAAAAAAATAAAAGTGGAAAATACACTTGTGCCAAAAGAGCTGAGTAGGAAAAGTGTCTGACAGCTTGTGGTCAGGGAATCTATCTGGGCCTTTTCTAGCTGGATTTATTTATTTATTTATTTTTGCCTTTGTCCCTCTATAAGAACCTACTAAACTAAAATAGTGCTGTGCAAATTAGAATATCCCTGGGCAATGCCAAAATCCCAATTTAGACTTATAGTCCTACTGTGGAGCAAAGGGGTACTAACTGAACAAAAACTGTGGGGAACCTCAGCATACCTGAAGTACATGAAGATGGGCAGGGAAGTCATAAAATCTGATGAATTTTCTGGATGGTAGACTTCTCATGATATAGACTCACCTGGGGAGAAAGTCCTGTTGAAAGATTATCTAGCTTTCATTGGCCCAGAGTCATGTCTGATGGGAGATTACATTGATGGGTTAATTGTGGTGGGAACACCTCCCTACTGTGAGTGGCAATTTCTCTAGGGAGGAGATCCTAAAATAATTTTAAGGCTTGGAGAAAGCAAGCTGGGCACAAATGTATCCACAATTATTGCTTTCTGTTCTTGGCTGTGGAAGCTTCAAGTTCCTGTGACACTGACTTCCCTCCAATGATGGGCTGTAACCTGAATTTGTGAGCTAAAATGAACTTCTTTCTCCCTGAGTTTCTTTTTTATTCCAGCAACAAGAAACGAAATTAAGATAGAGAAGCTACCAAAATCAGTCATAGAGGATAACATTGAAGTTACAATTAGCTAACATCTCTAAGGTCCTTGGATGCTCTCACCATTAAGGCTCTTATCAGTCTCCAACAGCAGCCATAGACTGCCTGTGGCAAACACAGAGTAAGTCCTCTTAGGATTTGCTCTTGTGTATTTTTCCACAGGGCACACTGGTTTTCTGATCCCTAGGTAAACAAGTAGCACCACTGTCACAGATCACTCAAGCAGGAACAAGCTCTGAGCTCCTTCTCCATCTCTGGTAGGAAACTGTCAATGAGTGCGACCAGATAACAAGGACCATCCACAACTTATTTGAAGTCATATAAACCAGACCAGCTCTGTGAACACTTTGTGAGTATTTTGATGTGAAAGTCACAACCTCAGCAATATGTCTATAGTTGATACTGGAAAGATAAAAGAAAGTAAACCAAATCAAAATAACTAATAAAAAACATGTTAAATTATCAAGGAAGACAAGAGCTAAAAAGAAAAAAGATAAGAATATACCAAAAATCCAAAAACAATTATCCAAATGACATTAATAAGCTTTACATACTAATAACTTAAATATTAATGAGTTTGGACAGTTCACTTCTCTGTTGGAAAACATAGGAGCAAAATTGATCATAAAATAGCTACCCATAAAAGACTCATAAAATCGTAAAAAAACCCTCATATTTGCTACTCATAAAAGACTTTATCGGTGTTAAGAAATTGTGCAGATTGATGTTGAGTGCATGATTAAGTTATCCAATGCAAATGAAAAAGAGGGGGTGTAGCTACACCTTTATTAGTCAAAATGCACAGTAAGTAAAAGAAAATAAAATAGAATATTATTTAATGATAAAGAAGTAAATTTATTAGAAAGGTTTATCTACTCATCTACATTATATAAGAACTCAATATCATATACATCTAAATACATAAAAACACTATTAACAAGACTGTAAGGAGATGTAGACATAAATGTAATGTAAGTGAAGGATTTTTTTTATTTTTATTAAGCTCTACATTTTTCTCTACTCCGATTCCTGCTTCCCCCTCTCCTTACAACCTTCTCCCAAGGTCCCCATGCTCCCAGTTTACATCTTGTCTTTTTCTACTTCCCATGTAGATTAGGTTTATGTATCTCTCTCGTGGGGTCCTCGTTGTTGTCTAGGTTCTCTGGGATTGTGATTTGTGGGCTAGTTTTCTTTGCTTTATGTTTAAAACCACTGATGAGTGAGTACATGTGATAATTGTCTTTCTAGGTCTAGGCTACCTCACTTAAGATGACATTTTCTAGCTCCATCCATTTCCATGCAAAATTCAAGATATCATTATTTTTTTTTCTGCTGTGTAGTACTCCACTGTGTAAATGCATCACATTTTCCTTATCCATTCTTTGGTTTAGGGGCATTTAGATTGTTTCCAGGTTCTGACTATGGCAAACAATGCTGCTATGAACATAGTTGAGTACATGTCCTTGTGGCATGATTTGGATATATACCTAAAAGTAGTATTACTGGGTCTCGAGGAAGGTTGTTTCCTAACTTTCTGAGAAATCGTCATACTGTCATCCAAAGGGGCTGTACCAGTTTGCATTCCCACCAGCAATGCAGAAGTGTTCCCCTTACCCCACAACCTCTCCAGTATAAGTTATCATCAGTGTGTTTGACCTTGCCATTCTTACAGGTGTGAGATAGAATCTCAGAGTTGTTTTGATTTGCATTTCTCTGATGACTAAGGATGTTGAACATTTCCTTAAGTGTCTTTCAGCCATTTTAGATTCCTCTGTTGAGAGTCCTCTGTTTAGGTCTGTTCTCTCTTTTTTATTGGATTATTTGTTCTTTTGATGACCAATTTCTTGAGTTCTTTGTATATTTTGATACGTGAAGGATTTTAGTATCCTACTTTAAACAATGAGTAAATAATTCACACACAATATCAATAAATAATGTTCTTGAAAAATACACACACAGAGAGAAGCAGGGAGGGGAGCAGAGAGAAATGTAGAGCTCAATAAAAATCAAAAAAAGAAAAATACACAGAGAAAAAATTAACATAGGAAAAGCATCTCATCTGACATCAATAGAATATACATTCTCTAAAGCACACAGGGCATTATTTAAGTTAGATCACAGAAAGCTGTTCAAGGAATATAATAATAAATTCACCCCTAATGACATTCTGTTATACCCATTGATTAGTATTTTTCTCAGCCATCATCAGAGAAGCTTCTTCTTGCAGTAGATGGGAAGCAATGCAGAGACACACAATTAGTCAATGTGCAGAATGCTAGAAACTTTGGGACACTCTGGCAAAGCAGGATATATCCATCAAACCCCTCCCCTCAGGGTATATTGAGCTATTTGATAGGGGAGATTGAAGAATTGTAGGAGCCAGAAGCATGATTGCAAGGAAACAGTGTCTTCCTGACACAACAGGATGGATATACATATGAAATGTACTCACAGAAATTGTGGCATCATGTATGTACACAGCCTATCCATGTTCAAGCCAGACTGTGGAGCACAACAGTGATTTGGTGAAGTGGATAGGACCTCATATCACCAACTAAGAATCTATTACCAACTGACATCCTCTAGAAAAGGGAAATTTTGGTATTTTCGAATGGAGTCATATTGACCATAGGTAGACATACTCCATGCCTGCCTAACAATATATGGTCAACAGTAAGTGAACACAATGTTATTTTGTCTCCAATTGGTCAGTTTGGGCATTTTTTTGTCTTAGTAGTCTTTTGTTTGTGTATTTTGGTTTCCGAGTTTGCATTTGTTTGAATTTTGTTGTGTGCATGTGAGTTTTCTTGTGACGATTCTTTGCTTTTTAAATTATATTTTAGTTATAGTTTATTTTTGTGTTTTAAAAACTATTTTCTAAAGATAGAGATAAAAAAGGCATGAAGTTAGATGCCCAAGTAGGTGTAGAGTATCTGGGAGGCACTTTGGGAGGAAAGACTGATCGGAAAATATTATATGAAAAAGTATTTTCAAGCTCACACTTGAAAAGACTGGGTACATGTTTATTTATCTATTTATTTTGTTATTTTTACCACCAAAACCTGGGATGGGGTGAAGCTATTGTCACTTTAAGGAGAATAGCACAAAGTTGAGAAAACAGAATAAAGCAAACCTTTTCAAGTTTTGGATTTCAAGGGCCTGCAGTGGAAAAACACTGAAGTGGGACATTGGAAAAGGGAGAACTGAAGATCCTCAGACAGCCAAGTCAGTTTCAGGCCCATGACAAGGGTAGTAGGTCAGAGTCACTTGTCCCCCCCAGGACCTCCCGACAGAAGAAATCTATATGTAACCATCATTTGACTGTCAGAGGAAGGGGATGGGAAACAGGCTTTCTTTCTGTCTCACAGTCCCCTGTTTGTGGTTTTTAACATTTCCTCCCTCAAGATCAATATACCTGATTCATAAAATAAAGGTCATTTGGAAAGGGAATGTGGTCGCTGCGGAAGGAAGTCGGTTTGTCATGCTGTCACCTCACGGAGTACTTCAGCTTCATGTGTGTCCTGCTCTTCACCAACCACAAGTCTAGGATTTCCTGATGTTTGCTTCCTTCTTTCTTTCTTTCTTTCTTTCTTTCTTTCTTTCTTTCTTTCTTTCTTTCTTTCTTTCTTTCTCTCTCTCTCTCTCTCTCTCTCTCTCTCTCTCTCTCTCTCTCTCTTTCTTTCTTTCTTTCTTTCTTTCTTTCTTAAAGATTTCTGCCTCCTCCCCGCCACCGCCTCCCATTTCCCTCCCCCTCCCCCGATCAAGTCCCCCTCCCTCGTCAGCCCAAAGAGCAATCAGGGTTCCCTGCCCTATGGGAAGTCCAAGGACCGCCCCACCTCCATCCAGGTCTAGTAAGGTGAGCATCCAAACTGCCTAGGCTCCCACAAAGCCAGTACGTGCAGTAGGATCAAAACCCAGTGCCATTGTTCTTGAGTTCTCAGTAGTCCTCATTGTGTGCTATGTTCAGCGAGTCCGGTTTTATCCCATGCTTTTTCCGACCTGGGCCAGCTGGCCTTGGTGAGTTCCTGATAGAACATCCCCATTGTCTCAGTGTGTGGGTGCACCCCTCGCAGTCCTGAGTTCCTTGCTCGTGCTCTCTCTCCTTCTGCTCCTGATTTGGACCTTGAGATTTCAGTCCGGTGCTCCAATGAGGGTCTCTGTCTCTGTCTCCTTTCATTGCCTGATGAAGGTTAATATTCAGGAGGATGCTTATATGTTTTTCTGTCTTATACGTACAACTTTGCAAAGCTCAGATTTTGATATACTGGCCTAATCTAGGGATGTGGCCACACCCGGAAAAAATCTGTTGTCATACATCATCTAATTGATAGCTTCTACTGATTAGAGACTTCTGTGTTAGATGATGTGGGGTTTCCCTCTGTATACTTTGATTATCATTAATAAATGGAGAAACTACTTTGGATTTATAGCAGGGTAGAACTTAGGTAGGAGGGAAGACAGAACTGAGTGCGAGGAGATAGGAGGCGGAGCCAGAGAGAAGCCATGGCACCCTCGGAGTCAGATCTGGTAGGAACTTTGGTAAGCCACAACCTTGTGGTGATACACAGATTAATAGAAATGGATTAAATTAATGTGTAAGAGTTAGCCAATAGGAAGCTAGAGCTAATGGGCCAAGCAATGATTTAAATAATACAGTTTCTGTGTGATTATTTCGGGGCTAAGTGGTTGGGAACTAACAAGCGGCCCCCCTCCTCACTACATTAGATGTGATTGTGAGCTCTCTAGTGTTTGCTTTTACTCTGATCCTGTCCATTGCTAGATAAACATCATTACTACACCATGTTTTTAAGATCTGGTCATTAACCTATATATAGATAGTGTCCTTTGACATGAAAAATCTCACTGTACAAATACCAGGTTTTATTTTCAATTAGGCCACAAACCAGCTCTCAAATTAGGATATAGAGACTTAATATTAATTATAAATTCTTGGCCCAGCTTAGGCTCATTTCTGGCTATCTCTTTTAACTTAAATTAATCTGCTTCTCTTTTTACTTTTCTTTCTGTATATCTTACTTTCACTGCTTCTCATGAAGCATCTCTGTCATTCTCTCCTCCATCTCATCTTTGTCTCTCTTCTCTGTCTTGTTTCTTCCTCCTATTTATTTTCTCTCCCTTCCAGCCCTGCCTATCCTTTTATCTGCCTAACTATCATAACTATCAGCTGTTCAGTTTTTTTTTTAATTAGAGCAATCAGGTGCCTTTGACAACCAAGGTGAAACAGATGCAATATACCTTTACCTTATTAAACACACATCCTTACATTGTTAAACAAAGACAGCACAAACAAAAGTAACACACTTTTACACAACGAAATTAATATTCTGCAACATATACATATGTAACACATCTTTGCCTAGTTGAAATAATATTCTACAAGACTCATAGAAAATGATTGATGGACTTGGGTACATGAATAGTACACAATGAAAATAGGTTTGCACCATTTGTGCAGAGCTGCAAGTGTTTTGCAGCTAATACTGTATGATTCTTCCCATTCTTCTATTTAGGATATCATTTTCATACATCACCATTTTTTTTAAAAAATCAGATACTCCAATAGAGGTGATCACTATCTTCTTTAGAGTTAAGTATCTATTTCTCCAGTTCAGGTTAAATTATGTCTACAAATAAATGAAGGCAGTGGTCTGGAAACAAATTTAGTTACTGATTTAGATGTGGAAGTAAAGTAGGCAATCTCAGCCATGGAGTCAACTAACAGTCCTGAGATACATACTCTAATTTAGAAATTTCACTTTTAGCACATTATTTTCATGAAAAAGATTGACCTAGGAGTACAGCTTCTGGCAAAAGGAACATTTGGCATTTATAGCAGCAATTTGGAAAGGATGCTTTGGAAGCATTTCAGAACTCTCAGTGTCTTGTAAAGGAAAGCCCTGCTCATCACACCAGTAACACACTTTCACTAGGGAGTCTGTAAATCTTCAAGGTTTAACAATCCGTGAGGCATTTACTTATGTACAGAATCTTCCCAGTCTATGAATGTTCTCAACTTTCTCATACTTAAAGAGAGAAACATATATGTTTAGGACATCAAGAGCAGGCCAGTAAGCAGCATCAGTTCATGACATCTGCATCAGTTCCTGTCCCCAGGATCCTGCCCTATTTGAGTTCCTGCCCTGACTTCCTTCATTGGTGGACTATAATGTAGACGTGTAAGCCAAAGAAACTGTTTCCTCCCCAACTTGTATTTGGTCATGGTGTTTCATTGCAACAAAATTAAGTATAACTTGGATAATTCCATGGCACTCTTAATGCAGAAATTCTAAATTTGACTTATCAAATATTCCCAGAGGAACTATGGCTCCATCCTGTGTGCAAAGTGTGGCAGTCTGATTAAATAGTACCCCAAGGGTCATGACAAAATAAGGGGTGTAATTCAGAAACAATTGAGGTTGTCAGACTTCACTGGTGAAAGTAATATTTGACACCTTTCTTTGCATTTGACATTTCAGAAGCTATACAGCAACTGAAGGCTGCTGTATCATTAACAAGTGGGTTTGTTAAATTACCTCATCCTCTTAGTCTACCCAGATTAATTGGTATAATGGACTCTGACTCCTTCCTGTGATAAAAAGGTACATGTCTCCTGTTTCTTCCAGCTTTAAGACTGGTAAATTTTAAAAGGCTGTTAAGCTTCTTATAGACAATGAGAACAATTGGTGTACTTTGATATTGAAACTGAAAAAGATTCAGACAATTCAGGATAGAGTATTTCTAGTGCTTTCTTCCAAAATCCCAAAGCACCTAGTGAGGGCAGGAGGTGAAGCAAAGGAGGAACAGATGGTAGGAACTCATAATTAGAGGAGCTCCACTATAGAGTCTGTGAGAAACTCTTTTAGCTATGTCCCCAGCTGCAAACGACCATCTTGCTACTAAAAGATGTGAGCATGATTGGTATTTCTGTTCCCTTTGCTAAGCAGCTTATTACTGGCTCTCCTAACTCACATCTAGTACTCAACAGGCATTATCTCTTACTAACGCTTTCTCTTTTCTTGACCTGTAGGCAATGCACAGTTTTGGTTACCATCCAAATATCTTTTATATTTCTATGTTTTCTTTTATTCTGTTATGTCTGTTATTCTTCCCTTTCCCCATCTTACCCCAACTGCCAGACTCTGGCTATAAAGTTGTGTCTTTTCTTAAGTCTCATCTATCATTACCAGAAAAAGAAATATATCCCTCCACTGAACTCTCCTTTGCATTTGTAATGTTTCTGATAAAATTAATATTTCACCTTATACTTTAACTGTCTTATATATCTTATCTGTGTTCTCAAAATTTTCAAATGTTTCATTGTACTATAAAATTACTTTATTAGTCTATTTATAGTTTATGTGCTGCCAATAGATAACACTATGAGGAAAATAATAGAGATTTTTCAAGTTGTACTTTTTGTTTAGTACTTTTATCACTACACAAAAATACTGTATAATGACATTCTGAAATGAGTATTTGACTATTATTGGTTAAATAAGTGATTAAAGAGTATTGATTATTGATGAAAGAAGTAGCTTAAATGGAGGGAATTATATAATCATTCTTCAATATGCTAATTATTCATTTAATTGAAGAAAGACAAATTATGACATTTGTAGATATCACAGAGAAATAATGTAGAAAAATATTTTTAACAACATGCAATATTGATAGCATTTTATGATTATTTCAACTTAAATGTGATAAAATCAAAGTCAACAAACAATGCACTGGTTGTTCAAAGGCATAGTTTGTAAATCTGACCAACCTGGTAGAACCTGATCTAAAAATCCCCTATCTTCGTAGTTCTCAAATAAAATCTCAATAGGAGATAATGCAGGAGAGCTAATAAAGAAAGGTCTTCCTGACTCATTTGTCAATGGAATGATTGATTAATTCTTGTTAGAAATATTTTTGAGTCCTACTTATGTACTGGTCCAAAGTTGTTATGTATCAATGAATGGAGTTACATATGGGTAAAAAATAGTTACTGAATATGAGAATCTCATTTAATCTCTAGACAAATGCAAGGGCAAGAGCAAGGGACCTATGCCAGTCTTTCCATTTTAGTGAAGTTTTGCTGGATCTACACCTTTCTTTTAGCCAACTTACTGATGGGTTTTTGTATGGCCACCATTAACTGTAAGACTCACTGCAGGGGGCAATTTTGTGTTATTCATGTTAATAATTCAGCAAATTAAAAATGCATTTATTGAAAAAACGTATAGGCTGTTTGATGGGTGACTATGATGCCAACGACTTCCAATCCACCTTCACATGGCATCTTGAAGGACATTTCTGCTCTGAGAACTGTCAGAATCAAAACAGATTTATCTCTGTACTGAAAAAGAGTCCCAAGCACACAGAGCACACAGTTGAGGTTCTTACCTGGCCTCTGTATTCTTCCCTTCTATCTTCTCCATTAGTTTCCTTCAATTGCTCTATAACCACACAGAGAATATGGCCATTCTACTCACCTCAAAATACTCTTTTGGAGTCAAATATTTCATGCATAATTTATGCATAAATATTTTTCAGCATAATGAATGGAAAAATCAATGACTGGGTAAGTACATAATATATATTAATTATGAGAGAAGGAAACTAAAAAAAACAAAATGGATGCAGAAATTAAGAAATCTATTGTAGTTATGTAATAGCAACAGGATAGGTAAGAGTTACATTTAATTGTTCCAGACACCGGGAGAATTATAGGAAAATAACTTCAATAGAGTAACAAACTCCCTTTTCAAGACTGAGGTTAAACAAGGAATTTTCTCCTTTCATGTATTATTCTTCATTTGGGGTGGGAGATTGGCATGGGAAGTGGCAAGAGCTAGAAGGAAGTCCTCTTGAAAGTGAATGACATAGTATCACATCAGAAAATAGGAAACTAAGATGATTCTTTTGGATGTTTGAGTTAATGCCTCTTAGTGACTACTTCACTGTCTTTTCAGAAAACCTAGAAGGACTTCGGCTTAAAAGAAAACCTTAGAAGAAAAATAAGACCAAACAGATACAATGTGCTGATCCTTAGCAGTCAGTTTTTGAATTTTAAATACTGTAAATTTTAAGATGAACTTAAGTCCATGTAGCAGTGTTCCTTAGGTCTTCCTCATTAGCCTATGAGGCCGTCATCATTTCTAATTGCCTTGAACAGAAGCAATGATTACAGAATGAAATGCTAGCTGTTGTAAGGAAACTTGGCTTCTTAAATATCAACAGTTGAACAAGGTAAATAAGTTAGAATAAAGTGACTCACATGGGCTTCTGTCTAATATGCTGTAATTTGGGGAAACAATAAACAACACAAATAGAAAAAAATGATTAACGAACAGTGTAGTTTTCCTGAGGATCAGAAAAGTAAAACAGTCACACAGGCCAATCTTACAGACCACGCAGCAATAACACACACCTTTAATGCCAGCAGCCACACTAGTTTGCCATATAAACCAGGCAGTAGTGTTGGATGCCCTTAATCACAGAACTAGAGAGGATTCAAAAATGTGAGGAGACAGCTCTCAGTCTCAGTCTCATTCTGAGATTCCCGGAAGCAGGATTGTCATTTTCGGACTGAGGTAGAGGTAAGAGCCTGTGACTGGCTGTTCGGCTTTTCTGACCTTCAGGTTGAACTCCAATTTCTGTCTCTGAGTTTTTATTAAGTGTGCTTCAGAAGAGTGATGAGAATATTACATAAATGTGTGTACCTATATGATATAAACTCACATAGGCATACTCGAACCAAACATTTTCAATCTATAGTTTGACTAATTAATCTTTTTAGTTAATTATTCCATTTCCAAAAATAAAAGAGATCTCAGTAGCTTCTGAATCAATATGAAAAGTGAATTAAGGGAAATTAGAAGTGACTGTGAGAAGCAAATGTTAGAGGCCATCAACTAAAACAAAGGTGGTTATTTAAAGCATTTATGAATATATCCTTGATGGCGATTAATATTAGAAATGATTTCAGCCAGTACACAGGGGAAATCTGGTACCCAACAATTTATTCCATCTATAAATGAACAATAATTCAGCATTTTAGAAAAGGTACTACTACAATTGTTTCTGAACTCAGATACAAATTTACTTTGAGGACTGTTGTAAAGATTTTGTTTAACAAACCGAGAGGCTTCTTTATGGACGCAATTAGGATGTTTAGGAAATAAATTCCCATACCTTTTTATGGGCTCCCTGATAACACAATTTAATAATCTAGAATTAATGAAATGTCTATGTCCAAAGCTTCTTAGATGTTTATCTTAATCCAGGGATGTATTTTGGCAGAAGTGAGCAAAATCACTGAAGAAAATCCACCACTGATGCTAGTTTTCTCTCTATTGATGTCTTGTATGAATTATGTTGTAAGGAAAGACTGCTTGTTGGTTCCTGGCTGCTCAGCCCCGAAATAATCACACAGAAACTATATTATTTAAACCATTGCTTGGCCCATTAGCTTTAGCTTCTTATTTGCTAACTCTTACATCTTAATTTAGCCCATCTCTATTAATCTGTGCATCACCATGAGGTTGTGGCCTACCAGTTTCTTTATTCACCAATGATAATCACAGCATACAAGAGGGGAATCCCACATCATAATTATGTAATTGTTCACTGACAATAAACAAAGGAGTACATTTCTAAATTACAAGTTTATACATTACCTAAACTTTTCCTTGTGATGTAAGATTCTTTATGGAATAAAAAAAAACAAATGACTCGATGATTAGCTTTTGAGGAAGAATTGGGTAAAACATACCTGTTCTAAAAGGGGTCCAAGTAAAAGAAAATGATGATATTATATACCTTTCATATGTAAGGAAAAACCACGAATTTTCTTACTACAAATAGATAACAGTAGTCTCAAAAAGCAGGGAGTATTTATGGTATTTTAAGGAAATACTGGATTTTAGAAAATTTCCCTATCAGAAAGTAGTGAAAGACAGAACCTAGTAAAGGACTCTGGATAATTTTTTTTATTTAATTGGATACATAATAGCTAAAAATACTCTAATAATGTTTTATATTATTATATGAGAGTGTGTATTCATGAGGCTTTTTGCTTTTCTATAACACACATATACATGGAATTGATAAATAAAGACTGAAATAGATAAATATGAAATGGCAGCATAGATGAGGCACAGTTTATGCCGACTCAAAGGCAAAGTCTTGCTCTCACGGTTATAACACAGAACACATGCGCTGCTACATGTGTGAGATCCTAACGTTGTGCCACTCTGAAGAACTGTAGAAAGGTCTTTCAAATTGACAGCAGAGCTACCATCTAATCCAGATATCTCAGCTGATAAACAGAGAGAGAGAGAGAGAGAGAGAGAGAGAGAGAGAGTAGAGAGACTTCCATGCACACATTGTGTGTGAAATGATGTATTTATGGTAACTAATATACGAATCCAATCTCTCTGCATAAGTGGGAAGATTATGAAGAAAATGAGATACCAGGATATTACTTAGTGGTTTAAAAAATAACAGGAATGGAATTCTATCACTTGTATCAAAATGGAGATAATCGCTTTAATAAAAATAAGTTAAACATAGAAAGTAGAAAAATACTTGTGTTTTACTAATTTATGGAGATTAAAGGGCATTGATCTGAATGACAGATAATGATTGTAAGAGACTGAGCATAGCGAAAAGAAATGGTATATAAAAGAGTAGTTGCCTTTGTTCATTGTATTTTGTATGTCTTTGTTGAACTGAACACCACTAATATATATATGCAAGTATCAATCAAAACTAAAATCAAAAGAACAATAAGAATATATTGTTGCCAGTTTCCTGTTATGTATCTGTAACCAAAATTACTATTAATCTATCCATCTGGATGAATGTTGCTAAAGATGATTTTGGAGAAACCCACACAGAAACTTCAAACATAATTAAATATTCTTCCCTCTTCATTGTGACTCAGAAAAAATGTGCTGTTATATGTTTTATAAAGATCTATGTTAGTGGTGATGAAATAATCTTAAGACAAATTATTGAAGATTTCTGTAATTAAAACACCCAGGGACAGAGCTAGCTTCAGGATTCAGATGGAGCTAGCTTCAGGATTCAGATGGAAGAACCTTTCCACATTATCTTGTTTTCCTTGGCTTCTAATTCTTTGTTATGCAGTTTCTTGCCATACATTGCAAATCTAGCTTTAAGTAGTTTAAAAATCTACTTAGCATAACAGCAATAGAGTGTGACAAGGTCTCTTCAGCAGTATTTTTTAAACAGTTTATACATACTCCTAAGTTTTTGTTTTACAGACAAGTTAGTTTATTAACTGTTGTGACCAGAGGAATGGTTTGTAAGGGGTCTTACCTAGTATACTAACTCAGGACTAATGGATTCTTTAGTGAATCTCTACAGCAGTGGTTCTCAACCTTCCTGATGCTGTGTCCATTTAATACAGTTCTTCACGTTGTGGTGACCCTCAATTCTAGTCAGAGACTTCTCGTTTGTTCCCTGGCAACTGAGACCCAAATAATCACACAGAAACTATATTAATTACAACACTGTTCAGCCAATGACTCAGGCATATTTGTAGCTGGCTCTTGAATTAACCAACTTCTATTAATTTGTGTATTGTCACAAGGCTGTGGCTTACCGGGTAAAGTTCTGGCTTGCACTGTTCTCCTTTAACAGTTACATGGCATCTCAGCAAACCTCTGAAGGCAGCTGAAGACCTAAGACTATAAATGTAATAGCTTAATGAGATACAGGATTCTCTGCTTTTTTGATTTTTATGCCCCCAAATAATTCAGGACAAGAATGCAATTTAAGCCCCTTCTATGTAAATCTAGATATCAAACGAACTACTAATTTGCTAATAATCCATCTCTTCTATATATTATGTTTCTTTCCTCACTAATAATATTAAATGTAAAAAGTCAAGTTAGTGTGCTATTATAATAATTAACAACCGTCTACTGCTGACTGGAGATAAAGAGTTAAATGTTACCACCAGCTGTCTTCAGTGACTATGATTGAGTTTCCTTTTTTTGTGCTAATTACCCTTCCCCACATACACAAAGAACATTGTATTGAACTGCAGGAATGTTTTGATTGGAGTTGTTTTATAATTCAATATGTTTAAACTAACTTTTATAATTTACAAAGTCATAGGATATGATAATTTAGATTTTTATTTTAGAAAATGAAATTAATTTCGCTAGTGTGCGAGTATGATTGGGCTATGGATAATTTGAAGATATTTTATTTGCCCAATCTCACCCAATAGATTTTGTTATTAAGACTTTAATGACTTTAAAATATCTGCAAAGTTTTTAGAAAATGTATCATGTCGCTTTTTTGAGAACTTATCCATGTGTCAAATAGCTGCTTATCCTGTTTCTGGGCTACTGTTTCTATTTATTTTGATTTCTAAAAGAAAATGTATTTGTGTGTGAAAGAGAGAGATAGTGTGAGAGAGAGCATGTGTGTGTTCTTTAGCTTAAAACTTTGTTAAAATGCAATTGATTTCAACATAGTAGATTCATGTACATTGTAACTTTTTATAGACATATAAATGATTACCTAACAATATTTTTCTCATAGAAGTACTTAAAATATATCTTTAACACTTGACTACTTTATACCAATTTAAAGCTAAACATTTAAGCACTAAAAGTTTTGACTTTTTGTGTTTTTCTTTTGAAATGAGAAAGAAGAGGGTAGGGAGGAAGGAAGGAATAAAGGGAGGGAGAGAAAGTGAAAGAGAGAGAGAATGAGTGAAAATAAAGTCAGTTAGATGGGGAGATGGGGAGGTTCTTGAGGAGTTGAAGGACGGGGACATAGATAAAATTTATTTTATGAAAAAAATTAAATGAATTACATTTAGGTTTTCCTAAAATAATTATTCATAAACATTGTTTTAATTTTTTATTTATTTCTGTTAGTGTACTAAACAATTGGTTTTTAGGATTTTTCATACAAACTGATCTATACTCTGATCATAACCTTCCCCACTAGTACCTTCCTAGATTCTCCGTTACCCCTTGCTAGCCCACTTCATCCCTCCAAATTGTCTCTCTGCTTTTATTGCCGCCTATAATTGCATGAAAATTTAAATCTTGATTTTGTATATGAAAGAATACCTGGTACTTTGTCTTTCCCCTTCTCCCTTACTCTCTCTCATCCCCTTCTCTTCTAGAGCTCATTCTCCCTCACTGTCCCCTTCTACTTTTTCCATGGCTTATGTATACCTTTAAGTCTAGTATCTATGCATGTGAGAAGGCATGTGATATTTATTGGTCTGAATCTGATCCAAATTACTTATCATGTTTCTCTCTAGCTCTTTCCATTTTCTTGTAAATGGCACAAGTTTATAGTTTGTTGTAATCAAATAAAATTTCATGTTGCATTTACACTGCATTTTCTTAATTCATTAGTTGATGAACTGGATGTTTGCATTGCAGCCTTATTCACAGTCGCCAACATAAAAAGTCAGCCTTCCGGACAATGAAGGCTGATGAGAAGCCAAGGACAATGGCACTAGGTTTCGATCCTACTTCAGGAACTGGCTTTGTGGGAGCCTAGCCTGTTTGGATGCTTGCCTTCCTGGACCTGGATGGAGGGGGAGGGCCTTGGACTTCCCACAGGGCAGGGAATCCAGACTGCTCTTCAGACTCGAGAGGGAGGGGGAATGGGAGTGGGGGGAGGGGGAGAGAAGTGGGGAGATGGGGAGAGGAGTGGGGTTAGAGGGAGAGGAGTGGGAGGAGGAGTAGGAAAATGGGAGGCGGGGAGGAGGAGTAGGAAAATGGGAGGCGGGGAGGAGTCGGAAATTGTTTCAACAAAAAAATTAAAAAAAAAAAGAAAGAAAAAGTCAGCCTTCATGAGCATGAGACATTTTTAAACTGTCTATGTGTAGGGGAGATGCAACAACCCATACGTGCAGATTAGATGACACTATGGGAGTTAGTTCTCTTCCATTCACAGGGAACTTTGGGATCAAACTCACATTGCCAGGCTTAGCAGCAAGCAAACTCACTAAGCCACCCCACTGGTCCAGAAAAAAAAAAAAAAAAAAAGACTTTAACTGTCTCAGTAAACTAACATTGTCTTAAGTATCAATATGAAAATTAACTGGCACACCTATTTAAATGTTAATGCACATGAATAATTATTTTGGAGTAGAATTCTTTAAATAAAGAATTCTCCTCTCAGGCTTTTTCAAAACCTGTTTTAAACTCAGGAGATAATAACTAATTTCCATATGTTTCTGGCATCTTCAATGTCCTACTGTTAATGATAAAAACATTTACTGAGTCCAAATAGGAAAAAATCTTTTTTCAGACATTTGTTTTGGATTGAAATGTGATTTTCAATTCATCAAGGTACACATTCTAAACTATAATTGCATTGATTCTTCTCCTCTTTGAGCTGGATTCACTTCTCTTATATTTTATTAGACCAGACACTTTAGTGTGCTTCTTTAAAGGATAAAAATCAATGACCAGTCTCAACTATTCTTCAAACACACAGTGTGCTTTATTTCCTTCTCAAGATCCTCACGTGACTGATTTAGCATATGTTCATGATTTCTCAAAATAATTCTGGAACCATAGCCCAGTTCCTTCCCACAAGACCTATCTGGTCCACCACACCAGGCCAATCATCTCCATGCCCTTTTGAGAAAAGCCCTTACTCTCTGCTCCTGCCAGTAATCAAAGTTTTACCATTCAGGGGTGGCTAGCTGTGGTGTGTTACTGTTTAAATTTTTCTCCATCAAATTATCTTTGATCATGGATATTTTATAACACATTTTTCATCAAAGTGCATCCTGTAATCACATACCATAATACACAAATCACTTCTGAGGACAAAGTAATGAAACTGAAAAAGGTACCAAGCAAGACTGATGAAAGATAGGGCTTATTACATCTGTTTCCGGATACTCTAAGAACTCACCTGCATCACTGAAGTTTAGCATTATATTTATATTACGTACCCTGACTTGAGAAAACTTCTTGAGGCAAACACACAAGACTTGAAATAATAGCTCCAGACTAAATAGCTGGGCCACAGATCTTTGAAAATTGTGGTTCACAAGCAAAAGTCAATAGGAATATCTATTAATGTATAATTTGATGATTCTTTGAATGTCCTTATGACTCCTCAGACTCAAATGAGTGTACTTGATAGTTTCATTGCTTCTAAAAAGTTAGGTAACTGCATGAAATACAAAGGACTAAGAAAATATTTCTCTAGATTACTACAATTTTATATTTCCCTTGATATTTTGAAGAAATAGATTATAAACCTTTTATCAGCAACTCTAGTTTGCTCCCCATAGAGTTTAATCTTATTGACACAAGAAATTCATTTCTTCCTATTTTACTTGACTATGGTCTAGAAATACCTTTGTCTTTCCATTCTAGAAAGAATTTCAATTTTTCTTGATTTTTAACTTTGTTTCCTAAATAACTAAACTCTTTGTTAATATACTATTTTGGAAGAATTTCTTTTTCAAATATAGTATTTGATAATAATGTACAAATGCCTCTTGCTTTATTTCCAAGATTCATTAAGGAAAACATCCCTCTATGAATATGTATGCTAGATGTATTCTGAAACAATAAATAAATATCAAATGACTGAGGTACTGTGTTCAGAATGACTGTTTCATTGTACACACTTGGTTAGGTCATCACGATTCTGTCATATAGGATGAAATTCACATCCTCCCTTTGCTCTGACACACTTCCAGGTTCATCTGCTTCCTTCCCATTCCCTCCTATCAAACTCATCTCCATCACTTCTCCTCTAACTACAGTCACGGTTCACTTGTCAAGTTCCACGAAATTACCATCATTTCTGTAAAAGTATTCCTAAGTCCTAGTAGCTGCCCTCTCTCCTTCCTTTTGGTTGACTGGACTTCTAATTCTTCCTATGAGGGGTAGATGCCAAGATGTGGTCCCAAGAGGAGCAGCATTCGTATTACCTGGGAACATGTTAGAAGTGCAGAATTCTTAGACCCTGTATACACCTGCTGTACCCTCATCTTCATTCTACTCCTACTCCATCTCTCTGGAGAACGGCATGGACATTAGCATTTTATCAATTCTTCCAGATGTTTCTGATGAGGCAGAAAGCAGAGGAACAAATATTATAAAGCAACCCATAAAAATCCAGTGATAAGCAGCCCATAAAAATTCAGTGACAAAAATCTGTCTTATGTTCATAGCAGCATTATCTGTAATACCCAGAACCTAGAAACAATCTAGATGCCCCTCAACCAAAGAATGGGTAAAGAAAATGTGGCACATTTACATATTAGTGTTCTCTTACTCCACATCTTCTCCAGCATGAGCTATTGGTATTTTTGATCTTAGCCACTCTGACTGGTATAAAATGGTATCTCAGAGTTACCAAAATTCACCCATTTTAACTTAACAGAGTACCCCGGATCAAGCTATCTAACCAGTTTTTAGTGAAAGATATGTGATTGTTGAGTTTTTGGATACTCTTGCTAGGAAATATTTCTTTTGATAACATCATCCTCTGTTCTTCGATATGTGTCTGGAAGAAAGTGCAAATATTCAGACTCCTCATGAGATATTTTATTCTGTCCTTTCGTATGCCTTAGTGTGAAAATTAGAATTACATGAACTCATTAGAAAGAAGCAATTATCTAACAAGTCTCAAATTAATAAGTAATGTAAGTGTTGCTTTCTTGTGCTTAGTTTTAAAGGACATTGTCCTGTAAACTTTTTATTATCTTGGGAAAGAGTGACAAAATATTGCCACAGGGTACATTTTTGAAAAAGCTCTTTTGTTGTTTATAAAAAGTACAATTTTAAGATAACAAAAGAACTATGTTTTGTCAAAATAAAAATAAAGACAAGATTAAATATTGAAAGCACTGTGTGTCTCTCCTAGCTCCAGAGTAGGGAGAGCATGCCCTTTGGTAAACTGCTCCTCCGTAGGGCACTGTGCTCATTTACAAGACAGTTTGAAATAGATCTGGGACGTTTCTTCTTTTGTCAGTACTTCACACCTCCATAGTCACTCTGACTACAGTTGTGACTAACTCGGCCTCTCTAAAAATTCCTCCTGCTGAGTTTTTCGAGATTTCTGTGAACAAACTCAGTATCCTCAGGTTTCCCCAAATGATTTTCTTCAACAGTCATTGAAATACCTGTCATTG
This sequence comes from Chionomys nivalis, assembly GCF_950005125.1. Classification (NCBI taxonomy): domain Eukaryota; kingdom Metazoa; phylum Chordata; class Mammalia; order Rodentia; family Cricetidae; genus Chionomys; species Chionomys nivalis. The sequence continues at coordinate 78,705,998 of NC_080091.1, forward strand.
TGTTTCCACATCTGTGTATATTTTTCATTAGGTAATACTGTCCCAGCATAAACTCCACTGAGAATTTCCCTTCTGCTGCTGTATCACTTGGGGTTCCTATTGCTGAGGTAAAACTCCATGCCAAAATATAGCTTGGGTGAGGAAAATGCTTATTTCAGTTCACAACAGTCATGCCTCACTCCGTCACTGAGGGAAGACAGACAAGGAAACAGAGATGGGAACTGATGCAGTTGCCATGGAGGAACAACCCTGACTGGCTTGACAGCTCCCCAAAGATTCCTTAGCAGGCATTCTCATACTCCTCAGTCCAGCTGCCCAGCAGTGACATCACCCACAATAGGCTGGGCCCTTCTGTACCAACCACTAATTAAGAAAATGCACCAAAAGGTGATCCGGTGGTAACATTTTCTCAATTAAAGTTCATTTTCCTCAAATTATTAGCTTGTTTCAAGTTGCCACAAAATGTGCTATCATATCCTCAATGCTGTTTCATGAGATGTGTGTTATTCTTGTTAATACAACTCCATTTGATTGTTTAAGCAGGGAGCTTATTGGTCAAGAATGGTGTAAAGATATGTCCTCTGGTCTGTGGATTACTGGCTATCGGAGTAAAAGAAAGCAGGTATTTTCAGGTGAGTCATTTTTCAACAGAAAAAGTTAGAATCTTCACTTAAAAGTAGGATTTCTCCTTGAAATTAGAAGTGATGACGGAATGCTCGTATTCCAAGTGCATAACTGTTACTTGAAGCTAGGATTAGCTGACCCTCGAAGGAATCCTTATGTAATCTGCTTCTTCACAATGTACACCATTACTTCTGCTTCCCATGTGTCTTAGTTGGACATATGTCTCATTTACCATCTTATAATTAATCCCCTTTCATTTATTGAAATTTACTCCTGGGCCTTGTAGACATTTAAATTTCAAGCTTTTATCCAAGCCTCATTCCCCACTGCTTCTTGTTCATATCATACTGTTCATATCTCCTAAGCTATAGCCTCAGTATCTTTATCTTTTAATGTCCAAACTACATTGATATATTTTTGCTATTTTTTTAAAAAAAATATTATACTTCTAGCTGTTTTCTAAACTATGTTCTGGAAGAAAGTTATTCAACTAGTTATTAAATAGTTCAAAAGAGCAGATGAAAGCAATGTATTAAAAAAAGACAAATAGAATTGAATAGGGTTCCAAATGGAATTTCATTTGCTACTCTGCACTATGGAACTCTTAGAAAAAGAAACAGCCTATAGAATTCTTACATTTATTGAACCACTATTTTCATGAATCTTTAAGAAAACAGGGTTGGGGATTGTTTAATATAACTCATTATTTCATAGGGGAGAGCTTTTAGTTTGCGAAGAGTAAGGTATGGCTTCCCATGCTTATATTTGTCATAAGACTTACTTCCATTCTGATGACCTCTATTCTACGCTCTTCAGTGCAGGCCCACTGTTCTTTTTTCTCCCATTTTAAAGCTCCGTTTTGACAGAAGCCTTACCTGGCTATCTAACCTAATTGGACAGGTGCCAGCTATTTTAACAATATTCTACCTAACATAGGGGAAGAGTTATTTCCAGTTACTGTGGTTCTGAGGGGAAGAAGGGTTACTTGTATAATCAAAAATCATTTCGACTGTCTGAAGGTATTAAAAATGGCATAGGCCCTGTCCTTGAATCACATACTACCTTATTTATTTCTGAGGGTTTTAGCTTTCTTGAGGATATGTAGCCGTGAACATTTTAATTTATTGTTTACTATTACTAAATGTCTTTTTTATTAAAGAAATTTTGGAGATCTTGAATTTTCCTTTTTTCAGATTAGTGGCTTTGAATCAAGTGTCCCCTCCTAATAAAACATACAATTTAACATATAGTGGATAGTATATTAAGGGTACATATTAAACAGAAGAATCAGCACTCAAACAACATGTAATCTGTAAATGATGTCAGAATTTGCACTAAGCAACCAAATCCTGTTCTCTTTTGGGAAGCAAGTATTTTACAAACTATATCAGAGAACAAGTAAAATGTTCCCTATCAAGTAGTTTCTTTCTAAATGTGGTTCCCTCTCTCTAGCAGTTAGGATGATCAATAGAATGAGGCTGTGTCATTTCTCTTGGGAGGAAGAAGCCAGGATCAGGGCAGTTCTTTCCTGAGAAGGCACTCTTCCTGGCTGGGGTGCTATCTGTACCCTAAATGATGACTTGTTTTTGGATTGGTTCTGCGGGAAGGATGAGGTCTTTGTTCCCTTTAGCAGTCTGTATCAACCCCCATGCCTGCCCCAGAGAATATGCTGGGACATACATATCGCATAGTGGGTGCTACTATATTATTTACTTCTTCCTAAGAGAATCATTGATCAAATTCAGTATATCTGTGCTGGAATTTATTACTCCCTTTTATTTTTTTAAGTGAGGATTAATGATTGAGGAAACGGTTGTTTAACTCCTACACACACACACAGACACACACACACACAACTTGCTTGCTTTATTATGCCAAATGTCTGTTATTTCTTGAATGCTGCACTGCTTTAAGGATATCCTAGAGCAGAGAGTTTCAAACTTCTCCCAAATATTTTGGATTTGGTTGCAGGGTCTTCTCTGTTGTTTCCCTTCCATTCTTCTTTCTATTTCTTTCCCTTCTTCCTTTCCTTCTCTTTTCCTCACTTCTTTTATTCAAGTAGATCATAATGTTTTGAATGATTAAACCAATTTCTGAAGATTATAAATTAGTTATGATAATGTATCTAGTGTATATAATCTAGTTTATAAATACTGTAAGACTTTAACATGAGAGAGAAAAAAAATATTTTCCACAAGAAAAAAAAAAGGAACCAGTGGCCTGGAGAACCTCACTTTTCATTGCAAATTGAGTTCATTCTTCTTCATCTGGGCAATCCTAATCCCTGTACTAAGAAAATGAACTGGATCCTTCCTGTACTTTAGGCTTTATATGTATCTTAGCACTCAGTGGGTCTTGAGTTTATCTTGCTATTTAGGAAACTGTCCTTAATGTATCAAATATGAGATAATAAAGTCAGTTAAAACTGTTTAGCCTTGTCAATGCTCAGTTGAATGGTTTGGTGAGGCAAGTTGAAATTCTCAGAAACTGTGCCTTACCTGTGTTCAGTATTCTACAAGGCTAATGTGTATTGGAAGAGTCCTCCTACTTTTATCACTCAAAAACAAATTCTCAAGCCTGTCATACAATGTAACAAATGGATAAAAAGAGTTTTTAAGACTCAAGATTTTGTGAACCCACTCACACACTGCAGTAAAAATACTCATGCCAGGGCCTAGAAATCTACATTTGAAGTGCCATCACCGATAAAGATACACAAATGGTTTGAAACCCACTGCCACACACTCTCCTAATTCATCTCATCTAGTTTCCTAATAATTTCTGCCAACGGTATTCTGTAGTATGTTTTCCCACAGTATGTTCCCCGGTAAAATATATTTTCTTTTCTCACTTTTCTCTGTTGTTAAGTTTCTTGCTGCATGCTAAACAAATGGACCACAGGACATTTTTCCTGTTAAGTTCTTGTGTAAGCATAAACCAATGGTCAAACTTTCTATCTTTAATTTCTTTGGAATTAAAGATGATGCTTCAGACTCTGGGTTTGGTGTGTGTGGCAGATGTAATATATTTTCTGAATTCTCTATTTTTTTCTTTATAGTTTATAAAATACATTGATCTGAGTATATCAGTCCCTTCTGTGTACATGTGCTGTCTCTCACCTTTTATTTTTATGCTGCTGTAATGGAAATTGAGTATGACTTTAACGTCATCCTCTCTTATCTTTCAGAAAAGTCTTACTAGCTTAAAATTGTAATATTATTTACTATGAAAACTTTATCAGAGTCAAGGAAAATCCAGTAACATGGCCATGAATTGCTTGAACTGTTAACTTAATAAATGCCTTATTTTGCAAAGTTTCATCGCCTCACATATTTTATTCTGTTGCCATATACTATATACTTTATTTTATAATATTTTCACAATATATTTTAATGGAAGATAATACTTTTTCCTGAAAATATTATTGTATATTTTCCATCCATTTCAGTATGGCTTATATGCATCTACTCTATATTGCCATAATGTCCTACGCATATAAAAATAATATTGTCACCATTTCTGTGGTCTTTTATTTTTCAGGCAAAATGACAGAGTATCATTTATAGTATTATACATTGTACAGTCAGTGTCTCCTAAATGTCAATAGGTCCAGCAAATAGTGGACATAAGTAAATATTTTGAGAATAATTAATTAGTGAAGAAATACTATTGCTAATCTTATTAACAACTACTTTTTGCAGAATGTTTCTTAATTAATCAATATGGAATAGCTATTTCTTCTAGTCCTTACAATGTATATAAAATAAATCAAATAATCCTCACTTTCAGATGAAAAAGCAGGAACTTGAATTATTTAAAAGTTTTTAAAGAGTACATAAACACATGACAGAACCATGTTTTTAAATCATGTGTTTTTCCATGGCTAAACATTTTCTAGGAGACTTTGCAGAAACTTCTGTGGTGCACAGTGGTCCCTGATCTTTGTGATTTGCCACTTCTGATAATATTCTAGTTCTAGTGAATGAGAGTGCTTCACTGAAAAGAAAACTTGCATGACTATCATTATGCCTTTGTGTATATCCCCTTTGTAACTCCTTTAATCAGTTCACTGCATCATCACTGCCTTTTTTAGACTACTGTGGGTTAATTTGCTGTAACCCTGCCTGCTTCCACTTTGAACTCAAAAGGCAACATTTCTAACATGCTGCGATAAACTGGAACCAAATCTCTGTAACCTAAGTCATTGCCAAACAGTTTGTTGGTTTCTTTATTTGGGATTAAACTTTGCTTAGGTCAGTTTGTCAGACTCAGATGAACAAGGCTTTTTTGTTTCTTTTCTGTTGGCCCATACAATTGATTTTTTTTATGGTTCTAACATGGTTCAATCATGACAGGCTTAATTCCCAACTGATGGTTGTGGGGGTAGAACTTAGAATATATAATGATGAAACCCTGCAGGAGAATCATAAATGAGTGTTAAGGAAATTTAGAGATGCAGCCGTTTGGTTTGGCTCCTGAGAGTGTGTTGAGATATATTCCTATATTAAATGAGCCTTCAGTTAGTCTAATTTTATTTTATTCCTTTAAGTTTAATTTTAAATATGCAGGTTGTTCACCTCTAGAAAAAGTTAAATAATAGCAGTGGTAATATATTTTCTAGCTTTTTTATTACTTCCAAATACATTCTATGAGGCTATTATCAAGATAAATAGATATTACCAAGCAGACAGGACACAACAGAAAAAGGAAATTCTAGGCCAATACCCTAATGAAAGTAGAAACAAAAACCACTCAAGACAGTGCAAACAAACCAAATGTGTCAGTAAACAAAGAGCAGTATTCACTATGATGAAATAGGATTCATTCCAGGGATACAAGATGGTCCACACATAGTCAGTAGATGTAATACACAACATCACATCAATGAAGACCCAAATCCATCTGACCAATATCTGTTCATGATTAAAAATAGTGAAAATATTGGGGAAAGAACAAATATATCTCAATTCTTTAAAGGCAGATATAATAAGCTAACATCTAATATTATACCTAAAGGAAAATAGCTAAATGATTTCTCATAAATAACTGAATCAAGTCAAGGTTGGCTACTTTCCCTATTTTATTCAGAAAAATACTAGAAATTATAAAGAAATTAATCCAGAGAAAGAAAAAGAGAGGGCTAGAAATTGGAGAAAGAAGTCAAATTGACTCCATTTGCAAATGGTATCAACGTATTTGTACCCAGACATCCTCTAAGGTATCACCAAAACTTGTGAGAATCACTTAAGCATTTCTGACGATGCAACATTAATAGGTAAATTGAGAACATTGTTATATGCCAATACTGAATTACTTGAACATTAAGCTATATAGCAATGGCATTTATAACAAATTACAAATGCCTAAAACATTTTAACCAAAGAGGTGAAGGACTTTAACAATTAAAACTACTGAAATTTTGATTAATAATTGAAGATAACATGCAAATAAGCAAGCAAACATTCTTGAAAAGGCATAGCATATGTATGGATTAGAAAAATAATCAGCATTGTTAAATGTTCACATGAACCAAACCAAAACATTTTTTAAGCAAACTGCTTAAAAATGCCAGTAAAATTCTTCAAAGGTGTAGGAAAAATAAACCAAAAGTATGTATAAAAAACAACAACAAAAAATCTTAATAGCATAAACCTTTTTGAACAAAAAGAACAAAATTTGAATGATTATGCTGTCTGACTTTTAGATATATTGCATAGATATAGTGATACACGCAGCATTATTTAGCAGAAAACAAACATGGAATGATGGAACAGAACAGAAAACTAGAAGCTATCCATGAATCTTCAGTCACAAGATTTTCATATTGGTGTGAAGAATGTGCATCAGAGAATAGGCAGCCTTTGCAGTAAATGATAAAGTGCAAAATTTAACATTCACAGAAGGAAGAATGTAATTAGACTCCTATTTCTCATAAGCTACAAAACCTCAAAATTGATTAAAGACTTAAATGTAAAACCAAAGATTATGAAAATATTAGAGGCAAAACATAAGAGAGATAATTCAAAATATAGTAATGGACAAAGATATTTTACAAGACACCAAGAAAAGAAGAAAAAAGTAGGTAAGTGGTAATTCAGCAAATTAAAAATATTCTTAGTCATACTGAAATGGACAGAGTGAGTAGATTTAAAGAATAAAAAATGCCAAATAATAAAGAACATATTGATAAAGTTTAACAGCTAGCTAATGCAAAACCCCAGAACCTTAATAAATAGCAAAACAAAACTCATTCTAGTTAAAAATGTTCAATATATTGCTGGGCGGTGGTGGCGCACGCCTTTAATCCCAGCACTCGGGAGGCAGAGGCAGGCGGATCTCTGGGAGTTCGAGACCAGCCTGGTCTATAAGAGCTAGTTCCAGGACAGGCACCAAAGCTACAGAGAAACCCTGTCTTGAAAAACCAAAAAAAAAAAAAAAAATGTTCAATATATCTAAGAAGATATGTCTCAAAAGAAGACACAGAAATTACTAATATATATATATACATATATATGTATATGTATGTATACTAAAGATCAATATTTCTAATTGGTAGTAAAATAAAAAACCTATAGTGGAATTTCTCCCCCTGCAAGAATACCTGATGTCAAAAATTCAAAATAACAGGCCCCAGGAAAGATACAGAGAATAAGAAATAATATGCAAGGTAGACTCTAAGTAGAAGTGTTAGTGCAGCCACTATTTCAAACAGAAAAAAAATTCCCCAAAATAAAGATGAAACTGGTACAACAAAGAGACATCTTCACTCCTAGGTTTCAGCATTCTAATTAGGTAAGAAATAAAAATAACCAGATAGGGATTGTTTTTTGTACTGGGGGCACATTCAAGTGAATACTGAAATTGCCTGTTTTTAATTTTAAATTGCTTAAAATACCAGCTACCCAAAACGTAGGAGTAAGACAAAAACAAACTGCATTAACGTGATACAAGAAAATGAATATAACAGGTGAAGATCATAGGCTATATCCATAAATATTCTGTTGCTAGAACAGAGCAAGTCATGCTCACACCCTGGACCAAAACTTTCTGTAGGCAAATACTCCCTGGGTGGAATCCAATATTATCTTTATAAAGGAACTGGTACCTCAGTTTGATCCTGATACTTTTGTTTGAAAGTATGTAGAACATATTTACTTCTTTATTCCTGATATTCAAGGTCTGGATACTAGACACACCTGTTGACAATAACCTTTAGAGAGCAGAACTCTGATCTAGATCTAGGTGGAAACTTTGTTTGAGGTAGAAACACAATAACTTTAAAGAAATAGAGGTAAGTTTCAACTCTCTGACCTTTGGTCAAGGTGAAAATAGGTTCACATTTTTGAGCTTCCACAATTCCTTCCTTTTCATTAATTTTATTAAAACCCGTACTTCTGCAATAGGAAAGATCATCACATCTGCCTTAGGTGAACACTTTTCCATTTCTCAGACTTACCTATTTTCAGTACATGCATTCCAACTATGCATGTCCATGTGTTAGGCACCTGGGGAGAAAAAGGATCAAATCTGTCACTGACTGCCAACCTCTGTAATCAAAGGTTAAGGGAAAAATTGCCTTTGGTCTTTGTGTCTCTGAGCCAAGTTTCTGTCAAGAGAGTTCATCAGCAACTAGTTAATGGTAAGCAAGCAGATACTAATCTGTGTTATGCGTACTTCTATGGCTATAGTATTTCTTAATTAAAGGAGTGGAGTTATCTATGTAACTACAGATAAAGATTTAAAAAATATTTTACAGTGTGGGTCTCTGTCTCTATCTCCATCCATCGCTAGATGAAGGTTCTATGGTGATATGCAAGATATTCATCAGTATGGCTATAGGATAGGTTCTATCTCCTTTTTGGATTAGATAAATTTTATTTAAGGTTCTCGTTTCCTTTCTTGAGCATGATTAAACGCCTATTACTGAACTTATATTTGTATCTTGAGATAGCTCCTTTTTTTTCTTCTTCTCATTAGTTGCTATATCCATGCAAATTTAAGGGGAGAGAATAATTAGTTTCAGAAAGAGAACTTTGATCCTAGTGTAGCGTTGGATAACACAGCTTCTAAAATTAACAGCTTTAAGCTAATATTCAAGGCTGTCCAAAATTGTGCTATCACTCAATTTTCCAATATCTCACATATTTGCATTCCAATTAAGGAAATCTCTGCAGAGAGCAACAATACGTACTTCCATATCACTCTGTCTGCCTGGGAGATTATCTTACTTTTCTATAATAAGCATTGTTTTACTTTTAAAAATTCCAAGTATCTATTGGTTGTACTGTCAGTACTTACTGTCCCCTGTTCCTTTAAAATAGCACTGTTTTTACTTAAGAAACATAGATCTGTGTCTTATTCAGCTATCATCATAAATGCTTCCTCGTAAAACAGATGGGAACAAATACAGAGACCCACAGTCAGACATTATGTGAAAGAAAGAAAGAGACCTTGGCACACACAGCTCTTAGTAGGGTATCTCTACCAAACTTCCCCACAGAACTTAGAAAACCCTGTGGAAGAAGTGTTGAAATGAGTATAAGAGCTACCGGGGATATGGGAATGGTGAAGAATTGGAAGAAGGAGTAGAAACTGTAGTCAAGATATATGAGAAAAAATATATTTATAATAAAGGGGGAGGGAGAAACAATTGTTATTTTAACAATTTAATCTCCATCCCAATAGCATTGATGGAGGGCCTGCAACTATCTTCCCTAGACACAGTCACCTGCACAGACTACCTACCAGCAAAGCTCTTCCCCTGGGATGTGAGCGAACAAGGTCTTGAATTCTGCAGTTACTGCTGATGTGTAGAAGCACATATCTAAGTATGTGGCCATCACTTTGGGGGAGCATGTATAAAGGATTTCAAGGAGCCAGAACCTTAAGGACTTTTGGTACCCCAGGATGAAGCTATTTTAGAGCCAGATCCACCTTTTCATTTTCTATCACCAGAATCAACAAAAATCTTTATTTTCTATACAAGGTGAGCTTTCTTACGTATGAAGGGGAGATTGCTATTTATGACATGCAGTGTAAAGCAGCTGGACTTTAGGTATACCTATTTGTCCACCTCTTATCTCTATCTCATCTTCTTAGTGCAATGTAAAAGGGTAATCTGAAATAATTTTAACAATGATGATATTTTAAATTACAAGAAATTGATTTTCGCCCTTAATGTCCCTCATTAGAAACCATGCATATATAAGCATAATAAAAATTTTTCCTTACAACAATTACAACAAAATTTGCTTTAAAATTTTGAATTTATTAATTTATGAATAATATCAAATTTATTATTATTTGACAATAGTAACTAATGAATACTATGAATAATTATAAACAAAAGAAGTAAATGGAGAAAAGATGAGTGTTTTATATACAATGTGTGTCTCATAGTTAACATTTTTGATGAACCTGAAACTTATCAGTATTGAATTTGCTTTGTCTCTCTTTGAGTTCTTTCTTTACATGATGCTAAAAATCACAACTTTTCATTGTAGAACCTTTTCTCAACTCATCAACATCATCATTTTGACTGGATATTTCAGTAGCAACTTAATTTTGTGAGACATTTAGTAATAATGTATATTGCTAGCTAAGGAGAAAACAATTGTGATTTTTGTGAAATTCTCCACCTGTCTTCAAAAAATACAGAAAATACAACTGCAGTGAGATAAACCTACTATTCACAGAAATGTTCATAAATAGTTGCCTATAACTCAAATGTCAATTGTAGAAACTACAAGAGCTCTTATGTTAGCTTAGTACTTCAACTATTTTATTGGCTACTTCAGAAGACCAGGATGATTGGGACTGCTGATCTATGGATCTCTATTCCAGTGGAATCACAAACCACTCTTCTAATTTTACTTGCTCTCCATCTGGAGTTATAGCCAGCACCAAATTAAAAACAGTGAATTGATTGTAGTGTTACTGTTTTCTTAAGGCCTTGATTGCTATTAACTATCCATCTGCAGTTTCAAGGGTACTTAATGTGACCCACCCATTAAATATATTTTACATGCCAGGGACACCATTGAAATAGTCTTTTGTTGCATTTGATTCTAATGACCATTACAAACATCAAATACAAATATTATTTACATTTATTGCTTTATAAGTGGTTCATTTTGGATTTCATCCATTGTGTTGCTTCAGTGAAAGCAAACAATGGGCACTTTTAAAACATCGGGTGGAGAGCTAATCCTGAATAGGGTTTTCTATGTCTTTGAAGACAGAAAACAAATATCAGAACTGTTTCCTGAATCAAGGCTTTTTTAGTCAAGGTTATAAAGACGTACCTACAAAAGTTTTGACAAAGGGCAATACACTATATTATTTAAATAAGCACTATATTGTCAGACATGAAGGGGCTTGCTGACAGAAAAGAGTCAATGTAAAGTGGAATGGTAAATCTTTTAAAAACTGAAGAAGATAAATACTTTCAAAGAAGACATGCGTAATGCAGAAAAGGCTAAGGCAACCACACATGAGTGAACACAGGAAATACTGAAACCTGGAGTATTTAGAACATGTCTAAAATCCTTTGTGATCAGCAGAGCAGGCTAAAAAAATGGCTTTTACTCTAAGTCAGGCCAAAGAAATGAGAGTTTTGTTTCCTTGTTTGCTTTCTCTCCACTCTATTAGCTTACTGCCTTGTAAATTGTATCCAGGTTTTTATAAGGAACCACCACCCATGAGTATCAAAGCAAGCTAAGTAAACATTTATAAGCAGCGGTTAGTTCCTTTCTTCCTGGCCTTGATTTTATTTACTCAATTAATTATTTAGTCCTAACAAGGAACACAGCCTCCCTCTGCTCGCCTCATCCTTTTGAAGTCATCAGCTGTGAAGAGAAGCACTGAAGTAAATGGACTCTGCTTGCAGGGATAACAGAATTGCACGTGGCTATTGTTCTAAGTGCCCCACGCATAACAGCGGCAGCTCAGTAATAATAATATAAAAGTAATTATGAGAGGTTATTAAAGTGGGAATGACTGCCATTTATTCTCCATGAAAGACAAGCACAGAAAATGATTATCATGATTTAAATATTAGTAGACTATGCTATTTAAAGAGATAGCTCTGTTTTCCCAGTTAGTCTTCATCACAAAATTTCCTTATTCATTTCTGAATTACATTTAATTGGAAGTTTGTGTACAGCTAAAGAATGACATTAAAAATTACCCTATAAGATTATCGTTATTATTGCTTCCTGCCCCTGCCCCTTCTGAAATTTCAAACCTTCCAGATTTGACACTTAAAATAACACTGCATATCCAGAAAGTATTTTACATTATTCTCTCACTTCCTTCTTGAAATGGCTACTTGAATCCCATTTTTTGGCCCTGTGAGCTCACTATATTCTGAGTGATTATGAGACCAGGTTAGTGCCAAACAGCTAATTAACGATGGTAGAATCAGAGCTCAGAATGAAGCCTTTGGACACAAAGTCAATAATTACATTGCAGCCTTGTCAGGAAGAGTTCTCTAAAACACTGTACAATGACCCTCAAATCATAGTGGATGAAATTGAGACCAGGGTAGTTGAACTATGAAAATTTAAATAGCAACAGAATTAGTGTTTCCTGCCTTTAGCATGTCCCCTGCACTCATAATGGTTGATATGGATACAGGTATATTCTCCCACCTTACTTTTACAAGCCCAGGTAGTTGCCTGGAAGCAAACATTTACAAACACCTGCTCTATATATTTGATGGGTTCTAATACCAACATCCAGGAATTCAAAGGGCTAATGCTATCTCTCCCTTTCTAAATAGGCAATGCCTATTGCAATGCTTGACAAAGGTTTTTGCAAACAGTTTTGTGATGGAAAGAAAAACTTTTTGCAGAATGACACCTACACATTTCCAAAGAATACTGCAGTCTATATAACATAGCTTCTCACCTTTTTCTGACATACATTTTTCTGCACAGACTCTTATATGCACATGTCAGTTTAACTGCAGATTCTGTATGTAAGAGAACATATATGGTATTTGTCTTTCTGAGTCTGGCTTATTTTATTCAACATAGTGATCTCCAGTGCAATTCATTTTCGGTAACTGTCATAGTTTCATTCTTCTTTAAGGTGAAAGACATTCTTGTGCATATGTACCACATTTCCCACTGTAAATAATAAAACAATTAACATTAAGTAGTGTGACCTGCATGTCTTCGGGATGACTAGGTCAACAGGGAATAAAACATGGCAGTCCTGTGTACAGAAAAGCTGGGATCCTATGGGCAGTGCTGCCTGATGGACGAGCACCAGCAGTACAGAAACAGCCTGTTTATTATAAATAGCTGGACAAGGAAGCATGTTTATTCTATAAAGCTGAATGAGGAGGCAAGTGTTTTATATATAGCTGAAAGGAGAGATGCGTTAACTTACCTTGACGAGGGGCTTCTATAAGTGACTGATCTCAGGTTGCAGTCATCCTGGAGGAGGAAGCTCTGAATGAACTTTCTTAATACACTGTCAATGTGCATGCTCAGAACAGGAGAAGGCCCTGCTATTCCCAGGGGTCTCAGGCATTGAGGTCATTGACATGCTTATCTCCAAAATACAAATTCACTCAGGACTTCATCTACTCCCCACAAATTGATGTGATTTGCTGACTTAGCATCCTTTCTGACCAGTTCTTGTGAGACATAAAGCAATGCAATGTCTACTTAGAATTGTTTATGCTTTTTCTTTTGTATGCATTTTTAAATTATTTTTATAGTTTTTTAATGAATGTTATTGGAATTTTAATGATGATTATGTTGAATCTGTGCGTTGCTTTTTGTGGCGTAATCATTTTTCTGTTACTAATTCTTTTTATTAAAATGAGAAGTCTTTCCATCTTCCAGTCCTTTAATCAGTTTTGTAAAATTTTTATTGTCCAGAATTTATACCTCCTTGGTCAGACTTGTTCCTAAGCACATTATTTTTGTGAAACTATTGTGATTGGAATTTTTTCCTTTTTAGTCTTAGGAAGATTATTATTGCCAAAAAGAAAAGCTACTGATTTTTATATGTTAATTTTATTCTGCTACTCTCCTAGAAGTGTTTCTGAACTATAAGAATTTGCTTCTGAAATCTTTTTGGTCTTTCAAACATCAAATAGTCAACAAATAAGAATAGTATGATTTCTTCCATTTTTAACCAGGCTACTTTTTTCTTGTGCCTTGTTGCTATTGCTCGGCCTCTGAGCACCACATTAAATAAAAGCAGAGAATGTGAGCTCTCTTTTCCATTCTTTTTGTAGAAGAAATGCTTTCATTTTCCCTCTGTGATGTACTGAATATTTGACATGTGAAGCCTGTGTTATACTGAAATATGTACATTACACTCCTAGTTATTGCACAGCTTTTTTTTTTATCATGGTGGGATCTTGAACTTCATAAAGGTCCGTTTTGAAAATTGATACAATCATGCGATATTTTTTCCTTAGGTATGTTTATGTGATTTATTGCATTTATTTTTTTCATTATTTTGAACCAGTCTTAATCCTTGGAGTACAGGGAAGTTGGTCATGACATATGGTCTTCTTAAGTGCTTTTGACTATCATTTCTGAGAATATTATTGAGAATTTTTGCATTCATTATAAAAAGTATCCCCTGGCTTGCACCCACCCACCTTTCTTTCTTTCTTTCTTTCTTTCTTTCTTTCTTTCTTTCTTTCTTTCTTTCTTTCTTTCTTTCTTTCTTTCTTTCTTGTAGTCATAGCCAGTTTTGCTATCTGGATGGTGGCAGAAATATAGAATGACTGTGGTAGCCTTCTTTCCTTTTATTTTCCAAGAAGTAATTTGAGTAGCGTTGGTATTAGATCTTTTCTGAAAGTTTTGGATTTTGACAGAAAATCATCTGTTCCTGGACTTCATCTCATTGGGATACATTATTTCTTAGTTTTATCATATAGTATGGATATATTTAGGCTGTTTGCATTCTCTTGATCTACTTTTGCATGATGTGGGAGAAAAAAACTGCCTAGGCCCATTTGATAGGCCAACCCTTAGGTGGGTGGAATAGACAGAACTAGACAGAACAGAATGCTGGGAGAAAAAAGCCGAGTCAGGGAGTCGCCATGATTCTCCCACTCCAGACAGACACAGGTTAAGATCTTTCCTGGTAAGCCAGCTCGTGGTGCTACACAGAATATTAAAAATGGGTTAGATCAATATGTAAGAGCTAGCCAATAAGAGGCTGGAGCTAACGGGCCAAGCAGTGCTTAAAAGAATACAATTTGTATGTAATTATTTCGGGTATAAAGCTAGCTGGGTGGTGGGACGCAGCCCGCAGCTCAGTTCATCATTTGCAAGGTGTATGTGTCTAAGGAATTTTACATTTCTTCTGGATTTTTATTTAAGTATCTTAAAGTACTTAATAATACTAAATTTTATTGAAACCAGTTGTAGTCTTCCCATTTTTTATCCATAACTTTAATAATGTATGTCTATCACATTTCATTGTCATAGTTAGCTTGAGGTTTGCCAATCTTGCCTGTTTTTTTTAAAAAGCCAACTATTTGATTGATTCAATTTTTTATGTCTAATTAATCTTTTCTATGTTCTTTATTTCTTTTCTTTACTACATTTAGTTATGGCTGTTCTTATTGTTTTAGTACATCATTATATACTTATTTTCAAACCCTCAAAATTTTTATATTAAGTAATAATTATTATAATGAAAATAATACTTTATTAATTCTTTGATAATTTCATACAGCATTTTTCCCACCTCCTCCCATAGCCATCCACTCCAACCTTATTTCCATTCTCTAATTTTCTTGAAACCGAATGCAGATCCTTGGGTTCTTTTAATTTTTTGTCCCCTCTGCATTCATCTTCCCTGAGTCTTAATTGTAGAAGTTATGTTGTATATGTATCAGATGGGATGGACATCTCATGGTTAGTTGTTCTCTGCATTTTGACCTGTAGCTTTCTTTAATGGTCTCTGTCTGCTACAAAAATAAATTTCCGTGAAGAACAGTGACAGCTAAATTCATCTTGAAGAAAAGGATAAGTATTTAGTATGAAATCAGAAATTAGTTACCATATATGCCATCTTCATGTAGTGTAGAATTACTTGGGAAAAGAGTCTTAATGAAGAATTACCTACATCATGTTTGCCTTCAGGCATCTAGGAGGGATCATCTTTTTTTTTTTTTTTTTTTTTTTTTAAATAAGGTCTTACTATGTAGGTCAGGCTGTTCTGGAACTCACTCAGACCAGAGTGGTCTCTAACTCACAGAGATCCACCTGCCTCTGCCTATAAAAGGCTAGGTTTAAAGGCTTGTGTAACACCACACACTACAATTTCTTGATTGTTGATTGATGAAGGAAGATCCAACCCCCTGTATTCCTCAACAGTGTGAGGGAGGGGAAAGTAAACAAGTAAACCTGTATGGGTTTATTTCTCTCAGATCTTCAATGTGACTAGCTACTAGAGTTCTTGCCTTGACTTCCTCTCAATGATATACTGTGTCTTGAAATCATAAACCAAATACTTTCTTCCTTAAGTTGTTTTGTTTTTGTCAATATATTTTTATCACACAACAGAAACAAAACTAGAATATACAGCAAATATACTTACCCAGGGATCCATCATCATGGCTCGCTCTTCTTTCTATGAAAATTCTGTTCCTCCAGGTGACACGGAGACAGCCTCTAGTCTGCCATCTTACCTTAGACGCTCTGCTAATGATTTGTTTCCTTTGTTTTAGTTGGCTCATGACAACATTTGGTACTTAGATGATATTGAAAAGTTTTGTTGAATTAATTTAACTTGAGGTTAAAAAAACTTCTCAAGCAGGTGAACTGATATTTATGTGCATCTTCACTTAGATATTTCAGTGAAAAGAAAAATTATTACAGGTTACAATTTTCAGGAAAATTATCTGTAGGAGCTAGCAATATGGCTAAGTGGGTAGAGGCACTTCACATCAAACTTGAAGACCTGAGTTTGTGTCTAATCCATGTGATAGAAGGAGATAATAGGCATCCACAAGTTGTTGCCTGAGTTACACACTCCTCAAATAAATAAAAAGCACTCCTGCACTCCCTAAATAAATAAAAAACAAAGATATGTAGTTCTTCACTGGCAATAGAGTACTTTTGAGTATTTGAAGGGAGGGTTGTCAACAAATAATGATAGAGGAGAAGAAAAGCAAGTGGGGATTCCCAGATTATAGGTCAGCATGTACTACATGTTTTATGAAGAAAATGTTAAATTTATTCTTAATACTGATTCTATCTACTTTATATTTAATTTTATTTCTTTATTAAATGATTTCTCAGTAATAATTCTCATAATAAATTACATTATTTATCATAATTCTCCTGTACGTCTTTCAATAGTTGGTGATATGTCAATTAGAGTAAGTAGACAGGGGAAATTAGGAAATATTAGGAGGAGAACCCAGTCTGTCATTAATATTGTGGCCCGTGATAACTCCGTACTTCTATTGTGCATGGCTTATCTATACTTAGTTCTCCTCATTAGACTCTTCTCCCCTTGAGCTTCCTCCCTACAGTTGGCTGTGTCCTGTGATGATTTCTTTTCTAAATATTGTCCTTTTGTGGAACTGTGAGGACAGTTTATCTTCTGGAGCCAAAAATGAGAACTGAGTTACCGCCACTAATGAATTACTAATTTTGTAATTACAAAGTTAAAAAACACAAAGAAACTGCAAACCCCGTCTGTATTCTGTTCCCTATCATCTCTACCAGAGCATTGCACATTTCTGAAGGTAACCAAACACCATTCATAACAGAAAAGACACTGCTGCCTGGACCTGACAAATTAGGAAAGAACAAATAGCTACAAAAAGTCATTTGCTAAGGAAAATTCCACTCTTCTGCTGTCAGTGCCTCAGCCAATATCTTCTATTCTGGAAGTTGCCCTCATTGCTTAGAGGAATTCTTTTTGTAAATGTGCTACCAACTGATAAACTCAATCCTGGAGGCTTTTATTCTTGTTGTTTGCAATTTCATTAGACAGAACAGTGACCTCGTTTTCCCTTTTTGCTTTATTCTTACTTTAGACTCTGATGGTGATAGCAGGTCTCTCTCTCCCTCTCTTTCAATTGAAGTATAATTGAACTTGAGATTAGTTGCTCACAGATGCTGGTAAACCTTGCCATGTGCTGCCTAAAAACAAATTCCAACTTCAATTTGAATAGCACCTTTCCCATCAATACCCCAAATTGCTTCAGCATAATACATCATCAATATTTCACAACGTGGCTTTGCTGAGCAACATACACAATGATCCAGCCATCCTTTAATAAAAGCTAAAGAAGCCACCACCAGGGGGTACTGCATGTTGAAATAGGTTAGATCTCATTCAAGTGATTTAGCCTCAAACAATGTTTTAGAACAGACTAGCAAAGAGGTAAAAAACTGATCGATTTTTATTCATGTCAGTAAATCAAAATTGAATAAATTAATGAACAATGCACCCTGCTTCATGTGTAAGTATATTCCTTACTTCCAAGTAGTCCATGGATCTCATTTTCTAAATGAAGTATAACATTGTTTTCTTTTATTTAAAAATTAATTTGTGGGAATGTAATGTTATAAGCTGGAAATAAAAGTCCTAGTTCAGGGCTTCTCTTTATGCTCTTCACTACAGCCAGTATCCACCTCAGTGTCTCTAGAATTTGTTATTGCTTTCAATCATTTTATCATATTTTGTTTTCCTCTTTTTTCTTTCATGTTTGAGTTTGTATAGCTTGGTCTTCTGTGGATCCCCTAGCCGTGGGACCAGGATCTGTTCCTGATGCATGAGTTGGCTTTTTGGAAACTATTCCCTATGGTGGGATGCCTCGTTCAGACTTGATGCAGGGGAAAGGAGCATGGTCCTGCCTTAGCTTGATATGCCCTGCTTCATTGATTTCATGGCAGTCCTTACCCTCTTTTGAGTAGAGATAGTGGAGGAGTGGATGGGAGGGCAAGGGAGAGGTGAAGGGAGGAAAAGGGAAGAGATGGGGGTGGAATGTGGTTGGTATGTTAAATAAATAAAAATGATGATAAAAAGAAAAAAATACTTTATTTTTATTTTTAGTTCCTATATTTGAGATTATAATTTATTTACAACATGTCACCCTTTCCTTTCCTCCCTCTAAACCCTCTCATTCTTCTTAAATTCGTGGCCTCTCTTTTGTTTTTCCAGTAATTGTTATTTGTTTATATGTGTCTTGTTGGAGGCTGCTAGTTCATTTCCTGACCACCCTGACTTGAAATAACCACACAGAAATCTGTATTAATTGCTATACTGTTTGCCCAATAGCTTAAGCATATTTTTGGCTAAGTCTTATATCTTAAATTAACCCATTTCTATTAATCTGTGCATTGCCATGTGACTGTGGCTTACCAGCAAATTTCCAGTTCATATGTCTCTTGTGGGCAGCTATATGGCTTCTCACTGACTCTGCCTACACACACTCTCTCTATATATGTATATGTATATGTATATCTATATGCATATCTTCCCGCCTGGCTGTATTCTGTTAAGCCATTGACCAAATGCAGCTTCTTTATTAGCCAATAAAAGCAACACATATAGAGAAGGACTTTCCACACCATTTCATCTTTTCTGTTTAAATAAAAAGTAGGTTTCATAGGAGGAGGAGAAAGCTTTCTTTGTGAAACATGCATGAACATTTTCTCTGTAGTGTGGTCACTTAGTGGCAGTCCATATGCAGAAGCTCATCGTTTTGCTATGTGTTAGAAATTAGTGATCACATCTTGAAACAAAGTCATCCCGATATATGTTTATGTTAAATAGATAATTAATGGGTCCTGTAGAGATGTATCAGTGGTTAAGAATATGTACTGTTCTTGCCGAGGAGCTGAGTTTGGGTCCTAGCGCCCAGGTCAGATAGATCACAACCAGTTGCAACTCCAACTCCAGAGCATCTGACTCACATTTCCCATCTCCATATATACATTTCCACACTTACTCCTAGTTTCCAGTACATAGCCTACTACACATAGACCTGGTTGAAAACTAAACAAGATAATGTAGAAGGAAGAGTAAGCTTATGTCGTGAAATAATTTTCTGCATTCTGGAAGACTTGACAGTTTTGTTTTGATTGTTAGTATAAAACTTCCTGTATATTTTTGTTATAATGATATGTTTTAAAATAAATGTTTATAGAATATGGAATGTAATAACGTTAAATGAAACTAAAATATAAAACTTACTGGCAAGGTTATAATGTATACATTTCTGGTTAAATTTCCTGAGAAATAATATTTGAGTATAAAAATGTACGTTTTGAACATAAAAAATGCAATTTTTGAGCATAGAAGAGGTCAACCACACAGTAGTGAAAGTAAAAGGCTATTTACTCTGATTTGATAATTATATAGTATATTGTGAATAAAAATTATATATATATATATATAATTGTAATGTGATGATATTTTGTTTGTACAAATAAAGCTTGCCTGAAGATAAGAGGATGTAGCTATCCACTAGCTAATCATAGAGGTCTGG
Organism: Chionomys nivalis; assembly: GCF_950005125.1. Classification (NCBI taxonomy): domain Eukaryota; kingdom Metazoa; phylum Chordata; class Mammalia; order Rodentia; family Cricetidae; genus Chionomys; species Chionomys nivalis. Next base: position 78,726,114 of record NC_080091.1, read on the forward strand.
AGGTATAGTCAGGAAGTTATATGGCTGGGTATAGAGAGGAAATGATAAGGTGGGAGCAAACAGAACTCAATCTCTTTTCGGCTGGGAAGTGAAGAGGTAAGGTGGCCATGGTTTTTCTCCTTCATCTCTCTGATCTCTCAGCATTTCCCCCCAATATCTGACTCTGTGTTTTTATTATTAAGACTGATTATAACTTGTGATACATTATACAGTGAAACAATTTTAAGATCCAATTACAACAGGAAGAAAGGAACTTAGTACTTTGAATCATCTCAGTATACATTAGAGAACTCATAGAAACTTTTCTTTGGGGGGCTGGAAAGATGGCTCAGTGGTTAAGAGCACTGGCTGCTCTTCCAGAAGTCATGAGTTCAATTCCCAGCAACCACATGGTGGCTCACAACCATCTGTAATGAGGTCTGGTGCCCTCTTCTGGTATGTGGGCATAAATGGAGGCAGAACGTTGTATACATAATAAATGAATAAATCTAAAAAAAAAAGAAACTTTTCTTTGGATAACAAGACAGACTCCACAAATAGAATGACATGAAAAGTTGTTTTACACAGAAAGATTGATGCATAGATAAAGGCAAATGTTTCTTCCAAGTTCAATTATAACTTGAGGATGAGGTGGTGTTTGGTTGTCAGACTGGTTTTCAGGAATGATTGTTCTTGCTTGTGTAATGGTCTTTTACAATTTCAACCAAGCACAGAGCCACTCTCTTGGTATAATTCCTTCTTCAACAAAGACATTAGAACTTTCCTAATAGAGTTACCAGATGAATAGTTTGTCAGTATCAAGTGTAGCCTTCATTACTCACACTCTATAGATTTAAATGCTAATATAATCTAAAATATTTCTCTTTAATCATCTTAAATAATGCTTTACTATATATCTGGGTTTAGCTAATTTGGCATGTAAAATCTACATTTCAAAGACTTTCTATGATCCCACAGTAACATTTATCATAGCATTTGTTTAAAAATAGAATGGAGTAGAGTAGAAAGCATAGAACTAAATCTACATAAGTGTAGTTAGGTTTTTTTTTTTTAAAAAATGTGCAAAAGTATTTCAAGGGAGTGTATAAAGGCTAATGAACAGGTTGCTCAAAGAGATTAAATATCCATTTGGTTTAAAACGTTAGTCCATACACTGACCTACCTGTTATATCAGAGTCAACTCCAAATAAACAATTGATCATTGATCACAATTTAAAGTGGGTAAACATGCATCTTTTTCTCCCATTATAGAAGGAAATAAAATAACATTTACAATACCTTAGGTTTTATATTGACTGTTTAGCCATACCTTAAAACAATTATTTATAAAGAAAAAATAACACAATGTATTTGAACTTTACTAAAATTGAAAATTTCTGCTCTGAAAAATGAAAAACTGACAATATGAAAAGATATAGGAAGAGTGGATACGGAAGCAGCGAAGTATATATCCTAATTAAGGGAGCCATCTTAGGGTTGGCAAGAGACTTGACTCTAGAGGGGCTCGCAGGTGTCCAGGGAGATGTCCCCAGCTGGTACCTTGGGCAACTGAGGAGAGGGAACCTGAAATGACCCTATCCTATACTGATGAATATCTTGCATATCACCTTAGAACCTTCATCTGGCGATGGATCGAGATAGAGACAGAGACTCAATTTGGAGCAACGGTCTGAGCTCTTAAGGTCCAAATGAGGAGCAGAAGGAGGGAGAACATGAGCAAGGAAGTCAGGACCACGAGGGGTGCACCCACCCACTGTGACAGTGGAACTGATCTATTGGGAGCTCACCAAGGCCAGCTGGACTGGGACTGAATAAGCATGGGTTGAAACCGAACTCTCTGAACATGGCGGACAATGAAGGCTGATGAGAAGCCAAGGACAATGGCACTACGTTTTGATCCTAATACATGAACTGGCTTTGTGGGAGCTTAGCCTGTTTGGATGCTCACCTTCCTGGACCTAGATAGAAGTGGGAGGACCTTGGTCTTCCCGCAGGGCAGGGAATTTGGACTGCTCTTCAGTATCGAGAGGGAGGGGGAATTGAGTGGGGGTAGGAGAAGAGGAGTGGGGATAGGGGGAGGGGGCATTATGTAGGAAGAGGGGGAGGGGAATGGGAAACAAGGAGCAGGTGGAAATTTTAATTAAAAAAGAATAAAAATAAATAAATAAATAAAAATATATAAAAAATATTAGCTACAGATTGGGAGTCAATATTGCAAGAAACATGTTTGGTGAAGTTTATAAATATATAGTGGATATGTGATGTGCCTCTCTAATGCACACATGTATCAAATCAATGAATGTTATAGAACAGTGACAACCTACATAACTTTGGAAACCAGTAGTTTGAACAACCTAAAGAAAAGTACTATGTATTAACAATTTAACTATTTAAGTAGATAGATGGTGGGAGTCAAGTTTCCACTGTTGGAACAGTGTTAATAAGTAAGCAAATAGGGGGAAGTACAGCCACACATGTGGGCATAATTTACAGTTGAATAGACCAGAATGAGCTGGAGATTTGGTTTAGCATATATACTACTTCCTACAGAATTATCAATAGAATTCCATAGGGAACACACACATACACCCACTCAAACAAACACGCACACATACCTATGTACATGATTCTTTGAACCTATATATTCAAGGCCAGTCTTTCAGTATAGTAGACCCCATTAATCCCCTGAATACAATCTAAAACATATAATAAATACTTATGTGCCCATATTGATGCTTTAAAAGTGACAGAAATATAATTATAATTCTCATTTCTTAACCATGAGCTATACATAGTTAATTTCCTCCAAAAGATAGAGTATGGGATGAAACAAAAGCATAACTTAGCTGTGAACAAATCAGAGAAACATGACCTTGGCCAGAGTCATGTGACCTAGGCCCCCAGTAGAACTAGGTAACAACATGTAGCCTTAATACAATGATGGGAACGGAACTATACCTCAGTCATCCCCAGAAATTTTTTCCCCTTGTCTCATCTTGCAAGTCATACCAGCCAATTCAATCAAATGTCATGTGAGGAATAGAATACCTCACTAAAGCATTATAAAAAACAAGGAACATTTGTGGAGTGGGCACAACTAAGATGATGCACAAATATAATGTGACTTGCGGGATGTTGGTTTGTTGTGATTTTTAGGATGAAATCTTACAGGGGAAAATGATCTTACATAGAACCAAGGAGCTGGAACAAGATGTGGGTTTTAAGACTACTGTGTATAAAGAATAATGGAAATGGTGAGGCACATATAGAAACATTCTCTACTGCCTATGTAATTTCCAACATTCTCAAATTATCTCCCAAAGTATCTAAAAATAACCTCATATGACATTTTCCAAGTTGTGCATATTATTTGCTATGGATGAGTTCACTAACATGTTTTTCTTTGCTAGTTAAAAATTAAAGTCGGAGTAAGCAGTTTTTCTCACTGCCCTGCACAATCTGTTGAGATGAACTTGGCTGAAACATTAACACTGTGTTTTCTTTTCTTTATTGGATGAGCAGTTTTTAGCAGAATTATAATAAGACGTCTGAGTAGTTGCTAGTCCTTCTTCCTTCTTTGTCCTCAATTAGTGACAGCTGCATGATTTTTATAAAAACCAATTCGTGGATCTACCGTCTCTAGAATGCTAGGTAATTTATAACTCCTTCCAATATCATACTTTAATTTCCCTGTACTTCAATATCCTCAGGCTGTGAGATGTACACTTCACTTTTTTCAGGATTCATTGCTATCTCTTTCAAGTCATTTTCTGAAGTACATTGTGTATGTTATGCACATCTATTTTCTATGATATTTAATTATTAAAGCTGTAAAGATACATATTTTTAGTTAACTAATGTTAAACAATTGTACAAAAGACAATCTAATATCTAGTGCCATACAAAAATACATGTATGACTCTATTTGTCTGTCTTTCTCCTACTGGGATCTGAAAAGCAGTCCAGACATGTTCCGAGAGTGCTAACCAGAACTGAAAGAAGGCAAGGACAATGAGGAAGGCACCTTGAGTGTTGAAGTTAGCAACCTCAACCTTTCTGGTTTTCTAAAAATAAAGAACCAAAACCAACATTCTGTGTACAGTGTTGGGGGTGCCACATTCACTGAGCATAATAGAATAAGAAATTATGAAAATAACACCAGTATTTTACCTCACTTTCCCCTCCCTTTCAAGCTTGACAGCATAGAAGACACTCTGTAAATATCTATTCAATGGCAGTCAATCACTTTTTCAGATTCTGTGATACAGATATAACATTCTACAACTTTTATTACTTCATTTACTGTTATTGTTTTACTGTGTTTATGCGATGTTTATACTGTGTTTAGTATATATGTGTGTTAATGTACATGTTTGTTTCTTTGAAGGTATATGTGTGTGACTGTGTGTGTCTTTGTGTAGGCTTATATGCCACAGAACACATGTAGCAATCACAGTCTTTCTGCCTATTTGAGACAGAGTATCTTTTCACCCCTATATGCCAATACCTGGTTTGTGGGATTCCTAGGAATGTCCTTTCACCATTTTCTCTCTGTGGGTGTCAGGGATTACAGATTTGTGAAGGACCATTGATGTGACTTTTAAGTGGGTTTTAGGAATCTGAACTTTCAGGTTAGGCTTCCTTAGACAGTGCTTTAACCAAAGAGCCATCTCATCAGTCTCTCTCTCTCTCTCTCTCTCTCTCTCTCTCTCTCTCTCTCTCTCTATATATATATATATATATATATATATATATATATATATATATATATATGTGTGTGTGTGTGTGTGTGTGTGTGTATGTATGTATATATATGTGTGTGTGTGTACGTATATGTGTAAACATATACATATACGTTTTACATGTTTTTAAGTCTGTTTCTCATTTAAAACTTCCATTCACTTATAATCATGTTGGTGACATTTTATCTTCAGGATTTCATACAAGTCTTGAGGGCATCAACAAATGTATCAAATTTCAAGTGTTGCACTTCGATAGAGAAATATATTCATCTACTCAAAATATTAGTTTTAAATTCACTTTTCTGCATTTCTTTTCTCCCCCTTCAGGAGACTGGATATACTTGCCATTCAAGTTGTCTTATATTTATTTTGCCTTATTTTGTAATAACTGCTTTATAGAAAATTATCTCACCATTTAATGAGGTGTCAGTTGGTGGAATTACAGCATCAATGTTTTTTCTAAGAAGTGTTTGATCTTATTGTCCTTGTTGCTTTCCTTTCTTTCTCTTTCAAGAGCAATAGCCCCTCAGTCTCAGTCGCTGTGTCTTAAATTTCCTTTGAATTGCATTTGGAGATTTTGATAGAAAACATGTCACGGGAATCCAATCAATACATAAAAATGTCCTGATGCCTTTCAGGGCTGACAAAGATAAAAATGATTCTCAGGCACATCAGGCGATGTCTGAAGCAGTGTCGCTGCTTGGGCTTTAAAATGAGGGACGGCTGAGGAGCAAAGCAATGACTCTCTTGTTACTGTTAGTGGAGATCATGACGTATGTCCTTGGACTTCTTCTTGGGACACAGAATTGTCATCCCTTTTTGACTGATGGCACATATTGTCCCTTTCCACATGTACCTTATTGCTTTTATTATTATTATACCATCACTTGGCTCTCTCTCCTTCAAGAGATTCATACTTGTGTGGTACCTTTGAAATACCGTCACACTTCTAACATTCCTGTGAGACCAGCTAGGCCTCTGCTAGAGGTGATAATGGTGAACCTCACCTAATCCTATTTTCCTTTCCCCTCCTTTATCTAAACAGGTGACGTTTAGAAAATGTCTTGATTGAATCTCCAGGACCAAAGTCACATCACAAAGTTGGCATGCAGAGAACGTTGATTCGCCATTCTCTGTGACACTGAATTCAGCTTGCTTGCTTAACTTTGCACAACTTTTCCCTGCTATCTTCCCTTCATTGTCAGGTCACATTTATTATACATACAGTGTATATTCTCTTGAGAGTCACTTAACTGTGCAGTTTCAATTATGATGTAAGGAGACTGTGGATCTTCACCAAGTAGTTAAACAGTGCAAAAGAGAATGCAGTTTGTAGAGAGTCTACACAATTCTTGGAGGTGTTCTCAACAGTGGATTGTACAGGGTATGAGAGAAATGAGGCATCACTGTATTAAAAACTAAACATCTGCCTTGATCATCAGGAATTCTGCAAGTTCTAAAAATAGCAATGACAAAAAACAAATGCTGGCAGGAATTTAAATTATTGAACGGCACCCTGAAAGACATGATCAATTATGAATTGTGATGATAATAATTATTGATACATTTTTCTGCAGTGGTGGTTCTTATCAATAATCACAGAATGTTTGCCGTGAGAGTTAAAGGAAAACTCAGCAGAATTCCATAAGAAAAGACAAATAAAACCTTGGATATGAGTAATTGTACTTAGAAAAATGTATTTCAGTCCTAAGTTGTTAATGAATGCATAGTATTTTCCTAAGGATAATTGTGATTTCTAAAATTTGGAAACCATTGGCAGAATGAAACTTTAATCTTGTAGCATCTTCTTCAACAAACATTTTTCTCTATGCAAAAGTATACATAGCTGTTTGGTGTAGCTTTGTAAAAAATTTGAGAGTATAATTTGTTATCATTTTTTCTTTGTCTTAAAATGAAATTGTGGTTTTATGTGGCATTTTATAGAAACTGTTTCTACAATGGTGACATTTTATGTCACTTAGTAGAGCAGATAATAAGAAGGAATACAATGGCATGCATAAGTCCCATTGCAGGCAGAGTTGTGTATGTGCATCTGAGAAAGTATGTATATATCAGTATATACGTCTGTGGTGCTTTGTGGGATGCATGAAAGTTATGTGCTGTTGAGAAATTAATCAGTTCATACTAGGGTAATAGAAAAATGACTCCACATATTGCAAACTAGGATTAAATATTGATTTCACTGGAAGACAATGAATTAGAAAATGAAATGACTCTTCTGCTCTCATACTAAAGTTTAATATTATCATCAGGCTCTCAAACCTAAGTTTCTATACAAAACTTTTCCTTGAATGTGAAAAGGGATTGATCTTTTCTATGAAGAGTGTATACTGTATCAGTCATAAAGTCACCCTCAAGTCATTAACAGGATTAATTTATACCATACAAGTTTAAAGCTGGAAACATATGTTTTTATTTGTGTGGGGTGATATATTGTGTAATCGGATTTTCTTTGGCCTACCAGCTCCAAAATAATAACATGAAGACTTCTGTTTTACACACATAATTTCTTCATTTAGTCTTTGAAAATTTCACATCATGCATCCTAATTCCTCTCACCTCCCAGTTTCCCTACATCTTTCTCTTACCCCTACAGCATCTCCCAAAAAGAAAATTAAAAACAAACAAAACAAAACATAGCAAACAAACAAAGAAAAACAAGAATAAAACTAGGAAAACAACAAAATCCTTCTTTGCTTCTCCATCTTTCTTGCCTCTCTTACACTTTTCATTCATCCTAGTGGTACCCTGAGCAGTGTGCCAAACCATGTACCCTTTTACCTCTCGCTGGACCCTAGCAAAAAAGCTGGCTCCGACCCTCTCTGAAGAACTTACTCCTGCATTGGAGAGAGATGGTTCCACTCCACACCACAGGCAAGGGAAAACTGACTTTGTTGGCTTATGCAGAAGGTGGGCAGCCCAGTGACCCGGCCTGACCAGCTAAACTATCACCCATACCTTGGGTTGGCCCTCCCTTCCATCCATACCATCTAGGACCTGTGGAACAATACCTGCAGAATCTCTATGACTTGGGAAGAGTGAGGGAGATGGAGCTTTGATGTTGTGCCAGAGGCCTTCAGCCAGACCAATGACATGGAGACTTCTTACTACTTATGAAAGCTTGGCCCTAGCTTAGGCTTCTTCCCAATTAGCTCTTCTAAGTGAGTTAACTTGTTTATATCAGTCTATGCTCTGCCATTACCTCTCCTTAGCACCGTACATTTTACTTCCTTCGCATCTCACTACAGGATCCCCGCCTCCCACATATTTTTGCCAGAGTTTCCCTCTCTTCCCAGAAGTCCGGCCTATCCTCCTCTACCTAGCTATTAGCCATTCATCTCTTTATTAAGCCAATAAGAATGTACCTTAGGTAGGTGAGGCAAAAGAAAAACATCTTCACACTGTGGTCAAATATCCTGCAATATGGGGTGCATTCCTGTTGTGTGCACATGTATGGAATGCCAGAGGAGGACATTGGTCCTTTTGCTCTATCACTGTCTGATTTAGTCCTTTGAGGAAGTGACTCTCACTGTATCTGGAGCTAATCTGGCAGCAGGGAAACCCTGGGCTCTCTCTGTCCTTCCAGACAGTCCTGAGATTACAAAGAAGTGCATGACCACATCTGACTTCTCAAGTTCGTCATGCCTGCGAACTAAACACTCTTACCCACTGAGTCATCTTTACAGACCCTCCAAAATAAATTAGATATAACAGTCTAAGTTGTCCCCTAGTTACTGTGAAATGTTTGCAAAGAGACCACCTCATTCTTAGCTTCTAATGTCTGGGACGTGAGAGCAGATGTTACATTCACAGGACAAGCTGGGTGATTCTGGTTTGTTTGATTCCCCACTAGGAATGAGATTACTAAGAGTTTGGCTTGATTTTTTTTCCCTCTATGATTCCTCTCATAGATTTTATTCCTCATTCCATCTCTTTTGGCACCTCAACCTCCACCATCTTTCTCCCATAAATAATTACTACAGTAGTGCTTTCACCCCTTATGTGCAGTTAGGAGAACTTTTGAAAATCTACTTGGTGAATAGTACATATTGCTATAAATGGTCACAACTTAACCATGGAACACAGCATTTTGTATTTCCTGTCCAAACCTCTAGGGAAATGACTAGACTGAGTGTCACAGTGTGGTTACTGTCTATTCTCTTCTGTATCATGCATGCATTTCTTTAGTACCAAAATTAATCCTGATGAATGAGGTGAACTGGCCCCTCCAGGTCTCATATTCTTTTGCCTCTGCTTCCATGTGAAATAAAGCAACTTTCAATCATTCTTCATCTCTGCTCTGCACAGTTCTCACAGTCTGCCCTTTAAAATCTGAAGCTTTCATCTATCATCCCAAGACCAATTCCCTGATGTGAAGTATTCCCAACTCTTCAGCTTTTGCACTGAAACATCCATTTAGCCCCCGCTCTCATGCAGGTGAGCAGAGTCACTAAAGAAACTATTTTCCAAGGTGTGTGAATTCAAGTACACACACATATACTTACTTTTACACTGGTGTGTACATCTGTCACACAAAACAGCAATGATTGCAAGAAAAGTATTCCCGAGTTCTTTGTTGGCATTTCTTAAATGTTATTCTTTAAACATACTTGAAGAAAAGGTTCTTCTATGGTTAATATTTTAAGTTTAGCCCCTTCACTCTTTTTCAATGGAGTTACTAACCACCTGGATCTCAGTATCTTTCTCTAAATAGTACTTGTCTCAAAAACTATATAAAATTCATGCTTTATTTGCATACATACCATCTTCTACATACCATCATCTAATTTGACAAGCACCATTTGTTGAGGCTGTTTTCTTTTTTATTTTGTATATTTCTGATTTTTTAAAATCAAAAATCAAGTATTCATAGGTATGTGGATTTACATCTGGATCTTCAATTAGATTCTCTTGATCATTATGTCTGTTTTTGTGTCAGTACCATGGGCTTTTATTTCTCTCTGTAGTATAGATTGAGATAGAGGATGGTGATAACTTCCAGAATTATTTTTTTTATTATACAGGATTATTTTTAGCAATTCTTGGATTTTTATTTTTCCTTATGAAGTTGAAAATTATACTTTCAAGAAATCTAAATAATTGGGCTGGAAATTTGATGGTGTTTATATTGAATCTAAAAATTGCTTTTGGTAAAAATAAGATGGCCATTTTTATTTTGTTAATCCTATTGATTCATGAACACGGAATATCTTTCCATGTTCTCCAAATTCTTTTTTTAAAAAACTTGATTTTCCTTGACCAAAGAATGGATAAGGAAAATGTGGTACATTTATACAATGGAGTACTACACAGCAGAAAAAATAACAATATCTTGAATTTTTCAGGCAAATGGATGGAGTAAGAAAACATCATTTTAAGTGAGGTAACCCAGACCCAGAAAGACATTATCACATGTACTCACTCATAAGTGGTTTTTAAACATAAAGCAGCAAAAAAAAAAAAAAAGACCCAGCCCACAAATCACAATCCCAGAGATCCTAGACAACAATGAGGACTCTAAGAGAGACATACATAGACATAATCTACATGGGAAGTAGAAAAAGACAAGATCTCCTGAGTAAATTGGGAGCTTGGGAACTTTGGGAGAGTGTTGAAGGAGAGGGGAGAGGCAGGGAGGGGAGCAGAGAAAGATGTAGAGCTCAATAAAAATCAATTTAAAAAAAAACCTTGAAGTTCTTACAATACAGTTCTTTCATTTGCTTGCTTAGGAATTGTAGAAAGCTACTTGTTTGTTCCCGACTACTCAGTCCCAAAATAACCACACAGACACTATATTATTTAAATCACCTCTTGGCCAATCACTTAAATGTACTGCTAGCTAGCTCTTACATCTAGAATTAACCCATTTTCATTAATTTATATTTTACTATGAGGCTCGTGGCCTACCGGCAAAGATCCACCTGATGGCTTGCATCTTTCTCCTCTGGCGGCTCCATGGCATCTCTCTGACTCTGCCTTGTTTCTCTCAGAATTCAGTTTAGTTTTCCCTGCCTAGTTCTGTTCTGCTCTGGTATATGCCGAAGGAAGTTTCTTTATTAATCAGTGTAATCTCAGCATACAAAAGGGAATCCCACATCAAGAGTTACTCTAATACTCTCTATTATTTGCAGCTATTCTTTTTTTTTTTTTTTTTTTTTTTTTTTTTCAGCTCCCAGTGTCATGTTAGACACTGAAAACACAGAGCATCCTGCTCTGGTTTCTTTATTGAATACAGGTTGGGGAGATAAATGACATACATGAACATAGGCCTAGAGACAGATAGGTAAGTTTAATAAGATCTACTGCTTGTAAGTCAAGAGTCTAAGCTTGACTTTGGATATGAAGTTGAGCTAGTAAAAGATTTAAAATACCTCCACATGTACCCATGCATATGTGACATGCGTGCATGAGCACACACACACACACACACTCACACACACACACAAATAAAAATAAATCTTTAAAAATTGAAATACTTTAAGTTGGCACAAACCTTGTACATACAGCGTATTATGCAATACATTAATATACATTATCTGTTTATCTCAGTGTGAGAGTATTTATCCCCTCAGTCATCTGTCATGTTTTTTATTTTATTTTATTCTTTTTTACTTAAAATTTCCAACTGCTCCCCGTTTCCCATTTCCCTCCCCCTCCTCCCACATATTGCCCCCTCCCCCCGCTCCCCTTCCCCTATCCCCACTCCACTTCTCCTCCCCCTAGTCCACTCCCCCTCCCTCTCGATACTGAAGAGCAGTCCAAAAGGGTGCTAGTTCCCTGATTTCTTTCTCAATGCATTTGTCATTTGCAAATAGAAAGGTTACTGATGTTCTTTTGTCGTTGTTGTTAATCTTGTATACAGCCACTTAATAGAAGGTGTTTATTGGTTGCAAGAGTTCCCTAGTAGAATTTTTTGGTGGTTTAATTATACTATCATATTATCTGCAAATATGGATACTTTGAATTCTTCCATTCCAATTTGTACACCCCTGATATCCTTTAGTTGTCTTATTGATCTTGCTAGAACTTCAGGTACTATATTGAATAGCTATGGAGAGAGTGGAGAGCTTTGTCTTGTTCCTGATTTTAGTGGAATTGTTTTTTGTTTCCTTTTAATTTGGTGTTGGCTACAGGCTTGCTGTAAATTGCCCTTCCTATGTTTGGGCATGTATCTTGTATCCCTGATTTAACCAAAGAGGAATCTTTAGAGCAAATTGCCCATTTCTTTTAGGTTTTCCAATTTTAATGAGTACAAGATTTTGAAATATGATCTACTGATTATTTGGATTTCCTTTGTGTCTGTTGTTATGTCCTGTTTTGTTTCTGATTTTGTTACTTTAGATATTCTCTCTGCCTTTTAGTTAGTTTGGATACGGGTCTGTCTATCATGTTGATTTTCTCAAAGAACCAACTCTTTCTTTCTTTGATTCTAGGTCTTTTTCTCTTTGTTTCTATTTTATTGATTTCAGCCTGGAATTTCCTATTGTTTCCTCCCATCTACTCCTATTGGGTATGTTTACTTCTTATTGTTCTGGAGCTTTCAATGTGCTGTTAAGGTGCCAATATGGGAGCTCTCTAATATCTTTATGCAGGTACGGACTGCTCTGAACTATCTTCAGCACAATTTCCATTGTGTCCTTTAAGTTTGGGCATGTCATGTATTCATTTTCATTGAGTTCTAGGAAGTCTTCAATTTCTTTCTTTGTTTTGCTTGACCCAGCAGTCAGTCATTTACTAGAGAGTTGTTCAGTTTCCATGAGTTTGTAGATTTTCTGTTGTTGAAATACGACTTTAGTCTGTGCTGGTCTAATAGGATACAGGGATTTAGTTCAGTTTTCTTGTATCCTTTGAGACTTACTTTGTTACTGAATATGTAGTCAATTTTGGACAAAGTTCTTTGGGGTGCTGAGAAGAAGGTATGTTCTTTTGTGTTTGAATGGAATGTTCTGTAGACACATGTTAGGTCCTTTTCAGTCATAATGTCTGTTAGCTCCATTATTCTTTTGGTTTAGTTTTTGCTGGATGACCTATCCATTGGTGAGGGTGGAGTATTGACATCTCCCACTATTATTTTATTGAGTTCCTTGTGTTAGTTAAGTTTTAGTAATATTTCTTTTTCAGATGTGGTTGCCGTTGTCTTTGGGACATCAAAAAATGCATAATCTCTATAAAACCATCTTTATATTTTCAGATTATTTTTAAGTTTTTTCTGCTGTTGGGCCCCTCATATCATTTTATTTAATATTTATGCCCTTTACCTTTAAAATTCCCATTTATCTTTTTTTAAAAAAATTTTCACTGAGCCTGGCGGTGGTGGCACATGCCTTTAATCCCAGCACTCGGGGAGACAGAGGGAGGCGGATCTCTGTGAGTTTGAGGCCAGCCTGGTCTACAGAGCTAGTTCCAGGACAGGAACCAAAAGCTACGGAGAAATCCTGTCTCAAAAATCAAAAAAAAAATTCACTTTTTTATATTTGAAAAAATATATCTTTCTTTTAACTTTTGATGCAATTTCTTTTAGTTTTTTATAGATAAGAAGGGGCTTGGAAGTTTTGATTTGCAAACTCTGATTTCTGGTTGCTTTTAATGTCTAAAATATTATTTGTCACAGTTCACATCTTTTAGGTGTGCTTCACATTTAAACTATTGAGTTAGACACATTAAATATTGTAGTGAATATGGATACCAAATCTTCTTTTTTCTCATCCTTTGACATTTGTTTTATCTGTCTACTTGCTTAGTTAGATTCATTCACTAAATTACTATTATTATTATTATTTTTGCAAAGTGCTGCCTTAAAAAAAATCTCAGTTTACTTTCTCTCTTCCTCCTTGTATGTAAGTCTGAATTCAAGTTGTCCTATAATTCAGCAGGTAAAGGCATCTGCTCCCATGACAGACAACATTTGGTCCCACATGATGGAAGGACAGAACCAGTCTATATATTTTGTTCTCTGACTTCTATGCATACGCTGTGTCAATTTTGCATAAGTACACACACATAGACACAAGAAAATAAATATCTGTTTTGAAAGCCTAGAAGCCTAAGAGGTTCCCATAACGTTGACATTATACAGCAGTCAACACCGAGCATTGGGAAGATGGCCTACTGAAGAGCATGGACTATGAAACATACCCGGAACAGCTCTTCCACTTCAGGAACTCTAAGAAGATGGAAACTACCTGCGGATGATCTATCACAAGACCAAGGGGATGGATGCTTGAGCATCCGCTCATTTTATCTGTCTTTCTAGGTTCTGTAGATATTGCACAAATGTAGTTTGAATATCAATTGTAAGCCTTTTCATCAATCTCCAGAGACAGTGAATGATTAACTTTGTTAAATTTGACCAGTTTAAAGGTACCCTTCTGTGGAAGACATTTCTCTGAACTCCTCACATTGTCATTCCAGAAATCTTAAATCTGAAATCATTATATTTGATCTAGAATTTGCATATTCATTATTAAAAACATAAATGAATCTGTTATGCATTCATCTAGCCTAGAAATAATCCAGTTTTCCATGATTTCCTTACATTTATTTTGTATTAATGACTCAACCCATCTTTAACATTTTGATATGTTGCTAATCTATCACAATTCTATTTGAAGCTATCATATATCCTCTTTACTCATCTGCTCTTGTCACCTTAAAATATCTGTTATTACTACCATTAAGAACAACCTATATAAAATAGGAATTTTTATAGTTGCCTGCTAAATCTTTTCAAGGTTGTTTATGGAACAAACAATGTGATTCTTTTGTGTTTTTAGATTTGTCCTTTTACGTCTCCATAGGTGAATAAACCATAGAGTTTTATCTCTTCCCTTTGGTGTCTTTTGAATCTGTGTCTTCCATTGTGTCATGTATTCAAGTTTATTTTTCTGAATATAGACTGACTATATTTTTGCAGAATGACTAAATTCTTTCTCTTCATCAATTTACTTGTTTTTCAAGATCCTGTTTAGGCTTTCTGTGACCAAAAGAAGGGTTCCAAGATCTCCTAAGTTGGACTAAATGCCTCTTTTTTATGCTATGTTGGTTCCCAAAACATTTTCTGTATCAGCAGTTGGATTTTCCAATCCTTAAAAGTTCATCCTTTGAGTTCTATTAGACTGTTGGCTCACCATGTCCTGTGTTTCCAATCCCTTTCTGGTTTTTTACAGTTCTGAGCGTGAACACTGAAATCCTTAAATTAACGACCTGGCACTGAATAATCCATTATCTCTCCTTTTCAGGCCTTTGCAGATGGTCCTCTTCACTTGGGAATGATCTTGTTTTATGCTCCTGTCTCTGGACAGACACAAACCTTATCCCTGTTTACTTTGATTCTTTTCTGCTCTAACATCAACTGCTCCTTTATCAGTAAAAGGTTCCTGGAATTAAATTAAATACCTTATTTCCCATAAATACTCCTTTCACTCCTTTTTCCACAACATATTATATGTTTAATGATTATTTGATTTAGCCCTCATCTCACCCCTGAAGGAAGATGGTAATGTTCTGCTAAAAAGAATTGTATTTAATTTTGACTTTTCTTATACCCATAATGTGTTGTGTATTGCTTGGTACTTCAAATACATTTAATATAATCAGGTTGTATAAGCTCACAAGTGGCCCAATGACTTTTATAATGACAAAATGTTCAACTCAAACACTCTAGTGTTTCACAGGCTCTCAACTCTGCTTTGTAAACTGAAATTAATGTTCCATAAAACTGATATTAATAAAATATTTAACAATGAAAAATGAAAGCATTAGACAATATTCAGGACAAATCACATTTATATTTCAGCTTTCTAGTGAATTTTATTCACAACAAAATGTATTCTATTCAGTATCTATGGCCTGTTCTTTAGATTGAAACATTGCATTCTTACAGGTTTATAAAAGTACCCATGTTCCTTGCTCTTAGTAGAAATTTTACTGTGAATTCTTAGGGTGGAAGTCTTCTATGTTACCTGTCACACTGTAACTAAACCACTTTGCTTCTTAGGTTCTACTTACATGTTGTGCTTGGCTTCACGTGGAGTAATCATGTGGATGGCAGTCCATTTTTCTCCAGATCACTGCTTGCATGTCTTGCTCCTGGATTGGAATGTAGACTCATTGGAGGAAGCACCTCTGTCACTTTAACCTTTATAATTTTAGCATCTACCATTGTATTTGGTATAAGTAGATTTTGAGTTAAGATTTATTGAGAGAATGAATCAAGTCCGAGTGTCTGAGAATCACTAAATGCCTTGAATAATGGAAGTATATTGAATGGTCTAACCCGGAATAACTAGATTTGAAAATCTTTTGCCTAATAATATATAAAAGCTTCAATATATTTGATAAATTTTCTTTCTACCTGATATATTTTATGTTTCATCTTTTAATTTATTTATCAAACACTCATAAAATAGCACTAGTGAGCTTTTGTGAGAAATAACTTTACTTATGATAGAAATTTAAGTGTATAATTAACCATTAGAATAATTTACTAGAACTAAGAGAACATGATTCTAATTATATGATCAAAATAACACTAGTGTCTTTGGAATTTTGCATGATGACTTCCTTTGAATTCTCAATCATATTTCATAAATGAAAAAGAATTCCTACATTGGGAATTTATGTTTTGCAATGCATTTTAACCAAAGTTTTAAAAAGTGAAACAATAAGTTAAGTGATAGTGGAAATAGCATTCTTATTACATAACAGTTTTCAATTAAAGATATTAGAAGTACTTGCTCTGGCTTGGGTGTTCTTCATGCACCAAAGGCTTTGTATTAGAGGTTTGGTCCCAGGTCCCATGGTTGCTAATTGAGAGGTGATGAACGTTTTTTTACATTTGATTTTGGTTTTATTTTGTAAGATAATTTTCTCTCATTTTTGAGATTATCACATAATTACATAAATTCTCCCTCTCTCCCCACTGCAAGCCCTTCTGTCTTAATCACTGTTCAACTACTGTGAAATGACACCCTGAACAAGCATTTAACTGGAGGTTGCTTACCGTTTCAGAGGTTTAGACCATTATCATCATGGGGAAGCATGCAGGCATGGAATTAGAAAAGTAGTTGAAAGTTGCATCCTGATCTGCAGGCAGAGAGAGAAGGGACCCACCAGATGAATAAGGAGATGCCCTCAGAAAAGTTCAAAGGTTAGAGGAAATGTGTCATCTTTGAGATTAGCACACAAGGATTGAGATTGTTGGCAAACGGCAGCAGAGATTGGCCACTATTGTGTGGTATTAGAAATACATGAGATGGCAGCCAAGCAAGAAGATCTTTGTATGAAGTAGGAACTTGTTTACATAAAGGAACAATCACAGCAAAAAGTAGAAATGCAATTATTAGTTTCCCTGTTGGCCTCTGATTTGGCAAATAAAGGTTTGCCCAGGCAGGAACTGAACTCTCTTCAAAACCAGGTGTGGTGGATGGAGAAGTAACAGCTACAGCTGCAGCCACAGTATGAACCCAGGGTTACTCTCACCTAGGGAGCCAGCAGGTACATCTGGGAGTGGCTGGGTCTGTTCCCGTCCTGATCCAGAGTAGGCTGAACAGATAAAGCTGGGCCCACTGAGTTTATAGGGGTGAAGAAATGTAGGTAGGCTTTAGGAAGAGATCCCGGATATGGAAATATTATGGCTCAGTGAACACGATTGAGGGTTGCAGGGAGCTAATTAAGTTGGTGACTTCTAGTAATACTCTTAACCCAACCTCGATCTGAGAATAAATCAACTGATACACAAGGATGGAGCCTTTCCATGTTGCATTAGACCTTACTGACATTTGACTTTAGTATTCTTTTAGTTGTGAACTTTTGAGATCATTTGCACTTGCTGAGAATAGATGACAACAGGCTTTCAGACTGTTTCACCAAGGTTATCCTTGGAACCCCATTTGTTATGGGACTGGAGGTTGTCTTGTTGGGCCCAATCGCCAAGGTTATCCCTTGTTTTTTTTTATTGGGACAGTGGTTTAGGATGTTGTCTTGTCTGGTCCATCTTCTGGCAAAGAGTTTTGTTATATAAAGGACATATGTTAGTGTATGACTGTTTTAGAGATTAGGGAACCATTGGAGAGACAACCAGGACAACAGCCCCTCCAAATACTTTACAACCCTACTGGAGGTGGGTTAATTAAAAAGACATTAAAAAAAAAAAACCTATAGTACACTATATGGTTGTAAAAAGAAACCCCCGGAGGACATAAAGTTACTGAAAGACAACCTAAGTGCCAGAGGAATGCACATGAGTTGTTGGCCAAGGAAGCTCCGGAGGCCCCACATATCATAAAGTCTATTGCTCCTGAGGATACCAGCATACCATAAACTAGATGATAAGGCCCTATTGCGGAGACCTGTCATGTACATGATTTGAAGATAGGACCTGAAGAAATTAAGCTGGACTGACTTGGAAACTCCCTCGCTGTTGCTTGTCTTTCGCAGTGCCAGAGGAGACCAGGAAGGCTGCTGGTGGAGAAGGGTCACCAATATTCCCGCTTGGCAGTGGACCCTTCATGTTTAACAACTTACGTGCCAGGCAGGGCTTGCCTCGATATGCAATAGTAGCATGGCTATCCTGGGCAAGACCAGCCATCTGACTGGATTTAAGTCCCACACCCAAAGAGGAGTTCACATCTGGAATGGTACGCCAGGAATAAAACAAACTGTCATAGTGGGAAAGCAAATTCTATAATATTAATAGATGGGCATGAGTTTTGTCTTTCAAGCTTTCCTCTAATCACGTGTGCATGTGTGCTTAATCTTTTTGTAGATGTGTATTCTATTTGTATATACTTTATTAAGCATTTTTGAGTCTATCTTCATCAGGAGAGTTGACCTGTAGTTTTTTTTAATTAATTAATTTATTTAATTATTAAAGATTTCTGCCTCTTCCCCGCCACCACCTCCCAATCCCTCCCCCATCTTTACCTGATTTTGCATTAGAATGATACTGGTTTCATAGAAGGAGCTTATGAATGGTCCTACTGTTTTTTATTTTGTAAAAGTAGCTTAAGAAGTTTATTGATCTTTGAAATTCTGGTAGAATTTGACTGTGAACCCATATGGCCCTGGAAGGTGTTGTATTAATACTTCAATCTTTTTATTTGTTATCAGCCTGATTAGGGTTTTTTTTATTTCTTCTAGGATTAATTTTGGTGATTTGACTGACATAGGAATGTATTCATTTATTTAGATTTTCTGGCTTTGTGGACTACATGTTTTTAAGCTGTTCTCTATAATATTCTGGAATTTCTTTGGTGCCTGTTGTAATGTTTTCTTGTTCATTTATGATTCTATTATGTGCTAACTGTTTTGGTTAGTTGGGCAAACTGTCAATCTTGTTCATATATATTTCCTCAAAGACCTAGCTTTGACCTTGATTATTTTTGGACTTTTGTCCTTGCTCCTATGGGATTGATTTCTTCTCTATTATATTTCTTGTTGTCTGCTTGGTTTGAATTTGGTTTCTTCTTTTTTCCTACTTTTTGAGCTTCATCATTAAGTCATTTTTGCATCCTTTCTGATTTGTAAATATAAGTACATAGTGATATAAATTTCCCCCTCAAGATTGTTTTTAATGTGTTTTAGAAGTCTTGCTGGTTTTGTGTTTTTATTTTTCTTCAGTTTGAGTAAATATTTATTCCTTTTTTGATTTTTTTTCCTTTGATTCATTCATTATTCAATAATGAACTGTCTAATCTCCATGAATTTATCTGTTTTCTAGAGATTTATTTGTTGTCTATTCTAAGTTTTATTACATTGTATTTATATAGGTTATAAGGAATAATTTCAAAATTTTGATTAACTTTTGTGAATTTTTATACTTTTTGAATTTTTAAATATTTATTCTGTGTCCCTAAATATCATTTATTTTAGAACAGCTTCTACATACTACTGAGTAGAATGTGTATTCTTTGATGTTTGTGTCGAATATTCTATATATATTCTTTAAGTCCATTTCAAGTAATTCTAATGTTTTTTACTTGTTGTTCAGATGGTCATGTCATTAGAGAAATTAAGATATTGAAATTATCTACTATTAATAGATTGATCTTAATCTGTATCTTTAAACAGAATAACACATGTTTTATTTTTGAAATTTGGCACCCCAGATTTGATGCATATTATGCATAGTAATATCTTCTTGGTTAACTGTTTCCTTGATTAGACTGAAGTGGCCTCTTGATCTTTTCTGATCAGCTTTATTTTGCAGTCTATTTCATTAGATATTAGGATTTCAGCACTTGCTTGCTTTTTGCTCCCATTTGATTGGAAGGGTTTTTTCCATCCTTTTACTCTAAGGTGGTACCCATCTTTAAAGCTAAGATGTGTTTCCGGTAGACAGAAAGTGGATTTTGTTTCTTGATCCACTCAGTCATCTAATGCTTTTTGATTGGACAATTGAGGAGCTTGATATTTAAAGTTCTTACTGAGCACTATGTGTTAATTGTTTTACTGCTGCTACGCTGTTGTTTGTATTCTCAGTTATGCTTTGTGTTTTAATAATTATGGATATGGATTTTTTTCACAATCGCTCTGCTATGCTTATTCCTCCTGTAAGGCCTAAATATTGCTTCTTATATTGTCTTTTAGTTTAATTTGTTGTTTGTAAGATTTTTTTTGGTAGTGTATAACATGTAATGTTTTCTTTCTCTTTCATTAATTTTCAGTCAGATAGTTTTCTGCGTATATTTGTCATTGTACTTTAAGGCTTACAGTGCATTGTTTCAGACTCTTCTGTCTGACAATGTTTCCAGTGAGAAGTCAGTTATTCTGATGAGTTTTACTTTATATGTGACTTTCAGATTTTCTCTTAAATTTTTCAATATATTTTCTTTGTCATAACTATAACTATATTCTTGTTTTAAATATGATATGTCATGCAGATTTTATTTTCTGTTCTTGTCTATTTGATGTTTTGTTTGCTTTTTGTATCTATATATGTCTGTTTTCTCTCAGGTTGGAAAAGTTTACATATGTTCTTTTTGAATATTTGGTTTGTGTTATTGATGTGGGATTTTTCTTATCATCTATGCCCATAATTTATGAATTTGGTTGTATTTCATGGAATCACACATTTCCTGTATTTTTCTTTCCTTTTTTCATACTATTTGCTTATTTGATCTTGGTCCTCTACTTTATCTTTGAGTCCTGATGTCCTATCGTCTGTTTAATTGATTCTGCTGGTAAGACTTTCTCTTGAGTTTTCTAGTTGATTGACTGGACTTTTCAATTCCATCTTCATTTCAGTTGGATTTCTTTTCCATACTTCTATGTCCTTATTGAATTCTGGTCTCAAATTTTAGATTGTCCTTTTCATTTCTGCCAGTCTTATGTATTGTTTTTGGGGGCATCACTCAGGGTTCTTTTGTCTTCTTTGAGTTCTTTCTTTTAAATTCTCTGTCCTGGGCTTCATCTAGTTAATTATCATTGGCAAACATATGGAATTTGTAGCTTTGAAAAAGGAGATAATGATTTGATCTTTCATGTTGTTTGTGATGAGATCTGAGCTTGTGGAATTTTTTTGTTAGCTCTAAGTCTTAAGTATAGAGCAGATTAGGACAGAATAGAGGATAAGTGGGTGGGTAGGACCTAGAGGTTAGAAATGTTTCTTGGTGGAATATACTCACAAAGAAGGAGGAGGCTGTACTTTGATTAGGATCTGCCTCCTGCTCCAATCCTGAAGTGTAAATCTGCTAGATGGAAAGGCAGAATGTGGTGTGAGAAGAGACCTTCAATTGGGGATAGGTAGAGAGGTTCCTGGAGGAATTCAAGAGATCACTTGTGGTCCAGACAAGGGCAGCTAGATTAGTATAAACTTTAGATTGTGGGATTTGGGCTACCTCTGCTGGGCTGTAGGTATTCATATTCAAAAAGATATAGGGTCAGAGACTTCATTTAGAGAAAGACATAGGCAGTGTGACTGGTTGAGGTGTTTGGGCGAAGCCCAGAAAGGATCTGTGAGTCGTGATAGGTAGGATGGGTATCAAGAAGGTGGGAGATCAGGCTGGGTGATGAGGTTGGATGTGGTGCAGAAGGAACCTATATTTATGGCAAGTATGACATACCCTGGAAGTTGTTTAAAGGTTGATTGTGTACAGGGATGGCCAGATTAGGCAAGGGTCCTGGATATGTGTTTTAAGCTACATCTGGTGGCTTGAGGAAAAGATGTGGATAGAGAGGTCAGCAAGACCCACTGGGCTGCATCTTAGAAAGGTAATGAGGGTTCTGGCTTGTTAGAAAGATTGGATGTGATGCTGGTGATCGACTTTTAAGTGAAGAAACTTATGAGAGGCTTATAGGTCATTGAGAGTATGACCGTAGAAGAATAACGGCTACCTGGAGAGAGCTGTATCAAGTTAGTTAATGTAAAACTTAAACGTGAGCACTTCATCCTTCTCTGACTTCTGTTTATAAAAAGCAAGTGAGCTGTGAGCTTTGTAAACACTCTCAGTATACACTAGGGAGCCCTTGTCAAATTTAGTATTACACTGCACTTTCAGCTTCCCAAACTGTGAGCCAAATAGACTTCTGTTCTATATAAAGTTACTTTGCCCAAGGCATTTTATTCTGGCAGTAAATACTAATATAGTACTGTAAGAACATTTTATTTGTGTTATTACTTATGTGACAAAGTGCATTTGCATGTAGATTTAGATTTAGATGTATTCTTTAGGCTGCTATCTGTCCTTAATTTTTATCCTCAATTATGTTTTTGTGTGTTTTCCAATTTACTCTTTGTTTAATTTGTTAACAAGTTTGTGCATGAATTATGTGACAATGATGGGGAAGATAATTACTTGACACAAGATTCCTTAGTCTGAAAGTAGGTTTCACACAATCCTTAACTTCTAAAAGTTGGTGGCACAATGTCTTTTTTGACATTGATATTTTAGGGAGGAAGCATAGTTTTCAGTTAAAAGGAAGCAATTTTGTAGCATAATTTTCATGATCACCTTTCTCTACACTTGACATTATAAACATGTGCAAAGTTTCTGATCCATGTACTAATTTTGAAATCATTTTTTAAAGATAGACTAATCATACACTTCATTAAAACTATCTTTTGCTCAAATTCATTACCTGTTATATAATTGGACCATCCTGCCCATTGAAAGGGGGAAAACATTCTCAGTACATTAATACTTGCCTTTATTACCTTTAGTTTTATTCTTCGTGTTGTAACTTACTATAGTGTGATATGTGAGTGTATTTCTAACAAATAAAGCTTTTATGGTGACTGGGATAGAGGACCATGAAATTGATGATACAGTAAGAGTCATGATTGCATAACACATGGCACTTACAGATTCTCTGAAGTGAAAAAATTTTCTAGACTTTTTGCTATCTTTCATTCTTGTGGTGTAGCCTTGTAAAGGACAGCTTTCAAAGCATGCGACAGGATTAGCACATAGCAGCTGCATGAGCGTGATTCTTACCACCGTCATCACCATCATCATCATAATCATCATCATCACCATGATCATCATCATCACTACCATCATCGCTTCTAAAGCGTGAATGATAAAATACTATGTTACGTTGCAATAGTCACTTCTGTGCAACCAGTTGCAGAGAGAAGCTCGTAAGAGAAGCCAGACTACAACATGGCAGTTCAGTTGTTTCCTTAGGAAGATTAGATTTACTACAAACATATTCATCAAAAATTCCAAGAGGGTATGGGGCTATTTCTCACACTCAGCTGGTTTACAGTTTCATATGTAGGGACGTGTCATGCTTTCGATAGCACAGAGTGGCAGACACGGCAGTAGAAAAGCAGCCACAGGTTCAGGATTTTTGCTTCACCTTGCAAAATGCCCAACTGTCCTTCTAAAGAGGTGCCTCATTTGACCCTTGTTGATACAAGCGGCTGTGTGCAATATGCTCTGGATATCTGTGACAGTCGCAGAACGGAGGCTGCATGCTCTCCAGCGTCAAAACATGTTTCCTAGCCCCATGTCAGAGTCCTTTAGACCAGCAACATTTGTAATTTCTGAACAATTCCCATAAAACTTAGGCGTTGCTGACCTGAGCTGAACTCCCTATGGCCAGCAATGTCATTCTGCCTCTCGTTTCACTTTCCAGGTTGATAAAAATCAATAGTTTCTCACATAGATTTCTGCCTTTCCAAGTGGTGTTCAGATTCTTGTGAAATATGTGGCTCAGATAAAGGGACAGGAACTGTTATTATATTTCCAGAAGTATTTTCTAAGTTTATCCAAAAAGGAAAACATGCTATTCTTAAATATTGTATCAATAATATAATTAAAAAACAAATACTTTGTAGTTAGCTTTTGAATATTTGGATTCAGTTAATGTAATTTGAAATTATTTACTGACAACAACATTTATTATTCAAACTATTGCTAAAATAATATATCTGACCCTATTAACTCATGGAAAGTTATAATTCAAGTTGTTGTTGCTTTGTTCATTCTTTATTCTTTGATGTTGCTTATATAGTCTTGGTCCATAGCCAAGGGTAGCCAACGTGGCCCCTACAATGTATCCTAAGCTGGCCTTGAACTCACAATAATCTTATTGCCTCAGTATTCTGTGTGTAAAGGTTAAAAAGTGAACAAACATGAAAATTCATTGCTTTTTTTGTTTTTATATGCTTTTAACTTTTTTGAGAGCAAAATATTGTAACATTATTTTCCTCTGGACATTTTCTCCCTCCATCCCCTGTCAAGCCTTCTTTGCCCTCTTTCAAAAAAATTGGGAAAGAAAATCTTGTCATGAAAGCTCCAGCATGACACAATGAGTCATGCAATAAACTACTTTATTCATTTTTTTACATGCAGGTGTTCATTGCAAAGGATCAGTGGTCTGGTTTGAGGCCCTTGGTCTTTTCCTACATCATCAATGCTGGACCCTCATTGGGACTCTTCCTGCACATCCTGTTGCTGCCCTGTGTCCTGGAGATCCTGGTGTCCTGGGTGCTCAAGACGGATCCTATTGCCACCCCCATCCCTGCCCCGTGGGGTAGATGCTGGAATGGAAAACACATAACCCTTATTTTGGACCTGAGTAGTTGCAGGGCTGGTCAGCCCGCCAGGTCTCTCTGTCTTCACCCCAGCGTGAGATTTCCTGCATTGTTCTGGCTAGTTCATTTCTTGCTCAGATGAGCAAGCGGCAAGGTCATTCTCCTGCTTACATGTTCTCCTGGTCGTTTTTCACAAAATAGACCTTCACCATCAGCTCTGCCTACGTAAGGTGCAGTGACTGCTCTCCCAAGTGTTGAAGTTGGTGGGAATCAGGGACAGTTCTCTTGCTCTTATGACCTCAGGGCCAACTCACCCACCTATCTCAGGCATTGATGGCCCCGGTGAAAAGGTTCTACTGCATGACAGCAGAGTAATTGGGGAGCTCTCCCATGTTCACAACTTGGGGGATGGCTCACTAATGCCTCTGCCAACAGGGTCAGCTCTACTGTGCTGCTCAGGCAAAGTGCAAGGTTTACCTTCCTGTGTGCTGCAGTGGCAGGGAGGGTGTCAGCTCACTCATTTGTTGCAGGTGGTAAGGGGCAAGGTGTAAGAGGGGCATCTGTCCCTAACCACAGCACTGCAAGACAGATGAATAGTGGGAACAGCTTTTCTCTAATCACAACGTTGAGGCTGGCTCATCCACACCTCTGCCTGCAACAGGGTTGGCTCTATTGTGCTGTGTTAGCAAGGTGCGGGGCCTCCTCTTCCAAGTGTGGCAGTTGGTGAGAAGCAGGGACAGCTCTCCTGGTCTTATAACCTCAGAGTCAGCTCTCCCATCAGCCTCTGGTTTTGATGATGGGGAGTGTGCATTACTTTATTTTTAAAGTGTTAAAAAGATGAAGTTTACTGCTACTGTTTTGTTGATTTTTTTGTTTTGTTTTGTTTCGTTTTCCTAAAAGAGTAACTTGTCTATTTACCTTACTCTGGAATCTTCTAAAAATTAGAAGGAATGGAATTTCAAAAGACTTTTCATTATTATTTTCGTGGAGAAAGTTCTTTATAGTATAAGTTTTCTCAAGTTAATATAAATCGACATTTTGAAAATGACTCAATTGACTATCACTTTAGCTAACAAAATATAAAACTCATGTCTTCAATCTAAGGGCTTTACTTCTCTGCAACTTTGTATGCCAACAGTTGGCAAATTTTCTGTAAAAGGCCAGACTGTAAATATTTTAGGCTTTGCAGGCCATATGGTCTCCCTCATAACTATTCAACTTCTGACACTGTGGAATATAAAGAGTCACAGTGAGCATGCAAATGGATAGATGTGGCCGTATTCTGTGAAAATGTCATTCTTGAAATTGGGCCTTAGCTGGGTTTGAAGCACAGACAACAGTTTGTTTTAAGCTAAACTTTTTGAATTTAGGCTAACTTCATAATTATTCACTAGGCTTGACACTAACCTGCATTGAGGCTCCAGCCTCTAAAGCATACACATTTCAAACTATGTGTTTATTTTGACTGATATACACAATAAGCACAAAAGCAGTGTTTACATATTTAATATATCTTTTGTGCAACTCTTCCTGGAATTCAAGGTATATATCAATGCTCCAGAAAATGTCATACTTGAAAATTTCAGGCCATATATTTTTAAATAAGAGACTCAATTGCTCCAAATTTCCACATTTCTTAGGAAATATCCCTGCAGCTTTACATCAGTATGTTTGTCTAATCTTTACTTGGAGACATAAGGCAGTAAATAACTTCAGTAGTAGACACCTATTTGTGGTCATAGTGTATTTTTATCTGTCCTGTGAAGTGAATTCATATAAGCCTAGTTGAGAAATAACCTTGTTGAGAACATAATCCTCTGTTGTCCAGACACAAAATAGCAGGAATAATCTGGAATTGATATAATAATAATTGAATAATGATTGAAATTTGAAGAATACGTGCTTTATATCAGGGCTCCTTGTCATTTCTATTACTACATTTAATTCTTATGTTAACCTTTTAATGTGGGCTCCATTGCAACTTCTAACCACTCTTTTGCTTACATATAAGAAAAGAAACCTGTGCCTTAGCCAATCTCATTCAGAAAATAAATTACAGAGCCCAGACCTTTAGCATATATTCTATATATAGTTTCTTATTAGGTAACAAGAATACATGAATGAGAAAAAAATCAATTCCAATGTAATATTTCAGAGAAGAAGAAGAAAATAACATCAAGGCAAAATTAGGTAACTTAGTTTTTAAAAGTAAAGCAACCAGATAACACTAAAGGAAGTCTAAGGGAATTGAGCTTCCTCGCAAATCCCTTCTCATGTTCTAATTAGAACTATTTCAAAAAGAAATGTTTACAAAGAATGTACATAGAGAAGGATCAATCAGATTATGCAGTGTGAGGAAAAGGAATGCATGAGAAAAGTCTTTAATGAAGGGGATCCAGGGCATTTGCAGTTAATGTGATTTGAAAGGATAACAAACAAACAAGGATGTTAGTTCTTTAATGGCTGTGCTCTAATTGGATTCCTTCAATACAGCGAATAGTGACTTCTAAATAAACCATGTCAGCTTCTTGAGATCCTTGGGAACTATCTATGTATGAAGTGCAAGCATTGATTCTATTCTGCACCAGTGTTCACAAGAAAAGAGTGTTAAATAATGCTATTAGGAAGT
Source organism: Chionomys nivalis (assembly GCF_950005125.1). Classification (NCBI taxonomy): domain Eukaryota; kingdom Metazoa; phylum Chordata; class Mammalia; order Rodentia; family Cricetidae; genus Chionomys; species Chionomys nivalis. The sequence continues at coordinate 78,753,487 of NC_080091.1, forward strand.
GCAGGGAGAAAACAAGTTTAGCACTCACACAATAGAGAAATGCATAGTCAAACCAAGGAAGCATTAGAGACATTATCCATTTTCAGGATATCCTTAGCATAAGTGTTTCAAAAGGACACCACAAAAGGTATACACCGCAAAAAGTACACACCACAAAAAATTCACACCACATTCTCTTGCCATGTGTGCTTGACATCTGAGTAGACAGGCACTAAGCATTGACAGACTGACTGAGGATCTATTTTCCAATAGGATGGACTTTACAACAACTTATAATGATAACTAAGGATTTTAAAGAATAAATATAGTGAGGGGTATAACATCTATGAAGATGTCACCAAAAGACATTTGGGTCCCATGTTTTTGTACTTAATTGCTCATTGCTGAAGATCTTTAAAACATGCCTGGCAGCCTTATTTCCTTTATGAGCTTGGTAAAATTCCAGGAGCCATAGGTAGAAGACACTAGAGAAGACAGAAACATCACTTCAATTAGAGTATCATACTGGACTGATCAATAGAATAGAGTAGGAATTTTATATATATTTGTTTTTGTCTTAGTACTTGTTCTATTGCTGTAAAGAGACAACGTCACCTATGGAACTCTTATAAGAGACAGCATTTAGTTGGGGGCTTACTTATAGCTCCAGAGCGTTAGTCCATTATCATCATAGCAGAGAGTAAGGCAGCATGCACAGCAGTCACGGTGCTAGAGAAGAAGCTGACAGTTCTACACCCTGAACCACAGGCAGTGGGAGAAGAAAAAATGAAATTTTGAAATATCAAAGCCCATTCTCAATGACACAGTTCCTTTGGCAAGGCCACACCTCCTAATCCTTGTAATCTTTCAAAGAATGCTACTTTTTGATAACAAAACATTCAAATATGTAAGCCAATTTAGGCCATTTTTATTCAAATCACTACAGTACATTTTTAATAAACAGCATATAAATTGTACTTTAAAATTCTTTTGTTACAGTTTTGCACTTAATAAATCCCAAAGATTATCCTATTAGTACACATAATAAGTCTCATTGAAACATTAGTGTGAAGATTCACTAATTTTCTTAACATTTTGGTTCATAAATGATGCCTTATGTGCACATCACTATACTGTTGTCAGTTCGTATGTTCTGTAGCCTTAGAAGTGAAAAGGCAAAACCAACAGATAATGTTCATGTATTCATCTTGCTGGTTATTGACAAGGCAGCTCTGCCTCCGAATGGTTTTGTGCAAAGTCATAAAAATAATAGGCTATTACATTTATGTATTTTTCCAGTTTTAGTTGGGTCAAATGAGGATTTTATTATAGTTTTGGTGTGTAATTCGCTTATCACGAGATAATGATCATCATTTATTTTTGTGAAGCATTTCTATGAGATTTCTAGCCACTGTGTTTGTTTTTCCAAGCTGTCTATACATTAGTGTTCAAGTCAATACAAGTTCAGTGTTTCACTTATCTTTTTATTTTGCTTTTCATCAGTTGTTTTGAAATACAAAGAATTTTTGAATTTGATTTTTATAAAATTAAAATTGCACTCCTTTGAATAATGTCACAGTTTATAAAACTCTATTCACTCCCCAATTATAGTCACATATCTCTTTTTATACTGCATACTCTAGATTCTTTATTTTCGGTACTTTGATACAACTTAACTTTTATTAGATAAACTGTTCAAGTTGATCTTTTCCAGTGCATTTTCTTTCATTAGTATGCCCTTGTTACTGTTGCCAGATATCTGGGATGCCTCCATGGCTGTTCTTTTAATTAGATATAAAGTTTTATTATTCAAGTAAAAATGTTTCTAGTACTGTTCAGGCATTTGTTTCTCTATTCAGGTACTCCTATGAGACTTTTGTTTCTGTCCTGTTGGAAGTTTTGTAAAGTGCTTTAGGATTTAGTAGGGCTCTAAAAACCCTATCATTGTAATATTGTTTCTCAAGGACTTACCTGGGTTTTCTCACTTGTTTGCCTTCCCAAATGTATTTTATAATTTAATTTATTCACAAAATTCAAGGAATCAACAATAGAATTGAGAGATTAGATTTGTAATAGGTTTATAATACCCTTGTGCTTATTCATCAGTTCTGAGATATTTTATTGTGTCTTTCTTATTCAAGCTTATGTGTTTGTGTTTTATAGTGCTCTTACAAATATTTCCTGTTAAGTTTCTGCCTATTTCTTGTGTTTTTTGTTTAAAATGACATCTTAGAGTCATTATACTTTCTAACACATATACTCTCTCTCACACATATATATGTATAACACTGATTATGGAATGAGAATGTAGAGTTATCAAAAATATAATTTCAAAATTGTTAAGGAGAAAGCAAATATTCCCATATTTTTGAATACTTAACTTTCTCATTGCTATCATTTTAGTTGCATAATTTATCTTTACCAGAATAGTTTGAATAATATTGGTTATAATGGGCCTTTTTATTGCATCTTATTTTTAAACAGAAATCCATTCTTTGTCAAGCAAAACCATGCTTATTACTGCTCCATATGCACTTTACATATAACATGTGACATCACTGTGGCTGTCACCTCAAATTCCCAGTTCAGGACTTTCAGCATGAATAAAGTATTTTCAATTTTTTTTTTACACAAATGACTTCAAACTCCATTATAGAGCTACACTACTGAAAACAGCATGGAATTGGCATAAGAACAGGCAGGAGGACCAATGGAATCGAATAGAAGACACGGATATTAACACCTGATTTTTGGCAAAGAAACAAAAAATATCAAATGAAATAAAGAAAGCATATTTAATATGTGGTGCTGACATAAGTGGCTATCAACATGTATAAGAATGAAAATAGACCCATATCTATCACCATGCACAAAATTCAAGTCCAAATAGATCAAAGACCTCAACAAAAAGCCAGCCAATCTGAACCTTATAGAAGAGAAAGTGGGATGTACAATTGAACGCATTGGCACAGGAGACCACTTCCTAAATATAACCACAGCAGCACAAACACTGAGAGAAACAATTAATAAATGGGACCTCCTGAAACTAAAAAGCTTCTGTAAAGCAAAGGACATGGTCAACGATGTAGTAGGAGCTAAGGGCTGCATTCCTGCCTCCCAGCTCTGGGCCGCATGGCTAGCTTATGCCCCAAAATAATGACACACAAACTGGATTCATATAAACACTGCTTGGACCATTAGCTCCAGCCTCCTACTGGCCAACTCTCACACCCTTATCAACTCACCTCCATTAATGTGTGTCACGGGGTGGTGACCCTCCAGGAAGATTCTAGCGTACATCCATCTTGGGCTGGAGCTTCATCGTGTCTGCCTTGGAGAGGAGAGGCATGGCGTCTGCCTCACTTCCTCTTCCTCCCAGCATTCTCTTCTGTTTACTCCACCCACCTATGTTCTAACCTATCAGGCCAAGCAGTTTTTTATTAATCAACCAATGAAATCAACAGATTGATATATGACATTCCCACATCACAACGAGACAAAACAAATGTAAAAAGATCTTCACTAACTTCACATCAGACAGAGGTCTGATCTCCAAAATATACAGAGAACTCAAGAAATTGGTTATCAAAAGAACAAATAATCCAGTAAAAAATGGAGTACAGACTAAAATAGAGAACTCTCAACAGAGGAATCTAAAATGGCTGAAAGACACTTAAGGAAATGTTCAACATCCTTAGTCATCAGAGAAATGCAAATCAAAATAACTCTGAGACTCCATATTACACCTATAAGAATGGTCAAGATAAGCCTTTAATCCCAGCACTCGGGAGGCAGAGGCAGGCGGATCTCTGGGAGTTCGAGGCCAGCCTGGACTACAAGAGCTAATTCCAGGACGGGCACCAAAGCTACAGAGAAACCCTGTCTCGAAAAACCAAAAAAAAAAAAAAAAAAAAAAAGTCAAGATCAAAAACATTGATGACAACTTATGCACTTATGCTGAAGAGGTTGTGGGGGAAAGGGAATGTTTCTTCATTGCTGGTGGGAATGCAAGCTTGGACAGCACCTTTGGATGTCAGCGTGGTGATTTCTCCTCCCATCATCCATGCACCCCATCCCCCTTTCACATACATGGATTCCCCTGGGAAGGGGAAATGGCCAAAATCTCTTAAAACAATTGAGAGAATGGTGGGGGGTGTGAAGATTGAAATCTTTTTTTTCTTGTTTTATTAATATTTGCCTTTTCATCTTCATACATTTGATTTCTGCTGTATACACTTAAGATTTAGTTCCCTGCTAATTTCCTTATGACTTTATTGTTGATGCGTCTTTAGATCATTAAATACTATTATATTTTAAAATAATATGTATATGCAAATAAATAAATAAATATATTTGTGTAGTATGCATATATGCATTTATACAAGTGTGTGCACACATGTAGAAATCAGAGTAAAAGCTTTAATATTATTTTGTTTCAGGACTGAATCTTGAGATAGGGGCTTTTTTCTAATCTAGATTTAAGCTTAGAGCTAAGTTAGCTGACCAGTGAGTCCCTGGTGTGGAATATTATTTGAAGATGTGTTACATGTGCCACAGAGCCAAAACAGAGGAAGTTGGTATTGAATAGAGAAAAGAAAATAAAACCCAGAGGCAAAAGGTAGATGGTATAATTTAAATTAAAGAAAGCTGGCTACAAGCTAAGACTGAACATCCATAAAAATAAGTCTCAGTGTATTTATTGGGGAACTGGGTGTTAGGCTCTAAGGAGCAAAGAGAAGCTCTCTCTCTCTCTCTTCTCTCTCTCTCTCTCTCTCTCTCTCTCTCTCTCTCTCTCTCTCTCTCTGTGTGTGTTACCCCCCTCTTTTATGTATGCACATGTGCACTCGCACACATACATGCACCAAACAAAAAACTCAACAGCAAACGCCAGGGATTTTCTAGTTTCTGCCTTCCAAGTACTAGCATTAAGCACCCTGAAGTTTTCATGTGGCTTCATGAGATCTATTCAGTTTCTTATATTTTCATCGCAAACATTGCCAGTTGAGTTATCATCCGGCCTTTACTTTCATTGTCAAATTTATTTATAATCTAGCCTTTTTTTTTTTTTTTTGGTTTTTCAAGACAGGGTTTCTCTGTGGTTTTGGAGCCTGTCCTGGAACTAGCTCTTGTAGACCAGGCTGGTCTCGAACTCACAGAGATCCGCCTGCCTCTGCCTCCCAAGTGCTGGGATTAAAGGCGCCACCACTGCCCGGCTATATAATCTAGACTTTTGATTATAGTGTTAGATATAAAAATTTACTTGATTGCATATTATTTTACATCAGCTATATGACAACTATCATAAGCAAGAATGGATCTCATTTAGTCATTTAATGTTTGATACACAAATAGTACACACAGTTCACACTGGAGAGAGAGAGAGAGAACCATATTAGAATAATGCAATTATATTTTTTTAGTTTTGCCTATTCTGTAACATAAAAAATTGAATGTGCATATATAATATGCACTCATGTATTTGTTACTTGTATAATTCTTCTTTGAATATTATAAAAACCCTTATTTGCATCCTGAGGACAAAACTCATTTATGTGTTTCCTAGGCAAACTTTTCTCCTTATAAGAGTAAACATCCATTAATCTACAAAATATTGCCAGAGAATTGTTTCTGCGGCATCTGAACTCCATTTGTTTGGATTTCACAAACCAGAGTTCTTCCAAGTTATCTTAGGTGAGGAAAGCATTTATCTCTTTTATGCATACACGTTTCTTCAGCAAAATAAAAACAATTGATGCTCTTCTGGTGGTTAACAGGTGTTACAGAACTCCAAAGGATAATTTATCAGACACTGATAAAATCCAGAATCTCTGTGTGAATTCTTGCTGAACTCAGTGCAAGTAGACTTATTGATATCCCACTGAAGAAGCGTGCTACAGACTTGAGTGGGAGAAGGCGCAGGTGAAGAACTCATGGCGCTTATTTTCTAAAGAAAAGTTTCCAAGTGTGCTCATTTTCCAAATCAAATTCTAGTATACCAAAGAATGCATGGACACAAGGTTATTTTTATTGCAGTGGCAATATTCAGTTTTTGTTTTGAAGGGCAATATTTGAAGAAGAATGTGAAAAGCACTTTATTCCAAAGCTTTTTATTTTCTGACTCAATGTGAGAGCCTGTGTTTCTCTCTGTGTGCAGGCATGATTTTAAATTCCTTAATCTAATGGAGGGTTTTCTTCAACTTCCATGTAAGCCTGAATAATCTTGTTCACAGACATTGATTTTATAATAAACCTGGGTTTAGTTATTCTCTGCTAAAAAGAAAATACCTAAAAACAATACCTAACTAATGTTGTTGCATTCAATTCGTGACAGTACGCATACAGTTTCTCCCTTTGTGTTAAATGTATCATTCCAGTTCTTCAAACCTATCAGCTGGAATGCTAGAACCCACTCTAACGGCTGTCTTACTTCTAAATAACAAACTTAGTAAGTGTGCATGTAGTGGATAAGCAGAAGTGCACAGTATAAACCCAAAGTGAGTAGAGGCAAAGCATCCAAGGGAAATTGGTATTAGTTGTTAATCGCATTGGAATTCTAGCTTCTAGCTTCTAGCTTCTCAGTTTACCACATGACTACTTTCCCAGTTTTGTTTCATTCATCTCTCAAGTAGAGATAAAGATGACCTGTTTACCTGTTTTTTTTTTTTTTTTTGTAAAATAACTACTGACATATTAGAAGGAACTCCAGAGGCAGAGATCACTCAAGTGGTAATAATTTGGTGTGTTTTAATATTATAATTTCTTCAAATTTCAACTCATCACACACTCTGTCATCTCATCCTGTGCACTAACACCATGACATCCAGATCTAAGCTTAGACTAAACTCCATAGGCAAAACATACCAAGGATACATAAACAGACTAGCACAATACTTTGTTTCTAGTTAACTTTATACATATTTCACCAAGATATTCTTTCCCGTGTGAATGAGACTATATTTAATATTTTCTAAGGATTATTCCTTGCTCACCATTTATTTTACCTGGAAGGATAAACTGACAATCAAATCATAATCCAGTCCGCGTTCCTCGTTTCTTTCAACATTGTGTTCTTGTACACTTAGTCATTGTGAATTTCAGAGAAAACAGCACTAACATTTATTTCTTTTTGTGTAATGCCTGCTCTTACAATTCGTGGTGGCTTAGTTTATTGGACTCCTGACAAACTCACCGTACCTCCAGGGAATCTCTCCATGGAGTTTCTTCTTGATATACCTGTCAAATTTAAGCTCTTCTTCTTTTTTTTAAACATAACCACTGCATTTTGTTACCTATCACCTGACATAGATTGGCTCTGATAGAAGACAATGATGTGATTTTTCTCCCAGTTTATCATATTGCACATAAGGACCAGAAAAATCTTATTTTACCTAGATGTATCTGTTTAGTACTTTTCTTCTCTTTGAATTACCAGTTCCCAGGTGACAGGGACAACTTTTATTTTAGTCACCATTGGCATATCACAAGTATTTCAGTAGGAGCCATTAATTGAGTTATGGATCAATTCTGAGGAAAATTGCTAAGTAAGTTTGACACAGTGAGAGGGTGATTCTCTTTTAAAAGTGAATTAGGCACAATAAACACAGAAAAAAGCCCCATAAATATGTTATTTATGTTGTCACTGACAAAGCTTGTAACAACTTTGATGTAAATGGAGAAAAATATGAAATGTCTTCCCTTGGAAATATTTGAAACATTTTTCTTATGGATGAATAATGTTTAACTCTAAGATGTTGCCATTCATTCATCTTGGAAGTCACCTTCCATTGTGATCAATGATATATATCTGAAAGTATTAGGTCAACACATTTGCACAAGGAAAGAAAGCCTCATTCTCCCCAAACTGAGCTCTTTCCACATAAATGAGAGGTCTTCTGTGGAAACCCAGAACCATTGCGTATACGCTCACACCATCAATCATGAAATAATTAGGGAAAGTAACAATCATTAAATGCTTAGCCCTTAATATTATTGAATTGTAACCACCCAATATGGAACTGCCTAAAGCAATATCAGAATGCAACCGACTCAACCATATCTTCCTTGGAGCAAGGCTCTTCTCTCAATTAGGGTTTAATCATCTTGGAGAGCATAATTTTTTTCTCAAGACCCCATCAATCTTGCCTATTGAAGTAATTTGATTTTTTCTTTATACAAAATACTACACCTTTAAGTGAGGAAAAATGATGGGGTAAATAAAGTAAAAGAATCTAATATTTTCTGAATATTTAAATTGAATAGTTGTAAACTATTCTAGTACAGCTCTACTGTACTACCCCAGGGATACCAAGGTTTCCTTTAGTGGATGTCATTTCTTGTGTTTCTCGTTGTCATTTAGGACCATATTTGCCAAATAAATTTGAGGACAACATTCATGAATTCAGGGACACATGATTCTGTTTTGAAGTCCCAGGTGTGTCATAAAGTCAATTCACATGGCCTTTATTCATAACCCTCTTTATGACATAGTTTTCCTTGCATTAAAAGAAATTATAGTGTTGGGTTAACTAAAGATTTTCAATATTAAACTCAGCAAATGGCCTAGAGTAGGAACAGTTCTTGGTAGATAGGATTATTTAAAATATTAGCAACATTCAGTTTGCCTAATGTTCTCAACTGTTTAGCAACTTATTTTCAACTTCTTGTGATACATTTAGGTCAACACAATAGCTTGGATTTCTTCAGATGAATATTTGTATGAGATCATCAGGAATTATTTATCATTCTCAATTTTTTGAAGTCATATAATTTAGATATATCTTTGAAACTCACCAAAGAAGAGGGAAACATTTTCATCTTCACTATTTTTATCTTTGAATATTTAGAAATTCAATTCTGCGAAATTGTTAAACATATTTACTGACATCTGATTAGTTATTTAACACCTCAATGAAGAGAACCAGCCCTTTGATTTTTTTCCTTTGAGTCTTTTTATTTATTTATTTATTTATTTATTTATTTATTTATTTTTATTCTTTTTTAATTAAAATTTCCACCTGCTCCCCGTTTCCCATTTCCCTCCCACTCCTCCCACATATTGCCCCCTCCCCCCACTTCCCTTCCCCTCCCCCCACTCCCCTCCCCCTCCCCCCACTCCCCTCCCCCTATCCCCACTCCTCTTCTCCTCCCCCCACTCCATTCCCCCTCCCTCTCGATACTGAAGAGCAGTCCAAATTCCCTGCCCTGCGGGAAGACCAAGGTCCTCCCACTTCTATCTAGGTCCTGGAAGGTGAGTGTCCAAACAGGCTAAGCTCCCACAAAGCCAGTTCATGTATTAGGATCAAAACCTAGTGCCATTGTCCTTGGCTTCTCATCAGCCTTTAATTGTCCGCCATGTTCAGAGAGTCCAGTTTCAACCCATGCTTATTCAGTCCCAGTCCAGCTGGCCTTGGTGGGCTCCCAATAGATCAGTTTCACTGTCACAGTGGGTGGGTGCACCCCTCGTGATCCTGACTTCCTTGCTCATGTTCTCCCTCCTTCTGTTCCTCATTTGGACCTTAAGAGCTCAGACCGTTGCTCCAAATTGGGTCACTGTCTCTATCTCGATCCATCGCCAGATGAAGGTTCTAAGGTGATATGCAAGATATTCATCAGTATAGGATAGGGTCATTTCAGGTTCCCTCTCCTCAGTTGCCCAAGGTACCAACTGGGGACATCTCCCTGGACACCTGCGAGCCCCTCTAGAGTCAAGTCTCTTGCCAACCCTAAGATGGCTCCCTTAGTTAGGATATATACTTCGCTGCTCCCATATCCACTCTTCCTATATCCCAAACATCCCAATCCCCCAAGCTCCTCCCATCCTACTCTACAACATATGGGTACAGGAGATCACTTCCTACGTTTATCCCCAGCAGCACAGACATTAAGGACAACATTGAATAAATGGGACCTCCTGAAACTGAGAAGCTTCTGTAAAGCAACGGACACTGTCACTAAGACAAAAAGGCAACCCACTGACTGGGAGAAGATCTTCACCAACCCTGCAACAGACAAAGGTTTGATCTCCAAAATATATAAAGAACTCAAGAAACTAGACTTTAAAATGCTAATTAACCCAATTAAAAAATGGGGCACTGAACTGAACAGAGAATTCTCAACAGAAGAAATTCAAATGGCCAAAAGACACTTAAGGTTATGCTCAACCTCCTTAGCGATAAGGGAAATGCAAATTAAAACAACTTTGAGATACCATCTTAAACCTGTCAGAATGGCTAAAATCAAAAGCACCAATGATAGCCTTTGCTGGAGAGGTTGTAGAGTAAGGGGCACACTCATCCATTGCTGGTGGGAATGCAAACTTGTGCAACCACTTTGGAAATCAGTGTGGCGATTTCTCAGGAAATTTGGGATCAACCACTCTTGGGAATATACCCAAGAGATGCCCTATCATATGACAAAATTATCTGTTCAACTATGTTCATAGCAGCATTGTTTGTAATAGGCAGAACCTGGAAACAACCTAGATGCCCCTCAATGGAGGAATGGATGAAGAAAGTGTGAAATATATACATATTAGAGTACTACTCAGCGGTAAAAAACAGCCCTTTGATTTTTATTCTTTTGTTTTGTGATGCTGCTGTGTGAAAAGTACTTTCAAGTGAAATTCTTATATCAAATCACAAATTCTATCACTTTTAACTTTAAAATAAGACTCTAAGTACCCTTGACCAGCTTTTCTCTATTCTTTCACAACACTTTATTTCAGTTTGACTAGAAGTCTGAAATGCTTCGCCTTGAAATTGTGTTTCTATGTCTTTTTACCCTTTGTATCATGATCCCTCAATGGTAGGGACCACTGGATTCATCCTTGGATCTGAAAAGACTTCAAACACGACATGTAGCAGATGCTTAATTGCCATTTCCTGGATGAAGACACACACTATGGGTGAATGGGCAATCCGCTGCTGTCAGGTCAAATGAGAACTTTATCCTTGTGGTCAGAGGATCCTGGGTTCCGGTTATTTCAAAGGCATGAGAAAAAAAAGCATTTCAGAAAGCTTTCCAACAGTGTGTTCAATCTATTTTTTTCTTCTATCAAAGAAACTGTGTGTACTATGGACTTTGTCACACTTCTTGCTTGGTTTGGGACACTTGACTCTATCTCAGTAATAAGGTATATTATTTAAGAGTTCATATTGCATATTGTCTGCACTACTATCAATTACTAATAAAATAAACTCCAATTCTATATATACTTCCTAGGAAATGCCTAAATTTTTTAAAGCTATTGATAGCAGTGATAGTTACTGTTGCACACTGAATAACCATAAACTTCCCAAGTACTTACCATATGTTAATTGTTTAATCTTACCGACATCTTTTGAGAGTTATTACCATTATCACATTTGACATCTTGGGAACCTGAGGTAACAGGGTTCAACATCTGAGCTCTTTCATTTGCAGCATTCCTAGGAAATAGACACCAGCTCTAAATTAGGCAAATGCAGATCAATAGGTTTTATGATAAAATAAACAGATCAGTGAATATAATATCGTAAACCTATTTTTCTTTACGTGTGTGCACTTTTATGAACATGAACGGACACAGGCTTGTGCATGTGTGTGTACATTTGAGGTCAACATCTCAGGTTTCCTTTATTGCTCTCACTTTATTTATTGTCAAAGAATCTCTTACTGGATATGGAGCTCAGCAATTTTGCTAGCAAGTTCCATGGAATCACCAATCTCTACTTCCCTAGCACTGGGAATACAGAGGAGACTGTTAGTACCTGAATTCTTTTTCTGTGTGTGTGTGTGGGGGGGGGGCTGGGTACCAAACTGAGGATTTTTATATTCTTGCTTATTGAATAACATCTACTCAGTACTTAGAAATTTATCATTGGCTATTGCACAAATGCAACAAACATTACATTTTAATTTAATTATTTTTGTAATTAAGTTGAAGAAAGGAACTTTATGGTTTTAATTTTAATTTAAATGAGTGGCACTAATTAATTTAATTTGAATTCATAGTACTAAATTAAATCAATTTAGTAGTCAAATGGGTAGTTACTCCACAAGGCTCTGAAGAATTGGTGTTATGGTATGAATATGTTATCCACAATTTATGTACTTAAAGCTTAGTCTCCAGTTTAATAGTGCTATAAGGTGGAAACTAATGGGATTATATTAAGTCATGGGAGTCGTACTTCCAGTACCCTGCTGTCACTCTTTAAAGGGCCTATAAATCCTTTATCAGTTTGTTCGGCTAAGAGAGAACACTGTAAGAAAGCTTTTGCTGGGTTCTTGAAAACAGGATTTTATACACATCAGCTTCCAGATTTATGAGAAATATATTTCAATCATAATGAATTCCCTGGTCTATGGTATTATGCTACAGTATCACTGAGTGGAGTTAGAGAGTTAGGGATAGACTTCAGATGCAGAAAGTTGCATTCATTGGATCCTTAAGTCATCAAATAAAGAGAGAAGACAACAAAATTCCCTTTACCTCTTTAGAGGCCACTGGGCATGGAGAATAAATATTTGAGTTAGATAATTCTTTAATGATTATTTTTTCTTTAAATAACAAATTAAGAAGAAATGGGCTTGAATGAGGAGTTTAATGATGGGAGGCAATGGAAAATAGAGATTAGGTTGCCAGTGAGTTTCTCTATTAGAAAAGAGGCATACAGAAAAAAAATCAAATGGCACTTGATAGATACACCTTTAAACCATACATACACAAATATTTATTGTTTTGACTGTAAATAAGTCTAATATTTCTTACCCCCAAACTTTGAGGCATACAATGGTTAGTGAAGAATTAAACACCGGTTACAGCTGCTTTCTTCCTTGCTTATACATAGTTATATAATCATTTTGGGGAATTTCTTACAAATTGAGTAAAAAAAAGTAAGCTTTAATACAGGAAAAGACTGTTTTATTTAGATTTCCCACAATTTAAATACAGCATATTGATCAAATTAAGACATTAGAAATATTCTCAAGTAGAAAATGTTTTCTCAAGTAGAATGGTAATCCAAACTAGACTAGTGTCTAAAATTTGCTTGTTTGATTAAATCACTTGTTTGGCCAGGAAAATAACTATCTTTTCCCCCTATTAACTTCATCACTTTTTTCTTACTGCTTCTTAACGTTCTACCAAAGTTCAGCATCTTAGAAGAGCTCACATGTATTATTTTCCAGATTCTGTGGGACAGCATTCAGTAGTTGCAAAGTGTCAGAGTTTGTATATCAGTATCTTACAAAGCTACAAAAAGAAATTGACAGATTTCATTCTTATTTAAAGATGGATGATTTACTTCCAAGATCACCAAAGGTATTGATAGTATTCAGTTTTATGTGGCTATACACCAAAAGCCCTTGTGTCTGGTATTCGGTCTTTCACTTCTTTGAACTTTAGACTTCTTTGAACTCCTGGAGCCTGGTCAGTGGTTGTCTGTAATTTCTTACCACATGGTTCTTTCAAAATCGAGATGACACTGTAAAGCTAGTGAAGGGAGTCTTTGAAGAAAGTCTGAAGGGAGGCCAAAGTCGTATATGTGGTAACATTACCAGAGGAATGATAGTTTGTCAGTGTTACCATATTGAGTAGGGGTAGTTCATGTACATTCATTGGGAAGGAATTATACCAGAGTGCATACACTTGGTTTCTGATATGTGACACCTGCTTTAGAGACTTCTGAGCTAGCTGATGCTGTATGCTACAACTGTAGGAGTAAAAATTGTCATGGATCTATCATATTATTTCCTTATGCGAAACCATTCTGGTGAATACCATCAAAGTGGAAAATTCATAAAAACTAAAATGAATTCTTTAGTTAGGATGTTTTGTATTTAGATGGTGTGTGTGGTGGTTTGAATAGGAATGGCCTCCCTAGGTTCAAAGATTTGATAGTGTTTTCACCAGGGAGTAGCACTATTAGAAGCTGTAACCTCGTTTGAGGAAGTGTCTCACTGGGGGTAGTCTTTGAGGTTTCAAATGGTCAAGCCAGACCCAGCATCTGCCTCTCTGCCTGCAGCCTGCTGATCCGGATGTAGTGCTCTCAGCTACTTCAGGAACCATGTCTGTCTTCATGTTGCCCTGCTTTCCACCATGATGATAATGGACTAAGCCTCTGAATTTTGAGAAAGCCCAAATTAAATAAATTTCCTTTATGGTGCCTCTTCACACCAATAAAACACTGACTAAAACAGATGGTGTTTGACAGTTTTTGGAACATTTACACATTTTTAAACCTGTTTTTCTCTAACAAATATCCTAGGAGACATCCAGGACATGGACACTATTCATATATCACAGTAGAGGAACAAATGCTCTCACAAGAAATTGAGCATCATAATCTAGTTATACCTACCCATAGAAGGCTCTTACCAGTACGATAATTTCTATAACTTTGCAAATGTAAATGAATCATTCTTTCATCAGTTTATTTCCTCCATAGCATGGAAACTATATGTCTGTTTTCAGTTACTGCAAAAACTAAAACGAGGCATCATTGCACAGATCTGCATTCTTACATATTCAGAAGGCTGAGACAAGAGGTTCATGAGTTCAAGACCTGGAATGCAGAGTTAGTTCAAGGTCAGCATCAAGAACAGGCAGTATCTCAAAAAAAAAAAAAAAAAAAAAAAAAGAAAAAAGGCATGGCTGTAACTCAGTAATAGAGAGGCCTTGGGTTTGCATCTCAGCACTTTAAAATAAATAAGCAATAAATAAATATAACAATATAAAAATAATAGTAAATAATTCAACATAAATATGATCTGGTGACAAGTCAGTCTATTATCCATTATTTTAAATGAAATAAATTAATATGAATAAGAAAACCTGTGATTTCTCTGAAGCTTGTTTTCATTTTTGCCCAAAAGACTATGGCATTTACATCTTTGAACTATCCCTCTGCAGTTGTGATAGGGCATGATTTATTCTATTTTATATATTCTATATATTCCTGCTATAAAAATAAACTTTCAGTATTGTTAAATAAAATGTCAAAACAGAAAAAGAAAACCTATTCCTTTTAATGTCACAATTTCCACTTTAATGAAAGCCTGGGTGTAGCATTTGTTTTCTCTCCTATACCATTTCTCCAGGCAGAGAAACAGTTTGCATTCTATTCATCTTTACTGACGGAATAAAATACAATACTGTACAATTTAAAGCATATAAGAATATAACTTGTATTCAGAATCTGTACAACAGAGAGGCTCACATTTCCTTCTTTTTGCCCTTATCCTTGTTATTACTTCCAATGGAAGTATGTCATGATGGATAACTCTCAGGCTGTAGCGTACCTTGGCAGTAACCAACAGCTCTCTAATTGGACTTAAGACTGCTTCAACCAGAGGAAAAAATGCATGATACTGGAAACCTATCTAAGAATTCAGTACTGGTGAAGAACTGATCTGCAGCGACTAATTTACTAAACCAGCATAATCCCTTACAGTCATCTATTAATATTCATCCTTATATCTACAGATATGTCTAGTCTTCATGTCTCATCAAGGAAAGTGTTTTTTTTTTTTTTTTTTTAATTTCTTTTGGGCAGGTAGGCCCGGGTGGTGGAGGCACCGGCAGTCAGGCCCAAGCGGCGGAGGCACCGGTAGGCAGGCCTAGGCGGCAGAAGCACCGGCGCACAGACAGCTCCGGGTGGCGGAAGCACCGGCGCGCAGGCAGGCCCGGGTGGCGGAGGCACCGGCAGGCAGGCCTGGGCAGCGGAGGCACCGGCACGCAGGCAAGTCCGGGCGGCAGAGGCACCGGCGTGCAGGCAGGCCCGGGTGGCGGAGGCACCGGCAGTCAGGCCCGGCAGGCAGGCCTAGGCGGCGGAAGCACCGGCGCGCAGGCAGGCCCAGGTGGCGGAAGCACGGGCAGGCAGGCCTGGGCGGCGGAAGCACCGGCGCACAGACAGTTCCGGGCGGCGGAGGCACCGGCAGGCAGGCCCGGGCGGCGGAGGCACTGGATGCAGGATAGTGCAGGCAAGAAACAGTGAAGCCTGCACTGAGAGCAGATTGCCCCGCTACAATTAAATCAAACCCAATAGATAGCATCGGTAAGAGGAGATGGGCAGACGCCAAGGCAAGAATTCACCCAACAATCTGAAAAACAACATGAAAACACCAGAACCCAATGATCTTACAACACAAGGACTTGAACACCCTAACACAGGAGAAGAGGAAAAAACTGACTTTTTGAAAGCAATAGAGTCCCTTAAACAACATGTAAAAAACGCCCTCATAGAAATGGATGAGAAGTATAACAAAAAGTTTGAAGAAATGAGTAAATACGTAAATGATACCCTGGGAAGCCAAGAAAAAACGATCAAACAGGTAATGGAAACAGTCCAAGAATTGAAAACTGAAATGGAAGCCAGGAAGAAAACACAAACTGAGGACGAGCTGGATATGGCAAATATAGGTCAACGAGCAGAGACGACAGAAGCAAGCATAATCAATAGAATACAAGAGATAGAAGAAAGAATCTCAAATTCTGAAGACAACATAGAGAAAATAAACGGACTGATCAAAGAAAACACCAAAACCAACAAATTCTCATCACAAAACATTCAGGAAATATGGGACACAATAAAAAGACCAAACCTAAGAATAATAGGGATAGAAGAAGGAGAAGAGGCACAGCTCAAAGGTCCAGAAAACATTTTTAACAAAATTATGGAAGAAAACTTCCCCAACATAAAGAAAGATATTCCTTTGAATATTCAAGAAGCATACAGAACACCAAACAGACTGGATCAAAAAAAAAAACGTCCCCTCGCCATATAATAATCAAAACACAAAATATACAGATTAAAGAAAGAATATTAAGAGCTGCAAAGGAAAAAGGCCAAGTAACTTATAAAGGAAAACCGATCAGACTTACACCTGACTTCTCTATGGAAACCATGAAAGCCAGAAGGTCCTGGATAGAGGTACTACAGAAACTAAGAGACCATGGATGCAAACCCAAACTACTATACCCAGCCAAGCTATCGTTCACTATCAATGGAGAAAACAAGACATTCCAGGATAAGAACAAATTTAAACAATACGTTGCCACAAATCCAGCCCTACAGAAAGTAATAGAAGGAAAATCACAACCCAAGGAATCCAACATTGCCAACACTGCCTACAATAACCCAGGCATCTAGCGACCCTTCAACAGCACAACTCAAAGAAGGGAGACACACAAACTCTTCTACCAAAAGCAGTAAGAATAACCGGAGTTAACAACCACTGGTCATTAATATCACTTAATATTAATGGTCTCAATTCACCAATAAAAAGGCACAGGCTAAGAGATTGGATACGAAAACAGGATCCAACAGTCTGCTGTTTGCAAGAAACTCATCTCAACCACAAAGACAGGCATCTACTCAGAGTAAAGGGTTGGGAAAAGGTTTTTCAAGCAAATGGTCCTAAGAAAAAAGCAGGTGTGGCCATACTAATTTCTAACAAAACTGACTTCAAACTAAAATCAATCAGAAGAGATCGACAGGGACACTTTATACTCATAACAGGAACGATTCAGCAGGATGAAGTCTCAATCCTGAATATCTATGCCCCCAATATAAAAGCACCCACTTATGTAAAAGAAATATTGCTAAAACTCAAGGCAGACATCAAATCACACACACTAGTAGTAGGAGACTTCAACACACCTCTCTCACCAATGGACAGGTCAATCAGACAGAAAACTAATAGAGAATTAAGAGAATTGTTGGAGGTAATGAATCAAATGGACTTAACAGACATCTATAGAACACTCCACCCAAATAGGAAAGAATACACCTTCTTCTCTGCAGCTCATGGAACCTTCTCGAAAATTGACCACATACTTGGAAACAAAGGAAACCTCCACAGATACAAAAAAATATCAGTGTCCACCTGTGTCTTATCAGATCACCACGGATTAAAGTTAGAAGCCACCAACAATGCTACCCCCAGAAAGCTGACAAACTCATGGAAACTGAACAGTCAACTACTGGACCACACCTGGGTCAAGGAAGAAATTAAGAAAGAAATTAAAGTCTTCCTTGAATTTAATGAAAACAAAGAGACAACATACTCAAACCTATGGGACACGATGAAAGCAGTGCTAAGAGGAAAGTTCATAGCACTAAGTGCCCACTTAAAGAAAACGGAGAAAGCATACATTGGGGACTTAACAGCACACCTGAAAACTCTAGAAAAAAAAGAAGCAGACGCGCCCAGGAGGAGTAGAAGACTGGAAATAATCAAACTGAGGGCAGAAATCAACAAAATAGAAACACAGAAAACAGTCCAAAGAATCAATGAAACAAAAAGTTGGTTCTTGGAGAAAATCAACAAGATTGACAAACCCCTATCCAAACTAATTAAACGACAGAGAGAGAACACGCAAATAAATAAGATCAGAAATGAAAAGGGGGACATAACCACAGACACAGAGGAAATTCAGAGAATCATTAGATCTTACTACAAAAGCCTGTATGCCACAAAACTGGAAAATGCAAAAGAAATGGACACTTTTTTAGATAAGTACCATATACCAAACCTAAACCAAGACCAGGTGAACGATCTAAATAGACCTGTTAGTCGCGAAGAATTAGAAACAGTTATCAAAAATCTCCCTTCCAAAAAAAGCCCAGGGCCAGATGGTTTCAATGCAGAATTCTACCAGAACTTCCAAGAAGAGCTAATACCTATACTTCTTAATGTATTTCACAATATAGAAACAGAAGAGTCATTGCCAAATTCCTTTTATGAAGCTACAGTTACCCTGATACCAAAACCACACAAAGACCCAACCAAGAAAGAGAATTACAGGCCTATCTCACTCATGAACATCGACGCAAAAATTCTCAATAAAATACTGGCAAACCGAATCCAAGAACACATTAGAAAAGTTATCCATTATGATCAAGTAGGCTTCATTCCAGAGATGCAGGGCTGGTTCAACATACGCAAATCTATCAATGTAATCAACCATATAAATAAACTGAAAGAAAAAAACCATATGATCATTTCATTAGATGCTGCAAAAGCATTCGACAAAATTCAACACTCCTTTATGATAAAGGTCTTGGAGAGATTAGGGATCCAAGGGTCATACCTAAATATAATAAAAGCTATTTACAGCAAGCCGACAGCTAATATTAAATTAAATGGAGAAAAACTCAAAGCCATCCCATTAAAATCAGGAACACGACAAGGATGTCCACTCTCTCCATACCTCTTCAATATAGTGCTTGAAGTTCTAGCAATAGCAATAAGACAACATAAGGGGATCAAGGGGATCCATATTGGAAAGGAAGAAGTTAAGCTTTCATTATTTGCAGATGATATGATAGTATACATAACCGACCCCAAAAACTCTACCAAAGAACTCCTACAGCTGATAAACACCTTTGGTAATGTGGCAGGATACAAAATCAACTCCAAAAAATCAGTTGCCTTCCTATACACTAAGGATAAGGAAGCAGAGAGGGAAATCAGAGAAGCATCACCTTTCACGATAGCCACAAATAGCATAAAATACCTTGGGGTAACTCTGACCAAGGAAGTGAAAGATCTATTTGGCAAGAACTTTAAGTCTTTGAAGAAAGAAATTAAAGAGGACACCAGAAAATGGAAGGACCTCCCTTGCTCTTGGATTGGGAGGATCAACATAGTAAAAATGGCAATTCTACCAAAAGCAATCTATAGATTCAACGCATTCCCCATCAAAATCCCATCAAAATTCTTCACAGATCTGGAGAAGACAATAATCAACTTTATATGGAAAAACAAAAAACCCAGGATAGCCAAAACAATCTTATACAATAAAGGATCGTCTGGAGGCATTACCATCCCTGACTTCAAACTCTATTACAGAGCTACAGTACTGAAAACGGCTTGGTACTGGCATAAAAACAGAGAAGTCGACCAATGGAATAGAATAGAAGACCCTGACTTGAGCCCACAAACCTATGAACACCTGATTTTCGATAAAGGAGCTAAAAGTATACAATGGAAAAGAGAGAGCATCTTCAACAAATTGTGCTGGCAAAACTGGAAGTCAATCTGTAGTAGAATGAAAATAGATCCATATCTATCACCATGCACAAAACTCAAGTCCAAATGGATTAAAGACCTCAATATCAGTCCAAACACACTGAACCTAATAGAAGAGAAAGTGGGAAGTACTCTACAACACATGGGCACAGGAGAACACTTCCTACGTATAACCCCAGCAGCACAAACACTAAGGACATCATTGAATAAATGGGACCTCCTGAGACTGAGAAGCTTCTGTAAAGCAAAGGACACTGTCACTAAGACAGAAAGGCAACCAACTGACTGGGAGAAGATCTTCACCAACCCCGCAACTGACAAAGGTCTGATATCCAAAATATACAAAGAACTCAAGAAATTAGACCGTAAAAGGTTAATCAATCCAATTATAAAATGGGGCACTGAGCTGAACAGAGACTTTTCAACAGAAGAAGTTCAAATGGCCAAAAGACACTTAAGATCGTGCTCAACTTCCTTAGCAATCAGGGAAATGCAAATCAAGACAACATTAAGATACCATCTTACACCTGTCAGAATGGCTAAAATCAAAAACACCAATGATAGCCTCTGCTGGAGAGGTTGTGGAGAAAGGGGCACACTCATCCATTGCTGGTGGGAATGCAAACTTGTGCAACCACTTTGGAAAGCAGTGTGGCGGTTTCTCAGGAAAGTCGGGTTCAACCTACCTCTCGACCCAGCAATACCACTATTGGGAATATACCCAAGAGATGCCCAAACATACAACAAAAGTATATGCTCAACTATGTTCATAGCAGCATTGTTCGTAATAGCCAGAACCTGGAAACAACCTAGATGTCCTTCAATGGAAGAATGGATGAAGAAAGTATGGAATATATACATATTAGAGTACTACTCAGCAGTAAAAAACAATGACTTCTTGAATTTTGCATACAAATGGACGGAAATTGAAAACACTATCCTGAGTGAGGTAAGCCAGACCCAAAAAGAGGAACATGGGATGTACTCACTCATATTTGGTTTCTAGCCATAAATAAAGGACATTGAGACTATAATTCGTGATTCTAGAGAAGCTAAATAAGAAGGTGAACCCAAAGAAAAACATATAAGCATCCCCCTAAATATTAACCTTCATCAGGCGATGAAAGAAGACAGAGACAGAGACCAACATTGGAGCACTGGACTGAAGTCTTACGATCCAAAGGAGGAGCAGAAGGAGAGTGAGCACGAGCAAGGAACTCAGGACTGCGAGGGGTGCACCCACACACTGAGGCAATGGGGATGTTCTATCGGGAACTCACCAAGGCCAGCTGGCTGGGGACTGAAAAAGCATGGGACAAAACCGGTCTCGCTGAACATAATGGACAACGAGGACTACTGAGAACTGAAGAACAATGGCAATGGGTTCTTGATCCTATTGCACGTAATGGCTTTGTGGGAGCCCAGGTAGTTTGGATGCTCACCTTAATAGACCTGGATGGAGGTGGGTGGTCCTTGGACCTCCCACAGGGCAGAGAAACCTGCTTGCTCTTTGGGCTGAGGAGGAAGGAAGACTTGATTGGGGGAGGGGGAGGGAATGGGAGGTGGTGGCGGGGAAGAGGCAGAAATCTTTAATAATTAAATAAATTAATTAATAAAAAAAATAAAAAAAATAAAAAAAAATTTCTTTTGGTAATAGACAGAAATCCCTACCAATAAAAACTGAGGGAAGAGCCAGTTCTCAATGGATACATCTACAAAACTTTCCCACACAGAAGCCTTAGGGGACATCGAGGAAGATTATAAGGAACCAGGGTAAGAGCCAGAGGATTGGGGAGTTTGCTGTGAGATTGTTTCTCCAAGTAGTATCAGAGGCTACAACCATAGTCTCACCAACATGGCTATCTAAACACCAGCTAACAAGAGTGGTATCAGTTGGCATCCCAAAGTGAATGGAGGAAAATCCCACAGGGCTACAGTCCTTTGCAAAGAACTGTAGGAAACTGAAGAATACTGAGAGCAGGAGTGGTAGTTTTCCCCAGGTAAGAGCATATCAATTTGTTGTCCCATGCCAAATGCTCAGCTCTGAAAAATATATGTACAAATAACATTATGCACACTGAGTTTGTTATATTGAGAAGAGGATCCAGGTTTAGTTTCTGTCACACAAATGACATTTCAGGACCATATGTAACTTTTGTTCCAGGGGACCAATACAATCTTCTATCCTCCTTTGGCAATAAGCAAGCATGTGTTGCACAGACATATACGCAGGTGAAATATTTATATATATAAAAATAAATACTTAATACTTTCAAAAATAGATAAAAGGGATATGAATTTGTGTTTTGGGAGGGTCTGGCAGAAATAGGGGATAGAGAATGTAGGGTGATTAAGATTAAAATGTGTTGTATACATCTGTCAAAACTCAAATCTAAAATAGGGAAAAAACTTGAATAGATATATCTCCTCAGAAGATTCACAAATATCCTGTAAGTGTGCTTTCAAAGGTGAAGATATTGATAAGTAGCAAAGCTTCCAGTTATGAAAAATAGGAACTTGGGCTCTATAGTGAAAAAGAAAGAAGGAAATAAATAAATGGAGGAACGAAAGAAAGAAAGATGGCAGAGAGAATAGTATTGGAGGAATATAGAAAAGAAGGAAATATTTTTAATTCTAATTGCTGTTAATAAAGTTTAAGTTAAAATCATAATAATAAATTTTTCAACATTCATCTAAATTACTATTATTCAATAATTAAATGAATAATTATAGAAAATATCAAATGTTGATAATGACATGGAAAAATTTTCTCTATGTGTTCTTAATTTTAATTTCAATATGTGCTCTTAATTGCTATTACTACCTATTTTTCTATTCTATTATTTTTAATTTTTCATCAGTATATTTTTAATCTCTCAACTCCCCCTAGATCATCCCTCCCTCTCTACCCACCCAACTTTACATTTCCTTATCAAGAAAAATAATAGAAAAAATTAAAATAATAAGGAACAAAAACCTTTGAGACAAAAACTACAAAGGAAACAAAAATCAGACAAGGAACATGGAGTCCATTTTCTGTTGATCAGCTACTCTTGGGCTTCTGGTTGGAAATGCAGGGCAGTTGATAAGCCCAGTCTCATTCCACTGGAGAAAACTGATTTCTGTGGGAGTGAACAACTACTTCTGTCTTATATTAAAAACCTGCTCCACAAGGTAGAACCAATACCTGACACTGCTAAAATGTCCAAAGACCCAAGACGAGAAAGGTTATGGTCCTTAGGGGAAAAGTAATTCTGCTAAATTAAAACTGCATTAGATGAATCTTAATGACATATTGCTATATGCATAGGTCAGTCTTGATCAGAGAAGCCTTTTCTTTCCGTAGTAGCAATTAACTAGAGACCAGCAACTGGATGCATAGCAGAGAGTGAGCGACTTTGGAGCACTCAGTCCGCAAAGGAATGTCTTTATCAAACCCATTCCGTTATGGCTCAGGGATCAATGTGGAAGAGGAGCTAGCAGGGTTTAGAGACAGAGGTGGTGGATGACTCCAAGAAAATGTCATCATCCAGGTAGTAATGATAAGTGTATGAGCAGGCATGGTAAATGTATGAACACAAGGATACTGACAGCATGCACAAGACCTATGAAAGTGCAAATGAGACAAAATTCCAGGTAACAGACAAGGAAATGAACATAAAAATCCCATCACTAACCATGTTTTTTCTTTTTCTTCTGGAGTTGATACCTCATGGAAACAAGAAAATCTGCTTCTAAAACCCTTGAAGATTTTATCCTAGGTCAGGTTCCATTAGCATCTCTGTGCCTTATGCCTCTTCTAGGCCATTTGCTCAATGCTTTCTTTATTGTCTTGCTTGTAAGTAATAAGATTATTGACAGCCTGAAATCAGTAAATTGTATTACGGAAGTGGGTAGGAAAATATGTTAATATATAATGATTTTACATACCTAATTTTTAAAACAATAAAATGATGAGACTGAGAACATCAGTTATTGTGAGTGACAATTTTTTGAATGAAGAGTGAAGAGTTCTCTATATTTCAGCTTTGCTTACATGATCTGTGTTAGGAAGAGGGTAAATCTAGTGTTGTAATTAGAAATACTGACAGAAGGGATGTCAAAAGCGAGCGACTTTTTATTTAGGTTGAAACATAATATGAAAATCACAAGTTTTAGGGTCAGCAAAGATATTGACCTTTGAAATGTGAAACTGTATATGAGAAATGTGGGCAAGAGGATGTTTTCATGATTATTTGCATCAAATTCTAAAATACCATAAATTATAAAATATTTTAAAAGGTGATTATGATATATGTTTTGAAAAAGTGATTTAATTCTAACCCACCATGGCTTGCCGTCCATCAAAGATTTCTTTGTGATTTTTGATTGACTGAACCACAATAAAGAAATTATTTTAGCTACAGAGTGAATCCCTACAGTAGTTAAGGATTGTGCTGGCTTAATTAAGTGGCAGTTGTAGGTTTCCTGAACAAGGATGACTTCACTAGACATGCTAATGTGAAAGGGGGAGTGGTCCAAAGGACATTTTTAAAAAATTTTTATTGAAAATAAGTTTTTCTTTTATACAATACATTCATTACAGTTTCTCCTTCTGGCATTCCTTCCAACTTCCCCTATCTCTCCTCTCCCCCAGATGTATTTCCCCTGTTTCCTCTTCAGAAATGTGTAGGTCTTCAAGATACACCAGTGAAGAAGTCTAGACCATTAAGGAATCTTGATAGTGAGAGAAATAATGTTTTCCCAGGGAAGTATACAAGAATTGGTTATGCAATACAAAATGGTCAGCCCTGGAAACATATACATACAAATAACATTATATAGACTAAGCAGATTGAATTTATATAATAGGAATATAAATATGTATGTATTACTAAATATGAAAACTATTGACATCAAAAAATTATAAAAATGTGAAGCAACATATATATTATTTAAACTTAACTCACACATGAATATATTGTATTATATATGTCAATAATAAAAGAAAAAGAAGACACGAATTCAAAAAATCAGGGAAGAAGTGAACATAAGGTCTGAAGGGAAGAAAGGGAAGAAAAATATATAATATATAATTGTATTGCACATAATAACATTAAAAATTTAACCATTTTCAAGATAAAATAAATATTTGTGAATAAAATGGGCACTATCAAGTAAATGGTCAACTTTTAATAGAACATGAAATATTGTAAAGTAGTGAGTACTGCCATGAAAACACACAAATGAGCACATGAATGTGTAACTGGTTGTGAGTCAGAGGCAAGAAAATGGTATCTCAAATGAAATATTGCCTCTTTTCTCTGTGATTGAGGCACGATGGGTGCTTTCCTTTTTAATTTGCAAAGTCATGGTAAGAGCTCAACTGAATGCTTTTTCTGTCTAGAGTATAACATACTCTGCATACTGTCTTAACTGTACGTCAAAGCACCATCACCTCTTGGCTGTGCCATTCCAATGTTCTAGTACGTTTGTCTTCAGTCTACCACCATGCTTCCAGCCTGTTGTCTCCTGGCAAGCTAGAGAAGTATTGGTAAACCATGATGGAGACTCAGTCATTCCTGTGTCCTAACTCTGAGGACATTCAAAGCCTTTCATGACTAAATACTTCATATTACTTGGCCCCTTCCTAATTCTTGCACATTATCTGCAACACCTCCATTTGCCTTTTCATATATCAGATTCTTTAAACTCATGTTTTTCTTAGAGTACTCTTCTAGATGTCAACATGACTCACTCACTATTCTTCAAGTCTGCTCAGATAATGTTAGATACCAGTGACTGCCTCATATAAACATATAAACAGCACCTCCCACAAGTGCATGTTTTCATTTTGTATTTTTTCATGTATACCTTGTTTTCTTTTGCCTTATCCTGTTATTTAGTTTGGGTCTTCTCTTCATTGCTTCAAGAGAAATTTCATGAAAGCAGATTTCATTTTGTTCACATCTTATTTCCACTTCTTAGACAAGTGTGAAGTTAAAATTTGCCTGATTAATGAATTTCTCAATTCAGAAGTACCACACGGATATCAAGTACAGTACCTAGGCAGTCACCAGCAGATTAAATAACAATAAACAGTTTCATTTTTTATTAAAGCATATGAGACAGAATCTAGGGGATTTTTAGGAAGTGAAAAAGAGCGAATAAGGGCTAGAGATTCTGTTTAGAAATTTCCTCTTTGTCTATTTGTCTTACGTAGAAGACAGCTAGCTATGGTTTCCACACAGAATAGTCACGAATCTGACAAACGACAGAAGTGCAGAGCAGTAAGCTACCTTATTTATACAATGTTTTTCTTTGAGAATAAACGTCCATAGGAGAAGAATAACTGTGAGCGTGGTGTAAGGGACTCTAAGGATCCACCACCACAGAGACGAGCCTTCATGCTCCCTCGAATGTCATGAGGCATCATGCATTGTTAAAGAGGCACTAGCTCCTTCCTTTTCTCAGGGAAGTGCTGTCTTTGTTTTGTGTAGAGTCATTTTCTTTGCAGATCTGAGAACATTCTTGTGCTGCTTTCTCCGGTCATATAAATCTAAGATGTTATGAGTGTGAAATGTTAAAAATAGTAGCAAGTTGTTCACGCCATTCAAAAATAATTTGTTTCAGGAAAGACTTGACTTTTCTGGAGTGGTATCTTAAAACTTTCAAATTGAATGTTTATTTTTGGAACTAAGATTATTTCAAAATTCTTTTGCTGTCATTCAACCAGAGAGCTCAGTACAAGTCTATATAGGCTATACTTGAACACACACAAAAAGATCATATTTTACGTTCAGCTTCCCATCTTCATGTGTTGTGGCCATATGTCCATCCCTAAGCATTGCTCTGTACCAATAAATTCACAGAGATGAGATAGGGTACAAAGGGTTAGATCTTTTGTGCTACCACTAATCTATTCCCTCCTACTTGTTTCATCTTTTATTTATAAGGTCAATTAAATAAAATTAAAACCATCTTTAAAGAAATTTAAACATAAAAGATGACTTTTATTTGTTTTTAAGATTATAATTTAATTACAACATTTCTCCCTGACCTTTCTTCCCTCCAAACCCTCTCATATAGCCCTCCTTATTGTCCTTCAAATTCATGACCTCCTTTCAACATCCACAGGTATTCCTAAATATAACATGCTGAGTCCATATGATGTTACCTGTATGTATATTTTCAGGGTTGATCATTCGGCACTAGGCAATCAGTTATTATGCTCTTGCCCAGTGAAGATTACATTTCCATTACCTGCTTTTTGCACAATTGCTTATAGTTCTTTCTGTAAGGTTGAGGCCTTAGGGACTTTCTTCATCCAGTTTGGTATATTCATTGGATTAAACTTTAATTTAAAAAAACGTAGTGAGGTTAAAGATAACCATAGAGAGAAGGATGTGAGCGTGATAGGGTAGTGGGGGAAGGTAAATACTTGGAGAGGTTCCAGTGAGAGCCAGGAAGAGGAATGGGAGAAGGTAACCAATTGAGGAGCCAAGCAGAGGTGCTACAGAGTGAGTCTCACTTGATGAGTAGGACTTGCTACTAGTTGTCTTTATCTTCAGGTCCCAGGTCTTTCCTCTGTCTCCACAAGGCTAACTATACAAAAGGTGTATCAGTATAGTTTATTGTTGTTTTGTTTTATGAGACAGTGGGTTATCATGAAAAAGATAAGTAGGGGGAAATATGATAAAAACTGTTCCCTCTTTGGGATATTGCATCACATATTGTCTACTATTGTTCTCTAATTAAAAATAAAAATATGGTTTCAACCTTTAATTTGAATAATTTTTAACTTAAAATTATTGAAAACCTTCTATGTTGTTTCACTAATTTAAGTCTGAAGCAGCAGCACCCTGAAGAGTGACCCCTATGATGAACATAGTAACTTAAACTTCAGGTCATTTTACATTTGATTTAAATTGATTACTTACAATTTACTTTTTGCACACATATTCCAAGGGAAAACATATTTGTGAAATCGATGCGCTTGTGTTTGACCCAGTCCTGCTCAGAACAAGTCCAATTAGACTAGAACTACATTTGTTTCCTTGTTAGTCAGCTATTCATCACTGTGACACAATGCTTGATTAAACAACTCAAAAGAAAGACTCGTGGCTTTAGATGTTTCAATTAGTGGTAGCAGGCTCCATTACTTTTGGCCTGAAGCAAAGAAGAACATTTTGGAAGAGAGGGTGTGATGGAGTACATCTGCCCCTTTCATGTCAGCCAGAAAGCATTTAGAGAGACAGCAATGGATCAGGAACAAGACGAATGCATACCCTATAGTCAACATCCTTCACTCAGGACCTATCTGATAGTTTCCATCACTATGAAATATAGTGAATTCAGAGCCTTTGTGATCCATATATCTTACAATGACTGGATTGATCAAACAGGAGCTCAACATCCAATTCATGAGATTTTTTTTGAAGATACCTTATGCACAAATCACCACATGATGTGATAATCTGACATTACAAGGTTTCTGTTTACTCCGAGTTTACTATCTTATTCAGCAGAAAACATATACAAAATTGTTACAGTAAGATCTACACGGTGTTTGAGAAAATGATATACATGCATCTAAGAAAGTCAAATAAGAACAGAGAACATGTTACTGAAGGTATTAGATGAAGAGTCATGTCTAGTTGAGATGGGAAGGACATAGATAGGGGCCACAATACTGAAGTTTTAGAGGCCATGAATTAACCTAATGTCAACAGGGAGTCAATGAAGTTATTAAGTAAATGAGTGGCAAGACTTAGTTAAATATTTCAAGTCAGTATATATTTAATTTAACACTCAGTATATTGAGTTTTAAAAGAATCAAATGAAAGGAAATGGAAAGTTGACAAAGGAATGAGCTAAAAATTCCAAGCTGGTTTAGCAACATCCCTAACGCTGTGAAACTTTAACACAGTTCTTCATGTTGTGGAGATACCCAACCATAAAATTATTTGATGCTACTTTCTAACTGCAATTTTGATACTGTCATAAGTTGTAATACAAGGATCTTATTGCAGGGTATCTGCTATGTTATTCTCAAAGGGCTTGCAACCTACATGTTGAGAATGTTTAGAGCCTCACTGGTTTAGAGAGCCTTTTAAAATATTTTAAACTGACTTAAATACCAATAATTTCAAATGCTTTTAGAAAGCGTGAGTCACTTTCAGATCTATATGTGGCTTCTTACTTGAGATTTATCTTCTGCTATTCATCACAGTCTTTTAGGAAGGATAAAAGGATGGTAAGGATAGTATACTTAATATAATATGTCTTAGGGGTTCAAGAAGATATGGCTACTATCACTTGGGGTTCCAAGGCAGTTCTGTCATATCTAAAAGTGGTATAGACACATATTTAGCCTGTTCATGTTAATAGCTCTAAATATATTTTGACTAGTTGTTCATTGCTAGCCTACTAAATTTCATCTTCTTTATTCATACCACTGAGAGTTTCAACCAAATTCAGTATAGACATTTACCTAAATGACCTAAAGTCACTGGATCATCACCCTAAATTTACTTTTCCAGTAGAAAAAGGATATATGTTATTTAGATGTTTAAATACATGCAGAATAGAAACATAGGCCTTGCTCTGCTGCTCATGTAGAATGCCAGGAATATAATTCCATACAAAAGACTGGTATTTTATGATATCATCATTGTAACATTCCAAATCTATTCAAGTAGAGAGTGTGTGCAATGTGAATTAAAATTACATATTAAATAATTAATAGAAAAATAGTTTATTTTTGAAAAAGAAGAGAAGAAACAAAATAGAAGAAATCAATAGCTATAAATTCTAGTAAAATTTAGTCTCACTAATTTCTTATGCAATATATATATATATATATACACACATACATATCAATGAAAAAATAGGCCATGAATTTGAAAGAGAGCAAAGAAGGGTATATGGAATGGGTTGGAGAGGATATACCTAATTATGTAACTATATGAATATATAGATAATATATTTATATTATATAAAATATAATAATCTGTGATATATAACACTATATATTTTACATAGTATAATATATTTATGTAACTATATGAATAAAATATACCTAGAGTATAATATATATAACTATATGAAATTATGTGACTATATGACAATCTCAAAAGATAAAAGAAATTAAAACTAAACTAATAAAATGGATACTCTTGTATAACCTTATTTTTTGCTAAATTATGTTATTAAGCTTATCAAATTTTATATATAGAGAGACATTTAATGTTATAGCTTTATAAAGAGATGTAGTCTTTAATCAACAAGCTTGATGATTCTTACATTCTGTTCCTTTTTACTACTTATCACATTAAAATTGGTGTCTTACTCTTTTAATTAGAAATCATTTTAAAAGTGATAAATACTCTCAGCATTAGCTCTAGTCCATTTTCTATATTTTAATAGGAATTGCTTGAGTGTTTCAATTATAATAATGTTTTTACAACATCAATTAGAAAGTCAACATGATGCATTCCATCTTTGCACAAACATAAGCCAATGGAGTTAGTTGGTAAATGGCATAAGTGGGTTTTGATTATTTCCATTCCTGCCTACCTCTAAATCTATCTGGGAAATTATTGCTGTAAATCTTATGCAGATGTTTTCAGCACTACAGAAGCTTTGACTTCACTTCAGCCCATTTAACTTAATTTTATGGTTTGAGAATTCTGTATTTAGTATTGAATCTCTATTATTCAAGCCCCTCCTTCCAGCCCCTCCTTCTACGTCCTCCTAAGTCCGATTGCTCCCTTCCAAATTCATGCCCTCTTCTATTTTGTATATTATTTTTTCATATGCACAATCCAACCTATTTAGTCTATTTACTGTTATTTTTATGTAAGTGTCCAAGGCTGACCACCTCAGATAGGACAATGTATGTGGGAGTGTATCCCTGGAGGAAACTGGTTCTCTTTATAGTGGCCATTGACCACCTTCATGCTCTTTATCTATACACGCGAGTTTGTGGAATTTCCTCCATCCACATTGTCATGTCAGTTCATGATGTTATTATATAGATCATACTGTTGAGAGTTCATGGGGGTAGTTTCCCTGTCACGTCTCTAGGGGATAGTATGATCAGTGTTGCAGATCTATGAATTGTGGTTAGACATCCCACAGACACTTATTCTGCATTTTGGCCATGTATAAGTCTGTGTAGTAGTATTGATCTATTGTTCAAAGAAACTTCTCTAATAATGTGTGAGAGCTACTCTTATCAGACTAGGTCAGTGTACAGGCTCAATATGTTTAAATTTTTAAATCTTAACAAAATGTAAATACAGCATGGAAAATATTCTTTTGCCCTCCACTTCCTTTTATTTCTTTTTAACATTATATAATGATGGTATTCTATATAATAATTTTTGCATGATTGAGTGTACCAGGTTTATTAAACACTGGCTAAACAGGAAAGAATAGATGTAGTGGACAATTCTTTTGAATTTATTGTGTAGGTGTAGATTAGGGCATACTGATCAATAAAGCTATTACTGTATTCAAAAGCTTGGTTTTTGTACCATGTTTTGATTTCTATTGAGTCTATGCTATAGTTTCTTAGAACTGATGATATCAGCAAATTAATTCTCCTTACATTTGCATTTGCATAAAATATTAAAAATGTATATAGATGACAATTGTGGTTTTTTTGTTGTTGTTGTTTTGTTTTGTTTTTGTTTTTTGAGACAGGGTTTCTCTGTGACTTTGGAGCCTGTCCTGGAACTAGCTCTTGTAGACCAGGCTGGTCTCGAACTCACAGAGATTCACCTGCCTCTGCCTCCCAAGTGCCGGGATTAAAGGCGTGCGCCACCACTGCCCAGCTTGACAATTGTGTTTTTTAATGGGGGTGTCTGTTGTGATTCTTACTCCTGATAATAAGTTAGACTAAGACAATAGAATACTGAAAATATTTTTGCATTTTTATTTTATTATTTTTTGGTAATGCTGGGGGGACGAGTACAGAATATTAAAGTATATAAGTGGTTTCTCTTTAAACATGAAGACATCTTAAAATGGAATTGTGAACCTCTTCTGGCTGTAATGACTGGAATCATTTTGAAATTGATATTGCCTATGGTATTTATGAAGCAGACTGAAGCTTTCATGGGGTTGGGAACACTGTCAGTTATGAGACCAAGAGCAGCAAGGTTGTTCTCATTAGCTCATTTCCAACCATTATCATGTGTTGCTAGGACACTCCAGAAAGTTTTATTTAACCTCTTTGTATTTTATTATCAGGATCTCTACCTCCTTTAGTCATATGTGCCCAAGAACCTAATTATTTTTCTCAGTTCTCTCCATTTCTCTTCATTTGCTTTCTGTCTTACATCCCTACATATCCTTACTGAATAGAAAACTCAAGGATGAGTGCTATACCTGATTCTAAGAAACTGAGGCCCATGATTTACTAAAGTCAAAGTCAATGCCAGACTATGATCTTTTTAATTAAACTTCACCCTTTACAAGATGTAGTGCCATATTCATGTCAGGTAAAGTCTTTTTTTTAAGTACTGCTCAATATTATTGGGTTCAACTTTTATGTAAAGAGAGGAATCTCCCTTTTGGCAGTATTCCCCTTGTATTAATTATCCTTTTGCTTTAAACTAAGCTACTAAATCTGCCATTTGGGACACATTCTATATGTCTAACAATATGCCATGTTGTGTCTCACATATACTCTATTTCTTTGTATGTTTATATTTATTGTTATTAAAGAGTATTTTATGCAATCTCTGATATGTTCTTTAGAATTACTTCCATCTATTTAAAAATAATCATACTATGACAAATCTCTCACCATGAAATTGCACTATAGGTACATTAAAAGTACATTACAAATGCTTAATCCTCTTAAGAGTTATTATGATCTCTTACTTGTTTCTGTAATTCAATTTTTTCTTAAACTATTTATTTATTTTTAGTGTTTGTGTTTTTGTACCCAAGGAAGTGTGTGCTTGTGTCCAGGAACTGCTGATGCCTGCAGTGGTCACCAGAGGGCATTGGACGCTTGAGTTCTGGAGTTACAGGTGGTAGTGAGGTGCCAATATGGGTCCTGTGAAACAAACTCTGATCCTCTGAAGAGCAGTAAACCGTCTTAAGCACTGAGACATCTCATTTACCCCCAATTCAAAATCACAATGTCTTCCTTATCACTCTATAGTACCTGTTCTCAAGAAAGGAACACTGTTTGAATAGACGACAGTTCACACACAGTAGGATACTAATAGCTGACTTAAAATTCATTTATTTCTATTGTTTTATTAAGTAAGCAGAAAGCAAGTGCAATGGGCAGAGGAGGATAATTGTTATACCTATGTCTTAAGCATTATTCTGTTCTTATTATCCGAGCATTTTCAACCTAAAGGTCATTTTTTTATATAAAGGGTTTCTGAAGTTTATAGTGACCTTCTGTCTTGTGGTTTTCTTCATGTCGTATCTTCTCTATTTTTTTATTCCTAAAATTGCTTGCAAGTGCCATGTGTGCACATCCTTAAATAACTAATAATATCTGTGTAGTTAGTATACCCAGTGCACTTTCATGTTATCTCTTGTTTGACTGATTTATTGATTGAATATAAATAATATATATGTAATACATATATGTTCTTAGTATGTTGACCCCATAATTAGTTCTGATGACCCACTACTACTGAACAAATCATCAACTTCTTTACCTTTAGTAATTTATAATATTAGTGTAATATTTAATAGTATTGATAGGAATCAAATGAACCCAGGTTCTCTGGAGGAGCAGAGAGTGCCATTAACCGTTGAGCAATCTTTCTAGTCCCATGAAGTGCTTTAAATCCTTACCCAGAAGAATGAGTCACAGATGCAGTCCAGAAACATACCCATTAAATTATAACATAGTTCTTTAGTACCCAGTAGAATTCTTCATAAACTTCCACTCTATACAGTGGAAATGCAGAACACAAACATACAAACATTGATATGAGACTTTTATTGTAGTATTTTCCTTATAGGTCATAAAGTTGTAGAGGAAAGGGTTCCAGATGTTTGAATTCTCAAGATAAAATATATGATAGAAAACCACAAACACATTTATTTTCACACCATTGAAAAGAAAGTAGCCTCCTATTGATTGAAGGCTGCTTGAATGGGCATGATAATATAGAAACCTGAAAAACTAAAATTGAAATAGATTCATATATAGTTCCATCAAAGCTGTGTAAGGGAGAACTACATCTTAGAAAATGAAAGGTATGGTTAAAAAAGTTTACTCTAGGTCAAAGATCTTTATCTACTATGGAAAAAAAATCCCTACATCATAGCATGTCTATCTATATTGCAAACTGGTGTATATTCTCTATTAAATTATATGAATATAATTGAAGCAGTAGTTTTTTTTAATTTGTCTGCTGAAATTTACCAGCTTCTAAAATAAATCAGAAGTTATTTGAAAAAGTATATAATGTGTCAAAGGTCCCTAGAATGAACATGGAGAAATCTCTGATCATGACTTCCAACTATAAAGGAAAGATTTCAAATATTTCATAAATGCTCTCTATATTACCTGCAT
The DNA here is from genome assembly GCF_950005125.1 of Chionomys nivalis. Taxonomy (NCBI): domain Eukaryota; kingdom Metazoa; phylum Chordata; class Mammalia; order Rodentia; family Cricetidae; genus Chionomys; species Chionomys nivalis. Next base: position 78,788,018 of record NC_080091.1, read on the forward strand.
CAGCAACACAGCTGGAGAAAATTACTGTAGGTAAGTCCTCTAATACAGAGAATGATCTTGGAGCAATAGTCCAATAGTTCATGTAAGCTGTATTGTTTGTGCCAGGATGAATTTGAGCTGACAGGAAGAACATCATTGAAAGTCAATAGAACTGTTATATCCATATTTATAAAAATGAAATATTAGGTGAAATACACCCATCAGGAATGGCTAAAAACTGAAACACAAGTTTTATGTCTTGGAGTCTTTTACTCAATATAATTAAAATTATTAATCAAGTGACAGGTTTTACCTTTCTTGTATCCTAGAGATTATATAAGCAGCAGAATTTGTGTGTGCAATTTTTCTTTCATACAAAGAGAGATATATTAATATTTTAACATAAAGTAATAGCTGTTAGCTATAAAGTGATGGTTATTTCTCATAGAATATGTGGAGAATTTTGGTGCTTGTTGGATTATGAAAAATAAGAACCTAGTTAAAGCAAAATTTTCTTGAACAAAAAAGATTAACTGTGTGTTTTGTGTTTTTTCTTACACTTTAGAGTTGTCTGCATCCTGTTATTGGGCTTACAGTATTCAACCGTAGTTAATATCTCTATTTATTGAACATAGCTATTTTTGCAATACTTTGAGTTTTGCTAGTTGCCAGATCATTAATGGGCTATGAATTATGCAATAAAACTCTCCTGTGCCAATAAAGGAGAACCCAGCAGGGAAGACTGGCCTGAGAATAGACCACATGTGACAATAAAAGAACATTTCTTTCATTTAAAAGACCAATTAAAAATTAGAAATGATTTAACATCAGATAGTTGTGTGTGGCAGATATGCTGCCATGGAAAAGTGTGAAAAGGATAAATATAAAGATGACTGGGTTTGAAATTAAGACTTTGGGAGCTCTGAGTTGAATATCTGTTTTCTTTCTTCCAAATTAAGACCTTAGCGTAGTCCAAATTACATACCAATCACAAGGTTGCAGATTCAGAACATTTTCTGAAAAAAAAAACAACAACAACACAACAAAAACAAAACATGCTATATTTAAAGCACTTCCTGGTAATATCATTTTAAACTTGTGCTAAAGATATGTCTAATGCTGTATTTTACCCTTGAATCTACTCCTACTGATAATATAGCTCTTAAAAATTGAGAGATGAACAATGCTTCTCCCTGGGCAAAAATGACAATTAGAAGCTCATTAGCTTTGTTTTAAGTGAATTATTCTTTGTTTTAAGTGAATACAAATACTATTTGGCCATATTACTTCTACATTTCTACTTATAAGCAAAAATGTTCTCACTATATTTGAACATAGAGCTTGAAAGTTTTGTATCGGGTGTATGTTCTGGTATACATTGGTTCTATCACAAACTAACTGAACCAAGACATATTCATTTTGGATGGAATTCTGTCTCCAAATCACTAGACTGAAGTCTAAAACCTGCTACCTCATAATACATATGTTTATGTAGAAAAGGGGTGAAAATGAAACTAGTTGGGATAAGGTAATCAGGATGGACCCAATCTACTGTGGTTATCTCTTGAAAGTCTCTTCATAGAGGAAGATTATCAATACAGTTATATATAAATACAGTTTATCAATGAGTGAACATGCATTATCTAGAAGGTGAAATGCATCATAGGAGCATGCTAAAATATTCCAAAGGTTAAAATAAGTTTCAGCCTTTAATGAACCCAATGAAATACTACCTATTGCGAACATCACTGTAAATGATAACTGTGCCTCAATAAGAGGACTTCACTGCCTATTTGCCACATCTTCATCTCTTCTGTCTGGTAATTGGAAAGACTATCTGAGTTAGTTAACAGAAGTTCTAAGGACCCAAATTTGATGATGCAAGTGTGTTTTACAACTGCAAAAAAAAAAAATTCTCAGAAGTTAGATTTTGCTCTCTCAGAAATTGAGAGATGGTCTGCGCCCTGATGTTCATATTTTCAAAAAATGGCCTCCAGCATCTTAAGAACTTATTCAATTATGGAGATAACAAACTGTATACATTTCAGAAGGAGAATGTGCTTATTAAGAGGTTTTCTCTAAAACACCATAATAGGTCTCTCTGCTAGTGCAGTAAGCCAGATCAAGCCAAACTGAAAAAGCTAAAGAACATATTTATTTGAGCAAAGCAACTCCCATGTGAGTACTTCACTAACAGAGACTGGGACAGAGTATGAACAAAAGCAGTGAGGTTAGATAGCCTGTAGGTGAGAGGTGATGATGTGTCCACCACAAACTTGGTTTGTGACCAACTCTGTTCAAAGTCTAGCACTTGAGGTAGAGACTTGAACTGCTGGCAAATTCATGGGAGGAGCTGCTGCAGTAACTATGAATAAAGAACTTGGCTTTCTTTGTTGGAGATTCTCTGAGAGCGCAGGGTTTGGAAAGAGAAGAATGGGACTTCCTGGATCAAGCAGGAGTCAGCTGCAGGTTCCATCTATAACTTCCTAATATCTATGGTACATAGAGGAAGAAAACGATGAGCAGAGAGTCCTTGGCTCAAGAGAACTGAGTTTCATTGTTAATATCTGTCTTTGAGGCACCCCATATAGAGAAACAGTACTCCACAAAGACACATGTAGACAAAGATCAGAGTGATGTAGCAAAGTCAAGAGATGCAGACTGTCTGCAAAATACAATACACCAGGAGAGAGGCCTGTGGGCAGATGGTTCCCTTACTGGTCTTAAAAAAACCAACTGTGCCTGCATCTTGATTTGAAGCATCTCACTTAGAGATGATGCTTCGTTTTTGGGTTCTCTGAAAATATAATACAAAAACATAACCTCAATTTGTATATTTCAATATCTTTGCAAGTGGCCAGACTTTGGAAGCATAAGCATTGGAAAAGGTTACTGTAGCTATATTAATTACCAAAAATTGCTAAGAACATTAAATACTTTAAAATACACGAGCCATCAGTCAAAGAGCCCAGGGCAGAAACTTCATATACTGTAACCATTGCAGCCTACAGCCTCCTCCATGAGGACGCTGAAGTCATGTTTACAACATGCGGAGTATTTGCATGTAGCTTGTCCATGCCCTTGTATACTTAAACATTAGATAGTTTAAGATATAAGTAGCTCTTTTCTTGTGTTGTTTAGGGAATAAGCCTAGGAGAATCCCAAACATGCTGCGTACTAGTACATTTCAATATAATTCCAAACATCCCAGTCAAATTCAAGAAGCAACAAGAATTAACTGAGAGGGTCATAACAATGAAGCCATAAAAGTTGAATGGGAAGGGATAATGAGTGGCAAAAAGTATTAAAAGCTCATTATATTCATATATGAAATGTTCAAAGATTAAACATTGAAAGGCAATGTCCCCTTCTGTCTAAGCCATTCCTTCTCTGTTGTAAATACAATTAATATCAATATGTGAGTTAAGTCATGGATGGTTTACAACATCTTTAAAGTGTCCTTTGCCACTTTATTTTCTTTCTGTGGATTGACGTTAGCATTATCTGTGAAGGGAACTGTAAAAACAAGAGTTAGAAAATATGCTTTCAATGAATGGGTGATTAGGAGAAATAAAAAGAAATAACACAACAGCAAGATGATTTTTAGAAGCTGCTCTGCAATCACGACTGGGAGCCTTCCATGGGAGCCTCTTTAATTTTGAGCGACTTGCTGCAAAAGTAAAGAAAGCCAGAAAATAAACTGTTTTCCACAGTGATGCTCTAATGAATTAGGACTGGCAATACTGGATAAGGGGATTAACTTTAGATGGGGAAGGTGAGCTAGACAACCCAGCACTTTTGGACTGAAAACACGATGGGTTGCATAAAGTCCAGATACTAAAATTTCAGGGACAGAAATGGATATGATAAAACAACTTAATTTTGTTTTTAAAATTACTTTTATCTTTTAGATTGTAATATGATTACACCATTTCCCGCCTTCCTTTCTCCAACCGACTCATATTCCCACTACATGCTCTCTTTCAAACTCATGGCTTTTTCCATTAATTTTTATACACATATATGTATACACATATTGTTGTGGTTTGAAATAAAACCCCATAAAAGGAGTGGTTCTATTAGAAGATGTGGCTTTGTTGGAGTAGGTGTGGCCTTGTTAGAGTAAATGTGTCACTGGGGGTATAGACTTTGAAGTCTCCTTCACTCAAGCTACACCCAGGTTTGCAGACTACCTCTTGTTGCCTGTGAGTGAAGATGTAGTACTCTTAGCTCCTTCTCCAGCACTATGTCTGCCTGCATGTCACCATGTACACCATGATAATAATGGACTAAACCTATGAAAATATAAGCCACCCAAATTAAATGTTTTCCTTTGTAAGAGTTGCCATAGTCATGTGTCTCTTCACAACAATAGAAACCCTAACAAGATACTTATATATTTCTAAATATAACCAGATCAATCTATATAATGTCACTTTATGTATATGACAAAAGAGGAAAGATGGTAAGAGTCAGAGAATCAGAGAATTTGCTATGAGATTTTGCCTCCTACAAATGTCAGAAGGTACACCCAAAATTTCTCACCAGTATGACTGCCTAGCCATGAAATGAACAAGAATAACAACTGGTATGGGAGGTCCTTCTGTCCATGTGCAGCTTTCATTGGTTAACGAGTAAAGAAACTGCCCTGGCCTGTTGATAGGGCAGAACTTAAGTAGGTAGGGAAGATGGAACTGAATTCTGGGAGGAAGAAAGGAGAGTCAGAGAGACACCATGGATCCGCTGGAGACAGACACTGGGAATTTTCCCCTGGGAAAACCACTGCCACATGGCAATACACAGATAAATAGAAATAGGTTAAGCTAAGATGTAAGAGTTAGCCAATAAGAAGTTAGAGCTAATGGGCCAAGCAGTGTTTTAATTAATACAGTTTCTGTGTGGTTATTTTGGGGCTAAGCTAGCCGGGCGGCCTGGACGAATAAGCGGCCTGGCTATCCTTGTAATAAACAATAGATATGCCAATGTGGATGGGGAAAGACTAAGAGACCTCAACACTACATAAAGAATTATAGGTCAAGGGTTGAAGGACAGGGAAGAGGAAGGGAGGGGAGCAGGAAAAAATGTCTAGGTAAATAAAATTAATAAAAAAAAAAAAGAACTATAGGCCACTAAGGAAAGCTAAGATCAGGAGAAATAGATTCTCCAGGTAAGAGCATAACAATTGTTTATTCCATACCAATACCAAGTGGTCAGCCCCAAAAACATGCATACAAGTTACAAACTAACTTGTTTCTTTTCTTTTTCATTCTCCCTCTCTCTTCTCTCTCTCTCTCTCTCTCTCTCTCTCTCTCTCTCTCTCTCTCTCTCTCTCTCTCTCTCTCTCTCTCTCTCCTCTCTCTCTTATTTGTCTCGGCTACTCTCCAAAGGTGTTCCTTTGCCTTACAGAAACTTCTCAGTTTTATGAAGACTCATTTATTGTCAATCTTAGTGTCTGTGTTACTAGTTTTCTATTTAGGAATGTGTCTCCTGTGCAGTGTGTTCATATGTGACAGTTATGTAGTACGATCTATTTGTGTAGTGCCTAACAATAGAAGCAGAGGTTATCCTTAATGTTTTAGCTGGCTCTTGGTAGCCTATTCCTCATATTGGATTAGATTCCTCAGTCTAAATACAAGGGGAGGTGCTTAGTCTTACCACTTCATGAGATGCCATGCTTGATTGATACACATTGGTTGCTTATTCTTTTCTGAAGAGAAACAGAGGAGGAATGGATTGGGGAAGAAGAAAGGGCAGAGAGAAGAGAAGGAGAAGAGTGAAGGGAAACCATAGTTCATAAAATAAACAAATAAATAAATAAACAAATAAAAACTGAAATTATCACAGGGCCAGAAATATGACTGAGTGGACAAATGTACTTACTACACAACCTGAAGATCTGAGTTCAAACTTCAGGTTCTACATGATCGAAAGACTCATTAATTGTTCTCTAACTATCACACACACACTGTGTCTCACACACACACACACACACACACACACTAATGTAATAAAAGATAAATTGTCAAAGGACTGAAATCATCAACCATTATCATGATCGTGGAATAGCCATCCATTGAAGACAAAGCTTTTACAAATAGAAACATCACAATTCACTATAAGACCAGATAATGATTATCAATTTAAAAATCAGTGAATTCATTTAAATTAAGGAATGTTCTTTATAACACACATAATGCTACTGTGCATTCAGTTGAAAACAAACAAAAAGTATGATTATTATTTATGCTCTAGAAAACCATTAAAAGTTTGTGATCTGTCACTTCAAGATGCTTATTTTAATGCAGTTGACTAGACTGCAAATTGTCATCACTCCAATGTATGCTTCTAATTCGATTTCATTTACCTTAATTTGAATTTTAGTATTTTTGCTAAAAATTTTGTTTTCTGCTTACATAACTTAAGCATACATTACAGAGATGTCAAGTTACATCCAAGCTGAGATGATGTATCAATATTGGTATACCCTCTGTGACAACATACTTTAGCTTCATTGTAGGTCAGCATCTCACAGGGAAGCTGTGAAAAAATCACTATGTTCTTTCCCCACAGGCACTGTTTCTCTCTGTTTGGACTTTATTTTCTCTTACACCTTTTCTGCAGTGATCTGGCCATGCTATTGCATTTAACATGAGTTGTACAAAAAAATTTCTCTATGTTTAGTGACATAACATTTGCAGAATGTCAAGAGGTACTTCAAGATTTTTTTTCTATAATAAGGGGTTTCATATGCTAATCTGACTCTTTCTTTATAATTCAAATTTAATGATATGCACTAAAAGTTTTCAATCAAATCTATTGAATCTTGTTTACTTTTAAATAGAAGATGCTGTCAGATCTATACCCTCAGTGGGAAAATAAGCATTTTTTTTCATCTTGGGATTTTATTCTTTATAACTTACTGAAGTACAGTGAAAATAATCCTGATTTCCCCTATTTCTTTCCCTTGTTCTATTTTTAAGTAAATTTTTTGTTTGTTATCTGTTTCAGCTGACTATGTGAGATTGAAATTTAGCCAAAATAAAGTTATGCATTATATTTAGATCAAACTTTCATATTAATTTTAAAGTGTTTCAGAATAAAAACAAACATACAAAAAAGGTGGAGAATCCACATATTGTATATAGGTTCTGTAAGATTCTTATATAATTAAGTTAGCACCTCTATAAGGCAATTGTCTGGTAATACTCTTCAGCAAAAAAACCCATGAATTGAGGAGGTAAGTAATTCTGCCTGTTCAAAGCAAGAGTAAGCTGTACAGGTGACTTGGGACACAGCCTGACTTTAAGGCTTTGCTCTAGCATTCCACTTTATATTTTTTACAGTACAGCACATAAACATTTTTATATTTATTTTTCTTTTTTATTAGATTTTTTTTAAAAAAAATACCAATCCAAATTTCCATTCCCTCTCTTCCCATTCCCTCCACACATGCTCCTACCCAACCCCCTCTAATCCTAAGAGAGGGTAAGGCATTTTGCTTTGTGGAAAGTCCAAGGCCCTCCCTACCATATCTAGTCTGAGCAGGGTATATATCTGAAGAGAACAGGATCCCAAAAAGCCAGTACATGTTTTGTGTTTATGAGAAGTGGAGACTGCTATTCATATATACTACCACAAATGGTTATAGCACTTTTTGTATCCATATGGATAATAATTTAGAAGCAAGCTCTTGAATTAAAAAAATCTAGCATTAATTTTTTTATTGATTATCAATTATTGGTAGTACCATAAAAACACCATTATAATTTCAATCCATGTGCTGTGTGAATATATATATATATGTGTGTGTGTGTGTGTGTGTACATATATATGTGATGATGCATGTTAATACTGTTTATAAATTTTAGTGTTGCACTAACTAAAATTTTAATGTGATTAAATATATTACCCTATTTACCACATTGGAGGAACCCCTTATGTAACATGAACGGGTGCCAGGCCTGCTTGTTGTTGGAGTTTTTGTTCCACCCAGTACACTACAACTGTTTAGCCCCAAAGAAAATCATACTTAGATCTCTATAAGTTATAAAGCTGATTGACCTATTAGCTCTAGCCTCTTACTGGCTAACTCTCACATCTTGATTAACCCATTTTTCTGATCTATGTTAGCCATGTGGCTCAGTACCTTTTTTCAGTGGGGCAGATCACATCCTGCTGCTTTGGTAATCTGGGCAGGAGTGGGAGGAATCAACTTCCTCCTTCCTAGAATTCTCCTGTTCTCATTACATCATTTCTATTTCCTGTCTGGTTTTCCCACCTGTATTTCCTGCCTGGCCAATCAGCATTTATTTATAACATGATTGACAGAATACAGACAATTCACCCGCACCACCCTTATTAGTAAATCAAATATCATAAACATGTAAAGTTCATTTTATTTCAATTGGCAGTTTGATAAGTTACATTATGCCAAGGGATCTTAAAACTCAGTCTCTCAGGACAATTTTCTTATTCTTTAGGATGAGCTCTACATTTTTTTCTTGTAAGTATCATCACAGTATTGCTTTCTACCTTTTGAGGTATGAATTTTGTTATATACTTATTTTGAATTTATATGTTCTTTTTATAAACTTACTAAAGTTAAATATTTAATGTTTGTAATATTTGTAGTTAGTTTAATTTAATTCAGGAAAGGAAATTTAGGTTAAAAACCTTTCATCATTTCTAGGTGTTACAGTGTTTTAATGAAGGAGGAAAATATAAATATGGAATATAAAATATGACATATGTATATATTATAGCCATATGATTAATATCAGAAAAGAAATATGATACATAGCACTTTACAGATAGTTATTTTATCTTCTTAGAGAGGTATGTTTTGTTATGGCAGATAGATATTGGGGTTTTTCTTTCAATAACATGTCTTACTATTATCATAAGAATTATACTCTTGCTGGGCAGTGGTGGTACACACATTTAATACCAGAACTTGTGAGGCAGCAGCAGGCAGATCTCTGTGAGTTCAAGGTCAACCTGTTTTACAGAGTGAGGTTCAGAACTGGCTCCATAGCTACTGGGAAACTCTGTTTTGAAAAACAAAAACAAAAAAAATAGACTCTCAAACCATTCCATACATAATAATTTAGAAATGAAAATTATTTTGAAATACAGTTATTGATATGCTAGCTATGCTTAAGGATGTTTGTGAGATTATGCAACCTCCATGAATAATATTTGCTTTATCATTACCTAGTTTAACATAAAGGTATGTGATTTGTAATTTTCAGTTACAAGCCTGTATCTGTACACTGAATTGTTTGTTCACTTTCCAATACAAGAGGTGGAGCTGAGAGTTTTACATTCTGATCCATGGGCATCAGGCAGATGGACAGACACTGGGCATGCAGTGGGCTTTTAAAACCTCAAAGCCCAAAGAGCAACACATTTTCTCAAACAAGGCCATTTCTGCTCCAACAAGGACATACCTCCTAGACCTTTAGATCCTCAAACAGTTTACCTATGAACAGCAATCTGCCCTGGAAAATTGTTTCCAAAGCAGAATGATCATGGAGTTGATGAAAAGGCAAATATATTTCTGTCATGTTCTATGTGGATTTTAGAACTATCAAAGGGTCATAAGGATAGGGTAGTATTCTAAGCGTTTTTAAGTCTGAAGCAAAGCCTTGTACTCCAGGGAGTTATTCTAGCGTCAGTGCTGGTGGTTTCTAATAATCTTGCTGTCATTTTATCTTGCCAGTCCCTTAGTCCTCTTGGTTTGGCTTATTCTTTCAACTTTTCAACTCAGAACATAGCACAGACTGTACCCCAACAACACCTTAGATGCTATAGTCAGCATTATGTCCTTTGAACTTTATTTTTTACTAAATTTAGACAGAATCAATACACCATTTAAAATGTAAAACTCTTCCTATACTAAGACAGAAGAAGGATTATAAATAAGAAATGAAAATGGCAAATATTCTTTTTACAGTTGATCCTGTTTTGATGCTAAACAGAAAAAGCAGGACCTGAAAAGATAAACTGGCAAAACTTTGCCCTCTGAGCTGCTTATTATTGTCTTGATTGGTTTGTTAAGATTAATTATGAGTCAGAGAAAACTGGAATGTCTTAATAGGGAATGTAATTTGTTTATATTTTCATTTTGAAACATTAAAGTACCAGCTAAGTGCTTATAGCTTATAGCACTTAAGGCATATTGAGATGATCTTGGAGCATAACAATCTTTTTATCTGTCAGTGATATCTTATCCTAGGTACTCATAGTAAGTACCTAAAACGACACCTATTGTTACACCTAAATATATACTAAGATGTTCCATACAGATAAATTTATAAAGTTTAACTTATAAATTTATAAAATTTGCCTCTAAGGCAAAGAAAGAATTGACAATAACTCTTAATAAAACAACATACTGGCATAAAGTTATTCAAACTTATGAGTTATTTTTAGACTTTGCAATTTAATGCTTTCTTTCTCTATTAAGATAACTAGCTCTTCAATGTGACTTTAACAAATCTTTAACAGAATGTTTTCTAGTAGAAGTGCAAATTTTATTAAAATATTTTCAAGTATGCTAAAATTAACTTTTGCTAAATTATTAGAATTTGTTATAGTTACAACTGCTATAATTACTTTGAAAATTAAAATGAATAATTGTCATTGCAGATGACACAATAGTAAAATTTAAAAGAAGGAATGAAATAAAATAGTATTAGCATTAAGCAAGTTCCAATTCGGCAGTTAAATATCAATATGCTATTCTGTCAAAGTAATTTATTAATTTTATAGAACCTCCTCCATGTACCATCTTGTACTTTTTTTCCGATTACTTCACTTAAGTTCTTATAGAAAAGAATAACTTGACTAAATAGCTACAACTTTTCTGAAAATGAAGAGTAATAGAGGTAATATACCTTGCCCTTATAGCATACCTAAGAATGATTACCATGATTCCCAGTGACAGATCTGGTGCCTGTTGTAATGCTTTAGTTAGAAGGTGAGCCAACCCATGTGAACTCATGATATTGAGATTGATGGGTAATGAGTTGTTTACAGATGTTTACAGCACAAGGTTTTACTAATATTTTATTCAACTGTTAGTCATCAGGCAATGAATGTTTTCTCAGTTTCTATTCTTGGCTAAGCTTAGTTCTCTTTGTGAAATTTACCAGTGAACAATAATAAGGTCTGCCTGCACATTCTCCAAATTATGCAAGGAGCAAATTAAAGTTATGATGGTAGCCTCTTGGGTCGTTCTGTCCAGAAGTGCCCCAAGGGAAATACATCAATGTCACCTGACACATGTGCAAGAACTTTGCCTGGCTCGAGTCTCTCTGATTCCTACTTAGAAGTTATAGCAAGATATAAGTTCTGGAGACCTGGAAGTTAATCTGTCATGTCTTCATTGAGTATATCACTTTGTTCTCTGCTATGAAAGCTGCTTGCCTTACTCATGATTTTTGGAATTGTTTGTAAAACTAACTTTATTTAGCCAAGTGGAGTCACTGTCTTTTTCCTTGCTTCAACTTAACCTAATACCAGTATTTATGAATAAAGTGATTTAGACAAAAAACTCTTTTAAAAATTGTTGAGATAAATTATAATATTATCAATGTATAAACTATCATAGCACTAATGCAAAAGCAGGTGTAATAATAATGGAATTCAATGCTTTAAAAATTGATTCAAATAAATACATTTAATACAGTAGGCTTGTAATTCACTCCAGAGGATCTGACACCTTATTATGGCTTCTGAGCACACATGTGTTTGGGTGTACAATGTAACAACGTAAATGAATGCAGACAGATTATAAAAATATATACAGCTTTAATGGGGAAACAGACTTACAGGACCACAGGTTCCCGCAGAGAACAGGAAAGCAGAAAAAAGGCTGCTGGGATCACGCCCGGCAGATTTATCAGTAAACATTAGCCCGAGGTGAACACGCCCCCTAATGGGTGGGACTTATCCATACATTTCCCCCTTTTGTCTAAATAAGACAGAACTAAACCAACTACAACTATATACAATAATAACAAATAATCAATATAACAAATAATGTTGAGAACAAAAGTTTTACTAAACATTTTATCTTAAGGAGTCTAAATAACATAGAGAGTAACTACAATTATATAATCTTTAACTCTGTCAAAGATCTGAGAAGGGAATAAATATTACTTAACAAATGAGAGATATCCAAAATGTGTTACAATTGACAGAGACAACTGACTATCTGGGCAATCACCTAAAGTCTTGTTTGTAATGTTGAGTCAACCAACTTTGGCTAAGGCCTAACATAACTGACATACCATTTTTAGAACTATCCTACCCTGTCTTGGCAGGATAAGACAATCCTGTTTTATCCACTTAGGGATATTTTGTGTCTTTGTCAGAAGTTGAGGTATGGGCTTTTTTTAACCCAAAGGCCACTTTTGTCAAGAAGACAAGCTCCCAGTGGAGTGTCTTTGGTATTTTTTGAGAAGATTGTTGTTATTTTTAATTGTTTTTAAGCGTTTAACCTTGTCTTGTAAAGATTTTATCATATTTTTATTAACAAATCATATAGTACCAAGGAAAACTACGAATCCCAGAAAGATTTATATCTGTGGGCTGACAGACACTTTTTGTAAAATCTCCCACATGGTACAATTGAAAAGGCTGTTAAAGTCTTGAATGGTAATGTTTTTAGACATTTTTTTTTATTTATGAAATTATTTACCTGTAATGACATTTTTTTTTTTTTTTTTTTTTGCCAGTGGTGGTGAAAGAAATGTACCTGAGTCCACGTGGTCTAAGCCAGAGACAGTCTGAAACAATTAACTCAAAACAAAAATTATTGTACTGTCTGAGAAGTTAGACTGTCTGCTGCTGTGGCAGCTTTTGCTTTAAAACCGCAGGTGCTTTTGTTAATTCAAGCAGTGGGACTTAGCCAAGCCAGGCAGGGAGCGGTTAACTGCTCTGGCCCGAGTAAGTCTGAAAGAAGGGGCAAGCCCACCGGCTAGGTGTAAGGGGCCAAGTGGGGGTTGCTGCTTTGCAACTGTATCATGGCCTGGAGTGGGGGAAGGGAAAGCGAGCAGGGAGCGCGCTGTGAAAGCTAGCAGGCTATGCTCGCCCAATCGCACTTCCTGAGCTCCGGTAGCTAACTTGCTCGCAAAGGCTGGGAAAGATCGAGCTTGTGTCCCCCCCCCCCCCCGTGCTGGGGCAGGGGCAAAATAGCCCCATGTTGGGCGCCAAAATGTAACAATGTAAATGAATGCAGACAGATTATAAAAATATATACAGCTTTAATGGGGAAATAGACTTAGGACCACAGGTACCCGTGGAGAACAGGAAAGCAGAGAAAAAAGGGCTGCTGGGATCACGCCCAGCAGATTTATCAGTAAACATTAGCCTGAGGCGAACACGCCCCCTAATGGGTGGGGCTTATCCCTACAGTACAAATCCACACAAAGTTAAACACATATACATAATGGAAAACATGATAATGCTTTTAAAAAGTTGTTTCTATTAAGATTTACTCCTTTTGAAGATAACTATGCTGTCACTTCCTGTTAGGGGATAATCATTACACACAACTGAACAGTTTCTCTATGGTTATGTTGTCAGAAATTGCAGTGCAGTGATGATCATCATAGATGTTCCTAGCATGTCTCTGGGTAGCTAATGGTTCTACTCTGAGGAAATGTGGGAACAGTGGCATGCCACCACCAAGCTAGCTTTACCCAAAATAATTACACGGAAACTGTATTCTTTTAAACACTGCCTGGCCCATTAGTTCCAGCCTTTTATTGGCTGGCTCTTACATATTGATCTAACCCATTTCTAATAATCTGTGTAACACCACGAGGTGGCTTACCAGGAAAGATCTTAACCTGCGTCTGTCTGGAGTGGGAGAATCATGGCGACTGCCTAACTCGGCTTCTTTCTCCCAGAACTCTGTTCTGTCTACTCCACCCACCTAAAGACTGGCCTATCAAATGGGCCTAGGCAGTTTCTTTATTAATTAACCAATGAAAGCAACAGATTAGAAAGAAATCACTCCCACATCAAGGAAAGATGAATATTTTAATTTTGTAAATATGAATTCTCCTCTTCCTTCTTTGTTACTCATCAAAACATGTTCAGCCCATTTGGGTTATCTTGTTTACAAAAGAGTTGTGCTGGCATCGCTCCAGTGGTGACACATTTTATGCTAAAAGATTTTGTACACTGCATAATGAGTTTAATTAGTAATTTTCTCACTTAGGTTGATTCAGCTTTCAGGCTGATCTTTCAAAAATGTTAATCAGATCATGTTTTTCTTGTATTTAAAACTTCTACTGTTGTCCGAAGTTTCAAATATTTAACACAACTTTCAATGCCCTTATGTCTCTTGCTAACTTCTCAGCTCTTATATGAGCTGCTACTTCCCCCACTGTTCCTGTCTCATGTTCTCGTTTCCAATGCTCCTCCACAATGTTCATTTTCTTTCTAGAAAAAGAAAAATCTCGGTTGAGTCAGTGCTTCTTTTACCCTAACTTTTTCACTATTCTTTTAAAATAGATCCTACTTTGAGTTTTCTAAATAATCAAATTATATATGATCACCAAGGTTTAAGAACATTTAGTTAAAACTTTGGGATTCTTTTTCTGAATGACTTTCCATTTCTTTCTATCCCAGTGGTCACCCAGATTCCTTTCTTCATCAAATGTGCACTGTATTTACATCACACAAGGAAAGTGTATACTCTTTCCTTTTTCCCCTTATTTTCTCCCATGCTCTGCACTCCATCTCAAATTTATGATTTCTTTTCATCCATATAAATATGTGTATGTTATATGTGTGTTTGTGTTTGTATGTATGTATTTATACATATATATGTATTCATAAATATATATGACATATACTGATTCCATTTAGTATTGCTGGTAAGTAGATGTGCTAGGGATTGACCACATGTTATGGAGTTAATTTTCAGCTCATTCCTGGAAAACAGACTCTCTTTTTCTTAGTATACATTGAATTCCTGTAGCTCTTCATCTGAGAGTAGGGTCTTGTGGAATTTTCCTCATTTATATTGGCATGTCAACTAGCATCATCATTATGTGGGTCTTACTTTGGCTATGATATTATTGAGATTTCATGGGTATAGCATCTCTTGCTCTATGTCAGCGTCCTGGTCCTTTAGTTTTTACAATCTTTCAAATCTCTCTTGCCTATGAGAATATTCCATTATTCTCCATGCTATTATATACTCTGGGAGATAAGCCCTCCTAATTCACAACACTTATTGTTTTAATAATTTATATTTTTAAAAAGTCTTTTGGCATTCATAGAACCCTTTGAATAAAAACATAATCTTTTTCTTTAAATGTTCTTAAAATGATAATCTATTCCTTAGATAAAACATTTGTCTTTCACTGATCATTCCCTCAATTATTTCTTTTTAGTTACACATAATTTTTATGAACATTATTCTTTATATCTCCATATATAGCCCTTACCCATTCATAAGACAAATTGAATATTCCAGACTCAGAAACTACACTGCTGCAGAGAAATCTGGAAAGTCTAGTATTAATCTGCACTCCATTTTTGTTTCAATGAACTTCCAATAATGTAGCAATCATTGCAATTACATATATCCTTTATTAGTTTTGTTTCTGTGCTATAGTTGCTCATTTCCTATGAGCTAACCTCAGATCCTCTTAGAAATTGCATTTTTGCATGACTATATTGTTAATTGTCTCATCCTGTATTCATACATTTTTCTATGCAATTTATATTTTTTCCTTACAAATATTTTCTGTTGCTTCTAGATTGGTCAGTGAGTGAAGAAGTACATGAGACAGAGTGCCATTTCTAAGCTCAGAGCATGGAGGCCTCATATGTTTCTGCTAGTTCTCTTGTACAAATCATTGTTTGTTTTCTCCCTTTCATGTTAGCATGTTTATTGGTGTTATTCTTGTTCAGGTCTTATTTAGTCGGTCATGTTGCTGAGATTTTCTGGGTATAGATTTTCTGACATTTCTAAGAGATAAAGTATCACAGTGAATTTCCTGTTCTGGCTTTTACAGATCCTTCTGTCCCCTCTTCTGCTGATATCTCAGAGCCTTAGATTCAAGAGTTGTGTTAGGGATATCACAGATGAGGCTGGGCATCACCAGATAATACGTTCTCTTCATTTTCATTAATGTTGATTTCTTCAATGATTTCCATCTGTAGTTTCTTTGAAAAGAGGTAAGACCTTTATTTATTTGTAGGCATAGGCTAAATATTTCAAATGTAGTTAGGAATCATGCTGGTTTAGCAAAGACGCATTTGTAGGTTTTCCTCCCAAATCCCCAACTTTCCTGGCTCTAGGTTTCTAGTATATGGTATGAGTCCCCTTCTGTTGTATAGTTTTAGATCTTGTATGCCTGAGTCAAGTAGGAACATTCTACTGCAGAATATTGAGAAACTATCTGAGAACATAGTCATCTCAGTGGAAAGCAGCACTGAGAAATGGAGAGTTGAAAGGTCAGATGCTCGATGACATGATCGTAAAGTGCAGACTTGTTTTCATATAGCTGGTGTGCATCCTTAAACTTTCACATGACCAAATACAAACACACAGTCTGTCTTAATCTGTAATTTACATCACAATAAGTCAATCTTCTTACCTCTGCTGACTGTAGAGGAAGAATCTTCTGCTTCATCTTCATTCCCACCCACTGAATAGCAAAAAAACAATAGTTATCTTCATAGCTTGGAAGCTTCATTGATATACATATTCTGAGAACTATAAACTAATAAACACGATGTATCTAAGAGTAACATAAATCCTAAGACTTGAGATTTCATTTTGATCACATTTAATCTAAGTGTACTGATAAAAAAAATGCTTCATATGTGCTCCCATAGAATATTATTTGAGTGTAGCTGATCAAATATTCTTTTCTCTTCATAGAAGAGAACTAAGGTATAATACTTTAGTAAGACATTAAACAAAATTGACTAAATTGGTGGGAATTCAGTGTTTTATTTCCAAACAAAAGACCATTTGACACATGCCATATGACTTACATTGGAAACTCATTATTTTTCTCTGAAATGGTAAAGAAACATTTCTGTTGGAGGAAAGTATTTCTCTATGTTGATCTGAATTTGACTCCACTATTTTGGATAATATTAATTCTCCTTCCATTCTATAATTTCAGATATACAAGAAAGTACTTTGTCCTCACTGATACATATATCATAGCAAATAAATAACAATGTATCCAGTAAATTTTTGATGAATGCAATCTCAAACTAAAACATACAAAAACAAATAAATTAGGCTCTAGAACCATGTGAATAACTGCACCATTGAAAAATGTCTGTGTTGTGCTCAACCTTCAGTTGCTCAAACTTAACAGTTTCTTATTTCAAGCTGTTATTTAAATTCCACATTCTGTATTTGTTCACTTATGAATATTCCAATCTGTTAAATCCTTTTTACAACCACATTATCCAATAGCTCTATAATTCATTCTTAATACTTTTTCCTTTTACAACTTTAATTCTCTTCTTTCAAAGGGCATTTACTGACTTGTTGACCCCTACTACACATTGTTGATTCAAAATAAACAAAGCATAAACTAAACTGTCAGAATATTCCCAAATACTGTATTTGTATGCATATTTATGATTTTATACATAAGGATTCTCATTGCTCAATTAGGCCCAATTATCCAATCTTCTAAATTAATTTTTATTACCTTTTTCATCTATCAACTTTATCTTTTCATTGGATAATTTTAATAAAATTTCACATACTATGACTAGTTATACTAGGTATAATTAACAGTGGAAAATGTTTAAATGGCTGAAATCAGTGTATCTAATGAAACCCAAAACCCAGAACTTTTGAGAATGTCAGTCAACACTATTCACTCCAGCAGGCATTCTTCCTCATGTTACTTTCGGTTCCCAGAATCTCAATATGCCAATAGGAAATACAAGTATAGGAGCTACTCTGAGTTCTGAGGAGGAGGTTTGGAGTTCTCATGTCTATGCTCTACTGTAATCAGTTGTATCTGTAAGAATCAGGAGTTGGAGAAAAAGGATCTATTGTGTTAACAGTGTAGCACACTTATGACTTTGGTTTCTTTGACATACACCCAACCTAAGCTTTAAGAAGAACATCTAATCTGTAAAAGGAGGAAGAAAGAAGGAAAGAAGGGAGCAGGGTAGAAGAGGACAAGGAAATAGAGAAAGAGAATGAAAAAGAGATCACGGTTACTGTTTTGGATTTACCTACATTCCTTCTCACAAATGGAAATTAGGAAAGAGCAACAGGAAATATGCAAGAAAGCATATGCCAAGTGGGGAGAAGTGTGTTTTGAAAATATCCAAGGGAAGCCCTGCCACAGAACGACTAATTACTGTCTTCATTAGTGCTTCACAACAAGAAATATGAGCTTAAGGGGAGGGAACTCCTAGTTTTCTCCAGAGAGATTAGAAAACAAAGTGCTCCTTGATCTGATCTCATCTGTTCCTCTCTTTTGTCTTCACTGACAAAGAGGAGACATAAATAATCTCCCACCTTCTGCTAAGGGCTGCACAGATTGCCAATTATTTAAATGAATGTGAAGGAGTGTTGACTGATGGGAAATATACTTAAAAAGAAAGGAATAAGTCAACATACCTATGCCCTGACAGTAGATCCCAATTCTGCCCCCAACGAGCACCTCAATATTACTTTTGAAATACAATATAGATACCAAGAGCCCTGAACTATACATTTCTGCTCCTTGCGTTGAGAAGGCTTGACTAGTTTTCTCCAGAGAGATTAGAGTGCATGAAGATAAACCCGTAGAAATATGAGCTACCTGAACTCAGCATCTCAGTCAGTCACAGGACCAGAGGTTCTGCTTGGCCCTCCAAACAGCTGAGTGTTCCTCAAGGTCAGCATGGTCTTTCAAGACAGATATTTTAAAGTCATGTGTGCTTAACTCTTTTTAGTTGTAGTATTTACTAATATAGGGAAGAACTTACGTCTATGCCCCAAGGAGTCTCAGCAACACAATAATAATGGAAATTGAAACCACTGCCCACATGCCAACAATCTTGACTGCTTTTCAGATGTTAATCCATGCAGAGATGAGGAAACCGAGGGATTGGCCATGTTTGAGCAGCTGTTATTATGCTGTGGTTGTAATTCCTGCACTTGGCCTATAATATATATGTCATAACCATTGTAAGATACTGTTATTTTAGGGAACACCACAAGCCATGTTCCAGCATTAAAACATGTAGTGTGCTTATAACAAAATATGTAAAGTGTCTTTTACTCACCAACACCAGCTTTTTAATTAATTCTTGAGTAGTAACATAAGACTTAAGATTAAAATATTAGATCATGAGATCAATTCTGTCCCTATTCTTACTTTACATATCGTAAGTAGCTTTAATGTTCTTTATTATGGATGAATATACAAAATCATAAAACTATGATTAACTATTTAGATGTATAAACCCATGGCATTAAGAGCATATGTCTTCCCAAGTGACTTTCACTATGCCTATCCCTTCTATTTTTTTCATTTTGAAAAACTGTAGTTTCTGTTAAACAGGTCCTGGCACTCCAAATTCTACCTGTGAATGTTTGGATGAGGAAAGAGATGGGGAGAAATTTTGTTATCATGTTTTAATTTCATTTCTTTAAAAATAAAAAGAAATAGTTAGACTTGCAGTAGTATCAGAAATTATCTCCCCTCCCCTACCAAATTATCCCTGTTGTTTCTCCAGATATGATTTTTATTGGCCCCATTCAGATCACAAATATACTGCTGTGCCCAGTCTGTACCATGAAGATGATGGCAAATATGGCAGTGTGATCAGTTGTCTGTTGTTGGAAAAGAAGGACAATTCTCTCCATTTCTTAACTCTGGGTAAATAAACTATGAAGAGGTACCACGGGACTGCTACATGCTGTATCTCTGCAAATAATACATCAATTATCTAAGCAGTGTTTTTTGGAGGCACTAACAAATCAGTCATTTCTTCTCTGAAGTGGCTGTTTAGTAAAAGATTCTATTAAGTGGCTAAAAAAATGATTTAGCAAATAAGAGAACAAATTGTTTTTGCTGGGGACAAGGGTATGATTCCCAGCACCCACATGGCAGCTCACAACCATCTTTAATTCAGATTTCAGGGTATTTGACACCCTCTAACCTCTGTAAACACCAGGCATACCAGTGTTCCACAGAGATATATGCAGGCAAAACTCTGAGCTATGAGGTTTAATGGAATTGTTAAGCTAATGAGACAAGCACACAGAAACTGCACAGATTTTTATAACTTACATTAAGTACCTTTCTCCACCTTTATAGATTTCCATCTTTCTAAGTAAATCTTAATGAACCCATTTACAGCTCTGCATTTGACTTTTCTGGGTAGGAATGACAACACTTCATATTTAGTAACACTTTTTGTGTAAGTATGATGTGTAGTCTTCATGGTGCCCTTGAAAAGATAACAGGAACCATCCTCAGTTTCTAGATTCAAGAGTAGAAAGTTTACAAATGGATCCAATTATTTTTAGTTGATATGTACTTCTACCCAGTATATCAGTGTCCTATCTGCCAAATGCAAAAGACACAATGTTATGGAAAGAATCTCTTTGATTTTCTTTAATTTAATCCATCCCAATTTAATTCACTTAGCTGTAATAAGAATGTAGAATGTATTCAGTATTATCCCAAGTTCTCTAAGCACTGCAAAATACATACAAGGCAATTTTTTTAACATTAAGTGTACATAATTTAATAGAAAACACAACTTGTGAACTTCAGAAATATAGCAACATAAAACCCTCAGTTAATGTATACTATAAATTCTTACCTGGGGATGGTGGTACAGATAATGGCAATCGTAGATAAATTGTTATACAACACAGTTGATGCTGATTCTCTCACATATGGACAGTCCTCTGCAACAGTTTCTAAATTTATTTTTGGAATTTATCCATGCCAAATTAAGTAATTTTTTATTTCTATAGCTATACATCTAAGGTCTGTAATGTGACATGTATACAGGTAACAAAAAGAAGGCTATTCTGATACATATAGAATTATAGTTTGGAGAAAGAAAAATTATTAAATTGGCAGACATATCAACCAATGACACAATTCTTTTTTGCATTTGAAGGGAATATCACAACTTTGAGAGAGAAAATGTTATGAGAAGTTTCTTTGAACTTGGGAAAGTGGGTTAGGAAGGTTAATCCTGAGACATTTGAGTGAAGATCTAAGAATAAGCCAAGGTTATTTGTGTGAGGAAATAAATAAAGAACATCCCTGAGAGAGGGAAGTGAATGAAGAGTCACAGCAGAGAGAACAAATCGGAACAGGCTAATGAAACAAGGAAGCATGTTTAGTTACACAGCAGTAGGATAGCTTCCTTTTCAACTTGTTCTTTACATTTCTGGGACAAATGGGAATTTGATATTTATGTGTATTAAGAAAACTAATGGTTGTTCAGGGAGTTATGAACATGGAGTGTTCAAAAGGAGCAAACAATATTTTATGAACAATATGTTTGGAAAGAAAGCTTCAGGAGGTTTGAAGGTCCTTGGAATTAGAGCAGAGCAATTTGGGCTTCTCTAAAGATTTCGAGGTAACAAAGGAATTCAGAATGACATCTGGGTATTTACTCTTAATCTCCTTAGTAATAAAATTTCAATACAAGATGTTCAATATTTTTGGTGATTTGTTATCTGGTTAGTTACCTCAATGAGTTTGAGGACAAACCTATGGTTTTGAGTTTCCCCACCATTATAAAAAACACCGTTCTGTTCATTAAGAGCTGTTAGTAAATTTTATGGAGCTACTAATCCAACAGTTTTAGAGGTTGCATTAGTAAATGTAGATAAATCAATTATAGAGTTTTAAAAACAGGTCTATTGTTTCATAAAGGTAACTGTAGTGATCCAGTAATTGGTCTTTCTTTCCTTGAGTATCTCATGCATTAAGGGATTATGAAAGATAGATCACTAATAGACAAACAGAGATGGACAAGGGACCACAGATAGATAATAAAGATGACAAACTTTCAGCTTCTTCCTCAGTTTTCTGACTTCAGAGAAAGGCCTCACAGTGTGGGCCAAAGTTCTGGCCAGCTTCTTCTCATGTCAAGAGGACCCTGCCGGACAGACAAGATCAGAGCGATTTTACTCAAGTTGTGGGCCTTCTAGTTGCCCTTTGTTTTGCTTATCAACTTTAAATTAGACCCCAATTCTAACCTCACAAAGACCCTTAAATCCCCAGCCTTCAAAGACTGATAGACTTCTGCTTCCTGAGTCACCTTCTGCTTTGAACAGGATCTTTTTCTCTGTGTGCTTAGCTGTTTGTAATATTTCTCATCCTTAATGAAAGTCTCTCTTCACCTGTATATTCTTCTCGCTACAGCTCAAATTTCCCTTGCTCTTACAAGTTAGGCTCAAGATTTTTACAGCTGATTAATTCTTTTCCCAGTAGACAAAACAAACCCCATCGAGATCCCTAGATGGTGTTATTTAGGTCTCTGTAACAAATGATCAAGTGTCTGTCACTGTTACTGTTATAATGAGCTCATCAAGAATACTTCTGCATTTTATATATCTACAAAATAAGTGGCATGAAAAAGACTTTATATTTCCTTAAAAGCTGAATTAGGCAATAAATGAACAAATTATTGAAGAAATGAAGTGACCCAGACATCTAGATTATAATGTTTACAGCTGGTATAGTTGAAGGGAAGTACTAGAGATAAGCAAACTGTATAACACATAGTGGTCACTCCAGAGAAATAAGCAACTGAAAGGAAACGGATGTAATTCGATAACATAGTAGGTATATTTAGAAGCAAGAGGAGCTAAAACATATATATGGCCTAGAATTTGAATCTGCAGAAGATTCATTTGAGTCATTCTTTTCTTTGTCTTTACATAGGTGTAGATATACTGAGCTCAACTCATAAAGGACCATTCAATATATTTAGCAACACAATCAACATTTCAAATATGGGAGATCTAAGATCATATATATTTAGAGAACTTTTTCTAGTTTATATACAATGGGTAGGATTAGTTATTCTATTTAAAACAATGTAAAAATAACCTTAATCTCTTTGAGTTACAAAGCAAACTTATTCTTAGTAATTAAAACACTGTTTATAATAATGACTTGTCATAGGAAAGGATGAAATGGAAAGACAGAGCAGAGTGAAGTGGGTAAGTTTGGAGGGAAGGGAAGTAAAACAAGACAAGGTTCTAAGTTCTCCTTCATTTCTTACTTTAGGGAAACAGTTTTGAGTTAGAAACTGACCCTCAACAGTGCCCATCATTTAAGACAGTTACCTGAGCATTTTAAGACTATTTTAACACATTAAAGGGTAATGTCTTTTGCAGAATCCTACTGAAAGTTTTTTCTATACACATGGCTTCACTAAGAAATTCACTCTATACACCCAGACTAGAAACCAGCCACTAAGAAAGCAGGCCTTGGAACCATAGAAAACAGCAAAGCTAGGTAAATACTTAGCATGGGTAATTTATAATAGTTTCAGGAAGTTCTCCTGATCTTCTGAAATCCTGGGAGACAGAGCCATTTGAAAATAAGCTGCAGATCTTCTCAGTCACCATTTCTGTTCTTTTAGAAGGATCTTTTCCAAATATGTGGTATAAACAGGGCTTCGATTTCTCGTAGAACTTGGCTAGCTGGAAACACACCTTTTCATTAATGATTGTTAAAATGTACATTCAAATCAGATAGGATGTCCAAATTGGCTTTGTGTCAGTCCTTAGAGAAGCTGGCAAATCTAATGTAGACTGTACTGAAGACAGCACTGAGCAACAGCTGGGAATGACATGAATGTCAGCAGAGAATGGAATTCATGGTTCATCCTATTAAAAAGAATATGGGTTATGTCTTAGACAAATTCCTGCTATATTAGTCACAATGTTAAGGATTGGTAAAGAAGGATAAATATTTTCACTTTTAGCATTAATATCTGTGAGATGTTTAATCTTAGAATGATAGAAATATTAATAAAGTAAAATATTTTATAATTAATGGCCACATATTACATTGGTTCCTTAATTATTTGGTCTCTGGATATTATCATGTTCCTATCTAGAACATTCAAGGTCTTTAATATTTTAAAATAACTTATCTAAGAATGAAGGAAAGGAAATTTCAATGGTCTGTTGGATTTTACCTGGTACTCATTAACTCTTATCTAATTCAAGATCTGTTTAATTTTTTTTTAAAAATTAATTACAGGAATTTTTATTCTAATTTCTCTAAAAGGAATTTGGCATTATGGTGGTGATATACACTGTCATAGACGTTAGAAGTTTTCCAAAGGAGGGAATCCCGTTGGTGCATAAAGTCTTGTGGGCTTCCAAGAAAAATATTGGCAATCTGGAATCTTCAGAACATTTATTGTGTCTCCTGAAAAATATCTGGATGAAAAAGGATATAAATTTTTTATATCTCCAGTTACTTTCCTTCACTCTCAGGTTTTCTATTTCTTTATATTGCAACCTAATTATCAGAAGAAATTCTCCAAAATGGTATGTACCAAATAATAATTGGAGTTTTCTTTATAATAAATTTCCTATGAATAATTTTATGTCAGTGAAATATTTATTATAGTACTGAAGCTGCAAATAGGTTTCTCTTTATCTTGATACCATTATTGATATCGTGTATTTATGATTTTTTTTAAGATTTATTTATTTATTATTAAAAATTTCCACCTCCTCCCCTCCTCCCAATTTCCTCCCACTCCCCCCATTCTTTCTCCTCCTCTCTCTCTAGTTCTAAGAGAAGTCAGGGTTTTCTGCCCTGTGGGAAGTCCAATGTCCTCCCCCTCCATCCAGGTCTAGGAAGGTGAGCATCCAAACAGACTAGTCTCCTACAAGGTCAGTCCATGCAGTAGAATTAAAACTCAGTGCCATTGTCCTTGGCTTCTCCGTCAGTCCTCATTGTCAGCCTCATTCAGAGAGTCCAGTTTGATCACAGGCTCCATCAGTCCCAGTCCAGCTGGCCTTGGTGAGCTCCCATTAGATTAGTCCCATTGTCTCAGTGGGTGGACGCACCCCTTGCGGGCCTGACTTTCTTGCTCATGTTCTCCGTCCTTTTGCTCCTCATTTGGACCTTGGGAGCTCAGTCCAGTGCTCCAGTGTGGGTCTCTGTCTCTATCTCCATCCATCGCCAGATGAAGGTTCTATGGTGATATGCAAGATATTCATCAGTGTGGCTATAGGATAAGGTTAGTACAGACACCCTCTCCTCTGCTGCCCATGGAACTAGTTGGGGAAATCTCCTTGGCCACCTGGGAACCCTTCTAGAGCCAAGAATCTAGCCAACCCTATAATGGCTCCCTTGGTTAGGATAACTACTTCCCTGCTCCCACATCTACCCTTCCTCCATCTCAATTATCCCATTCCCCCAAGATCTCCCCAGTCCTCCCCTTCTCTCTTCTCTCTTCCCATCTCCTCTTTCTCCCAACCCCCACCCCCTGCTCCCAACTTTTGCCCGACAATCTTGTCAACTTTCAATATCCAGGAAGATAAATATATGTTTTTCTTTGGGTTCACCTTCTTATTTAGCTTCTCTAGCTAGGATCATGAACTATAGGCTCAATGTCCTTTGTTTATGGCTAGAATTCACTTATGAATGAGTACATACCATAAAGACTTCAATATAAATCTGACCATCCTGAACTTGATAGAAGAAAAAGTGGGAAGTAGTCTGCAACACATGGGCACAGGAGACCAATTCCTACGTATAACCCCAGTAGCACAGACAATAAGAGCAACAATGAATAAATGGGACCTCCTGAAACTGAGAAGCTTCTGTAATGCAAAGGACACTGTCATTAAGACAAAAAGGCAACCTACTAAATGGGAGAAGATCTTCACCATCCCCACATCAGACAAAGGTATAATCTCCAAAATATATAAAGAACTCAAGAAACTAGACATTAAAACTCTAATTAACCCAATTAAAAATTGGGGTACTGAACTGAATAGAGAATTATCAACAGAAGAAGTTCAAATGGCCAAAAGACACTTAAGGTCATGCTCAACCTCCTTAGCGATAAGGGAAATGCAAATCAAAATAACTTGAGATACCATCTTACACCGGTCAGAATGGCTAAAATCAAAAACACCAATGATAGCCTTTGCTGGAGAAGATGTGGAGTAAGGGGAACACTCATCCATTGTTGGTGGGAATACAAACTTGTGAAACTACTTTGGAAATCAGTGTGGAGGTTTCTCAGGAAACTGGGAGTCAACCTACCTCAAGATCCAGCAATTGCACTCTTGGGAATATACCCAAGAGATGCTCAGTTATACTACAAAAGCATTTGTTCAACTATGTTCATAGCAGCACTATTTGTAATAGCCAGAGCCTGGAAACAGCCTAGGTGCCCCTCAATAGAAGAATGGATAAAGAAGGTGTGGCACATATATACTTTAGTGTTCTACTCAGCGGAAAAAAAATCAATGTTATCTTGAACTTTGCATGCAAATGGATGGAAATAGAAAACACTATCCTGAGTATGATTTAAATTTTAAAATGATTCTAGTATTCACCAAGTAAAGGAAAATCAGAAGTTAAGAACTAAATGAAGCTCACATCTACTTAACTCTTCAAGATGCTTTGTTGCTTCGAGCACACACTTTCTCCTTCTCACTATAGATTGTGAATTTATTCATGCCTATTTGATTAAAGAAACATCACCTTTTGTTTCTAACATGATGAATAAGCTCCTGTTTACTTGAAAGGTGACAATGCAACATTACTTTGATTTTTATGAAGGGCTGTAATGTTTCTTGCTAATAGCCTAAAGCAGTCGATTCAGATAAAAAATTAAAATGTTTACTCTCCTTCACCTGTATTCGGTAGGAAGAGTCCCCGAGAGAGCATCATTTTCTTTATCAAGGATGATTTATGTTTGCAGAATGTTTTATTGTGAAATTCAGAAGGCAGATTCGCTTCTGGCTTTCTATAAAGTTTCATCTTTACATCAGGCAGCAACAAGTGAAACAACCTTTCAGAAACTGTTGCAAGCAGATCCTTACTACATGACATAATTTGAACAGTTTAACACCCACAGCTAATTCTGTCATGCTTTGCTAAAATAGTGCATCATTTAAATACTGAAGAAGCAATACACTGCTAATGAAACCATTTCTAGGCAAAGAACCCCAGAACAGGTATTTAGTCTGGAGAGTTTCATTATAAATGTCTAAGCATTCTAAAAACATTTCCAGCTAATGCAATGCAAAGTACCACATCTGTAAGGGAAGCCACGCACCTCTTCTAATCAGAACTTAGCATGGGAAGGACCTTTTCAACAAAAGCTGCCTTGCATGGAAAATACAACTTTGTTAGGTTACAGATATGTAATTAATTCAGTTCTCTATGTTATTCATTTTGCTCATTGTAAATGGAGCCCCCTCTTTCATTCCTGGCTTCCCAGACACAAATAATAGCACAGAAACTATATTAACTGCAACACTGTTTGGCCAGTGATTCTAGTGTATTCCTAGCTAGTTCTTACATCTTATATTTACCTATTTCTACAATCTGCATATTGCTATGAGGCTGTGGTCTACCAGTAAGCTTCCTAAAGTTCCAGTGTGTCCTTCTCATTTGGCAGCTACATATTAGTGCTATTATCTTGCAAGGAAGAAAGGGTAGGAAGAAACAGCTCAGATTCAAGTTAAGTAGATGACAGAAACCAGCTAACTGTTCTGTAACAAAAACATTATTTAAGCCCTCTGTATATGCACACATTTTCTTATAAGTTCCTTGTTTCTCTCTTGATGGTGTTCCTCTTTTTAAAAATATCTTTGGAAACTATTAAAGTTATAATTTCCTGGCTCTTAATCTTAAATGAAGAATAACAATGAGAGCACCATAGATCAACTATTTTGGAAGTGGGACCACGAACAAGTGACCTAACAATTTAAAGCTTTGGCTTCTTTATTCATGTGTAGGAATAATCACAGTGTCTCTGTTGGTGTTGTGATAACTAAAAGAGACACAGGACCTGAAGTCTTAACAGAATCCAAACATTCAATATAGTACATTCGCTTAACATATTTGATTTAAAACATTACAATGTTAATGTGAACTGTAGTAAAAGACATTATTTTTCTCGACTTTAATTGTCTTTGACTGACCTATTAGTAACTAGCACATTGACCTTCATCTTTAGAAGAAAATATTTTATTCTGTGAAGATGATGTAGATGGTAAATTATAGGTATGAGAAGCAAATTAATTTGTTCAGAGGTATGAGATTTCAAAAATTATGTACTTCTTGAATGATTGATGGCTTCTGAATTTTTCACTAGATCTATTCACTTGTTAGGCAGATGGGATTCTTTTTTACTTCTCATTTTCATTCTCATTTGAAATAGTATGCTTAGGAATGCTTTGATTTGGAAGACTGAACAGAGAAAGCAAAATTATTCAATTTTAATTTGTCCTGCCAATTCTTAGATCAAAATAGGCTGGGATTTGAAAATGATGTTTGATGGTTATGTTGCCTAATAACCGAACACTCTATGACTGTGCACCATGGTCATGATAAAAGTAAGTTTTTTTCTTCCACGCAGTGAAAGCATCAGCCATGCCAGGTTGCCTTCAGTGTTATGGTTTCCAAACATTATCACATGAGTCAAACACATTATACCTGCAATCCAACATTACTTATAAATAGCATAGATGTTGGTTTATCAAGCATGCTACCAAGCACAAAATTCCATCATGAATGGAAAGATGTTAGATTCCTCTCAAATATTCATCCTGTAAATCATCTATGGTTATCTTTGAATGTTCTTTTCAGAGTAGCCTTTGTGTCTTTGAACTCTGAATTTATAGAAATGGTAAGATTGCATATATTTCTTCATAAAATTTCTCCATATAAATTGAATTATTCATTCCCATAAATACAAATTAATTAGTGGCATATAAAGTAAGATAAACATTTAGCATATATATTATTTGGTTCTTAACAGAACCTTGTAGTCCATGATTCAGGAACTACGAAAAGTAAATCTTTTGTAGATATCAAATACTTAAATAAATCACAAAAATCTTCAGTAGACTTCTGCTAAACAACAAACATGGTAGGTTTAAACCTGAGGAATAATTGTGACTTTACAGAACTCTTTAAGCGACCCTTAAAGATATGAGATTAGCTTGCCTTTGATATGTGAAATGAAAGATTGCAATGAAAACATATAATAATATGTGCCATTCATTAAGGTCTAAGATTGCTGGACTGACTTTTTAGCCCAGGAGAAAAGAACAGAAATATAAGCCTCTTTAGATATATTAAAGTACTATTAAACCATAGTGTGCACCAGGGAGAGTCAGGAAGCAGTCAAGCTTTAATATTGATCCTTGTATTATCACCATGCCAGGATGTGCTGATTCTAGAGCAATGACATGGTTGGGAACTCACTGTGGAAACTGTGAAGTTCTTATTTGTATCTAATTTGTCAATGTCAAAGCTATACATGCTGTATTTAAGCTCTATTTGTTTGAGTACATGTAACATATCAGTTAGAGATAATTCTTCTCTACTAAATTGATTGGGCTCATTTCAGTAAACAGAAACTAAACTAGGCAATGCAGACAATATATAACAATTTAGTCCTTACAAAATTCTTATATTATATATATATAATGCAATAAATTATGGTTGTGTGATGGCTATATATTATTTTAATTCACACACATACATTTATATATGGAAGTATATATCAGCCAAAGTTTTATAACCATTAAATTATTCTAGCTTTTTTTCTTCTTGAGCATTTAATAAGAGTATAGAATAAATTTATATCACAGACACCTCAAATACTAAATTAATTATTTACATAAAGTAGCAAGGTGAAAAGATGAACCAGTTAGGCAATACAATAGGGTAGAAAATATATTTATCTACAGTATAAACAACCTGCTCTTTCTAATATAATCTTCTTTTACTTATAAATTGAAAAGCACTAAATGTATCAGCATGATTAAATTTTAGTTCAGTGCAATATGTTCAGGTAGCATCATGATTTTTAAAAGTTCCACAGTTATTTTATAACATTCATTTTTTTTTATTTTTTTTATTTTTTTTTAATTTATTTTTTTTATTCTTTTTTAATTAAAATTTCCAACTGCTCCCCGTTTCCCATTCCCCTCCCCCTCCTCCCACACATTGCCCCCTCCCTCCACTCCCTTCCCCCATCCCCACTCCTCTTCTCCTCCCCCCAGTCCATTCCCCCTCCCTCTCGATACTGAAGAGCAGTCCAAATTCCCTGCCCTACAGGAAGACCAAGGTCCTCCCACTTCCATCCAGGCCCAGGAAGGTGAGCATCCAAACAGGCTAAGCTCCCACAAAGCCAGTTCATGTATTAGGATCGAAACCTAGTGCCATTGTCCTTGGCTTCTCATCAGCCTTCATTGTCCGCCATGTTCAGAGAGTCCAGTTTCAACCCATGCTTATTCAGTCCCAGTCCAGCTGGCCTTGGAGAGCTCCCAATAGATCAGTTCCACTGTCACAGTGGGTGGGTGCACGCCTCGTGGTCCTGATTTCCTTGCTCATGTTCTCCCTCCTTCTGCTCCTCATTTGGACCTTAAGAGCTAACATTCATTTTTTTAAAAGTAGTCCTTGTTTAGCAGGAGATGGTCATTATATAGTATGGTCAGCTTTGTTGTTCTCTTGAAGGCGTACCCTTTTCTGGGTGAGCAGTCTGTTGGCCACTGATGCAGAAGCCTCCCTGTCAGTTCTCCGAGCTGAATGACAATCTTGCAGCATTGGCTGGCTCAGCAGGGTTCGTTTTATCTCCTGCTGGGACTGGAGGCTTCTTGAAAATGTGTCTGGCAATGAAATTTATTTAGTCCTGATGTGGGTAAGTTGTTATGCAGTCCATAACGCATAGTCATCTGTTCAACTGGGACATCTCCAACTGGGCTCACTACTGTTTCTGTGTCCCATCTAACTATAGACACCTGGGACTGTCTGAGAAGTAACCTAGTAACTTGGATGTGATGACCAGACTCCAGTGACTAAACTAATAAGGTTGTGCTTATTTTGTTGTATGAGCTGCGGGCTGCCTCCCGCCACCCAGCTAGTTTACCCGAAATAATTACATGGAAACTGTATTCTTTTAAACACTGCCTGGCCCATTAGTTCTAGCCTCTTATTGGCTATCTCTCACATCTTGCTTAATCTATTTCTAATAATCTGTGTAGCACCACGAGCTGTGGTATCTTAAACTGCGTCTGTGTCAAGTGGGAAAATCATGGCTAGTGCCTGACTCGGCTTCTTTCTCCCAGCATTCTGTTTTGTTTACTCTGCCTACCTAATTTTCTGTCCTATTAAAGGGCCAAGGCAGTCTCTTTATTTAACCAATGGAATCAACACAAAAAAGAAGACTCTCCCATATCATTATTTGACTATGGAAGCTGATTGAGGTTCCTTGAGGTATATGGCAGCAACAGGAAGGGATATCCTGCCATTAGCAGCAGACTTACGGATTTTATTTGAGTTACCCACATAAGCAAACACAATGCACTGCTATTTAGCCCAAGCAGACACTTGGGTCACATATGAGTAACCATCTAACCTTTCTGTCTTTTTTTCCCTGTTAATTGAAAGTTTAAATTGAACAGTTAAAGGGGATGCTTTTACACTGTGAGTTTTCTTTAGAAAAGAAATGCATAAAGAGAACCTCCATTTCAAGCTGGATGACAGAAATTAAGATGAGAACTATAAAACAGATTCAGATTGAAAACTTTTTTTTCTTCTGTTACCTGCCACGAATGATGCTGAAGGGATATTGGGAAAAATACCGTGCCAGAGTACCTCGCTTTGCTGGTGGCTCTGACTTCACCATTCTGGTTGACCAAATAGAGACCTGCTCAAGAATTTAGTAATTAGAAGAAAGTCTCAGTTAGTGTTTCCATTGCTGTGATAAATCACTATGACCAAAAGCAACTTAGGAAGAAAGTGGTTCTTTACCTTTACACTTCTAGGTAGCAGTTTTTATTTAAAGGGGTCCAAGCACGAACCTAGAGGCAGAGACTGATGCAGAGGCCATGGGAAAGTGCTGCTTATTGGAATGCTCCTCATGGCTCTCTTGGTCTGTTACCTCATAGCAGCTAGGCTCGCCAGCCTAGGAACGACACATCTACTGTGAGCTGGGCCCTTTCCCATCCATCATTAGCCAAGAAAATGAATCACAGAGTTTCCCACAGACTAATATGGTGGGAACAATTTCCCAATTAAGGTTTCCTTTTGTAATTACTCTAGCTGTGTTAACTTGATATAAACCTACCCAGCACAATGACATCTGCTATTATGTCTTAATCTTAACCACTAGAAATGAGAAGTACTATTTACAATTGGACACGAATTTTTATCATTTTAATCTTAGATATTTTTATGTACATTGAAATCAATATGCTTTTCTGTCTGAAACCTATCCATTTTATCTTGCTTAAGATTCCTGGTGAAAAATTTAAATGACATTCACTTCCAGGTAGTTAGATATAGGACAAATCAAACCAGAGAGTAGCACCATCCCGCCCAAGACTGGTTCAGGGTTTTAGAAACGTGGGTCAGTGCAACTTCTGATCAGATCACCAAAACTTGTATATTTCTACTACATATTTAACTTTGGTAACTTTTAGAATGCTACAGAAGATGCAGACAGTACAATACCTATCAATCACAGTTACTTCACAGTAAAAAGATACAAGCTAGTAACAACTAAAAAAAGTCATGCGTAGAGCAAGGTACGGAAAAAGCCAACACAGGACAGTTTTGGGCTTATTGCAGTTGTAAATTCTTGGATAGAGTTATTTCCTTCTGACTATTCAAAAATATTGTGAACTAGGGACTGTTCAATAATCTTTCTGTGTCCAGTGCCTTCATTGGAGTTCAACCAAAAAATTCTTGCTTGAGTGTCTGACTTTTATTTTCCAGATGTTTTGGAGTTTTGTGAGAAATATAGAATTGATATGGTATGTTTCACAGCCACATCACATCTCCCTGGAATACTATCTGTTGGGAAAAGTTCCAAGTATTAGTCAACCTTAACTTTGGTAATACATTTCAGAGGCTTAAATATTACTTCAAGTAGACTTAAGGGAATGCCAGGTTTCTCTTAGATAAGGTGCTGTTTTGCTACTATAGTTTGGTGGGTTTTGTTGTTGTTTGTTTTTACACAAGATCCATTAAAAATACAGGAAGTTTTAGGCAATCTTGAATTATCACAGTTTTTCATGCCTAAACACCCTTGAGCTAGTATATCGTTTCACCCTCATCTTACAAAATCTGTCAAAGTTCTAGTTACCATAAAAGGCTCCTGCTTTCAGTTCTCTGTGAAAACTAATATTTTCCCACATTATTATTTCAAAAGCTCCATTTTACTAACCTCTTGATTTATTTGTAATATCTTCTCAATTTCAATATTGCTAAATTTTGTTGGCTAATATTGTTGGTCAATATTATTAAACTCATACATCTATAAAGTAGTCTGGTATACTTTCTGAATATAGCTTTAATCATAATTGCTTGAAAGTAGAGATAATAACTTCTCAGTTTTGATGATGTAAGTCTTCTAGAGTGTATGTCTCATATTAACAGTAATTAATACTGACTTTTGTAACTGTGAATTTAGTCAGGATATTTTTTTGAAGAAGAATACTATAATAGTCTATAAAAAGCAGTGCTATTATAATTCTCACATAGAATTTATTGTTCAGATTCAATAAATTATTACTGTGACCAGTAATTGCAACAAAATGTGAATTCAATAGGTAATAAACTAGGGGAAAATTTATTGCCACAAAAGACATCACTGCCATCACAGGTATGACACTTTGGTCTTTCGATGGTGCAACAAGGCCATTTTTAATAAAATAGAGGAAGTTCTTCCAGCACATTTGTATTGCTATTTTCCTGATACATTTACCATGTGGTGGATACTTTAGTGGAGGCAGTTTTCAGCCTCTTTAGACAAGTCTGGATACAGTCAAGCAGAAAGCCACCTGACTATGTCCAAAAGAAAGTTTTATACCTTTCAAAGCCATGGGCTTGGGAACTCAATGGGAGGTTTGTCTCCAGACCCCAGGCCTGTCAGAGAGCTGCTAGGTAGAAACTGAAAGAATCTGCTTCATGGAAAGTTGAGTTGTTTGTGGAAGAAGTCATGGTCTAGGTAATGATGTGTGAGTTGATGATGGCCAGACACAGATTTTTTTTTTCCCTGTTTTGTGTAGATGTCATGTGGATTCTTGATGGTAAGATTACCCTGCTGCTTCAGGACAC
Organism: Chionomys nivalis; assembly: GCF_950005125.1. NCBI lineage: Eukaryota > Metazoa > Chordata > Mammalia > Rodentia > Cricetidae > Chionomys > Chionomys nivalis. The sequence continues at coordinate 78,822,322 of NC_080091.1, forward strand.
CAGGAGACTGCTTCAGCATTCCAGCACCTTTGCAAGAGACTGGAGTTTGAGAATGTGTTAATACAGGACCTTAGAGTTGACTGGGAAATCATCCAGCGTTTGGGATATAGAGAGAAAGCTCTCTCCATTCTCTTGCAGGTAAGGGCTTAGGTGTAGAAGGAACAGTGGGCAGGCCTGCTTTTCATCCCACCCAGCTCCCGCTTGGCTAGCTTAGCCTCAGAAATAACAACACACAAATTGTATTCATTTAAACACTGCTTGGACTAGTAGCTCTAGTCTCTTACTGTCTAACTCTCATATCTTGTTTTAACCCATATCTAATAATCTGTGTCGCACCATGAGGTGGTGTCTTACCAGAAAGATTCTATTGTACTTCCATCTTGGGCTGGAGCTTCATCGCGTCTGCCCTGGAGAGGAGAGACATGGTGTCTGGCTCACTTCCCTTCTTCCCAGCATTCTATTCTGTCTACTCCACCCACCTATGTTCTGACCTATCAGGCCAAGCAGTTTCTTTATTAATTAACCAACGAAAGCAACAGATAGAGATATGACCTTCCCACATCACTTAGGAACTGAGGCAGAAGGAAATTTCCATTTCCCAAAACTGTAGGTCATTTCTTTTCAGATGAGATGAGTTTTTTCCCTCTGTAATAGCACAAAGAAAAGAGAGCCAGCCGACAATTGTTTCTATCCTCATGCACCAAGACAAGGGATCCTAGTACAAATACTTCCATTCTCAATCACCAAGGCAAGTGGTCCCATGCTTGTGAACAGAGTCAGGGACATAATCTCTACAGTGAACTCTTTAGTACAAATGAAGGAGCAAAGAAGAAGGGATTACGTAAACTGAACTGTGTGCTAGAAGCAAAGAAATGAGCCAGGCACAGTTACAGATATTCTTATCTTCTAGAGAACCCTTTCTTATTCAAAAGTCTAAAACCCTTGTCAACAAATTACTTTCACTTTACTTTGTCCTACCATCTTTTAATTAAAAATGTAAATTTTCTTATATTAGTTTATATGTACAAGAATTTTGTGTAAATTTGCTAAACTCTGGTGTTAAGTGGGGGTATTATTGTTCTGTTACATAGAAGTTATGGTTTTTGTTCTTTTTATATATGCTTTTATAAGAAAACCTAACACACACAGAGAGACACACACACATGCTTCTACAGTAGTAGATTTACACAGGACTTTTTTCAAAAGCCATTCAATGTTAATTATCCCCCATGATAGTTCCAGTTTTATCATACCATACCTTTTCCATTCCCCAATTTAACCCCTCTTGTTTCATTATGTTGATTAATTTTATTGTCAACTTGATACAACCTAGAGTCATTTGGGATGCGAGAACTTCATTTGAAGAATTGTTGTAATATGATTGGCTTCTAGCCACACCAGTGGGGAATCGTACTGATTGACGATTGACTTGAGATGGTCTAGGCCACTGTGAATATTACCATAACTTGGAGGTACTCCTGAGCTATGTATGAGAACCATATATAAGCCAGAGAGCAAATCAGTAAGCATGTAGTTGTATGGTTTCTGCTTCTGTTGGTGTTAGATTTTCTTCAAAAGTATACTGAATAATTGATACCATATCCATAATTATAGAAGAAATGAACACTATCATTCCCGATTTGCTTTAGATAAGAGTATTTTATCTTAAAATATAAATTATACTAAGACACTTATTAAATGCATTGATTAAATAGATCATGGCAGATGCAGGTTTTATATATATATAATTTATATATATATAATGTAATTATATATATAATTTTTCTGTTATTATTGTAGCTAGTAGAAGATTATTATGAGATGAACTTATAAATGCAAAAAGCAGAGACAGACAGAAATGCTAGGAATGAAAGTACTCTGCTTCTACATCCACAAGTGAATAATTGAGTTACTGTTCTATAAATAATTCATTTTAAGAAACACTTAGCATTTCAATTGTTCCTATGTGACATATCTTTTACTAATATCTAATAAGTTTTAAGGTAAAACTACACCTTCAGATTCTGTTGTCAATAAAATAACATTTCATCAATTTAATAGGTCCTACCATTTTTGAAAATGAACCATAAGAGAATAGAAATTAACTGAGTCAAGTGTGGATGATGTCTTCATTTTATTGAAGTATATTAAGGTAGACCAGTTGGTGCTTATGAATGATAAGCGTGAGTTAGATGTTGAACAACACAGAGATGAATACTTCTTTTCCCATGAGTTTATCTTTCAGAACACATTGATATGATTGGGGACTTAGGCCTGAATAAGTTCTGAAAAGGATAAAAGAGCCTTTGTCATGAATGTAAAAGGTTTTTTCTTTTCTCCTTTGGGGTTTAATTATAGTTTGCTTCATGAAATCCTGCAAATATTACACTTGGAAATTTGTACTCTAATGATCTTGTCAGCATCATTGTCAAAGGAAAAACATGAGAAACAGTGTCAAGAGGAAAGTACAGACATTATGATTAAGACAATATGTTCAAATACAGATATATCTCACAGTTCTGGGATTTAGTTTTCTTTGAATTTTGAGAAGCAGCAGTCATGGCTGAAGAAAATGTTTCAAGACTTTTTAAACATAGGTTAGCAAAAATACAAATGGAACAGGAATTAGATCTATGGAAGAAAATTGAGTGTTAGGAAATGAAGTTCTCCCTAGGGTATTGCTACTAAAGTAGTATATAACCTGAATTTATACACACACACACACACACACACACACACACACACACACACACACACACACATATATATATATATATGAGAGAGAGAGAGAGAAAAAGAGAGAGAGAGAGAGAAAGAGAGAGAGAGAGAGTTTTTTTCTGAGTATGGAATATGGTGCTTCTCATTTCTTCAGGTATATTTGTATTAACCTGTGTTAAGTTCCATGGGGTTAATAGAATTGTGCATGTCATCAATGTACCATTTTAACTTTTCACCTCATGACCTTATAATAATAACAAAGGAGTGATTATAGGTTGATTACAGGTTTAATTATCAGCTATAAAGGTCAAAAGCTTGAAATTTATCATGGGAATTAAAAACTTTCTTATTATAAATTGTGAAGACTCAAAAGTGTGGGATTATTTCCACCTTGTTTGGTGGTCAGAGAGTTGGAGGTTGCTCAAATGGTTGACAATTGTATTGCATGTCTTAACTCAGGATGTGGTTGCTAGATTCTTTTGACATTAAGATAATTTCATTCAATCCTGACAGGTGGTCAGGACATGTAAACATACTTCTGCCCCTTCTTTTGTAACTATGAGTTTACCTGGGGAGTGGTTGCCTTCAACATAGTGTTCTAGAGCAGTTACACTGCCTAAATACAGAAGGCTAATGATGTGATATCTCAAAGTGTTAAATGTTTGAGTTATCATCTGTAGCATGTTAATAAAATCCTTTGTTACTCCCCCCCCCAAATTTACACTGTGCATAAAAGCAATGGAAAAATAAATGTAGGCAATTTTCAGTATTCACTGGTATGTCCTACTGGTACTTTCTATGGTTTCTGTTCCTACCATTTTTCATGCATCTTCATATTCTTTACTTATATTTCTAAATTCCCATGCCCATACCCTGGCAAGAGATATTTTCATTGAGGCTGGTCCATGACAATAAATATCATTCTTATACTTCAAACATTTTGCGTGACATTAAAATACAATAGAAATCAATGCTACTGCTTTAAACCTCTGTGCTTAGAGTTTACAATGAGACCGATTCCAGGGTAGTATATTCATTGCACTTTTCATTCATTACTAATGTTTACTGACATTGATTCCTGATATCCTGTAGATAGTTGTAGACTGCCAGAATAGATTGAGGCCATCTAGTTGAAAAAGACATCGAAAGAAGGACAAAGTGATTCCCGGTGGTATCTAGAAGGAGTCATTTTCTTTTAAGATTTTGACATGCCACTACTTGATGTGGGAGTGTCGTATATCAATCTGTTGATTTCATTGGTTAAGTAATAAAGAAACTGCTTGGCCCTCATAGGTTAAAAGATAGGTGGGTGGAGTAAACAGAACAGAATGCTGGGAGGAAGAGGAAGTGAGTTAAGATGCCATTTTCTCTCCTCTCTGGGGCAGAGACCATGCCGCTGTGCTCCAGAGCAGATGCGATGCGGCCAGCCGCCAGGTCAGACATGCCGAATCTTTCCCGGTAAGACTGGTGCTACACAGATTATTAGAGATGGGTTGATCGGGATATGAGAATTAGCCAGTAAGGGCAAGAGCTAATGGGCCAAGCAGTGTTTAAAAGAATACAATTTGTGTGTTGTTATTTCTGGTGTAAAGCTAGCTGTGCAGGAGCCAGGCAGGACGAAAAGCAGGCCCGCAGCTCCTACTACAGTAAATTGGTTCTATTAGATCTTTAAAGGCATCAAATGCCATAAGAGATTATAGCAATCAAGCAATGTGTGTGTGTGTGTGTGTGTATTTTTCCTGTTTATTTCTAGCAATCATTAATGCCTTATTTATTTTCCTATTGGTGTTAGTATAGAAAGTTAGAAATAGGTACTTCAGGTTGATTTTTCATATAGTCATTGAGTCCTATTGATGTTACACTACCAAGAGCAGTTATTTTTATCTGATTTTGTTAGGAAAATTGATCACTGCATCTTTCATACTTTGTGTATATGATTATTCTTCTATTTTCACACTCTTGTTTTTTATTTAAATTACCAACCTTTTCATGAAACACTTTTAAAAGTAAATATAACACTCCAAAATACCCATCACAACTTATGTTAATCGATATATATATAATATTTTTATTTATTGTTTATAAAATTTATTATTTAAAAATTTTAAAGAAATAAAAATCATACTCTAAAATAATTTTACTTATTATTTGAACATTTTATATATGTATTAAATATATCTTGATTGCATCTAGCCCAAATTTTCTCGTTCAAACTTCATGAGACCTTATCAATATGCACCTGTCATCTGTATTCCAACTTTATATATTTTAAATAACTGTCCATGTACAATTACCAACGATCTGTTTTTCCCCTTGAATTCTTTAGGTATATACTTAATATAGAGTATAACTGAAGAAAAATTTAAGAAAATATGAAATAATATAAGTTGTAAATAGTCTTACCTTGACTTTTCATTTTATATGTATGATTGAAATATTTTAATGCATTTGGGTTTTCAAAATTTGTACACTTGATTCTTACAACAGGAATTCATTCCATTTTTACTGGATGTGCAAGTTTTTCTTGGGTGATTTTCATTGTGTCATTTCTTTGATTGGCTCCAACAAGAAGGCAGAGAATAAGGTACAATATTTACTTAGAGGAATTTATTTCTCCTTAGGGAGAATGAATATGCTTCAAAAAGTATCAGTACTACTTAGTATAGAACTTTAATTAAGTGTCAAAATGACTGGTGTGGCAAATTAATGCCATAGGATTTCTATAAATGAAGAAGAACACACAAAGCCAAACATAATTAATGGAATGAGGGCTTGTGGTTTGCAGATTGTTTTCTCATATACTGGAGACTGTAATACATGATCACAGAAGTTTCTCGAGTTCAATGGTGAGCTTTTATGTCCTTTCTGTACCAGTGTCCATCATTTAAAAAAAAATTTCCTTGTAACATTTTTTTTTCTGAAATCTTCTCTTGCCTTTTAATTTTTACACTCAAGTTGAAAACACATCACCTATGAAAAATTAGGAGTAGAAAATTAGATGCAATAAAACATCTCTATAGAACTTTATGACCGTTGTAAATAGTCATCTGTTCAGCCCATGAAATTTAATGCTTAAGGACCAGTGTATCCACTTACTGAAAGTTGTCTCATCTGCAGTGAAGTCATCATTCTCAAGTCTGACTTGTTCTTCCATAAGAGAGATATGAAAAAAGGCACTATAGTAGAGCCTATTTGAGAGCTTTGTTACTGGAATCAGAGTTCCTTTCAAGATGCTTGTAGATGGATAATGTGTATGATCAGTTCACGCTTCTACTTTTTCAGTGACAATTCCTTATTACTAAATCTTATGCTATTGATTTCTGCCCTATAATTGTATCAATGGCATTTCATAATTTAATATTAGTCCTCTTTCATAAATAATGCATCAGGCACCAGTCTGTCTTACCCTGATATCTATGAGTTGCTTGCCAAGGAAAAGGCTGATGAAACAAAATCTCAGAGAAGCTCCATCTGTCCCATTTAGACAATATACAGTGTCATATCTCAGCAATAGAAATAATAGCCAAAAGTCTCTCTCTCAGGTATGCAGTCAGCAGAGAAGGCTGTTGATCACAGAGATTAAAAACAAACACACCTCAGAGGGTGACTGTAATATTATTTATTTAGAAAAAGGCCTTGCCATTCAGGGATAGTACTAAGGAGAAATATAAAGCAAGTATAAGTTAGTGCATTTTATATATAAGAATCCTAGATTTAATCATTAACAAAATAGTTTGGGGTTAGCTATACTCCTGGCATAGGTCTAAGGCTGGACCTTTCATTGGTTGGCCATTCCATCAATCTCTGCATCACCCTTACCCCAGCACATCCCACAGGCAGGAGAGACTGTAGGTCGAAGGCTATGTGATTGGTCTGGTTTCCCAGTCCTTCCACTGGAAGTCTTTCCTGGTCACAGGAGATGTCCAGTTTAGGCAATATGTCTGCTATTGCTAGAAGTCTTATAGTAAAATGGCACGAGAGAGACCTTGATGTGTCAAGGGACCACACAGCTGGTCAGATCCAGGTTCCTTACCATAGGCAGGAGACAAATATGCCTGAAGGTAGAGCTTAAGTGAGGAGTTTATTGAGAAAAGATTTAAAGGGAGGGAAGAGGGAGCTATGAAGTATTTTTTTTAAAGTATCAAGATTTGTGGGCTTCTTTAGGCTGCATCAAGAGTTTCTGTTCAAGCCGGGCGGTGGTGGCGCACGCCTTTAATCCCAGCACTCAGGAGGCAGAGGCAGGCGGATCTCTGTTAGTTCGAGACCAGCCTGGTCTACAAGAGCTAGTTCCAGGACAGGCTCCAAAACCACAGAGAAACCCTGTCTCGAAAAACCAAAAAAAAAAAAAAAAAAAAAAAGTTTCTGTTCAGTTAGACTATATAGAACAGTGTATAAAACCAAAGTCGGTCATGGAAGAAAAAGTTTTTTTCAGAGTCAAATGGAACCTTAGACTCCACTTTAAAATGTAATGGAAATCTCAATTACCAAAAAGAATAATAATATAGAAGGAGTTTGTAGAAGCAGAAAATACATCCAATCTGAGACTCAATTGAATTACAGGAAATTTATTTTAGGAAATGTCTCCATTTAAAGTTATTAGGAGATGTGCAAACAATTCGTGTTAAGACATATTGTTTTGGCTTCATGTTTACATTAAACTAGTTTAAGTACAAGTTATATAGTCACTCAGAAAGTTACTCAAAACATCCCCAATAAGTTAAAAATGAACAAAGGTGATTAACTCAAAGTTGGGAGTGATTTTTTGATAGGCAAAATTTTGTTGTCCTTGGATGGCTTCTGAAGCTAAGATTTGTGTGATTGTGCTTGTATTGTTCCTTGCAAATTCAGCGAATAAGAATGTGAGACACTTGTTTTATTCAGTTTATTCTCATAATTATTTGACAGTCTTTACTGAAGAACAATAAAGTATTTATATTTGTCTTGATTTCTGGAAATGTTTTTATTATGTTGAAAAATAGAGAATTTAGTGAGACAGAAACCTGTCTGTTGAGTGAATTTTGGTGTCTGAAGATGTTAAATCAGTTCATGACAAAGAAAAACATCAATAAGACAAGAAACACCTCTGTGTGAAACTAGCAACAAAATTCATGTTTCCAGAAATATCACATAAGAAGACTGAAGTATTTTATTTTTAAAGTCCTGATGCATTCTTCTTTTTGATCAACAAATTATAGTGTTCAAAAATAAGATAGCACAAACCCAATAAGTCATGCATGTAAACTCAAAGTAATTTAGAAATTCTTAAGTGTCCTCAGGGACAATCCCTCAACTTGTCACTGCTGACTCTGTCGGGCCAGTTTGTTCTTTCTCATACAGTACACAAGTTCTTTCTACCCACAGTATATCAGTAGCAACCCACTCTTTTTGGTTCTAATCAAGGTTACAGAAACTGAACCAGCAGTGTGATACTAATGGTGATTTTAAAATAGGGTTAAAGTGAGAACGTTGTCAAGCGTCAAGTTCTGGAAAGAACTGAAGCGACTGAAGAGGCGAGCACAGAGTCTACGCAGTTCCGCACCATATAATAAATATGCAGCTCTGCATATACAATAAAGTTTTCAGCTTAGCACTTTTATGGGACGCCTGAGTGGCTTTTGGTTATTGTGTTTGCTCTTGGGCCCTTTTTCCTTCTGTTGGCCTTTCTTGCCCAAATTTGCTATAATGGTTTTCAGGCTATCTTTCTATATTTTTATTTTGTCATGTTGGGTTGTTGTCTCTTAGAAGCCTTTTCTTTTCTAATGAGAAACATAAGAGAAATGGATCCAGATAGGGAGGAAGCGGTGAAGAACTCGATAGAAGTAGAGCAAACAGAAGTTGTAATTTTTGTATGAGATATTAAACTATTTTCAATAAAAGGGGAAAATAAAAGAAAGAGTAAGTTCTCAACAGTAAGAATTGTTTAACTCCAGTGCCAGGAACACACTACATTAATTTGAGCCATTAAAAAAGGCTTTTCAAAAAATCCCCAAATATCTCAGGCTATTGCCAAGGCTTTTCGGTATTTTCTAAAATGGGATCATCTGGGTCTACAGCTGAGAACTCTTACATATCTTATCAAATGTAAAGAAATTGAGTTGCAACCTAGCTAGAGGCTTTTCTCCTGACTAGCATTTATGGTACTGCAAGCTACCAGAAGAGAAAGGGAATCCTCAACTAAGTTACCAGACATGGGATCTATATCAGTGACTCTCCTCCAAGATAGGGTAGTGCAATAGTGGCACAAACATTGTGGGAGTCACAAACCATTCTTTGATTGGAGCTAAGGCCCACTCTATAAGATGGAACCTATGCCTGACTCTACTTGAGTTGCCAAGAACCTGAGACTAGATAGGCCATGTGACTAGGGTCAATCTAAAATCTAAACAATAGTATCCTGCTAAAGGAAAAAAGCAAAAAAAAAAAAATGACTTCTAATGGTGTTCTTCTATACCCATTGATCAGTGTCTCATCCACCCATCATGAGAGAAACTTCCTCTTATAGTATATGAAAACCAAAACAAGGACACACAACTGGACTTAAGGAACTGAAAAGATGTTGGAAGACTCAGTCTTAAAAGGGATGCTTTCATCTAGTCTTCCCCTCAGGGATCTAGGGAGCTTGCAGAAGGAAGTAGAAATGTTGAGACACAGAGGGTGTGTGTGATGCTAAGGAAGAGTGCCATCTAGATATAACTGAACTGATGCACATATGATTTCACGAAGGTTATGGAGGCAAGCACAGGGCCCTTACACTTTGAAACCAGGCAGGGTCCCAAGTAGATACAGCTACCACCCTTAATGAAGAAGCTATTTGCAATCAGGATTCATTTGCAGAGAAAAATTAGTTTGCTCCAAAGAGAATTGTTAATCCCACAGTTTGTTTTATAAAGGCATAAATTTGGGTGAGTAAAGAGGTGTGAGGATCAGGAAGGTGTTGGGGGAAGTGAAAGTGATTAGAATATATTGTATGAAAACAAAATGATTTTCAGTTAAAAATTAAGCTAATGTTGGGGTTAGAGAGATGGTTAAGTAATTAAAAGCACTTGCTATTCTTGCCGAGGGCATCTGTTACTTTTCTATGTTTGTGATAAAATACCATGACTAAGGCAACCTCTAGAAGTAAGTGTTTATATGTGAATTAAAGGTTCAGGGGAATATGACTTCACCACTATTATGTCACGAAACATGGCAGCAGGCCTGCATGACATTGGAGGAGATACTGGGAGTTCATATCCAGATCCACAAATACCAAGAAGGGAGTGTGCACTGGGGATAGTAAGCCCATCCCCAATGACCTGCCTCTTCAACATGATCACTCCTCCTCCTCCTAATTCTTTCCAATCAGCTACTACTAGAGGACTCTTTTCAATTTCCGGAGCCTTGCTAGGATCATTTCCTTCAAAGCATTACATTGCTTTTGGTTTCCAGCACCCAGATGGTAGTTCACAACCATCTGTAACTCTAGTTGCAAAGGATCTAACATCCTCCTCTAAACTCTATTGGTAACAGGCATGCATTTGGTAAACATGCCTACAGAAAGGTAGCACACTCATACATATAAAATGAATAAATCCAAAATTATAGTAGAATATAAGTGATCTTAAAATTGGTTTGCTGTGACTTACTAAAATTGACGATATCTGTATGATCTTTCTGTTTTACTAATTTCACATGATAGTAAAATGAGTGCTTATATTCACCTAAATATATGGGTTAAAATATTTATGAATATTTCCTTTAATATCTTCAAGCTATATTCTGACTGTAATAATATTTGTTTATGATACATTTTATTATGATATGATTACATATAAGATTTACATAAAATTAATATATCATCTAGTTATGAAAATAAGTTAAATGTAGTCCAAAAACAACAGTATGAGTGGGCATTAAGACACGACTGAGTAAAAGAATACAGAAATATGACAATGCATGTTTTGTGCCTCTATTCATAGAAAATTCAAAGCAGAGGAAAAAAAATACCTCGATATTTAGGGATATACTATTAGAAGTTAAAACTGAGGTCTTGCTAACTCTAGAAAAGAGCAAAATGTTGATAGGAAAGGACATTTGGGGAGATTTTGAGAACTGACACTTTTTTTCTCTCAAACTGAGCATTAGCTATAGTTTTACTTTTTAAAAATTCATCATATCAGACATATAATTGTTTGCATTTTTAAATTTTCTTTCTTGTTTTAAAAGCAGAAAAAGGAGATGTACTCAGTGTGTTCACGTTAGGAAAGGAAAAGCAATTCCAGCACACTTACCAAGTCTACTTGCTGGTATCCTGAAATGAGTAGAAGTTTTAAAAAGAAGACAGAAAGTATCAGTATTTCTGTGCATGTCCTATGTTAAAATAATTTATAAAACAAGAAGTTAGAATATTGAATCAAATATATTGGTACTGACATGCAATGGCAAAATACTCTTAAATATTTTATGAAGTCTTCTAAAATGAAAATTTCTAATAAAGGAATAGCTAGTAGACCATGTTTTAAGAATCTTATCTAGTATATATAGTAGGTATATTTTTAGTGAAAAAATATTTCTCAGTTTATACAAGAGAAGGTGGAATCAATACATTAGATAAATTATGATTTTACACACTATATAAAAGGAACCTGTTGTCCAGGAATTTTGTTTGGATAGAAGCTGCCTTTCTAGGGGCAAGGAGGAAGGCTAACAAGAAAGAAATCATGATGTCTCCCGTGGAGTTTTACAGATAGTAAAGAACTTCTCAGAAGAGAAGACACCTTTGGAGTGGAACTGCCTACAGACTGCACAGGAAATGCAGGAGACACAGCTTCTGTGACTGACACTTAGATTTGGGTAAAGGTTTGGTGTCTGAGTTACCAATTCTTCTTTAAGGTACCCCTCACTAAGTACCTTACTTATGTTACCTCACTCAGTAACATAATGAATTTGTTAGTTCATCAAGTTAGGCTTGATTGGAGATGCTTCTTTGGTATGTCATCTGTTCCCTTTCTATGACAAATGAATGTTTATCTTTTCTGTCTTCAATGTGTCATGGCGTAGAGTCCAGGGTTTCAATTCTATATATCTAGTTTCCTTGAAATGCTTCTATTTTTTCTTATGTTGTCTTTAAATCTGGGGATTATTTGAGAAATGTTACCCGTTTGTTGATAAAGCCAGTGACATACTAAAATAACACTATAATTTTTATGTTATTGCCTATTAGTTCATTATATACCTCAGAATCTTTCAGTTACTCTTATTCATAAAAAATAAAATTATTTATCAGATGACATGTTCAGGATGGACTCAAATGTTGTCTCTCTTTCTCCAGCTTCATTTTTGGCGACTTCTTGGTTTGTGGGCAGTGATGACCTGTTCCCTTCCTGCACATCCCTCATCTTTTGTCACTCAGACATTTTCATCTGCTATTCTGTCTGAAAAGCTTTCTCTCAGCCCTTCTTGAGTGCCTTATTTTAATTCTTTAAATCTTTACTCTTTAATGCAGTCTCAGGAAAGTTCAAACATTTCATTGACTTTCCACATCAGACTACAATTTATTTCCTTTACAGAGACATTCACATGTGGTTGGAGAATTTATTATTTTCACCTACACTTACACTAGAACTATAACTTTAGGAAGACAAGGCCCCTATCTGTAAACTTACTAAGACCTAGAGGGCAGCATGTAATTTAGAGATTCGTAGCAGACGTGGTGTGGGAGGTCCTTCTGTCTGTGTGTTGTTTTTTATTGGTTGATGAATAAAGAAGTGCTTTGGACCTTTAGCAGGGCAGAACTTAGGTAGGCAGGGAAAATTAAGCTGAATGCTGGGAAAAAGGAGGCAGAGTCAGAGAAAAGCATGGAGCTGCTAGATATAGACTCTGGGAACTTTACCTGGTAAACCACCACCATATGGTGATATACAGATGAATAGAAATGGATTAAATTATATGAAAGAGCTTCTAGAGAAGCAAGAGCTAATGGGCTAAGCAGTGATTTAGATAATACAGTTTCTGTGTGATTACTTCAGGGCTCAGCGGGCAAAAACCAACAAGTTACATGCTGCTACAAATTGGCAACAACACCCATGCTTGCTGGGTCATCTGGACTAAATGTTTTAGGCATAATATAACTTTGGACAACATATCTGTCACGATTAATTAAAGGGAGGCATTGTGTTATATTGAGGCATTGAGAGGTACACTTCATTCCATAGTTCTTGACACTATTAATTTTTGAAGAATTTGTGAGGCAGAATACTGGAATGGCTGAATGAATTGTAGAGATTGCTTACATCATGGCAGATTGGGAGTCAGGAGATGGTAAAGGACAGAAAAAATGCTATAACCTTCTAAAGCATACCCTTTTTGTCATACTTCCACCAGTGTGATCCAACCTCCTAATTTTTCTACCACCTCCCAAAAAAGGAATGGAGGAAGTATTTAAGAAATGACCTTGGAAGGGTAAGAGATATTCATTTTATTACCATGCCATAGTACCCAATATAGTAAATAAGTTGGTACACCATTAAATAATGAGTATGATAAACAATTATATTGAAGCTATTTTATTATAGGTACATTTCTAGAAATATGGGATCTATTAATTTAAAAACACTTTTATGTAAAATCAGTTTTTAATGTAATATGTAACATAAAGATAGTTTCATAAGTATTTTTTGACCAAAGGTTTATATTTTTTCTCAAATTTCACATGCATTTTGATATAGATTGTTAGCTTTGAGTGAAATTGGAGAAGATATATTGCATAGAAATCTCTGAATTATTACATTCCATTTTGGAAGTAAATTCATTAAGTCTAAGGATGTCCTAAAAGGAGGCTGATCAAGATTCAGGAAGCAAACATCTCATAAGCTCCAGGATGTTCCTGACAGTGACCAGATACACTTGGCACCTTCCTCTTTACACCATTCATCAACAGGAAGGAATGATGAAGGACTCTTAGGCAATTTGAACTTCCAGTAAGAGGCAGAGACAAACATAAAGAAACAGTTTTCAACCGATCTAACTGCCTGCAAGTTGTGCAGTGGAGCTCCAGGTTTCCAGGCTTTGTAATCTGTTCCCAAGGCTTGGGTAGGCTGGAGATGCAGCTGTCTTTTGGTCATGTCTTTTCATGTGTGTAACTCACACATATTCACATAAGTAACCATCCAACAAGTCATAGCTTCAACAAGCCAGACTTTGGTGGCATCCTTACTTTGGTCTTTCAATCCTTTGCTGTCTGAGATGAACAGCTATGTGCTCAGATCCATTCAGAAATAATCACAAAATTCTATTTTGCTTTTCTTTCAAGAAATTATTAAAAGCAATTAAAGGATAAATTCAAATAAAATGTGGTATAGGGAGAGTATCCTGAAGAAAATAATAATATGTTTATCATCATATGTTTATTGATAAATTTTGCTCAATAGTGACTGAAATCAAATGACGACAATCTTATCTTTTGGTACAGTCTTTGTTTCCTTCTTATTCAAATGAGATTTGATTTGAGACATAACTAGGTTGGTAGAAATTGATTTTCTATAAGTCAAATTACTTTTTATAAGTGTTATTTTGGTCTCAGGTCTTTTCCTAGATGCTTAGAGAGATAAAGAAGGTTAAGTGCTGTTTTTAGTTAACTTTTGGAGTGAATGGTGTTAAGTTAGCAGTTCATTTTAGACATAAAAAATGTTTCATATAGAGATTCTCTGTTTAACTAATAAGCATAATAAAATTTTGAATGTCTATTAAGGCATTGAATTAATGAAGGAGAAAATAATAAATCTCAAGTCTACAGCTGTTTTTGGTTTTCCTTATTAAAGCTGTATATATTTTTATAATCTTTCTGCATTCATTTACGCCGCCACAAGCATTACCTTATATTAATTGTACCAAGGCATAGGCGTTTCCATTGGTAATGTTATAATTTTCTTGTCAAGTTTTTAGTCTTTAATGCTTTTTTGGTTTGCATGTTTATTTGCAATGTTGGGGAATTGAACTCAAGAGACTTGGGGACTGAAGCACAATAGACAAGTATTACATTTTATTTCCATCTACTTCTTTTTTAATATATATATATTTTATATATTATTATATATAATATATATTAATATATATATTTTTTCTTTTTTCTCATATGAAGTATATATATATGAGAGAGAAAAGAAAATTTATTTATTCTGTGGTTTGACTTATTCTCTTTATACAAAAGCTACAATTTTGTTTATTTTATAAGAAATGACATCAATAATAGTTGATTCTGTATATAGTCATAGTTTATTTATTATTTAGAAAAATCTGTATTTACACTTACCACTCTAATTCATAACATTTACCCAAGTTAATCAGTTTTAAAGACATACAAATTCATGAATTCTGTAAGAAAATCTTGATAAAATTATCATGCTACATATACCACAATTTTGGAAACTAAGACATAGAGAAATTAATTAAATTATCACCATTACAAATTTGTGGCATAAGTATTCACAGCATCATTCTTTATAATAACAGAAAGCACAAACACAAATGAAACACAAATGTATCAACTACTCAATTGCTAAACAATATGCTGCAGACATAGAATGTAATACATTATATTATTTAGCAACAAAATGAAGCAATGTTGCATTCTTCAACACATAATCTTAAGTATATTATGCTAAGTGGCTGAAGGCAATAATAAAATTACATATTGCAGGATTCCTCTTATGTGAAATGTCTAGTGCGAACGAACTTTAGTTGCAGGATGTAAATCATTGGCTGTCATTCCTTAAAGATGGTAGGAAAAGGAAGAGACTGCTGATAGATGAAAGACTTTGGGGATGTAATAAAACTTTGTGAACATAGCTAATAATGATGGCTGCATCATGCTATGAAAATACTCAAGGTCACAGAATATATAGCTTCAAGGAATTACTTTTTTAAGTGAATTATTTCTCCCTAACACTTTATTTCATAATTAGTTTGTGACTTTATAGATACCTTGCAGTCATGGATTGTGAAACCAGTCTCCTAGAAGTGGATGGAATTCAGGATAGCTCTCTCTTCCTTTTAAGGAACTCACCCCACAATTCTTGTATCATGCTACTGCCTTTAACCTCTCTTTCTTTGTTGTGATCTAAAAGAAAACCTCAGTAGCCTGAGAGATAACAAAGAAAGCCACTCCATTGATTTATTTGCACTGTTTTACTAAAACACAGGCACATACATTTGATCAAATGTTACTTGCAACTAACTTCATACTAATTTGGACCAGATGAATTGATGACAAGGAATTTTTGATGGTTAATAAATTATCAGTTAAAAAAAAGAATGACAAAAACTTTAAGATAATAAAATGATCATTTATCCTGCTATTTGTATTTTTCAAAGATTTATGGAGGAGAGATTCTTTTTATTTATGTTATTTATTAAAGAGTTGTAGATATGCTTTGCTATATAATCTAACATCTGTAAAACATCTGTAATTCATTTTACTTAACCATGCTACAAACATCATATATACATACAACATACATAAACCTTTACAGGTGAAGTTTGCTCATCTTTTCTACACTACAAATGTTTATCTTTTTCTAGGACAGAGAGTCCCTATGTTTCCAAATGACTCCCTTGGGCAGACAGGCTTCCTAGTATGATTTATTCTTACATTGCCAAACCAAAATACTCTTTTGCACTTGTCAGGAGAGAAGAGGGCAGGATGGTGACTATCTTGCATTGCTGTGCAGTCTTTCTGCCCTGCTTTGATGACCACCAGCACTTTGCATACTTTGAAACCCATACCAACCTCAGGACTGCTGGGACTTGCAGCTCTGAAAATGATTTTTATAGTTGGTGATATTTTGTGCATCTCTCTATCTGAAATGATTTGTCTCAGTATTTCCACATATGACTTCAAAATAACTCAACCTTACCATGTTTTTTTTTTTTTTTTTTTTTTTTTTTAGCTTCAAGACAGTTGGGAGCTTCTTGTAAGATTTTTTTGTCTGAGATTGTAAATCCTATGCATTTTAGTCCAAGAACACATACAGACTTGTGATTCACTAGCACAGGTTATGTAAGTACTACATGATAATAAAACATCTATAATTCATGTTTCTCACCTATGTTACAAAACTCATATATATAAAATACTGAGAGACTGAATGGCTTTTCAAAATAATCCAATGTTGAACCCTTTTTTTAAAATTGTGGTATTTCTTAGGGCATGTCTTAATCTAATTATCAATAACATTATTTACAAAAAATTTACAGGAAGCAACATGTTTATAAAAGAAAATTATAATTTTTATAAGAAACACAGAAGCTCAGTTTTCATTTGGAATTTTTGGCATGAACAATTTACTTTTAAGTATACACAAAAGAAGGCAAACTGCGGAAAACTAATAGAGACGTTGTTTTATGGCTAAACTAAAATCATACTCTAAAACACAAAATCATACTCTAGCACCAAATAATTTATAGACTCTGCATTTATTTATTGTCAAGTAAACATTGGGGATACACAGTTCTGGTTATTATGATCCATAATTTATTTTTATTTCCATTTTAAATTATTAATAGTGTCAATCCTGTCTCTAACCAGTTAAACAAAATTCATCTCAAACTTTAAAAGGGAATTTTGAGCCTATTAACTCCAAATAAAGGTCTAGTACTTTTGACAAACGTGTCTCAATCATGCTTGTATTTTCCTCAGCGTCTCAAAACTACAAAGAATATTCACTTTCTAATATTTAATCAGGAAATCAAACAGACAGAAGGAAACCAAAGTTAGTATACTGAAAAAAAAAATAACCAGACTCACTTAGCGTTTGCCTGTAAGACTTCCTGATAATGCATCATGTTCATACTCAGATCTGTTATAACTACTTCTGGTTCTCAGCTGTCAAATACAGAAAATAAAGGAGAGATAGCTCCTTCCAGATGCAGGCCTTCTAAGAGCATACCTTCTTTGTCTTGTATTTCTTTCTTTCACTTACATCACTGACCAATGTAGATTGTAGTTTACTTGCATTCTGGGTCTTTTTATACTATAGATCTGCTTCCATAGTATTGATGCCATGTCTTATCACTCTTAGACAACTCAAAATGTCACCTAAAGAATTCTTTATAAATGAAGACTTATTGCAGAAATAACACTTCACCCTGGCATCTAGGAAGTTCTGGACACAATGCGACTGATCTTCCTAGAAAACCAAATTGCTTTAATTTTTAATTCAGTGGCATATATTGTGAGAATGGTCCTGTATACTATTTTCTAATTTACTAATATTTACTAATAATTTATAATATTTACTAATATAATCAAATATTACTAAATAATTTATAATATTTATTATAAATATAAATATAACATATAATAAAATATAATAAAAATATTATATTTTATTTATTTATATTTATAAAATATAAATAATTAAATATTACCAAATCATTTATAATATTTACTAATATAATACTGTATATTAATTTCTTTATACTAGCATACTGTATACTAGTTTCCATTTAAGATAAATGGAGTAATAATCATTTATTTTAGAGTTAGGAGATGCCATTGTTACTTTAAACTTTTGAGTCTGAAGTATGAAGGACTAGATGTTCATACTGGTAATAAGAGTGTATGTATATGCCAGGTATTTGGGATTGTGATTTTGATTATTTTTTTTCTGTGTTCCATTATCTATCTCATGCACACATACACTCACTTATTCAATCAGTAACACTGATCTGTTATGGTGCAGCATGTTTTATTTGGAAGTGAATGTCAAAATTCTGATTGGAGTACTCATTAATCAGATTATCTATTTTCATGCAAGAGTGGGTGATTGTAGGAGGTTAAGGCCTACCAAGCTGAGAGGAGCCAATCTGGAGTCTGCCTGGTGCTGTTAGAAGTCCTGATCGTGCCTAACCATAACACCTGGGTGCTGGCAGGGTGTATAATGTTCTCCCCACTGTTAAATAAATGAGTTTGCGGTATCCCTTTCACTGGACTCTCTGTATAGATGTCCTTGATGTTGCCCCTTTACCTCGCATCCTCTGAGGAAGACATTAGGGCACAGCTACAGGTGATGTGTGGAAGATATGTGTGAATATTAGGGCCAAAGTTATGGTCAAAGTACATTAAATGCATGCGAGAAAATGTCACAGTGAAACTCATTACACTGTGTAATTAAAATGCACAATTAAGAAAAAGTTACTTGGCACATGCATTTTAAATGATAATGATAGTGTGATAAAGACATTTAGAGAGTGATTGAACAATCATAAGCACTTGAAGTCATATATATTGTTAGTACATGATTCATTGGCACCACTAAAACTCAAACAGAAACAATTTTCTTAAATGTGTATGATTTACAATTTATTAGTAAGCTTTCAGAAAAAAAAACGTGTTTATGAAGTCATTTAGGTACCTGGCACACATAAACTTCTCAGTATTCAAGAAAGTCATTTTTATTTTATACCAAAGCAGCCTTTGGAAAGTGCTCCATTCTAAATGCTTTCAGATTTATTTTCCTTAATTTCCCTGACAAACTTTGGTGAGCCTTGTGGTAATAGTGGTAGTTACTTCTTTGAATTTTGACTTTCATGGGCTTTACATTATTTTTGTCTATTTTGCCTTCAAGATCATTAGTCTGTCACTTCTGCTATACTTCCAGCCACTCTCTCTGGCTTTCTCAGATTGTTTATTATACTCCCAGGACCAATGCCCAGAAATAGCACCATCCACAATGGACTGGACATTCTCACATTCATCTTTAATGAAAGACGTATCCCACAGACTTACATGCAGGCTGGTTTTATGGGAGCATTTTCTCCATTGATGTTCCCTCCTTCTTCATGACTCTGGCTGGTGTCAAATTGACAAAACAAATAAACAAACAAAGAACAAATTATCCATCCATAAAATAATTTCATTTAAGTTTTATTTCGATTATCCTATATGCTATCTTTTATATTTAGCCTCCCTTACACAATGATTATTACATTTCTTAACAAAATAGATACAAAATTCCCTCTTCATAAATATTGTTTATGACAAATTATTAGATAGGTAAAGAACTAACTCTTGATTTTTTTTGGCACAGAAATAATAAGACAGTGATTTTTGAAAATGTACATTCAAGCACACCTATTTTTAGTTATCACATTTTTACCTTTTTCCTTAGTTTTAAATTCTGTTCATTTGAAAAATGAACAAGTTGAAAAAGACAATGATTTTTTAACACTGGTAATGTATTTGCTCCTTAGGAGCACCAGCATTAATATACTATAGCAATAAGAACAATGACTCAGTCTCTGTAAAAAATGGTTAAAAACATGAAAATTGTATTGGCTGTGATAACGCTATAATTCATCCATCAGAATACAGTAGCTACACTGCCATTATTTTATCAATAGACTCATTAAGATGCTAAAGATTTTTCTCCTTGAGTTATGTGCTCTTCTGAATAGTCGATGGAGCCTTTAGCAATTCTCTTGATCTGAACAATCTGCCTTTGTTTCTCTGGGAGGAAGATGTGTAATTGTGCTAGAGAGATCACAGCTGCTTAAAAAGAAACCTGTATATTATTTTTAAATATAAATTCTTCTGTAGCATTCACTATGGAATATTCATTATATAAAGCATAGTTGGCAAGCAGGGGTATAAAATTAAAAAGACCAGGTTTGTTCAAATCTAACTCCACATTATACTTGTTAAAATTTATACGTATGTTCATTAAAATATTAATCTTCATAATTTTCAGTTTATGTCCCTATTAAGTAAAATTATATCTACATCATTGGTCGTATGAACTGGAAAGATAATATATAATAACTTATTCCTACAGAAATTAACATCTCACTGGAGTGCAACAAGTATTGATGCTATTCACATTTCTTTGAAATCTTAGAGCAAATTAAGCTTTCTCATTAGAGGTAACATCACTTGGTGCTGCTTAATCTTTATACTATACTGTTACTTGGAAACTGCTCTGTGTGGGTAGCAGAATTTAAAAGAAATCTTATAATTAGTCTCTAATTGTAGCTATTCTTAAGTAGTTTAATTAAATATACAATAGAAAGAACTTTTGCTTGTGAGGCAATTCTAGATATTAATTTGCAGATGTGTCTTCACAGATCCCTTGAAATACACAGTGGACCAGAGTGGCAATGACTCGGTAGTGAGAAATATAAATCAAAGCAACCTCAACTGAAATGTCCCGTTAGCATTTGTCTGCTACTGCTGTAAGCCATGCTGAATATAGTTGTTTCACTTGAAATCAAATAGTCAATGTCGATGTCTTGTTTGATCACCTTTCCTGGAGGAACCTTTGTACTCTGGCAACCGTGACTATTAAGTTAGCATGTTTATTGAGATAACCTCACCTCAATAGAGTTATTTTATATTACCAAAGCCTGTTATACTAATTAGTAAGGTGCAAAAACTCTTTCTCCAAGAAAGGACTTGTCTAGGTGTCCACTATTGTGTCTATCTTAAGGAATACCCAGATAGGGGAGCTACTTTCCAAGATGGCACCCATGTGTACAACTATTTATCTGTTAATTTCATCTCGTTCTTCTGTTGAATCTGTGGTTGGCTAGAATGTGCAATAGAAGCATGACTGTGCAAAGGCTAGTTCGTAATGATGTCTGAAGTGCCCACATTTGTCTCTTGGGATATTTCTTTCCTGTGTTGCAAGCTAATATATTAAAAAGTTATGATAGTTTTAAAGGACTCATATTGGAGGGAGCACAAACCAGAAAGGGATTTTGTGTAGTTACATACTACAGGGTCCCAGTAATGTGGGAGAAGAAACATTTTGCACATTTTCACATAAATGAGTACCGTACGAGGAAGACATGAGGGACTGCAGCATGTGTCTTGTCATGTGTGAGAACTACCTTCAGCTGTTTTAGCTCTCCTATCCCTAACAATGGAGCAATAATAAAAGCCTCATATATACCAAGATTCCTGATTTACTAGAACAAAAGCAATATGACTGCCAGCATACTTATCTCTGTATTAATAAGAACAAAGAAGCATTTTCCGAGTTAATTATTTATTTTTCCCCAGATCTATGATGTTCTTAGCATTTCCTCTTTTTATTCCACTATAATCTTTCAACAATTCACTTATGCAAGAATCACCTCCAACGTCTCCTTAGATACCGAAATGTAGCATGTTCTATTTTCATGACCTAAAGATGCCTAAATTAAAGCACGAATATATGGAATTATTCCCTCAAAGTCACAGCACTAGTCATGGAAAGAACAGGCATTTGAAGCAGCACTAGAGCCTTTGTGCTTAACTGGAATATAATTATGTTGCTGACAAGTTACCTTGGCTCATCAGAGCTGCATAATTGTTAGGATACACACTATGTTCAAACTTGAAGTCAAACAAGCCTTGAAATATAAATAGAAGTAATTTCCCCCTCCTTCTACCCTCCTGTCTTTGTTCTTGGGGTCTGTGTCGTCTACTGAGAGGACGAATCCACTGTGGTGTTTAGCATGTGTGCCTTCTGTGAGATGGCAGAAGACAGCACATGGGGCTGCCTGGCTGTCGGCCAAATGCTGTGGTGTTCTGTTTGCACCATGCCAATCCTTTTGTCACTTGTTAAAATTCAGTGTTCTTCCCACTCTCAAACATCGCTGCCATCTGCTTGCACATGACTTTCACAATGAGTATGTGGTAATTGCAGCTGTGTGCCGGATACCAATTAATAAATAAAATGGCCTAAGAAAATTCCCCTTCAGCATCTATTTAAAACAAACCTCTTCCTTTGCAGGTTTTGCTGTTCCTATTACGCCCTAATTGATGATTCTTTTCAATGTTCGTGATGTTATTAGAAGTTACTGATGCTTTATTTCTCTAAAACAAATTGCACGAACTCTTTTGTTTATCAATCAAATTGAAATAACTTTAGGGACAAATTATTTAGATCATAATATTTATTATGCAGAATAGAAAAACTTTTCATTTAATTTCTTTAGAAGGAACTAAGATATCACTCAATAGGGAGGGGAATAAACACCCAAGAGAGGTGTAGATTACAATTATCAAAGCTGGAGGGGTGGAGGTATTGAGGACATTTGAAAATCAAGTCTCAAGCATCAAACATGGAGCTACAGCATTTGGAATTTGTCATGATGTGTTCTAATATTGTTTTCATACAGTGTTTCTTCACTATGCCCAAATTCTTCAAAATCCTCCCTCCTTCTCTCTCTCTCTGTCTCTGTCTCTGTCTGTCTCTGTCTGTCTCTCTGTCTCTCTCTCTCTCACACACACCACACCAACACATACCCCTGTATACACACACATGTTGTGCCATTATATGTTGTAAATATATAATTTACTTTTCGATTCCATGGGAAGTTGCAATTAAAAGATTGCTTTGAGGCTTTGAAGGTAAAATGGTGTTGAGATCGAAAGACTATGGGGATTTTTAAAGTTGGACTAAATGCATTTTTTATTATGATATGGCCATTAGATTGTTGGAACCAGCACTGGAATGTAGTCACCTGAATGAGAAATATGTTACATGGTCTCATACATTTGAGTACCAATTGGTGACCTAGAAGTATGTACGCCACTTTGAGAACTTCAACTCAGACCTCTTCTGGTTCACTCTCTCTCTGCTTCATGTGCATTTCAAGATGTGATTTCTCATCTTCCTGTTTCTGTCCCCATGCCTGCCACTTTTTGCTACGCCTACTCTGTGAGATCATGGTCACCCACTGCTCTAGAACAGTGATCCAAAAACAAAGTCTTACATGTACAAATTAATGTGTGCAAGGTGTTTCATCACAACAACTAAAAAATAACTGAGGAATGAACCACTTAACACTCACCCACACACTTCCTTGTTTTTATTTCATTTTTCATTCTTGTAATTATTCTCCTATATATGTTCATCTTCTTTCTCTGAAAACTAATTTTATATCCACACAACTCTCCTCTTGCATTGCTTCCATGAAACAAAGCAAAAATACTTAAAATAAATAAATAAATACCCATGCTACCATTTCTGCACTTTTTTCTATTTAAAAGTATCAAGTTTTTTTTTTTATTTTTTGTTTTTTTGAGACAGGGTTTCTCTGTAGCTTTGGTGTCTAAAGTATAAAGTTTAATTTTCAGCAATCTGATTTAGCTTTAAAATTCACCTGCCACTTTCACTTCAATCCATGTCTCCTATATCATCTGGATTTTCCTTTCTATGAGGTCAGAGATTTGGTCATAAAATCATGTACCTGCCACCTTTATGTAAAAGGACACAGCATTCTCTAGCTACTTCCCCAGGAGCATCTTAGGATTCGCGGTAAATTTCTGCTAGGCACCTACATATGCACACTCTCACTTCCTGCTAATTTACACTTTCTTAATCCTTCTGTATCCAGTTTATCATCTGCTGGTTCTTGTTAGATTGGCTAATACTGTGCAGCCACCAGAAACTCACCGTTCTGTTTTCTGATTACTTTGTTACTCAGCTCTTTCTCATAGTTTCTCCCAGCTCCTAGGAATCTAAGTCCTTTGGTGTTTTATTTTTCTCATTATCCAGCTCCATTCCCCTGTCTTGTCTTCATGTGAGTCATTCCACAAACAGGCAATGTCCTTTCCACTCTTTTCAATGTCCTTTTCACTCTTTTTTCTTTCAGCACACTCCCTGGGTGACCTTACTGAGTTCCAGAGTTTTACTGTATGCTGATGACTCTCTGATTTACAATTCCAGCCTAAATCTCTCCCTTGGGCAGTAATCTCATATATTCAACCTGCTATTAATATTTCTCCTATGTGTTTTTAGGCCTCTTACACATGCAGCACACACTGTTAACACACAGCATGAAGCACACTCCCTTCATCTTTTCTAACCCCCTTCTTCATGCAATTCAATTCTATGCTTACTTATTTATTCAGAAAACAACTTATTTAACATTTCTCCAGACTTTTAAATTTCTTTTTCCTTCTTTATTTTTATTTACAGAGCATTTACTTGCTTACATTCCAGCTCTCCCACTAGGAAATAAAATTCACAAAGATCTACATTATCATATCCTTGAGAATTCAAAATATGGGGCTGGGGATACGACTCAGTTCATAAAGTGCTTGCTACCCAAGAATGATGATCTGTAGTTGGAATTTCTGTACCCACATAAAACATCTGAACATGGTAGCATGCACTGTACCTCAAGTACCAGGGAAGGCAGAACCAAGTGATCTACAGAGGCCACTGGTTAGTCAGTCTAGCCAACCTGTGAGCTCGGGTTTATGATGAGATGTGGTTTCAGAAAACAAGGTTTCTTTAGGAGAGAACATCCAACATTGACCTCAGGAGTCCACTTCCATGCACAAACATGCACACATACACACACACACATACACACACACACACACAAAGATGCACATACACTACACTTACATGCACACAAACTGTTTAAAATAGTCAATAAAATATATATCACAGTATATATCCAGAATTTTTATAGTGTAATAAACACGACTATGTTAATAGTTAAATTTGCTGTGAAGGAAAAATAAATCCTTGTATTTATAAACAAAATATATTTG
This sequence comes from Chionomys nivalis, assembly GCF_950005125.1. NCBI lineage: Eukaryota > Metazoa > Chordata > Mammalia > Rodentia > Cricetidae > Chionomys > Chionomys nivalis. Next base: position 78,847,568 of record NC_080091.1, read on the forward strand.
TCTATCTGTGTCTTTGTCTCTCTGTCTCTCATACTCTGTCTTTCTCTCTGAGTCTCTATCTTTGTGTCTCTCCCTCTCTGGGAATAACATTGTCATATGTCATAGATGCTCCTTTTGAGATGATTAGTTTATGTGAAAATACCCTCCTTGCACAAACCTAGAAAAAATGCACGGCCCCGAGGGGAAATCACAGGTATGCATGTTTACAGCATGACAGTTGGGCAATTCCAGCTACTACTGAGGGATCTGAATGAGTGTAACACAGTGACGGGAGGAGAAAGTGTCAAGCAACCACCATCAAAGAGATGAGCCCAATCCTGGTCAAATAGGTTGCTGTAGATCTTAGAAGGAGGTTTCATTCATGTAATAGTTAGTGTGAACTGTCAACCTGACAGTCTAGAACCACTAGGCTATGGTCCTCTGGGGAATTATCTTGCAAGAGTTCATTGAGGTGAGCAGACTCCTCCACTCTGGTGCCACCATTCCCTGGCAGGTATCTTGTAGTATGTAAGTGGATAAAGGGAGCTGAGTGGCATGCTCTATTTTTCATTCTGTTTTCTTATTCTAGATGTGCTGTAACCAGTTGCTTCAGAGTCTGTCTGTTTTGACTTGCCTGCCTCAAGAAAGACATAGCCTTCAATAATCAGAATAAACACTTTTTCACTATCATTTCTTTTGTCACAACAACAGAAGAACAACTAAGATAAAAAACTGAAACCAAAGAGTGGTATGCTGATGTGATAAAGTTGACCATGTGGTTCTTAGGAATCTGAAACTGGTTTGTGAATTGAATATGGAAGGGATTAGAATTTTGGCTTGGAAAAACCCTTGAGGCCTTTTAAGCAAGACTTTGGGTCATTCTGATGGATAACAAGAATTCAGAAAGATGCATGGACAATGGGGGTCCTGACTCAAAAGGCTTTGACTAAGGCATGCCTCTATGAGGAAACAGGGCTAGGTGGAATTCATGTGATATATGGCCACCAGTGTGACCTCATTCTATCCGTTTCTTGAGAACCTGAGAGAAATTGAGTAATAACTAATGCGTTTGGTGCAAGAAAGTTTCAGATAAGGAGAGTACATATGCAAAGCAGCTGTGATTACTAGAGAGAAATTAGTGTCGTTAAGGAGAATTTGGTTACTCTGTGTTAGGCACTGGGAAAATAGGAAGGATGCCTTTGACCAAGATTGCATGCATTAAGCGCTCCAACTTGTCAAGATGCAAATTTCTGTGAAAGGAGAGAGCAAGGATGAAAATGAGTTAGGTGGAGGAAAGAGGACTTCCAGCTTTTCAATAGAATCCTCATAGGTGAGTGCTTCCACAGAGTCAGGACACAGGAAATATAAACCTTGTGGAACCAGTGTTAGAGGCATGAGGGATGCAACCCTGAATCATGGAAAATGCCAAAAGCCAGGACTATGTGACAGAGTCCTGTAAAGGAGCCCTGTTAAACAAGTGTGTGATATTGTGAAGGTGAGGTCTTTATTTCGGTGGAGACCTCAAGATCTTTGAGATACCAAGATTCATGGTTATCTGGTAGGGAGAAATATGAATGTGAAATTGAGCTGGCCTTGGCAAGAGTCTGTTTGTGCAGATGGCAGAGCTGGAAACTTAGGGCTATCAAGGCTCTCTGGAACCCAAACAGTTTTATCAGGAGACTGGTTTCAGACATGAAATTGCAGGATGAGATGTTTTCCCTGTTGGTCATGGTTTGATTTGCTCTGTTAATTCTTTGCTATGTAATGATTTTTTCCTTTTGGAACAGAAATATACTCTGTTCCATTATACTTGCAATTATAGCATTGTAATTTGTGCAGTATATTACAGAAGCTCAGAGTAAAGAGACTTTAGACTTTAAAACATAGAAGCTGCTAAACACTACCAGGGCCTTGTATTTTATATTATGAATGTTCATAATCCTATGAGGACAGGGTTATAAGGTTATGGCTTAAATTTTTGTGTTTTTATGTTAAGTTCATAATGAGTGAAATTGTTATTATTGTCAAATTGGTAGAATCTAGAATTTTCTTGGAGATGAACCTCTAGTAATGCCAAGGGGGATTATCTTGATTAAGTTCACTGAGGTAGGAAGATTGGCATAATGAGAGTAACATCATTCATGGAGATGCATCCTGGAACACACGGACACAGAAATGGAGATGCAAAGAAGGCATGTATAATTTGCTTTAAACAGCTGCATCTATTCTGTGTTCTTCAATGGCTTCTCAGATAGTAAATGTAATGATGGGATATTAAAATGCTATGGGAAGCACTGAAACATTAAGAAGCTTTTGTTTCTATTATGTGTATGTGACTCTTTATATGTTTTTATTCTCATGCCTCATTGAATTGTAAACTTTAAAGATTTTAACCATATTCTCAGCACTAATAAATCCATTAGCATTAGTTTCTAGCTTGGTAATGCAAAGTATTGCACAGTGCATTTCATATAATATAGAAGGCAAGAAATCAGATATTAATCCCAGATATTTTAAAATTTTGTTAATTTCTATTAATTGTATCGAAATTGATAAATAGCCATTTCAGACTTCTCTCTATGTAATTTTCTATGATAAATTTGCTCTCAATACATATTTATTCCTCTTAAAAATCTAGTAGGATAAAGTACATATAGATAGTAAGCAATAATTCTAGTATTTACTACTTTTATAATCCTACAAAGAATATATAAAATTTCCTTATATTTTGAGTTCTAGTCATATACTAGGGAATTATTTTCAGTTTCCTCATAGGAAACTGTGTAAATTGCAATCATATTACAAAAATTCTGAAAATAGTATGACTTGGAAGATGGGGAAAAAGCATAGCAGTCTTAATTTCTGAAATCCTAATGTTTCACAGTTTAGTGGGTAGAGGATACACAGACTTAATCAGCATTAATTGGGAGTGCATCTGAAGAGAAAACTTCAGTACAGAGGTTCACAGTAGATCATCAGAGAGTACCAGACTAAGGAGCTGCAACTTACAGAAAAAAAATAAAAGTAGCAGAATGGAAAACAAATCTAGGCCAGCCAGGTAGCTCAATGGGTGATGTCACTCATCACAGAGCCTAAGAGTATGAGTTCAGTCTCTGAAACCACCATGACAGAAGGAGAGAACCGACTCCCCCAGGTTGTATTCTGACTCTTCCACTTATATGCTGTAACACATATGTGTTCTCATATCTATTTGGGTGCGCGCACGCACGCACACACACACACACACACACACACACACGTAAAAAAATCAACAGCTTCATCTTCTATTGATTTTCTTCATAGATTTCAGGTTTATATTTGACAGATCATTCCAGAGCCTGTAGCATCTTCCACAGTGGCATTTGATGTCCTTGAATAAGTTCCAAGAGCAAGCAAGTACTTCTCTGGGTTTCAAACTAAAACCCAAACCAAAGATGCTGAGTAATTTCTAGAGAAGTAGTAGTCACTAAGCAAGGTTTAAAATGGACTGTTGGGATGTTCCTACACTTGTTGTCGTGGGAAGCAGTCATCGTGTTTCAGTGTTCTAAATAGATAAAAAAGACATGAAATTGCATGTACATCTAATTACAAGTAAAGACAAAACATGTTGTCATAATAAGCATTGAACTATACTTCCAGCAGAACCTACTTAATAATTATGAAGGCATATACCATCATAAAGGAAAATATTCAAAATGTAGAATCAGAATTTCAGAGCCCTCAATTATAATTAGAAATCAGGGCATCATAGTTCACTTGTTTATATATATTTGTGCCACTGGCTAGTAAAGCTAGTAGGCAAGTTTTCAATGTCTACCAGTGACCTACCTTCCCTGATTAAATTCCTTAATTTAGAATAATTTGATCTTTTATCCAGTTTATCATTTTCATGGTTATGTTAAGAAATGTTCAGAATGCTTTCCTAAAATGAGTATTTAACCTCATTTCTCTTTAACGATCAAAAGGGATGAGATGATTTTTCCAAGGACAATGTCAAATTAAAATTTAAGAGACTGGAGACAAAATGTCAAGGTTACTATTTTCAACACTGTAACAGGAGGGTGAGGTATTAAGCCCAAGTCCACTGAAACAAATGGTAGTAGGCTGTGTAGACAGAGGTTTCTGTCCTGCCTTATCCCATAGCTGTTCTGTTTCAAAGAAACACACAGAAGCTTATAATAATTATAAACTGGTGGGCCTATTAGCTCAGGCTCATTATTAGCTAGATTTTACAACTTAATTTAACCCATAATTTTATCTTTGTTTAGTTACATAGCCTGGTACCTTTCTTCAGTGCAGCATTCTAATATTGCTTCCTCTGCATCTGGTTGGTGACTACAGATTGAGCCTTTCCTCTTCCCAGAATTCTCCTAGTCTGGTTGTCCCACCTATACTTCCTGCCTGGCTTGGCCAATCAGTGTTTTATTAAACCGATATGACTGACAAACCTTTACAGGGTAAAAAAAAAACATTATCCCACTGTAATTGTAGGTTAGATTCTCTGTTTTTTTTTTTTTGTTGTTGTTGTTGTTTTGGTTTTTTTTTTCGTCTTGTTCAACCGAGCAGAAATGATGTACTAAAAAGATACTGTGAAAAACATGTCTGTTATGATATGCAAATTGATTGTCCATATGGTATACAAAGCAACATGGAGAGAGTTCTGGAAAGTCTGGACTAAGGTTATGAGTTTCTGAATGTCTTGTGTCATAGTTCTATTCTTCATCTACTATGAATTTTCACATTATTTTAAAGTAGAGGCAAAAGAATCAACTCATTTTTTACAGCATGGATCAAAGGATGCTGTGCAGAGGCACAAATGTTATTTGCTTCTTCTTCAGGCAGCGGGAAATCCCAGGAGAGTGTCTTGTAAGCAAGAAGGCTAGAAGTGATGTTGAAGGGGAAAACGATTGCTTCTGACTGCTAATGTTTAATCTGTCCCCTACAGAAAGGAATGAGGCCTTTTATCTTTGCACAGAATAAGGTGATTTAGAAGGGAACAAGATGATGCCACAGTCATTGATGCCAGTACCTAAGTAGTAAATTCAATTCAGCATATGACTTATGTGCATTTAAAGACTGAAATAAACTTCACGAACATAATGGATCAGAGTTTCTTTTAAGTCTATTAAGCTGTTGTTACCTTGCTGTTCCAGGTCACTATGAAATGCTAGTGTTTGATCTATTGCATTTAATGACAAGATATCATTTCATCATATTTGTATAAGTATGCTTTACTATAAAGCTGTTCTCATATGTTGAAAAGAAGTCAGAATATCTTTTCACACAAGCTGTGAAATAAATAAGCCAGTATGAGCTCAAATAATAACAGTATAAGACATTCATAATTATTTTGTAATATATTTGAATTTCAATTTTATTTTCTAAAATATTATTTAATATCTGTAAAGACATAAGCCTTTATGCATATCAGTTAAGTAGTACTGAATAATACAAGTGTAGCTGGAATGATCAAAATATTTATTTCTACTTTATGGCATTATTGCTGTGTTCTTATGATTTCAGTATTATTCTCTAAGTTATATAAACTAACTGTTAAGGAAGAACATTTTATGCTTTTGGAGAGAGAAATATTCAAAGAGTGCTTTCAAAGTCAGATTGATTTGTAAGAAATTACATATATTGAAATACATAATTTAATGAGTTTTACAATATGTAAAAATGCAAAATCAATCCCACCATAAAGAAGGTTATTTAGAAAACAAACAAACCAAAGGAGGACCTGCAACTTGGAGAGGGATCAGTTATAGGGTCCTCCCATTAGTTGAAAGGAGTAAACGTGGATATGATCAGATACACTGTAAAAATATATGAAATATTCAAGGAATAAATAACACTATTATTTAAAAAGAAAATTATTGGGAAACATAGACTTTGGGCATAGGTAATATCACTGTTTTTTCTAAGTTATTATTTATTCATTTTATTTTTAAAAATTAAAATAAAATAGTATTCCCTTACTTTCCTTCCCTCCTTCCCACCCTTGCCATGTACACTCTCCCCTTTCTCTCAAATTCATGGCCTCTTTTTCTCTTATTTTAAGTGTGTGTGTATGTGTGTGTGTGTGTGTGTGTTCCTAAATAAATAGTTATAGCCTTTCTCAGTCCACTGAGGGTCCTTGAGATTTTAGTTTTTATGTTTCGCTGTCTATGTTTTGTCCTTCTTCAAGTCTTGTTTAGACAGTCATGTTGCTAATCCTGCAATATAACTAACTACATTCTAAATATTTGTCTGCATTCTCACAAATAAAAATAGTGCCCACACTTCATCAATTATACTTCTTTTTGAAACAGGCAGAGATCATTATAGAAAACCACAGCAGACCAAATGCAGTGGACGACGGCAGTGAATGCCTCTGCACCACAGCTCCTGCACCAAGTACTAGGCCATCGTGGTGAAAGTGGAGGGGGAAAGAATCTGAGAGTTAGAGAAACAGGAAGTTTGCATAAGGTTTCATCTTTTTACGATCTTAGAGAAGTATTTGCAGATCCTTTATTTAAAAGTTTTAATTAATAAATAGAACTAAAACCATGGGTAGAAGAAAGACTGAAGTTTTAGTTTTTCCCAGTACTATTCTTATTGACTTCCCTTCCCTAATCTTGTGACCAAAGTTCACATCTTATTGACTTTCTGTTATTGCACAGTAGTTTGAATTTCCCAGAATTGATGGCAGATGATACAGCATAATCCCATAGTAGTTCAGAATTGTATTTAAGAAAGGGTTATTTATTTAGGGAAGACTCACAGATCACTGTCCTAGATCACAGTCCTCTGCATGGACAGGTAAAAGGAACCAAATCTAGCAGCCAAAAGTGAGAACCAGAAGCAAGAGAGCAAGTGCACACTTTGCAGCTGCATTTATAGTATAAGAAATCATGCCCAAGAGGGCTGGTATCTTAAAGCCTATTGGCTGAAGGAGCTGAAGGAGCTCCATTTTGTTTAAATAAGATAGTTCCAAATACAATATAAAACTATGTATACTAGAAACAGATATTAAATATAAAGTTAGAATTACAGCTAGTATATACAAAATTAAACAAAGAACATATTCTAATGTTTTAACAAATATTCTATCCTACGGAGTCTAAGACTTGTACTGGAAATGGCTTGGCTAGATCATAATAGGATAGTAACTATGACTATCTAATCTTCAACCCCAATGAAGGCCTGAGAAGGGAGATAATATTACTTGCATAGGCAGGAAGTGCAATCAAGCAGCTTCCAAAATGTGCAGTAGATGAGAAACAACTGGCTGCCTGAGCAGGGTCTGTCATTCCTACTTGTACAGCCTCAGTTAATCTTTGTAAGTAGTCACTAAAGGATTCTCTCTGGCCCTGTTTAACCCTGGCATATTATTCAATCCCCTTTCCTAGTTTCCAAATCCTATCTCTAGTATTTAATGCTGCTGTGCTACATAGGGACAAGGTACTTTCATCATAATGTGCCTGTTCCTTAGGATCAGAATAACGACCATCACCAAAAATTTGATCTCAGGAAGTCTCAAATCCTTTTCCTTTCTCCTGTTGCTCTAAAATATTTGCTTCTTTTCTTCAATAACACTTCCAAAGCAGGTGAGGTTCATATTCTAGAACTGCTGAGGTTAATTGAAGCCAATCATGTGGGTTAGTCTTAGTGCTTGAATCCCACATTTTTACCCTGACAAATGGTGAATGTAGACCTTAAGAAACCATTTATGGCTTGAAACCAAATATAAGTGAGTACATCCCATGTTCCTCTTTTTGGGTCTGGCTTACCTCACTCAGGATAATGTTTTCTATTTCCATCCATTTGTATGCAAAATTCAAGAAGTCATTGTTTTTTACTGCTGAGTAGTACTCTAATATGTATATATTCCATACTTTCTTCATCCATTCTTCCATTGAAGGGCATCTAGGTTGTTTCCAGGTTCTGGCTATTACAAACAATGCTGCTATGAACATAGTTGCCATAAATAAAGAACATTGAGCCTATAATTCGTGATCCTATAGAAGCTAAATAAGAAGGTGAACCCAAAGGAACATATAAGCATCCTCCTGAATATTAACCTTTATCAGGCGATGAAAGGAGATAGAGACAGAGACCCACACTGGAGCACCGGACTGAAGACTCACGATCCAAAGGAGGAGCAGAAGGAGAGAGAGTATGAGCAAGGAACTGAGGACCGGGAGGGGTGCACCCACACACTGGGACAATGGGGATGTTCTATTGGGAATTCACCAAAGCCAGCTGACCCAGGTCTGAAAAAGCATGGGATAAAACCGGGCTCGCTGAACATAGTGGACAATGAGGACTATCGAGAACTCAAGAACAATGGCAATGGGTTTTTGACCTACTGCATGTACTGGCTTTGTGGGAGCCTAGGCAGTTTGGATGTTCACCTTACTAGACCTGGATGGAGGTGGGTGGTCCTTGGACTTCCCACAGGGCAGGGAACCCTGGTTGCTCTTTGGGCTGACGAGGGAGGGAGACTTGATCGGGGGAGGGGGAGGGAAATGTGAGGCGGTGGCAGGGAAGAGGCAGAAATCTTTAAGAAATAAAAATAAATAAATAAGTAAAGAAACCATTGATAGTTTTATTTCTTTTAAATCACTCATACATATTGATTCCCATGCATATTCTTTGACTACCTTACAGTATTTTTACCAGATATTCTTTCTGAGAAAATTGCAGGATATGCAGTCGAAAATCTGATTAAGTCATTCCAGGATCTGGCATGTACTAATGATGCTAAATCCTGTCCTTGTAGTTTCTGTCCCTGATCATCAATTTCAATAATTTTCTCATTTTTTCAATTATTTTTACTGCTGCCTTTTTAAAAGTCTGAATCTCCTGTCCAGTGTTCTCTTTTAATGTCCTCCCTGAGGATTCTAAGGTATGACTTGTCCAGTAAAGATAATGTTTCATCCTTGGATATAATTTTGATTGTGTGCATCTTACCTCATATGTTCACATGATACTATTTCCAAGAACTGGCCTAGTCTAGTTCTTGAAATCTTTGCCTTCCTATTCATTGATATTTCTTGTGTCTTCAGTATAACACTTTGTAATAGATTCCCTTATTTGAGACTGGGGCATCTATTGGACATTTAAAAACTTCTTTTGGTACTAGTATAAATATATTTGATGTATTTCATTTTAGTTTCATATATAAATTATTTAGGATTACTTTTTAAAAGAATAAACATTAATTTTCAACCATTACTCTTCTTCAGCATTTTAAATATTACATGAAAATTCATTTAGTTCTAATGACTCAATATGACACTGTTAAATCAGAGAAAGTAGCTATCATATGGCCTATGAGAGTAGTAGGTAATAGAGTCTGTGTTTTGTCTGTATGTGTGTGTGCAAAATATTCCTTAATCCTCTCATTCAACTTATTCCTTAAGAGCTCTTATTTTCCTTAGGAATTTAATTTTCATGGATTTTTTTTGTGTGACACACAATGCAGCAAAATGGAAAGAGTTCTGTTCTTGGTATCAGATGACCTAATTCCAGTGCCTTGCTGTGTCATTTGGAAACCCTGTGATCGTAGACACGTAAAATTTGCTTTCAGCCTCTGTGTTAGAAACACCATATTTAAAAATGAGGCTTAGAGGATAAAGCAAAAGCCTTTTGCTAGATCCAGAGTGTTATATAATTGAAATTGTGTCCATTATTATTATTTTCTTTTAACTTTGAAATGTTCTCACTTAACATTTAAGGCCTCTTTTGCAGTTTTCTCAGCCATTTCATTGTATTGGAATTCCATGTTATTGATTCCTTTTAGGAGTCCTCACATTAGAAGTTAGTTCCAATTGGTCTTTTCTTTTATCACAATCAAGCCTTTATTTATATTATTTTTCAAGACTGATACACAATAGAGAAGAGGTTTGTGTATGGTGAATATGGGATCATCTTCATTGTGATAAATATTAGACTTCAAAGAGTTACATTCAGTTTGAAAACTATATTTTTCTTTTTACTGCAAATGCCTGTAAGGCACTAAGAACTGCGAGAGGCATGATTTAATTTTGAATTAAGTAAAGGAATTTTATCTAGCTTACAGTTTTGGAGGATCAAGAGCATGTTCTTGCTATGTCTTGCTTCTGTTGAGGGCTGTGCATATATGGAGGATGGTAACAGTGGAGCTTGTGTCAAGTGGTCCACGCTGTGAACCCTGGGCAGGCAGAAAGCAGGTGGACTCGGGCCAGCTTTACTTCTTTAAGAGTATTGTGACAATGACTATTAGAGGACCTGAAGGAGCAATACCTCATGTCCCACTGTACCTGATAACCTCTGATTAGGTCTTGTCAATTCTCATCCATACAGACACAATGTTACAATCCTGCTCTGAGCTATTACTTGCAAAGAACCCTGGCAGAAACACGTAAATCAATCTAAACTATGAAGAGGCTGACTCCATGTCTCTGTTTCTCTCTATTTCTGTCTCTCTATGTGTGTAACTCTGCCTCTCTCTTCCTTGTCTCTGCCTGACTAACTCTGTCTCTCTTTTAGTGTGTGTGTGTATGTGTGTGTGTGTGCACTATGAGGCTATGAGTTTTGTAGATCACTGCATGCCTCAGACATCTACTGTGTATTCTGAGACAGTGTAACTAAAGGCAAATGAATGAAAGAATTGATTTGATGATTTGATGAGATGAAAGGATACGGACAGAAACTGAGCAAAAAGAGTGGAAATTAGAAATAGCGCTGATGATAATTGACAACAATAATCTATATTGAGAAAAAGAAATAGCTCAAATACTTTTTATACAATGTAAGAGATAATTTGACACTCTGTTAATATCCCTGTTGCCTCTGCTGCATCTGTTTTTAAGTTCGAACTTCTAGAAGCCTCTGTTTTAAGTAAGTTCTGTGTGGGAGTACTTTATTGCAAGGTTTATTTTTCACCTAAAATTTCTCTATCTTATTTGTTTTCAAAATTACAAAATGTATTTTTGCAGCTTAGATCACACATAATAAACAAACATTTAATTAATCTAATCAAAATAATATTATATAATTTGAATTTTAAACACAATATTTAAATCTTAATGGTATTTTGTTTTTCAATAATTTAACTAAAGAAACTATTGAGCCGGGTGGTGGTGGCGCACGCCTTTAATCCCAGCACTCGGGAGGCAGAGACAGGCGGATCTTTGTGAGTTCGAGGCCAGCCTGGTCTACAAGAGCTAGTTCCAGGACAGACTCCGTAGCTACAGAGAAACTCTTTCTCGAAAAACCAAAAAAAAAATAAAAAAATAAAAAAACTATTGATTATTAAATTATATTTGAGAGTGTAAGTATAATTATTTTATGTGAACAACAATGTTGTTTTAATAACTCCATGTATATATAGATATCTGTGTGCATGTATGTGTATTCATAAGTATTTATCAGAATTTAAAAATTATTTAAACATTATTGTATTATCTCAATTAATTTTTGTTTCTTAGTTTATGACTTATATCTTCTCCATTCTAAGTTGATTTTATAACTGTAAAATTTACCAATGGGTGGATAGTAGATATAAAAATTAAGATTTATCAATTAACCTTTCTTAATGAGGGTTGCTATTGCTGTAATGAAACCTCATGACTATATCAAAAGCAAATTGGGGAGCAAAGGGCTTATTTGGTTTAAACTTCCACATCACTGTTCATCATTGGAGAAGTCAGAACAAGAATTCAAGCAGAGTAGGAACCTGGAGACAGGATCTCATGTGGAAGCTACGGAGTAATGCTTCATACTAGTTTGTTCCACATGGTTTGAACATCTTACTTTTTAAAAAAAAAATCTTGCTTCTTTATTGACCCAAGGATTACCACATTTGGTTCTACCCACAATGCGATGAACCCTTCCATATCAAATACTAATTAAAAAATGTTTTAAAGTCTTGCCTACAACCTGATCTTAAGGAAGCAATTTTCTCAATTGAGGCTCCCTTTTCCTTGCTGACTCTAACTTGCATCAAGGAGGCATAAATTTAGTCAGCATATGTTCTTCATAGACAAAAATTGGAAACTTTTACTTCTGTTAGTAGTCAAAATTTTTAATTTAAAAATAAAATTAAAATATAATTGCATAATATTCCCAATTTTACAACCTTTCCCATGTTTCTTGCTCAAACATTTCTCAAACCTATGGCTATTAAACATACACACACACTTAAACATACATTCATAAATAGATAATTGCAATCAGCTCAGTATGTACAATGTTACTTGTATGTAGAGGTCTTCAGGGGTGACCACCAGTATTAGATAACCAACTGCAAGGACTTTTCACTGAATAATATCATCTCTTTGATCTCAGCATTCTTCAGTTGCCTGCAGTTCTTTGTAGAATGTTGAGGCCCTGTGAGGTTTCCCATGTCTATGTTAGAATGTCCATTGTTGTCTTTCTTGTTCAGGTCCTGTCTAAGCAGCTATGTTGTTGAGATATAGGAGACACAGTCTCATAGAAACCAGTTTTTATGACTCTTATAATTTTTATGCCCTTTTTTTTTTTGATTTCCTTTGAGTCTTATATGCAGAAGTTGTTTTGTAGATGTATCACCTGGGACTGAGTACCCATTGATTTGTTGATCTCTGCAATTGACTGGCTTTGGTTTTATGTAATGGTTTCTACCTACTGAAAAGAGAAGCATCTTTGATGAGGGGTGAGAACTACACTTATAGTTGAAAATTTTGTTTTATGAATTATGGAAGTAAATAGCATTTAAAAATTCAAGTGGACTTTCTACCTGTAAATAACTATACTCATCCATACGCTATTAATATGGATACATGAGGAAGTAAGGAAGTGAGACAAATTTAAAACTCACATTTATTAATTTCTTCTTGTTAGCTTGTTTTTGGTTCTTAAACAATCATGCAATTCAAAGAAACTGAGGAGTTAGACTTAAGGGATGCATGTGAATCATGAAAGAGGACTAAACAATACTGTGTATTGGGAAAAGATGCTCAAATGAGTTAAAAATAGATAAAAGTTAGTAAGTCATCAAGATTCAATGCTTTACACTCAGTATTTGAACCTAAAAACATTTTAATCTATTTTAATGATGACAAACCAAAAATACCCAATGCTGTTTTATTGTAAGTATGATACATCTTAATATGATTATTAATTTATCTGCTAATTAACCAAAAATACAGATAAAATAAAACCCAAATCAATACAGTCCTCATTATAACTTCCTATTACATGAGTAGATTTTAAATGCAATAGCTAAGAAAGTATAATTACTTTATTAATAAGACTATTATTAAGTCCTTCTAAAATAACTGCTTTATTTTATATTTGCTCATAAATTCACAATTTATTTTCAATTTAGTTGGGTATTATTAGCAAGAAATACTTCTTAACACAGAGAAGCTATTGATTAAAAATTTTTTTCTTCTATTCTTCCATGTACTTTATACTTGAACCCAAATTATCAAGCACTTTAAAAACTGGGATTTTGTGACTCTTCTATTAATGCCAACACAACTTTTCATTATTTTAAAAGACTAACAATGTCACAAACAGATTTATTATTAGTTCAGTGCTGAACATCACTCTGTGTGGCATGTTCGACATTCCAAATCTCAATTTATTTCTTCACCTGCGGGTAACCTCAGATTTTAGATTAATGTCATTTGATGACAGTGCAGTTCTGCGTGACACATTTTCAGTTGCTCAGACAAGACTTTGATGAACACCGTTAAGGTAGAATGAATCTCTTTGGCTATTAAAAAGTGTCCTTGCACACTTTTTTAATCATAATGAATAATTGTCAGAGATAAAAATGTTGCACATTTCAAACTATCAAAAAATACACTAGTTGTAAATTGTTTTTCAGTGTCAAAATCACTGGAGTCATTGAAACTGCTTCCCACTGATTAAGCCTGTTCTAGATGCTCACAATACACAGGTGAAAATGGTGCACAGTTGCAATTAGCCCTGTCAACTCCTCAACCACCAGGGTTGGGAGGATATTGAGGCCTTCAAAGAGCCAGAAATCAGATGTTATTCATGACATTTCATAATCCTATTACTGTAGACCATTAAAATATAATACCTACCTGCTTAAAGATGATCACAACTGAGACCTGAATATTCCTTAATCTGAAAGCTGTTCATCAAGATTATGCTACAGATCATGGCAATATTAATTTCCTAGCACCTACCACTTCAGAGTATATTTAATATTCAGGTTCACAGTAATTCTTGAAAATTCTGCCATTCTTTTTGGAACCTGTTTTCTCAAAGAAAAGATAGAGTGTTTTGGATAGCCAAAACAGCACCAGAGTTTTAACAAACTGTGTATGTAAAATAAGTTTAGAAAGCATAAATTTTGCAAAATGGAAATAGTTAATCCAAAGTACATAGAATCCTCACACCACTTTGTTTCAATATCTGATTTAAATTTATGTTGAAAAAAATCTAACACATAATTAACTAATACATGAAATCTTTGTATTTTCATCTGGATATATTTTTTATTGGAAAAATTTTTATCAAACCATTTAGCAATATTTTCTCAAGATTTGTTGGTATTATGCCCAATCACACACACACACACACACACACACACACTCACACACACAGAATCTTAATTTATTTAATAGTTATTCTCAATACTATGTATCAGACTCCTGCCTTTCTCAGATAATAAAGAGAGAAAAGTTAGAACAGAATGTGTGACTCAGACACATGGTTTCTTCAGTTACTTCTGAGAAGGAAATATTTTCCTCGTTTCCTACCAGTAACAACTTGCTCTTTTATCCCCTCTTGATGTTCAGCCACATGAACACAAGGGGCAAAAGCCACAGACCACTCTTCTAAACATTTGTCTTTCAGGTTATTTGCCAAGTATATGAATGAATAATCATTACCATTCATTATGTTTACAAAGACCACTGTGTCTGTGTTCTCACTCTATAATACACACAAAATCCACCTTTCCTAATCTCATCGTGCTTCTATACATTCCTACCTTGTTTGCATTTGTTCTGGTTATCATCTTGCTTAGTATGTCGGCTTTATATTTGCCTATAATCTGCTTGTTATACATCATCTGTATTTCAAGCTGGAATACCTTGTACCCAAATCAGTACTTCATTTTTAACAGGAGTTAAATAAATATTGAAGAAACATATTGATTAATAAAAGAAGTAGACTAGGATAAGAATAGAAAATAGGAGACATAAAATATTACCGAACAGTAACATAGAATTAGTTTTGTACACAATAATAGGTTGCAGGAGGCCTTTAGAGAGAGGGAGAACACGAGGGAACGAGATGGTTGAGATGGGGGAAGGACAAATAGGAAGAGCAAAAAAAGAGATATCTGGATTGAGAGAATCATTATGGGGCTAGCAAGAAACCAGGCACTAGGGAAATTCTCAGGAGTCCACAAGAATGACCCCAGCTAAGACCCTAAGCAATAGTAAAGAGGGTAACTGAATTGGCCTTCCCCTGTAATCAGATTGATGACTACCTTAATTTTCATCATAAAACCTTCAAACAGCAACTGATAGAAGCAGATGCATAGATCCACAAATAAGCATTCTGGAAACCAGTCCAAGAGAGTGAGAAACAGTCATATGAGCAAAGAGGTCATAACCATCATGGGGACACCCTTAGAAACACTTGCCCTGAGCTAGTGTAGCTCACTGACTCTGGAATGATAGCAGGGAACCTGCATAGGACCAAACTGGGCCAAATAAATGTGGGTTGCATTGTGTGGCTTGGGCAGTCTGTGGGCCATTGGCAGTGGGACCAGGATTTATGCCTAGTGTTGCTTGAACTGGCATTTTAGAACCCATTCTTTTTGAAGGGATACAATGCTCAGTCTAGATATGGGGGGGGGAGGGCCTCAGTTCTGCCTTGAAGTGATGTGTCAGACTTTGTTGACTCCACTTGGGAAGCCAATCCTCTCTGAGGGGTGGATGGGGGGCTAACATTGGGGGAGTGGGGAGGGAGTGGGAGAAAGAGGGGGAGTGGGAACGGGAATAAGTATATAAAATGAGAAAAGATTGTTCGAAAAATAAATTTACTAAAAAGAATAAAAAATTACCTTCTCTATAGTATGAAAACTGAAGAATGGTTTAGATCATTGTCCAACATCTTATTTTCACCAGTTCAAAATTGAAGTGACCATATTTTACTTTTCTTGCTTTCTGTGTCTTAGCTAACAGACTGCCTGTTTCATTCTCCGGTTGACCAGCAATGTTAAACAATTTTCTGTCTTGTCTTCCATAATTTTTCATTTCATCAGAAGTAAAAGGCACTATAATCTCTGCTTATTCTATACCTGCTAGATGACAAATTATCTATTTGCTTTTTATAATTAAAGACTTTTTCCACATAATTTTTTAATTTTTTACTTGGTTTATATGGTAACAAGATCCATTACAAGATAATATCTTCTCTCAGCATTAAAATTCCTGTAGGAGAAATTCTGGAAGGCAATATGACTAGGATACAATTAATATTTGAATTCACCCTATCCACATGTGCCTCCTGTAATTTCTCCTCAACAATTGTCAATTCCTTTTCTGCTTAAGCTTTTAATTTTCTGGAACTATTCAAGCCTTTATCACCATTTAAGGTTTTGTTTAAATGAACTATTAGATTAGATGTTATCCCAACAGCCTATTGTAGACTGGAAATGTCTCCTAATAATCTTTGAAAGTCATTAAGAGTCTGTAACTAGTCTTTCCTAATTTGTGCCTTTTGTGTTCTAATTTTTTGTAAACCTATTCTATAACCTAGGTAATTGACAGAATCTTCCTCTCTGTATTTTTTCATGAGCAATTTGATATCCCCATTTGGCAAAACTTTCTTTACTTCTTCTAACATTCCTTCTAAAGTATCTATGTTTGAATCAGATAGTAAATGTCATCTGTGTAATGGTAAATCATAGATTTAAAAAAGTTATTATGTATTATTTCCAATGGTCGACTTACAAAGTATTGGCATAGGGTGGCGCTATTTAGCATTCCCTGTAGGAGGACAGTCCACTGGTATTTCCTGGTAGGTTGAGAATTGTTATTAGTAGGCACTGTTTCCAAAAACCTTTTCGGCAAAAGCATGCCAAGCAAGCAGGGTTAGGAGACTTTCTGGGCTGTGGACCCATTAGGCCTTTAAGCAGGTCCACCTGGTTGGTTTGGAGTACAGACCCACATGGGCACCAGATGAAGAAGGACACTTAAAAGCAATCATACACTAGCTCAGAATTGAGTATAATAGCGGGTTATTTATTTAGGGATATATTCACAGATCACAATCCTCTTCTGGAATAGGGAACATCAACTGAATCCCACAGCTGGAAAAGAGGCCGCATGTGCACTTTACATCAGCATATATAGTATAAGAGGCCACGCCGAAGTTGGTAGGTAACTTACAAAGGTTACTGGGGGTAGGGATTCCTACAGCACCCTGGAGAACACTGATTCTCCCTCTCTCTGAAGCCATTATCTGTACATGATATCTGTACATATCTCTTCATCATGAGGAGGGGCCTTGTGAGGTACTGGTGCGTAGTTGTTAGTACTTTCTGTGGCTTTGTTGTGTTCCTCCTAGGATTTATATTTCATCCATTTGTGTCTAAAGCATGTGCACCCTAGAGTTTCATTATCTAATTCTTTAAAATTATTTCTAGGGAGGTGTTAATATTTGAATATTGACCTCAGTCATTCCATTTGAAATAAAAGTCCACAGAAATATTCTAGGGACTAAACAATAGAAGACTGCTTAGAAGGAGTTTAAGTTCATGCTCAAGGGCTTTTGTTTAATAGGTATTTTATGTCTTCTAGGCTTAGATTTGTTGTGATTAGTTAGTCTTTATGAGATTTTGGTACTCATTTGCTATGAACAGATTGGTTTTTCTATTTATGTAGTACAGCAGCAGGAAGTTATATTGACAGTATACATTCCACGTTACATATTGTTTACTTCTAGTATACTTACAGGATAAAGTAAAAATGATACTCTTGTTCAAGTTCAGTTTATTCTGAATAGAATACACAAAGAAAGAACAAAGATAAGACATTTGTGTGTACTGTATCCTGAATATTTTTAAAGCTAATGGTGCTTTTCATTTTATTAAAGACTGGATTATGTAAAACATACAAATTTGTTTTCATAAGAGTTTTGGTAGACAAAGTTCTTTGTTGCTGATAAAAGGTTTTTCTGAGTTGAATCTATACATCACATAAATTCTATATCTCATTAACTTCATCATTAAATGTTTGCAAATTCTGCCATTCCAGTTATCTTACCAAGCAAAACTTATGAATAAATCTTCCTTAGAGTGTTGTATTTCAGAAAATAACCCATATTCATTAGAAAATAGAGTGAAAGGTTCAGTTAAAATAAATCATTTTCATGAAAATAAAGTATTTTTATGGGAAGGACAGTTTTTCTGAGTATGCATTTTTTCAAAGCATATATAATTATTTGTGTATAAATTTAAAGTACAAAATAGGTTCCTAGACTAAAATATGATATCAAGGATTGTCAAAAATAACTGCTGCTTGCCGGGCGGTGGTGGCGCACGCCTTTAATCCCAGCACTCGGGAGGCAGAGGCAGGCGGATCTCTGGGAGTTCCAGGCCAGCCTGGTCTACAAGAGCTAGTTCAGGGACAGGCACCAAAGCTACAGAGAAACCCTGTCTCGAAAAACCAAAACCAAAGCAACAACAACAACAAAAAATTGCTGCTAGTCATTTAATCTGGTAAAAATGTGATTAACTAACTTTTGTGATTTTAACTTAATTGTTGTGTGTTCTGAACAAAATGTTCCATGGAACAAATGCAGGGAATAAACTCTAAATAAGGTAAAATCTGCACATTGATTCAGAAATATTTAGAGGTTAATTAAAGAGTATGTAATGGACCTGTCATTCTTGTCTGCTTAGCTCATTCTGGGTGAACACACTGAGTACCATGTTCTCATTCTACTTCTAGTTACATGGGACCTCCTGCCTCTGTGATGGAAAGATAATAATTGGAGACATAAGATCATATTGGGTTTATCATTATAAAAAGTCTTCTGAAACATTTCGGCATTCTGCATCTAGTTTTACAGTGTTCAGAAAACCACATTTGATGATAAGAAATATCCAAGTTTTTTTTTTTAATTAACCATTACTTAAAATATTCTGTGTGAAGAGTTTTTGAACCTCATCGAATTTTGCACTAAAAGACATGAGCTTTGCTTTTATTATGCTGTTTGGATTTCAGAATAATTTCATCCTCACCGTCTTATGTAAATGAAAATTATGTTCATTACATTTGTCTAAAGTTCAAAGGATCCCATGTTACATTGTCAGATACCCTACCATGACCTGAGGGATTCACACACTTCTCTGGAGATTACTACTTGGAAATGAAGTGATAGAAGATTTAGCAATCTTGTAAGGTAACACAAGGACACGACCAGTGACTATGATATTGATAGCAAAGCTAATTACCTATGAAGAGGTAGAAAGTTAGAGGGAAAGCATATATTGGTGTTATATTACATAAATTGTTTAGAAAAATCACCACAAGAAAGACTTAGAGTGCTTAATATGTTTGCACTAAAGATTTCGTAGTGTGTTTCTGTGAAAACAGGACAGAAGTACTCTCCAGATGACAGCAATGGGTTTCAACATGAAATGGCAGGCATTTCACAGTTAATGAAGACTCACTGACAATATTTAGTATATGGGGTATGCAGAGGTGATTAATTAGTGAGGATGGTGAGGATTTGCTCAGTATGGGTAAAAGTCCTGAGTTCAATAGACAGTACCCGAAAAATTTATAATTTCATTTCGTATTTATTATCCAAAACAGTTTTCAAATTATCTTTTCTAAATCTACAAACTTTTCCACTTACAATTTTAACATTTTCTCATATTAACTATTTTAAAATAGTTTTTTTTAAAGAAAAGAAAATGGGAATTATTATATTTCAAATTGTTTACATTGAAATTTTCTCAGCTCTTTGCTTTCTGAGGTTTTAAAAGTATATTATAAAAATCCATTTGGTTTTTCCACTCTTAATAAAACATTTTCCTGAATTTTCTCATTTAGAATACCTTTAGAGATTCATAAAATTACTGAAAAACAGTGAATTTAGCTCAGTTTAATATATACATATGCATTAAATATTTTGGGAATAGTTCTTTGACACTGACTTGAAACAAGTGAATTTCTTTTTCTTTATGAAATCAAATGTAAAATTCTCACAAGATTTCTGGTATTAAGAGTCAGAAATCTCATTAAATTTCTCCTTTAAAAAGTCTATGGAGTATTCACTGAAGAAATAGGAATGTGAACAAGTCACTTGTTACTGAGAAAGGCACCTGAGAAGTATCAGCAGCCGAAGGATTAAAATGAGTTTCTGGATGACAGAAGACCAATGGTAGCACCTTGATGGCTATATTCTAATAAAGGGAGCTGTTGTTCAGTACACTTGACAAATGTGCTTTAGTGGAGCTAGAAGCTGTGCAAAGGTCCCTAAAATAGGTGGAGGTGCAAAATCAGATAGCAGTATGACTTAATCAAAAACTAAACCTGTGTCAGATCACCCTAATTCGTTTGCATAAAGAAATCTTTTTAAAAGATTAATTACCAGATACATGATAATTATTATATCACAGAGAATATACATCTTTCTTACTGAGAATTTGCTCACATTGATAATACTGCCCTTGTGTTTGGTATTTGACTATGTCTATGTCCAAATGATAAACAGTCACTCATACACACACACACCACTGAAACCACCCTCATTCTAGAAATAATTTAATAAGAGCAAAATAAATCCTATGTAAAGATTATGTAAACTTGCCTTATTTTTTATGTTTGCTACAATAAAAAGCTATCTTGAAAGAAAAGCAAGAAAACTGAAATTTAGAAGTTGCAAACAAATAAAATTTATGTTGAATTAATATTTTTCAGAGTTTAAGAAAATTTAGTGAAACTAATCAAAGTGTTATGAATTTATTTGTCAGTTGTATAAAATTTGAAAGACAGGTGAATAAAATTAAATCTAATAAAATTTCTGTAACAACACAAAATGTTTTAAAATATAGAAATAAAACCATCAATTAATCAAAATTGATATGCATTAGTAATGGAAATTGAAGAAGAATCATTAAATATCAAATATGGAACAAGTGTACAAAAAAAAGTACCAAAGTATAGAGGGAGAATTTCAATGCTAACGATAAATGTCTTCAAACCATTACCTTGTTTAGAAAGGTTGATTTATTTAAAAAACCCAAACATACCTAGAGATACCACTGATAAGAATAGTACCATGGTGGTTCTTCATCTGTCCAGTGACCTTCTAAACAATTCGTACTATTACTTTTTTTTATGGTCTCTATAGAACATAATGAAAATTCAGATCCTTATCACTATTATTTTGTATGAATACACTGCTATATATAATCTTCCATAAGATTTTTAGGTTCAATATTGTACCTACTGTAGATGTCAGAAATATTTTGATGCAAGATTATGTAAAATTTATAATCTAATTTGTTAGTTTAGAGTACATACTATAGTGATTTCAATATTATCATTAACATATTAATGTTACAAATTGTATCAAAATATTTTATAATATACATTAAAATGGTCTTTTTAGAATAATACAATAGGGCAGTTTTAATTAATATATGTACGTATTTCCTTTCCACTTTATTCATCGAAATTGTTTCGTTTTTTTGCCTCCAACTACCTCTCAAATTATTGTTGTTCTCATCCTTAATTGCTACACACACACACACACACACACACACACACACACACACACCACACACACGGAGAGAGAGGGAAGAAAGGAGGGAGGGAGAGAGAGAGAGAGAGAGAGAGAGCCTGCTTAGTCTGTTCAGTGTTTCCTGGAATATACATGAACTCAGGAATGACCACTTGATATTTTAACTAATTAGGCAGTGTCTCTCCAAGTGAAGACTATTTCTCCCACTTTCAGAATTTCTTAGTTGACTTTAGTTATTTGTCTATGTAGAGCCCCATAAGACTCTCCCCTTCCATGTTAGCATGTTTATTGCTATTGTTTTTCTTCAGGTCTTGTTTAGGCTGCTATATTGTTAAGGTATCATGGACGAGGCTTTCCTATTATTCTGGAAACAAAACTCCACAGATTTCTGGTCCTCTAGATCTTATCATTATTTGACTTCCTCTTCCCTGATGCTCCCAGTCCATTACATTCTGAAGTTGCTGTAATTATATACAGTGGGTCTGAGCACCTCACGATTTGTTGTTTCTACATTTGAGCAGGTTTGCTTTTTTTTTTTTCCAATGGACTTGCTGTTACAAAGAGAAAAATTCTCTGGTGAGGGTTAGAGATATATTTATCTGTGGGTATTAGGATAAGTATTTAAAATGATAATAATTAATACTGGTTAATTCTGGTAAAGTGAAGGTAGTAGATTCTTCCCTAATATCCGATCCATTAGCACATTATCTCTAAGATTCTGGTAGATTTTTAATACCAAGAGTGATTTATTCTTTGTTGAACATGTTCTTTGTCCAATGGGGCAGATGTTGGCTACCACCAAGATGTTAAGTGTTGCCACTACTGTCCCTGAGAGGTATCTCACCATGATGGTCAGTGTGGTTCATTGTCTTCACAGCTGTGCTAACTTTACAGCTTTCACCCTGAAGGACTATAAAAGTTAGTTATCAGGGAAGAGGTTTTCAAGGTTGATCTCAGATCCTATGAGGCCTGTGTTTGAAGTGCAAGGTGCCTTCAACACTAGGGACTTAGCTTCAATTTCTGTGAGGCAAATGAGGCAAGAGTTATAGCCCATATTTATTTGGGAATCTTTTGGATTCCCTTGAAAAATAAATTTAAAGAAGGTTTCTCCTTCCATATCTGGCGATGGGGTTTTTATTAGATAGACTGCGGTTTTGGGGGGAAACATTGCCAAACTGAGTGGTATAACTTTATTTAAGTTATATATGTATATGATTGCACATACACTTATGTGTATTATATGTAATTTTGTGGAAATAAAAACATAATATGGTTTCAAACATTCCTAGTATTATAAATTAAGCTATTCTTAATATACTTTTTGATCTTTAATTGATTTGCTTCTTTTACAATTTTGCACATATATAAAGTCTATTCTAATTACTATAATCTCCTTATCTCTCTAATCTACCTATACCTCTATTAGCTTCACTTATGAATGCATTTTCAGTTGTGGGAAAGATGGCTTAGCAGTTAAGTGAATGAGTTGCTCTTGCAGAGGACGTAGGCTTCACAATATGTACATGGCAGTTCACAGCCTTCTGCAACTCTGGATCTAGGTCATCATAAACTCTTTTGTCCTTTACAGACAAAAGGCAAAATGCCATATATTTATATACATACAGGCAAACACTTATACATATTAAACAAAACAACATCAACAACAATAAAAAATAACCCTATTAATATGCTGTCTGAGGGAGATCTAAAAAATGACAATATGAGTTGGCAAGCAAACCCAAATATGTATGGGAAACATTTCATGGATACTATCTCTTTTGAAAAGTACACACAGCTAAGGGTTGTTGATAGAGGGAGTGCTAGTCTTCCACAGAGATGAGCCCCTAATTGGTTATCCAATACCTAGTGATCAGATCTCAAAATACACATATATAAACTGGAACTGAATAACACACATACATTTAATCCTAAGAATTGAGAGGCAGAAGCAGTTGAACCTCTATGAGGTCAAGGCCAGCCTTTCTACATAATTAGCTAGTTCCAGGATTGTCATAGTGACACAATGAGATGCTGTCTAGAAAAAAGAAAAAAAATCTTAAAAACAACAAAACACATTTATATAATTTCTGCTGTGAGGAACCACAGATTGTATTTACATTTTGCTTTTATGTTTACTCTTCTTGTGATGTGTGTGTGTGTGGATGTTTGTACCAAACAAAAGTAATTACAAAAGTAATTAGAAAAAGGGTCCATGGATTGGAGAGAGCAGTCTGCTGATGTGTGAGGAGTTGAAGGGAGAAGAAGAGAGAAGGGATATGAGTAGTATTTTAGCCAAAAATAAAATATAAAAAATACTATAAAATATCAGATCCCTTTTCCACATTCAAGACATTGTTGTTGTTGGTATTTTGAGGTCAAATGAGTTTAGTCAGGAGTTTGAACAATCTACTGAAGCCTCACAGGTCTCTCAGGAGATATATAACTGAAGACAGCCCCTGTCCCCCTCTTAGAATTTATTAGTAGCCTGAACTTATTGGAGCCCATTCCATATGGTGGGTTGCCATGCTTAGTCTTAAAGCAAGGGGAAGGGGCTTCCTCTTGTCTCAACTTAATGTGCCAAACTCTGTTCACTTCCCACGGAGTACTTCCCCATTGGGAGTTTTGAATTGGAGGTGTGCTGGAGGGAGGCCGGCGGGGGCGGGGGAGAGGGGGAGGAGAGTGGAGGGCTGATGGGGAGAAATGTGGATGAAATGTAAAATAAAATTAAAAAGTAAATTAAAATAAAAACAAATACTTCATCAGTCGCCAATAGTTCATCAGGAAATAGTATGCCTCCAAGACCATGACAGATCTGTGATGGGTCCAGTCTTCTGTATGTCCATTGCAGTCAATCACTGCTCCTGTTAGCTCATGACTGCATTGGCAGTGCCTGCCTAGAAAACAGCATTTCACAGTCTGACTTGTTTGCTGGCTCTTACGTTCTTACTCCTGCCTCTTTTACCATGTTCTTTGAACCTTAGAAGTAACACCATGAACGTCCCATGTAGGGTTGAACAATCACCATCACCTGTTGTCACCACCTTGATCAGACATATATTTCTGTGTTCACTGCTGTTCATAGAAAAGAAAGAGTTATATATGGAAAGGCTGAGAGTAAATTCTTTGGAATAAACTAAGTATCTCAGAAATAAGTGAAATATTCTGCCTACAGTTTCACTGAGGATGAAGGCAGAAGTACAAAAACAAAACAAAAAAAAACAGCACACTTCTAAAACTGAAAAAATTTGATATGTAAGGAAAATAAATATGCCTGCAACTAAATAGTGATTTGTATTTGTGAAAGAAATTATCTAGGAATAAACGTTTGCCTTAATAACATAATGCTAGATAAACTTCTTGGGGACTATTAAAGAGAAGTGTACTTTTAATTTTAATATGCACATGAGATCAATTAATGTATCACATATGCAAATAGGAAGGCAATGTCCTCGATTCTGAATACTTGTTATTTCTGGAGCTGGCATATGGCTCTCTCTAACAGCAGACATAATAATTTCAATAATTTAGCTGCTAATACCATGTAATGAACTCTGATTTGTGTTAATTTGGCCATTACTTATCAATTTCATGCTAATTTTCAAAAAAGTCACTTTTGAACAACTATTAGAATTTTTATTTCACATGTAATTTTTCAAAAGTAAACAGTACCAGAAGGAAATTTTGATTTAGAAACTTGAATAAAACCATAACAATTTTACAACTTATGATTGTAGATATGTGTCAGGAAGTTCAAATGAAAAATGTTTCTAATAATTCAAAGTTTTGGAAGTATAATTTACATTAACTAATAGTAACAGGAAATAATTAGAATGTTCTGGTGACTTTTGGATATTATTGAAATCTTTACCTTTTCCATTTCAATGATTAGAGAATATTGCAGTTTTTGTTTCCTTGTTAATAAGGGTGGAGGTCATGCTATTGATATTTAAATATGTGTAGGTATATGTGTTATAGAGATACATGTTACCAGTTTATATATTTAGAAATACAATATGACAAGAACAGGAGAAATGTTCCTCTTTTATCAATTACAAGTAAAATCACCAAAATTTTATTCATAAGCTTGGTCTTGTCCATATGACGTCATTGTAGTTATGGCTTGAATAGAACCTACAAGGTAGAAACATTTTTCCATTTGATTCTAGTGGAAAAGCTAATAAGAGACTATGGTAAGAGCAAAGTGATCTTTGATGTTCTGTACATTATTTTTAATAAGTCATTTAACTGTACACACCTTTGCCATTTGCTGGAGTGGGACACGTATCTTACACAAGTCATATGAGAAGTTAGTGCATTACTGTATGAATCTGGAGAGCAAGTGTAGGAAGTAAACAAGAGTTGGAAGCCATATGTCTGAGTGGCTGGCATGCGACTGAACACAGATTTCTGCTTACATCTGCTTTCATAATTCTCCATGACAACTAGTGTGAAACATAAATATGATCTATGTTATTTTTGTAAACATTCTTCAATAGATAATTCAAGATAAAGGACAGAATTCATACCATAGAGTGCATGTTTTACCTTTTCAGGTTCATCTCTGTGCTATGTCACCTGTCTCTCTTGCTGGAGCATATCTGTCTATCTGTCTTTCTATGTTAGACTGTTTGTATTAACTCATATTTCATGAGGTTGAATGATTCCAAGCCAATTGAACAGGTTTGCTTTAGTTTGAACTGATTCCCTTAAAATATTTGGCTAGGAAATTCCTAATTATCACTGTCTGGGGTGGTGGGGGAGCCTCCAGCAGCACAGAGTTTTGAGAGGAATCACAGAGTTGGCATAAACTAAGACTTTTCTATCTGAGGGGGTTTAGGAAAAAAACATCCACACACTCTCTTAATGGCTTCCTTCTTTATTCTCTGTTCTTATATTCTTTCTCTTTCTGTGTTTTATTCTATTGAATAATTTTTTCTACAGCTTATATATACTAACAAAGTTTTTTATGCAATATAGGAATTGCAATATGGTTCCTTTGTATTTTTCAAGTGAATGATTACAATGAATACAAAACAAACAGTAAAATATAGCATGTTTCCCATATCTCTTACATGGTTAAGCATTCTGCATACTACAGGTGAAAACAGATAATCCCAAGAAGCTACATACATTCATACCCAAACAACTTCTTAAAGACTGTATGGGCAAGCAAGATATTCTTGTCAGATCTTTTAGTGACAGGTACAAAGAAAAGGCCAATTATTTTATTACTTATCTTGAAAGGTAATCTTATAAGGAGTCTTAAAGGAATCACAAACCTAAACTTTTATATACTAAAATGAATCAGTCATATCTACATTAAATCTTTAGAGGGCATACTCACTCATTAGTAATTTTTTATATCAGGGGATTTAGGGCAGAAATGGGCATAAGGAATTAAACATCACCTTTGGTCATCAAACAATCCTAACAAGAATGATACATCAGTCAACAATAATTGGGCTGCTTTGTTCTTGTTTCCTGACTTAACAAGTTCTACGTTCAACTACGTGCCTTCCTAAAATTTTAGATTATCTTCTTACGTTTTTTCATATCAAAGCTATGTAACAAAAACATCTCAGTCTAACTTTGTTATATCCAAAGCTTTGTTTCAGCTGTGATGCACTCCAAAACTGTGAAATATCTCCCAACATTAAGGTTAAAAGAATTCAACATAGCTAGGCTATTGGAACACAATTGTTAATCATTAACTTACGCTATAATCTATGTACCTACTTAGGTGAAACTCACAGGCCCTGGCTGTAAATATATTCTTGTATTTATTTTTATTCATCAAAACTCTGTATAGTATATCATTATTATTATCAATTTAGACCATGCAGCCTAGAAAGGGGTCATCTTTTTGGAAATCCACAGATAAAAATGTCCAATAGAACAGAATGATTCCAAGAGATAAATACACTATATCACAGATAGTGGAGATCTCCCCACATCCATTCACACCATGCTAGATAGCAGAGGGATATTGCAGTAACAAACATGTAAAGGCACAACAGAAGCAAAAAGCATTCTGGGGTCTGTAGTCCCATGGCCCTGCCTAAATGAGATTCACCCATGAGTGAGTTCAATCCTGATGAAACAACAACATGAACTTCAGTGGCCAACTCCTCTGCCATGGCCATCAGTACCTAATAGGATAGAAAAGCTCTTTGGGGTGTGTTTATTATTCCTCCAAGATGAATCCTTTCAATCCCATAATTCCCTCTACTGCTTAAAATCTGTATATTTGCACAAGCTATAATGCAAATATTTGTTCATATGAATTTGGGGCTGTTGGTTTCCCAGCATAATTCTGATCAGTATCATAGTTTGTATAGATTTAATACACATTACTTACCTTGGTAAGTACCTAGAATATGACAGCAATTCAGAGACTTTTCCCAAAACATTATAAAGATTATCAATAAATAACTATACTCATTAGAAGATCTTCCAGTATAAAAACTAATATAAAATGAGGGCTATCTTAGAAATAGCAGGTAGATCTCTTGTTTATGAAAACAAATACTTATAATTTCCATCAGCCATGTCACTGCATTCAATACCATGAAATAACAAATTATTCACTTTTAAATATAAGTTTGGAAGTACTTTCTTTCAAGCTACTTGTAGTTCCCTGTGTATCATTGATATGAGTGAATTTCTCACCTCATGAAAAGAACAGACAGCATGTCAAATTCAGTCAGCTGAAATTGTTAGTTTAGCAATTTGACAAAGTTGACGATATTTGGGATGATGAGTTAGGATGTGGGAATTGTCATTGATCTAGGAACATGTTGTGAGGAGGTGACTGCTTGTTGGTTGCCGGCTACTTAGCTCTGAAATAATCACAAAGAAACTATATTATTTAAAACATCACTTGGCCCATTAGCTTTATCTTCTTATTGGCTAACACTTATATCTTAATTTAACCCATTTCTATTAATCGGAGTATTGCCACATGGCTGTGGCTTAACAGCTAAAGTGCTGTGTCTGTCTCCAGCAGGTCAACATGGCTTCTCTCTTACTCTGCCCCCTTTCTCCCAGCATTCCATTATGTTTTCCCCAGCTACCTGTATTTCCTGTGCAGGCCCAAGACAGTTTATTTATTAACCAATGGTATTCACAGCATACAAAGGGAAATCCCATAACAGGGATACACATGAGCAAACAACAAAGTAAAACAACAAAACACCCATGATCCCATATAAACAGGTATATGGATGGGTGTTAGGAGATAGAGAGATAGATAGACGGTAGATAGATGGTTGGATAGATAGATAGATAGATAGATGCATACATACATAAACAAACATAAAGACATTAGACTCCTGAATTATCAACTTTTTAAATTTATAAATCCCAGGTTCCTGTGCACAGCCTCAGCCCTAATTTCTTTGTTTATTGCCAAAAGCTGAGCCTCTTTCCATTCCTAGCACAGTCATGGCTCCAGATTCTTATTCCAAAAAACAACTGAATCATGTAGCAGCCCCAAAACATTGGGTGCTGGATAAACTGCCAGAGATGTTTGCTTCTCATCTATCCATTGATCCCTAGATATCTGCCTCAGATAATTTTACTGAGGAGCAGACGTATGTATACTTTGACTGGAGATGCAGAAAAAAAAAAAAAGAGAGAGAGAGAGATCTTCTTGCAGCACTCTGGGAAGACTGACAAAAAAGTGAGAACTGAAATAACCTATCCTGCTGTGTTTGCAGGTGTTTTAGCATTGGGAAGACTGGACACAATTTTTGTCTATTCTATGACAACCAAGGGTTGCATTGATCTTCTCCAAGGATGTCAGGCTTTAGTTGTGCAAAGTGAGAAAGATTTTTGTGGTCACAAAAGTAATTTCACATCTGAGTTTGCACTATTTGCTGCTCCAACCCCTTAAAAAAGGCAAATGACACCATTCCATTCAGATTGATTGGAAACAAAACAAAAATACTGACTTCTTGAGGTTTCCCATGAGTAACATGTGTATAGTGACTGAAGGTGCTAACTTGAGAAGAACTGATGTGAATACCCTCCGAGACAGAGAGGCCCTTCTGATGTGGCTCATCATCAGAAAGACAATGATGGCAACAGCTTTGCCCCTCACTTTCCAACATTTTACTACTGGCAAAAACCAAGAAAACAAACAAAAAAATTATGGATTTCTCTTCTGAGGAAAATGAGTCTGCTTCATCATTGCCGAGGAGAGAAACAGAGGTTATCTTTCAGACTCAGTGAAATGGTCTTTGGGAGACATGCTGGAGGAGTATTAATATTCTTGCTATAAACCTTTCAAGGTGTTGTTCCAGAAGAAAGATTGAACAGCATTATGAATTAACAATATATATTTCTTATATTTATAAGCTGGTTTGGGATGGAGAAATGGAATGCATACTGACAGAATATGTGCTCTATTGATCTAGAGATGACTGAGGCATTCCAGCATTTCTCACAGATTTGCATGCTTGCTGCTAATCCCATCAAATTAATTACAACTCATTGCTATTCACACTTATCTCCATGAGGTATTAAGGTTAATTCTCATTTGTTTTCTCTTTGGATTGAGTGGATAATTTATTCTGAATATAAAAGGACAATATCCAGTTTAAGATAGAATATAGGTATATACCCATTTTAAAGGAATTAAATGATCTATCACTTCCTACATCATCTGTGACTACATAAAATGCAAGCTTCTCTTCATTCCATATGCATTCCAAAATACCATTATTTGCTTGTTGAATGACATTACTGTTTACATATGACCCAATATATAGCAGCATTTTACATTCCCAACTAACTGGTTTAGTTTAGTCTTTTTATTTATTTGTTTGTGTGTATGTGTGTGCGTTGTGTGACAGTACTTTTCTTGTGGAGATACAACACCTATGTCTACTCATTGTAGATAGAGAGCCCATGACAGACCAAATTACAGTTGCTATCAAAGTTCATCTGTTGAACCATGGGTTTGATTGGAGTTAGTTATCAGTGGATATAGGTTACAAGTTTCTTACAGGAACAGAAATGACTTACTGACATAGTATTAAAAAGACCAAGGACACCGAAGATATGTTCTCTGAAATGAAAAGTACAAAAATAGAAAAAACACATTACTGTTAGTAGTGCAAGACAGGTTCTCAAGAAAAGCAGACCCCTCTATTTGCGTGTGTGTGTTGTGTGGTTGTGTGTGTTGTGCCAGTGTTTCAAGCATTCGATTTGAATATTTCCCAAAACCACTTCTATCCATTCCAGACCTGTGGATTTCAGTTTGTCTTCCAGTGTCAGAGCACATGAGTGTCAAAGAGAAGTATTCATCTTTATATGAAAATGGGAGTTGAATGTTTAGAATAGATTTGATGAAATGAAAAGAAAAAAGAAATACACTGAACTATGCATATTCAGAAAGGAGAAAGAATGGGAGACATTACAAAAAAATGTGGAGACATTCTACAATCCTACTGCTTAGCAACTGTCTTGAATTTTAGATCTCTTTGAAGAAATTCAACTTGAATTCACCCATTAGATAACAATTTATATGCAAGCAAGACAATTCAGAACTTAAAACATTAAAGTAATAGATTTTGGTTCGCAGTTAAAAATAATCAATGGATAGATGTGGACTTTAATATATGATAATATAAAATATTTACTATAAAGGATTTTTATAATATCCTACTTGAACCAAATAATTGAGTAAGTATATAAATATTTCTTGTCTACAAGATATCTTTTTTGAGTAAATCAGTCTACTTAGTATCAGATATAAAATGAGTCATTACTTTTACTGACATTACTTGCAAACTGCTAATACTTGGCTTTTGTATTCTTGTGGTTGTTATGTATAATGACAAAAATAAAAGTAGCTAGATTCTATATATGTATATATATATTCAATTGAAAGAGAGGAGATTATATTTTTGTGGTTTAAAAGTAGGAAAGCTTTGGGGGAGAGAGTGAGACTTGAGTTGGTGTTGGTTTTGGTCAAATGCGAACATTAAGTGTAAAATAAGAAGTAAAGATTATGAGATAAGAAAACCCAGAGGCCATAATTATAATGTCTATAATGTCTCCGAATGATCTAGTGTGTATCCCTGGGAGCAATATGTAACTTATCAACAGAATGGAGACAGGTGCTGTCAGCATCCAATAGCATGCCAAAGTGCTTGTGATTTATTTTTCTGAGAAGAGTTATTAAATATTCTGCATAGCAGTAGTGGCAAAGGGATATAACATAATTAAAAACATAATTTATATGAAATCACTTCATTAGATAGAAGGGGCAGGAAGATGGCAGACCTGGCAACAATCAAGAAGATTGTTATAAACAAATTTGAGTTATTTGACCTGCAACTCTGGATCTCCATAATTATTTACTAAGACAAAATATTATGGTCTCTTTCTAATTTGAACGATAACTATCCCTTGTCAATCTTTGCAGGTGTATGGGTTTTCTAGCCTTTTAATTGAAAATATTTCAAATAGATTACATTATGTGAAGATAAGTACACAACAATATATAAAATTTGTTATTTTATGTGGCAAATATAATGATGTACTTTGAATTCCTGACTTGTTATGGAACTACTCTCTGGAATATTTTGATGGTTACAGATTAGCTGGCCTGATTCACTCAATTCTACAGTATAAGTTGCTTGACCTTGATATATTTTCTAATGCTCTATCTACTCCTCAATTTTGCTGACTTATATGTCTTCTTGTAACCTTAGCTTTATCTCCCCTTAGCTGATTTCATAAATCCATCTCCTCTAGTTTCCAGTCTAACACTATCTCAATACACCATCTAATAGAGGATGCCCATTAATAGCACTTGTAAACTGTAAACTGCAGTAAATTATATGACTAGGATTTTTATCTTGACTTTTCTCCTCATAAAATATATATTTTTCTGTGTCTCTCTAGAATAGGCTTTGTCAAAAGTGAACAGGATATAAATATTTGATTTATTGCATTCCTACCCAAAGCACCAAAATTGAAATGCCATGTCTGAAACACCATTTGTCATTAGGATGGCAAATGTTCAGCTAGTCTACTTGAGTTTTTCTTCATGAACATAACTAGGACTGCACTTTTTAGGGCCAAAGAGAATAAAAGAAAAGGAAAAAAGAAAAAGAAAATGGGTTAATGTACAGTCTCAAATATGTCTTTATCTACTATGTGTCCATATTACCTGTCATTAAAAGGTCAATATGCAGAGTACACAATATAAGACTCTTGTAATTTATAGACACCATTTTGAACTGTTTGGGGAGTTACTATGTTGGTATGTAACACCAAGTAATAACAACAAATTAATGAATATCACTTCTCCCCCATTCATTTGTCTATCTTTTGTGGGTTTCATTATAGCACTCCTGCCCAGTCATGCTTTATGGTTCTTGATGAGGCTGATATGAGTCTTCCATTTGCACTTTGTGGGGTTTAAAATTAGAGAAATATGTAGTAGAATAATGAACATTATTACTCCATGTTGTCATTGGATGAATGTATAGGTTGTGCACAATTCCAAGAACTGTTATTGGTGGGAAACCATTTTTGACTTCAACTTAACTGAAAACCTATATGGACGTTTAGCCTCCTTCACATAATAAATCCAATCTGAGGATACCTTATGCTTTTCATTTTTATTCTTCTTGAATAAATATCTCATATTTCTGCATTGAGTTTTCTTGTGCATAAACTTTTACTGTTGGAGAATCCACATGCATTCCATTGATCTCATACCTTTATTTCTTTGAATATCATCTAAGTGCTAATGAATATATATTTACTAATCCAATTTTATACGTACTTTCAACAGTCACATAATTTTTAGTCAATATTTCAATTTTTACTCTACTGAAGATCTTTAACCAGTTTGTCCCCAAAACAGTCCACAATTTCTCCTATAATACCTTCATGTGTAGACTTCTATTTCACTTAAGGATCACTGCACAGAGTGTTCCTTGATCCTTCTTTTCCTCATGGTTAACATCATAATCCTTCAGAACATTTTGTTTTCTTAACTTTTAAAATGTATTCAGAGTCATATTTCTCACCAAAATTTATTCCTTAGTTATTGTAACCATATTTTCAAAAAATTCTGACCACAATATTTTAATTTCCTTAAATATATATTTTTGTTGAAGAACAATTACTTCACTTTCCCTCTTCCCTTTTCTCACTTCAATCCTTCTCATGTACCCTCTGTCAAATCCTTTCTTTGTTCTTTCCCATTCTTAAGTTGATAGCCTC
Organism: Chionomys nivalis; assembly: GCF_950005125.1. NCBI lineage: Eukaryota > Metazoa > Chordata > Mammalia > Rodentia > Cricetidae > Chionomys > Chionomys nivalis. Next base: position 78,881,555 of record NC_080091.1, read on the forward strand.
TTTTTCTT